>NC_090840.1:32659550-33317700 GCF_028021215.1 Eschrichtius robustus | reverse complement strand
AAAGATATGTGGAAGATGGCAGAGGAGTAGGAAGATGTAAAGTTCATCTCTCCCCACAAATGCATTAATTTGAGCACCAGCTGAACACTAGCAGAGGACCTCGGACAACTAAAAGGACAAGAAAGATCTGCGCATAACCAGGTAGGACAAACGAAAAAAGAAGTGAAAAGGGAGAGGAGATGAAGCGGGGTGGGACCTGCACCCCTTTGGGGGAGCTGAAGGAGACAAGAGTTTCCTACATCTGGGGAAGCCCCCTCACTGGCAGGGAGATCAGTTGGGACAGAAGAGGAGCTTCAGGGGCTATCAGAGGAGAGCACAGCAGCTGATCTGTGACAGGTAGGACAGAGTGAGACCTACACAGATGGTCTGTGCCACATCCCTGTGTGACCCACCCTGAGATGTGTGTCCACTGGTGCAGATGGGGGCTGGGTGCTGCAACATGGGGTTTGGAGAGCAGACACAGGGAGAGGACTGCTGTTGGCTGCAAGGAGACAGCCTGAGTGGATGGGAGTGAGGAAATCTGCAACTGGGAATGCTTGCAGAGGAAACCTGGACCACCATAGAAGTGAAGAGCCATTGTTGAGTGATGTGAAAGGGGTGGATTCGCCATTGCAGCCTCTCTCCATATATGCCAGCCCCCACCTCCCTGGGAGATAGGAAGGGCCCCCACTGGGGCCAGCATTCTTGTGCCCATGGCTACTAGCTACCCCATGTGCCCTGTCCCCACCAGGACTCCTGCAACCCCATCTGCCACCACCTCTGAGTCCCTTCCTTGCCCAGGCAGAGATGGGGCTGAAACCACAGCTATGCCCCAGAGGCTGTAGACCTAAGGAAAAAAAGCTGAAATCTTTCCTTGCAGCTGCACAAACCATAAATTGACATCCCTGTGACTGGCTTTGTAAACTCAGTGCCTACAGAACATCTGAACAGACAATGAGTGCTCCCACAGCCAAGATGGGTCTAGCTTTAGCAGCTGTACACTTTGTGGGCACATACAATTGGGGGTTGAGCCAGAGTCTGAGCTGCCCTCTTAGCACTTACAAAGGGTCCAGATCCATGATTACTGCAATCCTGGGACCTGACTTCAGTAGATCTATGCTGGTGGCCTGGTGAAAATAATGTCTGAGGACACCAGGGCCAATTGCCGGCATACCCATGGTTAAGGTGGGGCCAAGATCAGTGCCAACAACAGTGTAATCTGAGAGCTTACACAATGGGTGAAAAGTGACACAACAGAGCACACCCACAGGTGAACAGCTCCAGAGGAGTAATACTCAGTGGCTTCCCTCCAAGTGGGAGTGCTCCAATCCTGCCTACTGCACACCACAGATCAGAAACAGAACTAATAAATAGATCTGGGGGCCTCTACTCCAACAACTAGGGAGGAGACTCCACCTCTGATGGGGCAATGACAACCACAGAGCAAAGGGAAGGCCCTGCTCAGTATCCAGTGCAGGTTCTGGTCACCACAACATCAGTCACACCATCTATAAAGAGGATAACAGCCAGCATACACTGAGGAAAGAGGTGACAGACATCTATACTAAAAACAACACTTGCACCAAAAAATATTAAACCCACGGAGGCTACACAGGGATGTTCCTACATGAAATAACTCTCCAAGGCAGTTTAAGATCTGGCATCAGGTGGAAAACCCCCTAGAGCATTTAACCTTGAAGGCTAGCAGGGCTTGAGTACAGGATATCCACATGGCTGGGGGAAACAGAGATTCTACCCTTGGAAGGCACGCACAAGGTCTCATATACACTGGTACCCGGCACAAAGCAAGACCCCCATAGGAACCTGAGTTACACCTACCTAGGGGTCTTGGAGGGTCTCCTGGGGAGGCAAAGGTCAACTATGGCTCACTGTGAGGGCAAGGACACTGGTAGCAGAAGTCCCAGGGAATATTGATTGGAATTAGCTCTCCTGGAGGCCAACATTTTGGAACCAAGACCCCAGCCAACAACCTGCAGTCTCCAGTGTTGGAAAGTCTCAGGCCAAACAACAACCAAGATAGGAACACAACCCCACCCATCAGAAGACAGGCTACCTAAAGTCATATTGAGCTCACAGCCACCTCAAAATGCACCACTTGAAATGGCCCTGCCCATCAGAGGGACAAGACCCAGCTCCACCCACCAGAGAACAGGCACCAGTCCCTCCCACCAGGAAGCCTGCACAAGACCCTGGACCAACCTCACATATGAGGAAGCAGACACCAGAAGCAAGAGGAACTACAATCCTGCAGCCTGTGGAAAGGAGACCACAAACACAGAAAGCAGACAAAATGAGAAGACAGAGAAATATGTTGCAAATGAAGGAACAAGATAAAAACCCACAAGAGCAACTAAATGAAGAGGAGATACGCAATCTACCTGAAAGAGAATTCAGAGTAATGATAGTAAAGATGATCCAAAATCTCGGAAAAAGAATGGAGGCACAGATCAAGAAGATACAACAAATGTTTAACAAGAAGCTAGAAGATTTAAAGAACAAACAGAGATAAACAATACAATAAATGAAGTGGAAAATACACTAGAAGGAATCAATAACAGAGTAACTGAGGCAGAAGAACGAATAAGTGAGCTGGAAGACAGTGTGGTGGAAGTCACTGCCACAGAACAGAATAAAGAAAAAAAATTTTTAAATGAGGACAGTCTCAGAGAAATCTGGGACAATATTAAACACGCCAACATTCACATTAAAGGGGTCCTAGAAGGAGAAGAGAAAGAGAAAGGGCTTGAGAAAGTATTTGAAGATATTATAGTTGAAAACTTTGTTAACATGAGAAAGGAAACACTCACTCAAGTCCAAGAAGTGCAGAGAATCCCATACAGGATGATCCACAGAAAACATCATTCTCAATAGTGAAAAACTGAAAGCATTTCCTCTAAGATCAGGAACAAGACAAGGATGTCCACCCTGTCCACTTTCATTCAACATAGTTTTGGAAGTCCAGGCCAGAGCAATCAAAGAAGAAAAAGAAATAAAAGGAATCCTAGTTGGAAAAGAACAAGTAAAACTATCACTGTTTGCAGATGACATTATATTATACATAGAGAATCCTAAAGATTTTACCAGAAAACTACTAGAGCTTATCAATGAATGTGGTAAAATAGCAGGATACAAAATTAATGCACAGAAATCTCTTGCTTTCCTATACACTAACAAAAATAGATCAGAAAGAGAAATCAAGGAAACAATCCCATTTACCATCACATCAAAAAGAATAAAATAGCTAGGAATAAACTTACCTAAGGTGGCAAAAGTCCTGTACTCAGAAAACCATAAGATATTTTTGAAAGAAATCAAAGATGACAGAGACTGATGGAGAGATACACTGTGTTCTTGGATTGGAAGAATCAGTATTGTCCATATGACTATACTCTCAAAGTAATCTATGGATTTAATGCAATCCCTAGCAAATGACATAGCATTTCTTACAGAATTAGAACAAAAATTTTATAATTTCTATGGAAACACAAAAGTCCCTGAGTAGCCAAAGCAATCTTGAGAAAGAACAACAGAGCTGGAGGAATCAGGCTCCCTGACTTCAGACTATATTACAAAGCTACAGTCATCAAGACAGTATGGTACTGGCACAAAAACAGACATATAGATCAATGGAACAGGATAGAAAGTCCAGAGATAAACCCATGCATCTA
The DNA here is from genome assembly GCF_028021215.1 of Eschrichtius robustus. NCBI lineage: Eukaryota > Metazoa > Chordata > Mammalia > Artiodactyla > Eschrichtiidae > Eschrichtius > Eschrichtius robustus. The sequence continues at coordinate 33,314,032 of NC_090840.1, read as the reverse complement.
CGGTCACCTAAGCTATGACAAAGGAGCCAAGAATATACAATGGAGAAAAGATCGTGCACCAGAATGTTCATAGCAACACTATTCACAATAGCCAAGACATGGAAATCACAGAAGTGCACCCTAACAGATGATTGGTTTAAGAAGTGTGGTTTATATATCAATGGAATATTACTCAGCCATAAAGAAGAATTAAAATTTTCCATTTACAGCAACACAGACAGATCTAGAGAGTATTATACTTAGTGAAGTCAGATCGAGAATGAGAATTAGTATATGATATCACTTATAGGTGGAATCTAAAAAATAATACAGATGAATCTATATACAAAACAGAAACAGACTCACATAGAAAACTAACTTATGGTTACCAAAGGGGTAGTGGGGAAGGAATAAATAGGGGTATGGTATATGACTCTTTTTGACCTATGGTTTTCTCAGGGTACATGCCCAGTAGTGGGATTGCTGGGTCGTATGGTAGTTCTATTTGTAGTTTTTTAAGGAACCTCCATACTGTTCTCCATAGTGGCTGTACAGAGTGAAGTAAGTCAGAAAGAGAAAAACAAATACAGTATGCTAACACATATATACGGAATCTAAGGAAAAAAAAAAAAAAGGCCATGAAGAACCTAGTGGCAAGACAGGAATAAAGACACAGACCTACTAGAGAATGGACTTGAGGATATGGGGAGGGGGTGGGGTGAGATGTGACAGGGTAAGAGAGTGTCATGGACATATATACACTACCAAATGTAAAATAGATAACTAGTGGGAAGCAGCCGCATAGCACAGGGAGATCAGCTCGGTGCTTTGTGACCACCTAGAGGGGTGGGATGGGGAGGGTGGGAGGGAGGGAGATGCAAGAGGGAAGAGAAATGGGAACATATTGTATATGTATAACTGATTCACTTTGTTATAAAGCAGAAGCTAACACACCATTGTAAGGCAATTATACTTCAATAAAGATGTTTAAAAAAAAATTCAGTCAGCAAATATTAAAAAAAAAAATAGGGGTATGGGATTAACATACTATACATAATATAGATAATTAACAAGAATTTATACCACAGGGAACAAAAAAAGTAGGCTAGTGGTTCTGAAGGAAATTGATAAGCAATGACTTCTTGAAGAGTATAACACATGAGCTAGGGCCTGAAATATATAATTTAAACTACCTGTTTTACAGGCAAAGGAAACTCAATGAGAAAAGACAGAATTATGTGAAACAGTGATGCCTGTCTAGAAAAGCATAGAGTATTGGGTAAGTGAGGAGAGAAATAATGAAGAGAGATAATCCTTTCAGGAGACAATTAATAAATAGAAAAGGGTCAGGACACAGAAGGTCTTAAGGATTTGAGACTTTTTCCTGAGGGCCAATGGGAAATTATTGAAGAATTTTAAACAGTTGAGCTAACATGGTCAGAATTACGTCTTAGAGAAAATATCATCACAGCAGCATGGAAGCAGAACTAGGGAATGAGAGATTATAGGACAAATATTAATTTAAATTTAATTAAATTTAATTAAATTTAATTTAATTGCCAATAAGGTGACATTGCTAGACAGCAAGGAAAATAATAAAGTAATATCTACATGCTTTACCTTCAGCAGTCATGTTGGTGTCTCTTTCTGACATTTTTTAGGCTTACCAAGGCACTTCCCATATATCACTTAATTTAACCATCATAACAACCTTCAGAAGTAGACAATATTAGAGATTTTTAAAAAATGGACACTCAGAAATTATGTAATTTGCTCAAAGTCTCACAGCTAATAAATAAAAGTCAACTAGGACTCAAACCGATATCAATTTATTACAGTAAAGATAGACAACATTCATTGATTTCTCATTGGGTGTTATACACTGTATTGTTTTAGTTATATTATTGCAACCCTTACAAAATCCCTCTGACGTATATACTAGTATGATTATTCCCATTTTATGTAAAAAGAAAAAGGGAAACAAACAATTTGTATAATTTGCCCCAGGTCATCCAACCAGTAACTAGCAACAGCAGTTTTCAGACCTAGGACCTTGAACTACAGAGGTCATACTCTTTACAATTAAACTGGTCTGACCACAGCTACCTGAAGTTGCCTACCCTATATCAAAACTAAACCCAGACATAATGTTGGGTTATCCTCCCAGACCTCTAGCTGAACCATAGGTTATTGCATTCCTTTCTGAATACTTATAAACTAAAACACTCCAAACATTATTTGTACATATTTTGGCAGGATACCACAAATTGACTTATTTTCCAGTAAAAGATAACTTGTCTCTCAGCAATTTTAATGAACTAATCCAACTCTCTCTTGCTCCTACCTAGTTAATAAATAAAATAACTCATGGTCTATATTCAGTAGTTTCCACAACAATCTGATATTACACAGTATCAGATAATTGTAATCTTATACTTACTACTTTCTGCAAAGAGGTTGAAATTACAAATAGGATCTTATCAAAACTAAAAAACTAAAAACACATTTAACTAGACTATGACAAGATTTTAAAGCAGATATTAATGGTTTTCATTACAGGAATTTTCAAATTATCAGAACATCAAAACATATATTGAGTATTACCTTCAGTGCCTAAAAATTTAGCAACTTCTCCCTCTTTCAATTGTAATACTTTTGTAAAAATGCCAATATGCAAGAGGAACAAAGAGCATCTCCTATTTCCCTGTTCCCTTGTATCCTTTCTTTCATATGGCTAATGTTATGTTTTTTCTCATTTTACATATCTCTGTTTACACATTTATTTCAAGACAGTTTTTCTAATTCCAGAAATATCAGGGATAAACATACGGGTTGAACATAATGGATCTTGTGGATGCCAGGTAATTATAAATAACTTTGCCTTTTTGTTACCTATGGCAACATAGAGAATGGTCTTCCAAATGGAGACCCTCCCAGGTGGGTGCCTACATCCACTGATATTTCTGCTTTCATGTATCCCCTGAGCTTTCTTCTCTTAATCTTTTGTGAATAGCTGGGTGGACAGAGGGAATTACGGCCATAGCATCCTGAAAGAAGATGAGCAATCTAAGGAAAGAAAATAAAGTAAGGAATAATGAAGGAAGCAGGACCTAGTGAGAGTCAAAATGACTCTTTGCAGGTTATGCAGCCAACATGTTCCAAGGCAGACTACAACTCTTTTGAGTTGGTTGTGTCTAATATATGACATGAAGATAGCTTGCTGTTAACGATATCAACTCGGCAAAAACACTCAAGAAAGTCTGAAAAATATTGTTTTCTTTTGTTGTGAATTAATTTCAACCTAAAATATGAAGTCTGAAAAAAAACAGACATGTTTACTCACAGATACAAATATATGGTAGTAGAACATGCCACCAGTGTACCCTACCTCCCTTCCAGTTTCATGATCTGGGTGAGTTTTTTCAAGTCGAAATTCTCAAGTTTCTTACATGCGAAATAGGAATAAAAGACGCTACTTCATTGGAAGAGTATCAGATGATGCACATAAAGATTCTGGCACATAGTACATTTTCAATAAATGTTAAGAGGAATAGAAAAAAGAAGAGAGAATTATTGTTGTTATAGTAGTTTTTAGATCCCAGGTAGGAAAATAATAGGGAGTTTTTGTAAACTCAATTCTGATTAAGAATGCTAGAAGGCAACATAATGCTTTGCAATGAGAAAACTTAAGGAATGAATTTTGGTCACATTTTAAGAAAGAAAAATAAATTGGGAGAACTACACATTGACATAATGAAAATTTATTTTGAGTCAGATAAACTGATAAGTATTTCAAATCATAATTATTATATAATTAGAAAAGTTAAGAGCAATGAGATAAACTTTTACATTTTAAACACACCAAGAAACAGCCAAGATGGTGAAGTAGGAACATACTGAGCTCAGTTTCTCCCACGCGTACACCAAAATTACAACAGTTTACAGAGAAATAATCAATGAGAATGACCTGAAGACTAGTAGAAAAAAACTTTTACAACTAAAGATATAAAGAAGGAACTACAATGAGACACTAGGAGAGGCAGGGTATAGTCAAGTCCCCCAGTGAATGACCCAAGAACGGAGAGATAATTACAATTGCAGAGATTTTCCCCAAGGACCAAGGGGACCAAGCCTCACATCAGGTTCCTCAGCCTGGGGTTCCTGCCCTAGGAAGGTAAGCCGCCAGAACATCAGACGTTGAAGGTCATAGGTGCTTACTTTTGGGAGAGCCAGAGGGCTGTAGGGAATAGAGACTTTGCTCTTAAAGGGTACACACAAAACATCACACACCCCAACACTCATAATAGACGCAGTAATTTGAAAGAAGCTTGGCTCAGACACACTTGCTGATCTTGGAGAGTCTCATGGAGAATCAGGAGGCAACTGGAACTCACCCTGGGGACATAGACACCAGCAGCAGTCACTTTTGGGAACTTGCCCTACCATGAGGACACTGGCGCTGCAAGCACCATTTTGCAATCTTTCCTCTAGCTTGTTGGCCTTGGGACCCATCTCCACCCACCATGCAGTACTCACCAGTCCTGGGATGCCCCAAGCCAAGCAGCTAGCCAGTTGAAGACATAGCCTCAGCCACCAGCAGATCAGCAGTTGTATAATCCCCTGAGCCCCAAGCCACCTCAGGACCTGGCCCCACCACCAGAGAGCCTAGGGCTTGGCCTCACCCACCACTGAGAAGGCAATAGCCGAGGGACACCCTCGTCCTTGGCTCTGCACATCAGCAGGCCAACATCAGCTCCCAGACATCTTAGGCCCTTCAGCCAGTTCCCCAGGAATGGTCCCATCCTCTATCAGGTCAACACTAGCTCCAAGGACCACTGGCCCTGTAGCCAGCCACACCAGGGCCCAGATCCACCCACCAGTGGGCCTGCACTAGCCCCAGGATCTCCAGGGCTCCACAACCAGCCAACTCATGACCCATCCTCACCCATCAGTAAGCTGGCAGCCTTCCCCCTAAGCAGGCCCTGGAATACAACTGGATGGGGGGCCAACCAAGCTGACCAGCACACCCACAGTAGTCAGCCCAATGCAACACACATAGGACACACACAGCTCACATAGAGAGCACGCCTAGAGCACATAGCTCTGGTGACCAGAGGGGAATATGCTGTTGGGCCCTGTAGGATATCTCCTACTTAAGGCCATTTCTCCAAGATAAGGATATGTAGCCAACCTACCAAATACATAGAAATAAGAACAGCAAATTAGGCAAAATGAAGCGACAGAAGAATATGTTCCAAATGAAGGAATAGTATAAAAACTCCCATGAAGCACTAAGTGAAGTGGAGATAAGCGATGTACTCAATAAAGAGTTCAAGGTAATGATCATAAAGATGCTCAAAGAACTCAGGAGAAGAATGAATGAACACAGTGAGAAGTTAGAATTTTCTAAGAAAGAGTTAGGAAATATAAAGAAGAACCAAATGGGGCTGAAGAATACAATAACTGAAATAAAAAATACACTAGAAAGAATCAACAGTTGTTTAGGTGATACAGAGGAATGGACCAGCGAACTGGAAGACAGAGTAGTAGAAATCACTCAAGCTGAGCAGAAAAAAGAAAAAAAGGAATTAAAAAAAATGAGAACAGTTTAAGAGACCTCTGGGACAATATCAAGTATACTAACATTCACATTATAGGCATCTCAGAAGGATTAGAGAGAGAGAGAAAGGGGTCAGAGAACATATTTGAAAACATAATAGCTGAACACTCTCTGACCTGGGAAAGGAAAAAAATATCCAGGTTCAGGAAACACAGAGAGTCCCAAAGAAGATGAACCCAAAGAGCTTCACATCAAGGTGCATTTTACTTAAAATTGCACTGTTGGTGTGATGTAAATTGTGCAGGCACTATGGAAAATATTATGGAAGTTCCTTAAAAAATTAAAAACAGAACTACTGTATGATCCAACAGTTCTACTCCCGGGTATAAATAAGAAGAAAACAAAAACACTAATTTGAAAAGATGTCTACACCCTTGTAGTCATTTCAGCTTTATTTACAATAGCCAAGTTATGGAAGCAACCTAAGTTCTAATCAATAGATGAATGCATAAAGAAGATGTGGTATGTATATATACAATAGATTATTACTCAGCCATACACAAGAATGAAATTTTGCCATTGTGACAACATGGATGGACCTAGAATGTATTATGTTAAGTGAAATAAGTCAGTCAGTGAAAGACAAACGACATATGATTTCACTTACATGTGGAATCTAAAAAACAAATGAACAAATATAATGAAATAGAAACCGAGTCTTAGATACAGAAAATCAACAGGTGGTTTTCAGGGGCTGTGGGGTGGGGGGATGAGAGGAATAGGAGAGGAAGGAAGAAGTATAGTTTTCCAGTTACAATAAATGAATCATAGGTATGAAATATATAGTGTGGGGAATATAGTCAATGAAAATGTAATATCTTTGTGTGGTGAAAGATGGTAGCTAGACTTATTGTGGTGATCCTTTTGGGATGTATGGAAATACCAAATAACTGTGTTGTGCACCAGGAACTAACGTAGTGTTATAAGCCAATTATACTTCAAAAACAAAGAAACAAACAAAGAAACACATAGAAAAAATTATCAGATTTATGGTTACCAGAGGTGGGGGAGCGAATTGGGTGGGGGAGAAGGGGAATTGGATTGAAGGTGGTCAGAAGTTAAAAACTTCCAGTTATAAGATAAATAAATGTTTGGGATGTAATATAAGACATGACTGATATAATTAACACTTGTATGTTGTATATCAAAGTTGTTAAGAAGAGTATATCTTAAGAGTTCTCATGACAAGGAAAACATTTTCTTCTTTTCAAAAAATTTTGTTTTTGAAATAACAAAACACTATAGTTTGTTTAGTTATATAAACAAACTATATAACTAAATATAGTTATGGTGGTAATAATTTAAAGATGTTTTAAGGCAAATTATTATGCTGTATACCTTAAACTTATCAATATATAGTTCTGTATAGCTATTATATCTCAATAAAACTGGAATTAACAAATACATAAATAAGATCTAAAAAGAAACAAACAGAAATATAATCTCAGTAGACCTATATAGTTTGTGTTTTACAATGTTGTTTTATTTTGAATAACATGGACGGCTGGTTAAGGAAGTTTAAATATTTTTAGTGCTTAAAATCTCCAAAGGTCTGCATCTGGCCCTAGTACCAGAGAAATACCACCTCACTCTAGTCCCAGCTCCTATGGCATGCTTCAAACTCCATCTCCCATTCTTCACCAACCAGGTCTAACCCCCTTATCTCTTTTCAGAGGGTGGTTGGAATTCTGGCTTCCCCTTCCTCAGATGCTACATGAAGGTGAGCTGGGAAATGAGAGCAAAAATCTGTCAGTTTTCCTCTAATTAATTCACTGTTAAATTTTATTTTCTTAGAGATTTTGACACTTTTCCAGCTTGTTTTGTATTATAAGGTACATTGTATGCTTTCTTAAGCACATTAACACTTGCATATTTTTATGTAATTTAAAAACTTAATGAGAGTCAATAAATGTTTTAATTAACCATAATTTTAAAACATCTATGAAAAGTATAGTTTATATTTGCTTTAAAGTCATATTAATTTTAACTTTAAAAAAGTTTAAATGCTAATTTTTCTTGTTATTTTAACTCAAGTCACATGATTAATTACATTTAAGTATCAATATATTACGTTGAATAAGAAGTTAACCCCCACTACCCAGTACCTTGCCTGAACATTTCTCATAATTATGTTAATGTTTAAATACAAATATTTTGGAAAAATTTCTCTAAGTTGTAGTTAAATGCTTTGAGGATGTAATGAATGAATATACTTTAAGTTGTTTGACTTAATTAAGAATGTTTATCTTTCCTATTTTCCTAATTTCCAAGCAAAAATTGGCTTGTTTTGGGAAAACCCTTTGATATGCCTTAGTGTCTTCCTGTAGTTTGAACTCAGTTTGTATTTTTGATCTTGCTTCCGAAGTATTTAAAAAATAAGTCTTAAAATCTCTTTTTATTTTTTTCCAGGTATTTTTATTTTTTATTTTATTTTATTTTTCAACTATGCTGTTATCTTTATTTTTTTCACAGTTTTTAAAAAAAATTTTACAGGAGTATAGTTGCTTTACAATATTGTGTTACTTTCTGCTGTACAGCAAAGTGAATCAGTTATGCACATACATATATCCCCTCTTTTTTAGATTTCCTTCTCATTTAGGTCACCTCAGAGCATTGAGTAGAGTTCCCTGTGCTCTACAGTAGGTTCTCATTAGTTATCTATTTTATACAAAATAGTGTATATATGTCAATCCCATTCTCCCAATTCATCTGCCCCCCTTCCCCCTTGGTATCCATAACTTTGTTCTCTACATCTATGTCTCTATTTCTCCTTTGCAAATAAGTTCATCTGTACCATTTTTCTAGAATCCACATGTAAGTGGTATTATATGATATTTGTTTTTCTCTTTCTGACTTACTTCACTCTGTATGACAGTCTCTGGGTCTACCCATGTCTCTGTAAATGGCACTATTTAATTCATTTTTATGGCTGAGTAATGTTCCATTGTATATATGTACCACATCTTTTTGTTGTTGTTCTTCTTCTCCAATAAATTTTATTCAAACAGCCCTCCCCAATTTTCTCGTAATCCCTAGTAAAAGCTGACCTTCCCTTTGTCTCTTTGGATTTGCCTATGGATTGCCATAGTTTACATTTTTCTTTTCTTTTCTTTTCTTTTCTTTTCTTTTCTTTTCTGATGACCTTGGGTGCTTTTTTGGTTTTTTTTAACATCTTTATTGGAGTACAATTGCCCCACAATGGTGCGTTAGTTACTGCTTTATAACAAAGTGAATCAGCTATGCATATACACATATCCCCATATCTCCTCCCTCTTGCGTCTCCCTCCCACCCTCCCTATCCCACCCCTCTAGGCAGTCACAAAGCACAGAGCTGATCTCCCCATGCCATGCAGCTGCCCCCCACCAGCCATCCATTCTACATTTGGTAGTGTATATATGTCCATACCACTCTCGCACTTGGTACCAGCTAACCCCTCCACCTCCTCGTGTCCTCAAGTCCATTCTCTATGTCTGCATCCTTATTCCTGTCCTGCCCCGAGGTTCTTCAGAACCATTTTTTTTTCTTTTTTTAGATTCCATATATATGTGTTAGCATACGCTATTTGTTTTTCTCTTTCTGACTTACTTCACTCTGTATGACAGACTCTATGTCCAAACATCTCACTACGAATAACTCAATTTTGTTTCTTTTTATGGCTGAGTAATATTCCATTGTATATATGTGCCACATCTTCTTTATCCATTCATCTGTTGATGGACACTTAGGTTGCTTCCACGTCCTGACTATTGTAAATAGAGCTGCAATGAACATTGTGGTATGTGACTCTTTCTGAATTATGGTTTTCTCAGGGTATATGCCCAGTAGTGGGATTGCTAGGTTATATGGTAGCTCTATTTTTAGTTTTTTAGGGAACCTCCATACTGTTCTCCATAGTGTCTGTACCAATTTACATTCCAACCAACAGTGCAAAGGGTTCCCTTTTCTCCGCACCCTCTCTAGCATTTATTGTTTGTAGATTTTTTGATGAAGGCCACTCTGACCACTGTGGGGTGATACCTCATTGTACTTTTGGTTTGCATTTCTCTAACAATTAGAGATGTTGAGCATCATTTCATGTGCCTCTTGGCCATCTCTATATCTTCTTTGGAGAAATGTCTATTTATCTACCACCTAGTTTTTGATTGAGTTGTTTTTTTGATATTGAGCTGCATAAGTTTTTGTTTTCTTGGAGATTAATCCCTTTTCGGTTGCTTTGTTTGCAAATATTTTCTCCCATTCTGAGGGTTGTCTTTTCATTTTGTTTATGTTTTCCTTTACTTTGCAAAAGCTTTTAAGTTTAATTAGGTCCCACTAATTTATTTTTGTTTTTATTTTCATTACTCTAAGGGGTTGGTCAAAAAAGATCTTGCTCTGATTTATTTCTAAGAGTGTTTATCCTATGTTTTCCTCTAAGAGTTTCATAGTGTCCCGTCTTACATTTAGGTCTTTATTCCATTTTGAATTTATTTTTGTGAATGGTGTTAGGGAGTGTTCTAATTTCATTCTTTTACATGTAGCTGTCCGGTTTGCCTAACATCACTTATTGAAGTCTGTCTTTTCTTCATTGTATATTCTTGGCTTTTTTCACAGTTTAGTTGACCATAGGTGCATGGGTTTATCTCTGGGCTTTCTATCCTGTTCCACTGATCTACATTTCTGGTTTTATGCCAGTACCATACTATCTTGATTACTGTAGCATTGTAGTATAGTCTGAATTCAGGGAGCCTGATTCCTCCACCTCAATTTTTCTTTATCAAGATTGTGTTGGCTTTTCAGTTTCCATACAAATTGTAAATTTTTTTGTTCTAATTCTGTGAAAAATGCTATTGGTAATTTGATAGAGATTGCATTGAATCTGTAGACTGCTATGGGCAGTATAGTCATTTTCACAATATTGATTCTTCCAGTCCAAGAACATGGTATGTCTTTCCATCTGTTTGTGTCATCTTTGACTTCTTTCCTCAGTATCTTATAGTTTTCTGTGTACAGGAATTTTGTCCCTTAGGTAGGTTTGTTCCTAGGTATTTTATTATTTTGTTGTGATGGTAAATGGGATTGTTTCCTTAATTTCTGTTTCTGATCTTTCATTGTTAGTGTATAGGAATGAAAGAGATTTCTGTGTATTAATTTTATATACTTCGACTTTAACAAATTTATTGATAAGCTCTAATAGTTTTCTGGTGGTCTCTTTAGAATTTTTGACATATAATATCATGTCATCTGCAAACAGTGACAGTTTTACTTCTTTTCCAGTTTGGATTCCTTTTATTTTTTTTATTCTCTGATCACTGTGGCTAGGACTTCCAAAACTACATTGAACAAAAGTGGTGAGAGGGGACATCCTTGTCTTGTACCTGATCTTAGAGGAAATGCTTTCAGTTTTGCACTATTGAGAATTATGTTTGCAGTGGGTTTGTTGTATATGACCTTTACTGTGTTAAGGTATATTCCCTCTATTCCCACTTTCTGGAGAGTTTTTATCATAAATGGGTGTAGAATTTTTTCAAAACCTTCTTCAGCATTTATTGAGATGATCATATGGCTTTTATTCTTCAGTTCTTTAATGTGGTGTATCACATTGATTGCTTTACTTATGTTGAAGAATCCTTGCATCCTCGGGAAAAATCTCACTTGATCATGGTGTATGATACTTTTAATGTGTTGTTGGGTCTGTTTGCTAGTGTTTTGTGGAGGAGTTTTGCATCTATGTTCATCAGTGATATTGGCCTATAATTTTCTTTTTTTGCAATATCTTTGTCTGGTTTTGGTATCGGAGTGATGGTGGTCTCATAGAATGAACTTGGGAGTGTTCCTCCCTCTGCAATTTTTGGAAGAGTTTGAGAAGAATAGGTGTTAGTTGTTCTCTAAATGCATGTTAGAATTTACCTGTGAAGCCGTCTGGTCCTGGACTTTTGTGTGTTGGAAGATTTTTAGTCACAGTTTCAATTTTCATTACTTGCAATTGGCCTGTTCATATTTTCTATTTTTTCCTGGTTTAGTCTTAGAAGGTTGTACTTTTCTAAGAATCTGTCCATTTATTCCAGTTTGTCCATTCTATTGGCATATAGTTGCTGTAGTAGTCTCTTTTTATCCTTTGTATTTCTGTGGTGTCAGTTGTAACTTCTCCTTTTTCATTTCTAATTTTATTGATTTGAGTCATCCCCCTTTTTTTCTTGATGAGTCTAGCTAAAGGTTTATCAGATTTGTTTATCTTCTCAAAGAACCAGATTTTAGTTTTACTGATGTTTGCTATTGTTTTTCTCATCTTTATTTCGTTCATTTCTGGTCTGATCTTTATGATTTCTGTCCTTCTACTAACTTTGTGTTTTGTTCGTTCTTCTTTCTTGAGTTGCTTTAGTCATAAGTTTAGGTTGTTTATTTGAGATTTTTCATGTTTCTTGAGGTAGGATTGAATTGCTATAAACTTCCATCTTTGAACTGCTTTGCTGCATCCCATAGGTTTTGTGCGCCATGTTTTCGTTGTCATTTTTTTCTAGGTTTATTTGATTTCCTCTGATTTTTTCATTGATCCATTGGTTATTGAATAGCATATTGTTTAGCCTCCATGTGTTTGTGTTTTTTACATTTTTTTCCCTGTAATTGATTTCTAATCTCATAATGTTGCAGTCGGAAAAGATGCTTGATATGATTTCAATATTCTTAAATTTACAGAAGCTTGATTTGTAACCCAAGATGTGATCTATCCTGGCAAATGTTCCATGTGCACTTGAGAAGAAAGTGTATTCTGCTGCTTTCAGGTAGAATGTCCTGTAAATATCAATTAAGTCTATCTGGTTTAATGTGTCATTTAATGCTTGTGTCTCCTTATTAATTTTCTGTCTGGATGATCTGTCCATTGTTGTAAGTGTGGTGTTAAAATCCTCCACTATTATTGTGTTACTGTTGATTTCCCATTTTATGGCCATTAGCATTTGCCTTAGGTATTGAGGTGCTCCTATGTTGGGTGCATAAATATCTACAATTGTTATATCTTTTTCTAGGATTGATCCCTTGATCATTAGTAGTGTCCTTCCTTGTCTCTTATAACAGTCTTTATTTTAAAGTCTATTTTGTCTGATATGAGCATTGTTACTCCAGCTTTCTTTTGATTTCCATTTGCATGGAATATTTTTTCCATTTCCTCACTTTCAGTCTGTATGTATCCCTAGGTCTGAAATGGGTCTCTTGTAGACAGTATATATAAGGGTCTTGTTTTTGTATCCATTCAGCCAGTCTACGTCTTTTGGTTGGAGCATTTAATCCTTTTACATTTAAGGTAATTATCAATATGTTATGTTCCTATTGCCATTTTCTTCACATTTTAGGGTTTGTTTTGGTATGCCTTTTTTTTTTTCTCTTCCCTTCCTCTTTTGTTCTCTTCTCTGTGTTTCTCACCTAGAGAAGTTCCTTTAGCAATTGTAAATCTGGTTTGGTGATATTGAATTCTCTTAGCTTTTGCTTGTCTGTAAAGCTTTTGATTTCTCTATTGAATCTGAACGAGACCCTTGCTGGGTAGAGTAATCCTGGTTGTAGTTTTTCCCTTTCATCACTTTAAATATATCCTGCCTCTCCCTCCTGGCCTGCAGAATTTCTGCTGAAAAATCAGCTGATAACCTTATGGGGTTTCCCTTGTATGTTATTTGTTGATTTTCCCTTGTTGCTTTTAATATTACTTTTTGTATTTAATTTTTGTTGTTTTGATTATTATGTGTGCCAGTGTTCCTCCTTGAGTTTATCCTATATGGGAGTCTCTTCAGTTCCTGGACTTGGGTGACTATTTCCTTTCCTATATTAGGGAAGTTTTCAACTATGATATCTTCTATATTTTCTCAGGCTCTTTCCCTTTTTCTTCTTCTTCTGGGACCCCTATAATTCAAATGTTGTTGAGTTTAATGTTGTCCCAGAAGTCTCTGACTGTTCTCATTTCTTTTCTTTCTTTTTTAAAAATTTTTATTGGAGTATATTTACTTTACAATGTTGTGTTAATTTCTACTGTACTGCAAAGTGAACCAGCTATACATATACATATAGCCCCTCTTTTTTGGATTTCCTTCCCATTTAGGTCACCACAGAGCAATGAGTAGAGTTCCCTGTGCTATACAGTAGGTTCTCATTAGTTGTGTATTTTATACATAGTGTCATTAGAGTATATATGTCAATTCCAATCTCCCAATTCATCCTACCCCTCCTTCCCCCCTTGGTATCCATACATTTGTCTCTATGTCTGTGTCCCTATTTCTGCTTTGTAAATGAGATTGTCTATATTATTTTTTTCAGGTTCCACATATGTGTGTTAATACACGACATTTGTTTTTCTCTTTCTGACTTACTTCACTCTGTATGATAGTCTCTAGATCCATCCACATCTCTACAAATGACCCAATTTCGTTCCTTTTTATGGCTGAGTAATAGTCTATTGTATATATGTACCACATCTTCTTTATCCACTCCTCTGTTGATGGACATTTAGGTTGTTTCCATGTCCTGGCTGTTGTAAATAGTGTTGCAATGAACATTGTGGTGCATGTGTCTTTTTTTTTTTTTTTTTTTCACACACACACACTGTATTTTATTTTTACAAGAGATAAATAGACTGACACCAAGCATTGTACACGGATGACCACAACAAAAGCAACAATGATTGCAATTACCAAACATGAAACACACTCATACTATGTCATAATATTGACATTCAGTCCAGTAATCCTCCACTGTAACAGCTCCTTTACTTTGCAGTGAAAATTGATTTGTATATTCTTTGCCTCTGAGTCCTTGTGGGATTTTTTTTTTTTAATTCAGACAGAAAGTCACAAAAATTATACTCATCCTCATCAGTTCACTCAGTCCCATGTTATTAATTTTTTTTTCATCTTGATCTTTTGTTAGCACTTTTATGAGTTCATCAGTTTTTCATTAGAGTTCTGAAAATGCTTATTCATTCAATTCAGCAGTACAGTCAGTTACCAGAAACCTATACTTGTCAGAGTCTTTTCCATGACTTTCTTGAAGATGAAATCCTTTTATAGGAACATATTTGCAAAATCATCAGAGTACACCCAGAACTGTCTGTAAATGACAAAAGACTTAAAAATGACCACGGTAAAAGATTTGATGAAAGTTCATAATAATGCAGTTGACAAGAAAATTAGTTATTTCTGAGATATACATTTTAAAGTAATAACTAGGATTATTACTTATAACATTATACCAGAACATATAAGATTTTTAGAAATTTCATGTAATGTCTGAAACATTTATATTAACATATTTCCATACAAATACAAATATAAGATTTTTAGAAATTTCATGTAATGTCTGAAACATTTATATTAACATATTTCCATACAAATAGCCCAATGAAAGTTTAGTATTAGTTTCTTTGTTTGTTTTTTTATACTGCAGGTTCTTATTAGGCATCAATTTTATACACATCAGTGTATACATTTCAATCCCAATCGCCCAATTCAGCACACCACCATCCCCACCCCACCGCAGTTTTCCCCCCTTGGTGTCCATATGTCCATTCTTTTTGAATTATGGTTTTCTCTGGGTATATGCCCAGTAGTGGGATTGCTGGGTCGTATGGTAGTTCTATTTTTACTTTTTTAAGGAAACTCCATACTGTTCTCCATAGTGGCTGTATCAATTTACATTCCCACCAACAGTGCAAGAGGGTTCCCTTTTCTCCACACCCTCTCCAGCATTTATTGTTTGTAGATTTTGCAATGATGGTCATTCTGACTGGTGTAAGGTGATATCTCATTGTAGTTTTGATTTGCATTTCTTTTCATTCTTTTTTCTTTATTCTGTTCTGCAGCAGTGATTTCCACCATTCTGTCTTCCAGGTCACTTATCCATTCTTCTGCCTCAGTTATTCTTCCATTAATTCCTTCTAGTGTATTTTTCATTTCAGTTATAGTCTTGTTCATCTCCGTTTGTTTGTTCTTTATTTCTTCTAGGTCTTTGCTAAACTTTTTTTGTATCTTCCCGATTCGTGCCTCCATTCTGTTTCTGACATCTTGGATCATCTTTACTATCATAACTCTGAATTCTTTTTCAGATAGATTGCTTATGTCCTCTTCATTTAGTTGTTCTTGTAGGTTTTTATCCTGCTCCTTCGTCTGCAACATATTTCTTTGTCATCTCATTTTTTAAAGCTTATTGTGCCTGTAATCTCCTATCTGCAGGCTGCAGGATCATAGTTCCCCTTGCTTTTGGTGTCTGCCTCCTGGTGGGTGAGTTTGGTACATTGGCTTGTACTGTTATCCCCTTGATAGGGAGTGTGGTTGGTGTTGTGTTGATCAGAGCCTGCCCTAGATATTGAGTGTTGCCTCTCCTTTGCTCTTTGGTTGTCTCTACCTTGTCAGGGATGGGGCCTGTTCCTTGATTGTTGGAGTAGAGGCCCCCAGATCTTTTTCTGTGAGGTAGAAGGGATTGGAGCACTCCCGTTGGGAGAGCAGCTCCACTGGATGTATTCATATGTGATTGTGCTCCATTGTGTCCCCTTTCACCTGTTGTGCGGGCTCACAACATATACTGTTGTAACTACTTTTGGTCCTGCCTTAACTTTGAGTATGTCAGCAATTGGCCCTGCTGTCTCTCAGGCAGTGTTATCACCCAGTCATTGGCACAGGTCCACTGAGTTTAGGTCCCAGTAATGTGTTAATCATATACCTGGACCTGCTGTGTGGGCTATGTAGGCAGCTTGAACTCTGGTCTGGCCCTACCCTCACGTGTACATGTCCACAGAGTCCACAGCTACTAAAGCCAGACCCATGATAGGGGTTTGACTGGTGTGGTGACAAAAGCCTGCCTTGGATACTGAGCAGGACCTCCCTTTTGCTCTGTAGTTGTCACTGCCCTATCAGGGGCAGGGTCTGCTCCCTCGTTGTTGGAGTAGAGACCCCCAGATCTTCTTTTTAGTTGTGTCTCTGATCTGCGGTGTGAGGTAGGTGGGGTTGGAGCACGCTTACTGGGATGGAAGCTACTGAGTATTCCTCCTCCGGAGCTATTCACCTGTGAGTGTGCTCTGTTGTGTCACCTTTCACCTGTTGTGCAAGCTCTCAGATTATGCTGACATTGGTACTACTCTAGGCCCCACCTTAATTGTGGGTATTCTGGCAATTTGCCCTGGTGTCTCTCAGATGTTGCTTTCACCAGGTCACCAGAGTAGATGCACTGAAGTCAGGTTCCAGGATTGCAATAATCATGGATCTGGACTTGTTGTGGGTGTTATGGGGGCAGCTCAGACTTTAGCCTGGCCTAGCCCACATGTGTATGGGTCCACAAAATCTACAATTGCTGAAGCTAGGTCCATCTTTGTTGTGGGAGCACTTGTCCATTCAGATGTTTTGTAGGTGCTGAGTTTTTCCAAGCCAGTAATGCGGAAGTCAATTCATGGTTTGTGCAGCTATGAGGAGAGATTTCAGCTTTTCTTCCTTAGTTGCATGGCCCCTGGGGCTCAGCTGTGGTTTTAGCCCCACCTTTGTTTGTGGGCCACCCACAGGGTCTGCTCCTGAGGCTTCCTGGAGCACTCAGGTCTGCCCCAGTGAGGACAGGGTGTGGAGATGGCATAGCTGCTGAGGTATTTGGATCCCCAGCAGTGACAGGTGCATGGGGGAGTGAACAGCCAAGAGAGATCTGACCCTGTCGGTGATGAGGAGTGTGGGGAGGCTGGTGGCCACAAGCGTGAGAGATCTGACCCTGGTGGGAGCCTTTCCTAGCTCCTGGCTACAGGCACGGGATGGACAGCCCTGGCCAGGGCCTTTTGTCATACCCGGTGACAGACACGTGAGGGCCAGCCCCAATGGAGGCCTTTCCTAGTGCCTGGTGGCCAGGGGCTGGCGAGTGGAAAGAGAGGCTGCAATGGAAGCTCCACCTCCTGTGTGTCATTCAATAATGGTGTCTTGCTTCTATGGCAGCCTGGGTTTCTTCCACAGGCATTCCCGGTTGTGGATTTCCTCACTTCTGTTCCCTCAGTCTGTCTCCTCTCACCCAGCAGCAGTCCTCTCCCTGGGTTTGCTCTCCAATCCCCATGTTCTAGCACCCAGCCCCCATGCATATTGGTGGACACACATCCCAGGCTGGGGCACATAGGACTGTGACACAGACCATCTGTGTAGGTCTCACTGTGTCCTGCTTGCCACAGACTGGCCGTTTCCCTTTCCTCTGACAGCTCCAGAAGCTCTCCTTCTGTCCCACCTGATTTCACCATCAGTGAGGAGGTTTCCCTGGATGCAGGAACCTCTCCACTCCTTCAGCTCCCCACCCGGCGGCACAGGCCCCATCCCACCTCTTTTGCTCTTCTTTTTCCCTTCTTCTTTCTTTCATCCTACCTAGTTACACAGGGATCTTTCTTGCCCTTTCTGGTGTCCACGGTGCTCTATGAGAACTGTTCTATCTGTAGATGTATTCTTGAGCGTTTGTGGAGAGGGATGAATTCCACATCCTCCTACTCCTCCACCATCTTGCTTTCCTCCAAGAAAAATATTTTAATATAAGTTCTATTTTTATCCAGGAGTGAATAAATATTATACTTTAGATAATAATACAATTTTAAACTAAATTCGAGTTTTTAAAAAATAGGGAACATTTTAAAGCAATTTAAAGATTTTAAGTTTTTAATTTTAAAAATGTTACATTTTAAGGAGGTGACTATCTATAAATAATACCTTATATCCTACTGATTTAAAATGTTTACATATATTCAAATTCACAATTTCTAAAAATACCTTAAGAAAGTTAATATTCTATAAGAAATATGAATGGAATTTACCTCATTAAAATTATTTTTAGCTCTTTACTTAATCTTGAAGTTTTATCTTAAATACCTCCCAACACTGTAATTATCTTTTGAATTCAAGTCATATCTAATAACTTCTACCTTCCTCTCTATCTTCATTATGCACTTACTTTCTGTGTACAATGTACTTAATTTATCATATACATTCATATTCATTAATTATTTGTTCTGCATAATTTAGCGCTTAAATTGAACCATTATGTAAGTTGAATATACGATACTGCCTGGTTCATTCTACTTTGTTGTAAAATTTTCAGGGCCTGGATCCTATTTGACATTTATTTTATACCACCCAGGACTTTAATGTAACTCAGTTGACCCTTGACAAATATATTGATGCAGTGATTACCAGGTTCCTAGACTCCAAAGCACTGGATAGTTAGATAAGAGGAAAAGGTTTTCCTTGGCTGATACTCTTCCCACTGGGTCTGAGTTCTGCCACAATGTCAGTTAGCATAGATCCTTTCGTATACTTGGCTATTGAGTAGGATTTTTCAAGTATATTTTTGTAAATTTCCTGTTATAAAATATTGGATATTCCCCTATTCAAGACTTAGGATAATGTGGACAACTACACAGAATGATCTCTGTCTTTGGAGGGGATGTGGACAAGTAAACAAGTGTTTTAACTGCTGTGATGTGGAGATAGAGTGTTGGTGGGGTATTGTGTAAATGACATGAACCCTACCCTTGCCTCCTCACCTCTCCCTTCTGATAGAGTACTCTCTGTTTCCCATCCTAATACTTCTTTACTTTGATGTTTTCTTTTAGATCTGAACGGTACAGGTCCCAAAAAGGTGGAGCAGGAAAGAATAGGTCAAGAAAGAAAAAAAATACAAGATTGGACAGAAAATTAAGGCAGTTGGGTGATAACCTCTGAGAGGTATTTGGGGTGATTTCTGGTCACACTGACAGGGAAATATAGTTATAGGCAGAGAGGGAAAGGCCCTTCCTTTTTTCACATCATCTCAAGACCAGAAAATGGAAAACTCCCTGGAAACATGGAAACCAGTAGATTCGATTTGTAATTATTTTCACAGAAGAGTCAGGTGCATGCTTCCTATCTCTTTTATAGGTTTCTTTTTGCTTTTTTCTTTTCAATAACTGGTATAATCGAGCCTTCCCCATCCTTGCCACCACTTCCCAAATTGACCTCTTTGAACAGGGTATAGATTCTTTGAAAAGGGGTTTATTGGTTACATAGATTTTCTGTCTCTTACTCCTCAGGGTATGTAGTGGTGTTTTATATTCCCTTTTTTCTTCCTTTTTTGCTTGCTTGTTTTATTCCTGTTATTTTCTCATAAAGAAAAATATTTTTCTGTTTCTAGCTTACCTTTCTCCCCCCAAACAGTTTTGAGCAGATTTTTCCCCCCAACATTATACCTCTGGTATGTTTATCCTCTGTGGTAAAATACTTATACTGCTTGCATGGGAAAATACATACATGTAAAGTAAACGAAGGTCTTTGTTTTTAAGTCATGAAAATAATCAATGTGCTTTAGAATTCTGATGGAGTATGCCTCAAGTTTGGTAAGGAAAACATGTACATATTTTTTTTTAGATTTCCATTTTTAGGTGTAACACTTTGTATTACATTGAGGAGTATTAATAAGTTAAGGCTATGAAGTACTCATGCTACAGAGGCTTAATAATAATCATAAAGAGACACATTATTTAAAGAGAATTAGAGTGAATTCAGATATGGGAAGGTCAATTTTTTTTTGACCCTGCCCCATACTTCACTTCTCTGCCAGGTATCTTTTATTATCTTCTTAAGGCATGAGAGTTTTGGATGGATATAATTTTTATAAATGTTCTTCTCTGATTTCCTTTGTTCTTGTAGCCTCCA
Organism: Eschrichtius robustus; assembly: GCF_028021215.1. Classification (NCBI taxonomy): domain Eukaryota; kingdom Metazoa; phylum Chordata; class Mammalia; order Artiodactyla; family Eschrichtiidae; genus Eschrichtius; species Eschrichtius robustus. The sequence continues at coordinate 33,293,781 of NC_090840.1, read as the reverse complement.
AACAAATTGCTTTATAACAATGGTTTCCAAACATGGAACCCTGTTTCACTTGATCTTCCAGTCAAAATTCGCTTGTTCAAGGATAGCTGACTCATCAACAGTAGATGGAGTCCAAGGCCAGGTTCCCTAGCCCCCCATAAACTCTTATTTATTTATTTATTTTGAATTTATTTATTTATTTTTTATACAGCAGGTTCTTATTAGTTATCTATTTTATACATATTAGTGTATATATGTCAATCCCAATCTCCCAATTCATCCCACCACCACCACCCTATAAACTCTTGACTATTAGGAATCATCTTTATCTTGTTCACAGCTGTGTCCTTGGTACTTAGCCTAGTGTATTGCACACAATAGGATTCTCTGTTTACAAAATAAATAAATAAATAACTATAATGTTAAGAAATGTACTGGAAACTTTAATTCAGGGGCTAGAGGGCCAACAAATAAGTTGGTTTATGTGGAAGAAGTGCAAGACCAGGAAATAGAAAATTTGAGAGTTCATCCTGGGTTTGCTCCTTAGTCTAATAATAATAATGTCAGTGATACAAGTGATGATGATGATGATGGTATCTCACAGTTATCCCACACTTAAAACTGATTAATCCTGGACTAAGTGCCATACACTGTCTTATTTAATTCTCACAAAACTCTATAAGTTAGATACTATAGATATTCCATTTTACAGATGAGGACAGGGAAGCTTATGGAAGTTAAGTAACTTGTCTAATGCCATATACTACAGAGTGGTGGAACTCTGGACTTGGAAAAGGGTTAATCAATATAACTGAAAGTCCAAAGCTTAGAACTCAACTTCAATTTACCTGCAATTTCTCATGGTTTCCCAACTTTGTGGTTAATTTCATCCTCAGTCCAGCTTCCATTATGGTAGTAAAATTGTTGTCAGTAGTTACATAAGGCTACAAGTCTCCTTTGTCACTTACTACTAGAAGAGAGAACCCTTTTCTTTTCCAGACATCCTCAGTAAATGTCTCTTTGTCCTCAATTGAGTCATGTGTTCAGGCCTGAATCAATTACTATGACCATGGGAATAAACTCAATCAGGGTCAAGCTAGAAGTACAGTTAGCTTCTCTCAAGCTACATGAATCCCAGCTAAATTCTGGGAAGGCAATCAATAGTTATATATCACACACTTATAGACATAAAATATTGTTTTAATAGTCTTATTTATTAAATATATAGACTGAAGACCTCCCTTAAGTAGAACAATGTAATTTTTAAAAATATTTATTTATTTATTTTTGACTGAATTGGGTCTTTTTTGCTGCACGCGGGCTTTCTCTAATTGTGGTGAGCGGAGGCTACTCTTCCTTGTGGTGCACGGGCTTCTCACTGCAGTGTCTTCTCTTGTTGCAGAGCATGGGCTCTAGGCACGTGGGCTTCAGTAGTTGTGGCACACGGGCTCAGTAGTTGTGGCTCGCAGGCTCTAGAGCACAGGCTCAGCAGTTGTGGCTTGTGGGCTCTAGAGTGCAGGCTCAGTATTGTGGCACACAGACTTAGTTGCTCCGTGGCATGTGGGATCTTCCCAGACCAGGGCCCAAACTCATGTCCCTTGCATTGGTAGGTGGATTATTAACCACTGAGCCACCAAGGAAATCCCAGAACAATGTAATTTTATAAAAATTAATTAATTAATTAATCTTTTAACACAAATATGTTTTATTTTTCCTTAGCTTTATTGAGATAAAATTGACGGATAACATTGTGTAAGTTTAAGGTGTACAACGTGTTGATTTGGTACACTTGTATATTGTGAACTGATTACCACAGTAGCATTAGTTAACATCTCCACCACCTCACATAATTACCATTTTCTTTTTTGTGGTGAAAACATTTAAGATCTACTTTCTTAGCAAGTTTCAAGTATATAATATTGTCAGCTATATAAATAGATTTTTGTTTACTTAATGAAGGACATTGTATGGAGTTGAATAGAGTGTCTCTCCAGAATTCCAAAATTCTTGTTCATCCAGAACCTCAGAGTGTGAGCTTATTTGGATATGTAGTCTTTGCAAGTGTAATTTGTTAAATTAAGATGAGGTCATACTGCATTATGGTGGAACCTAAATCCAATAACTGGTGCCATGTGCTATACTCTGAATGTGTTTGTGTCCCTGAAAAACTCATGTGTTGAAATTCTAAAGCCCAATGTGGCGATATTAGAAGGTGAGGCCTTTGGAAGGTACTTAGGCCATGAGGGTGAAACCCTCATGAATGGGATTAGTTCCATTATAAAAGAGACTCCAAAGAGCTAGTTGGTCCCTTATACCATGTGAGGTAATAATAGGAAGTTTGAAACCTGGAAGGGAGCTCTCACCTACCAGACCATGCTGGCACCCTGATCTTGGATTTCCAGCCTCCAGAACTGTGAGAAATAAATGCCTGTTATTTATAAGCCACCTAGTTTCTGGTATTTTGTTATTGCAGCGTGGCTGGACTAAGACACCATGTGAACACACAGATAAACAGAGACATACAGAGGGAAGAAGACCATGTGACAGTTGAGGCAGAGATTAGAGTTATGCTGCCACAAGCCAAGGAATATCAGGAGGTACAAGAAGCTGCAAGAGGCAAGGAAGAATCTTTTCTTAGAGCCTTCAGAGGAAGCCAACACCTTGATTTAAGACTTTTAAGCTAAAAAACTGTGAGATAATAAATTTTTGTTGTTTTAAGTCATCCAGTTTGTGTGCTTTGTTGTGGAAGCTCTAGGAAACTAATACGGATTCCATGGACAGATATATCAGACAGATGGTGTAATGGAAAACTATATATGCACAGTCTAAAACTGACAAAGCACTAACATACATAATGTCCAAGACCCTCCATCAAATCAATCAGAAAAAAAAAAAACAATAGAAAAAAAAATGAACACAAGATATGAGCAGGCAATTTACAAAAAAGGAAACTAAAAGTCTAACATCTGAAGAGATGCCACAAATCATTAATGGTCAGAAATGAATTGAAATAAGATATCACTTTTCACCAATAGCCTGGCAATAATTAAAAGATAGATGTGCCAACTCTTGATCAGTATGTGAGGATACAAGAACCCTTTTGCTCTGCTGGAGGGAGTGTGAACCAGGGCAGCCATTCAGAGAACACTATGGCAATAGTTACCCAAATTAAGTATATGCATGCATTTTAACCAATAAAATCTGTTCCTGAATATATATATAAACACAAAGAAAATTTTTTCATTAGCCCATAAGGAGACATATATAAATGGAAATGTTATTGCAACATTATTGTTGTTTTGGGAATAGGAAGCAACCTGGGTGGCTATCATGGGGAATATATACATAGGTAAAATGTGGTGTATATCATGGATTATCATGCAGCAATTAGGAGGAATGAATTAGAAGTACATATAACAATGAATGGATCTTTAAAATATGCCTGTAAAAAAGGAAGAGTAAAAATTAAATATATCACAAAATTCATTTATTTAATTAAAACTATTGCTTACCAATCAGAGCACATTTTAGAAGAATACATACAAAAAGAGGATACACATTAAACACAATAGAATGATCATCTATTAGAATGATGAGTATGGGGCTAAAAGGAAATCAAATAAACAAATAAGTAAAATAAGACAGAGCCTTATATGGATCAGTTGTAATGTGTAATAAAATAAGAAACAAGATTAACTCAACCCTGCTCACTTGACATTTAAAAATGAAAAGTTCAATTGTTGAAGAAATGATCACACCAAGTTACCAGGTATTTTCCTGCCATGGTTCATTTTTTCAAAAGATACAATTAAAAACTGACCTAACTGTAAAATAAAAGGCAACATACATTATTTCCTTATTCCAGTGTTTCCTGGTTTTCCCTTTGTTTCTCAGTCTTCTTTACTTACCTTTCATCTTCTGTCACCCTTCCTTCTTAAATGTTAGTATTCCTCAGGGTTACATTCTTAGTCCTTATTTCTTGCTCTACAAATATTTCCTGAAAATTTGATTCATGTGTTCATGTCTATGGCTTCAACAACTGAATCTGTCTCTAGCTTCCACCTTCACCATGGCTATTAATCACCACCTAAATTTTCCATAGTTTCTCTAAACTCAACAGTCTGATATTAAATCCATCTTCCCTTTTTAATTGCCCTGTAAACTTCACCTTTTAAAATTATATTATTAACCCAGTAGCTCAAGCTAATTCTTTTTTTTTTTTTTTTTTTTGGCTGTGTTGTGTCTTCATTGATGCACGAGCTTTCTCTAGTTGTGGTGAGTGGGGCTATTCTTCATTGTGGTGCGTGGGCTTCTCACTGTGGTGGCTTCTCTTGGTTGTGGAGCACGGGCTCTCAGTACGTGGGCTTCAGTAGTTGTGGCATGTGGGCTCAGTAATTGCGGCATGCAGGCCCTAGTGTGCACGGACTTCAGTAGTTGTGGTGCATAGGCTCAGTAGTTGTGGCTCGCAGGCCAGTCTCAGTAGTTGTGATGCACAGGCTTAGTTGCTCTGCAGCATGCGGGATCTTCCCAGACCAGAGCTCGAACCTGTGTCCCCTGCATTGGCAGGTGGATTCTTAACTGCTGCGCCACCATGGAAGTCCAGGAAACTTCTTAAACTCCTCTCTGTTCCCAATTCCATATGTCATATACTATTTATTGTACTTGAGAAGTGTCTTGAAACCTAGCTCCTCTTTGTATCTCCAGAGCAACAGAAAGACACTGAAGGGGTTTCAGCACCAAAGAAATATAGGTAGAACTGTTTTTAAATGATTACTCTGTTTTTATTTCCCTTACTCTAGGAGGTGGGTCAAAAAGGATCTTGCTGTGATTTATGTCATAGAGTATTCTGCCTATGTTTTCCTCTAAGAGTTTTAGTGCCTGGCCTTACATTTATGTCTTTAATCTACTTTGAGTTTATTTTTGTGTATGATGTTAGGGTGTGTTCTAATTTCATTCTTTTACATGTAGCTGTCCAGGGTTCCCAGCACCACTTATTGAAGAGGTTGTCTTTCCTCCACTGTATATTATTGCATCCTTTGTTAAAATAAAGTGACCATATGTGTGTGGGTTTATCTCTGGGCTTTCAATCCTGTTCCATTGATCTATATTTCTGTTTTTATGCCAGTACCATACTGTCTTGATTACTGTAGCTTTGTAGTATAGTCTAAAGTCAGGGAGCCTGATTTCTCCAGCTCCATTTTTCTTTCTTAAGATTGCTTTGGCTATTCGGGGTCTTTTGTGTTTCCATACAAATTGTAAAATTTCTTGTTCTAGTTCTGTGAAAAATGCCATTGGTAATTTGATAGTGATTGCATTGAACCTGTAGATTGCTTTGGTTACTGAGTCATATGGTAGTTTTATTTTTAGTTTTTTAAGGAACCTCCATACTGTTCTCCATAGTGGCTGTATCAATTTGCATTCAACAGTACAGGAGGGTTCCCTTTTCTCCAAACCCTCTACAGCATTTATTATCTATAGATATTTTGATGATGGTGATTCTGACTGGTGTGGGGTGATACCTCATTGTGGTTTTGATTTGCATTTCTCTAATGATTAATGATGTTGAGCATCTTTTCATGTATTTGTTGGCCATCTGTATGTCTTCTTTGGAGAAATGTCTATTTAGGTATTCTGCCCATTTTTGGATTAGTGGGCATATACCCTGAGAAAACCATAATTCCAAAAAAATACATGTACCACAATGTTCACTGCAGCACTATTTACAATAGCCAGGACATAGAAGCAACCTAAATGTCCATCAACAGATGAATGGGGAAAGAAGATGTGGCACATGTATACAATGGAATATTACTCAGCCATAAAAAGGAACAAAATTGAGTTATATGTAGTGAGGTGGTTGGGCCTAGAATCTGTCATACAGAGTGAAGTAAGTCAGAAAGAGAAAAACAAATACCGTATGCTAACTCATATATATGGAATTAAAAAAAAAAACAGTACTTATGAACCTAGTGTCAGGGTGGGAATAAAGATGCAGATGTAGAGAATGGACTTGAGGGCACGGAGGGGAAAGGGAAGCTGGGATGAAGTGAGGGAGTAGCACTGATATATATACACTATGAAATGTAAAATGGATGGCTAGTGGGAAGCTGCTACATAGCACAGGGAGATCAACTCTGTGCTTTGTGATGACCTAGAGAGGTGGGATAGGGAGAGTGAGAGGGAGGCTCAAGAGGGAGGGGATATGGGGATATATGTATGCATATAGCTGATTCATTTTCTTGTACAGCGGAAACTAACACAACATTTTAAAACATTTATACTCCAATAAGGATGTGAAAAAAAATGATTACTCTGAATGTAGTGATAGGAATTTATTGAAGGATTGGAAGTATGGAGACAATTTGAGAGTTATTGATGGAGTTTCATAAAGAGATTATGGATGCTTAGACTAAGGTGGTGGAAGTGGAGATGCAGGGAAGTGAATTATTTTCATAGAAATTTTGGTGCTGGAATAGACAAACTTGATGATGTACTTGGTATTAGTGGTCAGGAGGGTAGGAAGACCTGTGAAAAGTGGCTCTCAGGTGTCTGTCATCAACAACTAGGTGGATGTTGTGCAATTTTCTCAGGAGAGAATTAGGGAAGGAGAAACAGTTTTCTAGGGGGAAGGATTGTGACAGCAGTTATGGATATTTTATATTGGAGGAATTTTGGCAAGGAGAGGTTTCTACTAAACTTTGTCTTTCTGCATTGTATGGTAATTATCTACTTGCAGTCAAACTTTGCCAATAGATTCTGATTACCTTGAAAGGAGGGCCCAAGACTTATTTATTTAATTATGTTTAATGCTTAGTGTTGAAGCAGGCCCACTGTATGCAGTTGATAAATATTAATGAATAAAATGAGGCTTGACTCCTAACCAAATCCAGTTGGTGATCAGTTGCAACAAGCTTCCAATTTGAATGAAAACAAGTGGGGCACATTGGTTTTTATCACGTTAAATTAACTGATGTCACAGTTGTTAGTTTAGAATAAAGCATGCTTCTCATAAGGCACTAATTTCCTCCAAATGTGAAAAGACTATTAAATAATACCAGTGGAGTCTCTCCTTTCACTCCCTGGAAAGAAATAACTTAAAAAGTATCTAACAATAGAAACTGTATGTTGGGAGGAAAAGAATAAGAAAAAACAAAGAAAAAATAAAACAAAGAATAGAAAAAAAGGAAATCATGTATCTCTGTCTCTAAAAAGGAATTCTTCAAAAATGGCTGCCAGCAAAGTTTGAAAAAGATTCATCAGTCATTTAATAAAATGTTTATTATTTCATTCAAAATATCCTTGTGATTTACTACCTCAGTTATATATTTTCCTTGTAATGTTTTTCTCTTCCTTTAACCTTTTTAAAAAATATTTTATGTCAACATTCTAAGATATTATACATCCCTTTTATAATTTTATATTATTTTTTTCATGTAGTTACTGCTTTACTTTATTTAAAGTTTATTATATGAGTTAAGAGAGACAAATGTTTCCTGGTTATTGGTAATTGCCATTTTGAATTTAACTTTGCCTATCAACCTACACTTAATTAAAATATTTTATCACTACCTTGTTTCAGTTAAATGGTGTAATGTCCTGGGAGCTTCCTTATTTAAAAATAGTCATTTCTGTGTCATTGTAGGACTGAAATATAGTCTGTAATTTACTATATGTGAAATAACATTTATTTCCTTCCTAGAAACTTTCTGATTCTTACAAAAATTGTTTCTTACAAAGTTGTAAGAAATTAGTCAGGTTTATTGAATTATTCCAAATTCTATAATTTCAGCATGTAGAATTTATAAGTATTAAAAAACATATTTTCTACACGGTCAAACAGCTTGAATATTTCTTAAAATATAATTTTTCTTTCAAAATTTCCACAAATATAGATAATTAAACTATTTTTTTGTACTTTTTCAGTACAATACTCCGATATGAAATATATTTTCATCATTTTTTGAACATTTAAGTTTCTATTTTCCTCTGTAATGTTTTGGAGTATGGTTTTAATAGATGACATTACCTTGTGGAGTACAAAGAATGTATTAGCTAGCTACCAAATAGCTCTATTTTTAACTGCTTCCCCTCTGAGTCTAAAAACATTTAAAACTTTCTCTCAAAATTTATCTGAAATGTGGATCATAATCATTGTAGCTCATAGTTAATGTGTAGTCAACTGATAGCTTGTATTCTGAATTGTTGGTAAATTTCATTTACCCTGACAAATTTCCCAAATTAATCTTTTATTCCTCAATTATGTGTGTACATATAGTGTGCATGGATGGATAGATAGATGGATAGCCAATAAAACAAAATGCATAGCAAAATTTTGATTGTCTTAATTGGGTCATTTGTCCAACAAATATTTATTAAACATCTGCTATTTGTCAGTCATTTTCCTACATGCTGTTTATGGTGGGTAAAAATACAGACAGATATTCTGCTCTCTTAGATTTTGCATATTGGTGAAGAGAGTGAGACAATAAACAGGTAAAAGAATGGAAATGCAATTTCATTGCATCATCCAAAGGAAGTAAAAAGGAGATTTAGTAATTTTTGACTATTTGAGCAGAGAATGGTGGATATCACACTATGGGGACTTCTCAATAAAGAAGAAATTTTAAACTTAAATCTGATTGATTTAAAAAAAAAAAAAAACTAACCTGCAAAAATCTCAGGAGAAACAAACTAGGCAGAGAAAACAACAAAGTTCCAAGGCCAGCTTGGCTGGATTTTATTTGGGAGGAGACATAAGGCCAGGAGTGTTAGGTAGACAGAGAGCTAATTAAGAATATTTTGTCTTCTCAATTGAAATACACTTGCAATAAATCACAAACCAGTCACTCAATGTGTAATTAATTTTAAACTATGCATTGAACTGATCCTTTGGGAGACAGAGAAGTTTAAAACTACCCTTTTAGAGTTTACAAAATGGAGTGCCAAGTAATAAAATCTTTTAAGAATAATTATTTTCCAGTATTTCAATCCTACAGAAATGGGCAGAAAATAATAATATAATTGATGTCCACCAAACTTAAGAGACTTAACCTGCTCACATTTTAACAGTATTTCTTCAGATTTCTTTTAAGAAATAAAGTGCTACACATATACTTGAACTCTCTTTGCACACCCTTGTTTGTGCTATTCTCTTCCCTTTTAAGACATTTTCATATGCTTATTGACCATCTGGATACCTTTTTTTATAAACTAATTATTGTTGTGAAGTTAGTATGTACCCTTCCCTTCATATTTTCATAAACCTTTACATATGGTGAAATACAGACAAGGAGAAAAAGACAAAACCCCAAAATGTATGGACTAATAATTTATCACAAAAGGTCATTTAACTATTAGCCAAGCAAAAAAAGAATAGTGCTAAGGCAGAGAAGTACCTGTGGTGTCCATGCTGTTGATTATTCTCTCCTTTTCCCCAAAAGTACATGCTATTATGACTGTAATAACTATTGCTTCCAAGCTGATCTTTATCATCTTCTCATCCATAGTTTGCCTTTGCCCATTTAAAAAAATTATGTAAATGGAATAATCTAGTATTAGAGTTAGTTTCTCACTTCTTTTGCTCCAGGTATTTGTGAAATTTATCCATGCTGTTACATGTCATTGCAGTTAATTTTCATTGCTGTAAACATTTTTTGGTATCCATGTAACAACATTTATCCATTCTAATGTTGATAGATATTTGGATTGTTTTCAGCTTTTTGACTATCACAAAGAATTATGCTACATACATTCTTGTACATATCTCTTTGTGCATAGCTATTGTCATTTTTGCTGGGTGTATACCTAGGAGAAGAATTGTTGAATTATAGGATATTTGTCTCTCAAGCCTCAGTAGAAAGTTCTGAACTGTTTTTTAAGTTGTTTGTACAAATTTACAATCCCACAGCAGTTTAAGCCTTTCTATTCTTCCACTTGCTCATCTACACTTTGTTTTTCAGCTATTTCAACTGTAGCCATTCTGGTGGGTGTGTAGTGTGATGTCTGTTTGGTTACAATTTGTATTTCCCTGTGACTAATGATATTAAAAGCATTATCATATGCTTCTTAACCATTTGGATATACTCTTTATGAAGTGCCTGATTGAGTCTTTTGCCCAATTTTTAAATTGGGTTGCATTTTTGTTTTTGTTTTCTTCCAGTTTTATTGAGATATAATTGACATACAGCACTATATAAGTTAAGGTGTACAGCATAATGATTTAACTTATATACATCATGAAATGATTACCACAAAGTTTAGTGAATATCCTTCATCTCATATAGATGCAAAATAAAAGAAAAAAAAATTCCCAACACAATCCCAAGGATAAAGAACAAAGCTGGAGGTATAATCCTTCCAGACTTCAGACTATACTACAAAGCTACCAAAAAAAAAAAACTGTGTGGTATTGGCACAAAAACAGACATATAGATCAATGGAACAGAATAGAGAACAGAAAGAAACCCACACACTTATGGTCAATTAATCCGCAACAAAGAAGTCAAAGGAGACAGGAATAGATGATGGAGAAAAGACAGTCTCTTCAACAAGTGGGGTTGGGAAAGCTGGACAGCTACATGTAAGTCAATGAAATCATAATGCTCCCTCACCCAGTATACAAAAATAAACTCAAAATAGTTTAAAGACAAAAATATAAGACATGACACCATAACACTCCTAGAAGAGAACATAGGCAAAACATTCTCTGTTATAAATCATAGAAATATTTTCTTAGATCAGTCTCCCAAGGCAAAATAAATAAAAGCAAAAATAAACAAATGAAACCTATTCAAACTTAAAAGCTTTTGTATAACAAAGGAAAATGAAAAGACAATTTACATAATGGAAGAAAATATTTGCAAATGATGTGACTGATAAGGGGTTAATATCCAAACATACAAACAGTTCATACTCCTCAATATTGAAGAAAAAAACCAACCCAAACAAAAAATAGGCAGAAGACTTAACTAGACATTTCTCCAAAGAATACAGACAAATGACCAACAGGTACATGAAAAGATGCTCAGCGTCTCTAATTATTAGAGAAATGCAAATCAAAACCACAATGATGTATCACCTCACACAGGTCAGAATAGCTATCATCAAAAATGTCTACAAATAATAAATGCTGGAGATGGTGTGAAGAAAAGGGAACCCTCCTGCACTGTCGGTGGGAATGTAAATTGTTGCAGCCACTATGGAAAACAGTATGGATATTCCTTTAAAAACTAAAAATAGAGCTGCAAAATGATTCAGCAATCTCTTTCCTGGGTATATGTCCGTAAATGACAAAAACTCTAATTCAAAGAGATACATGCACCCCAATGTTCATAACAGCATTACTTGCAATAGCTGAGACATGGAAACAGCACAAGTGTCCATCAAAATACAACTGGATTCAGAAGAGTGGTATATATATACAATGGAATATTACTTAACTGTAAAAAGAATGAAATATTGGCATTTACAGCAATATGGATGGACCTAGAGAATATTATACTTAGTGAAGTAAGTCAGAGAAAGATAAATATTATATGATATCACTTATATGTGGAATCTAAAAAATAATGAAAATGAATCTATAAACAAAATAGAAACAGACTCATAGACATAGAAAACAAACTTAAAATTATCAAATGGTAATGGAAGGTGGGAAGGATAACGTAGGAGTGTGGGATTAATAGATACTAACTACTATATGTAAAATAGTTAAGGAATAATTATTTACTGGATAGAACAGGGAATTATATTCAAAATCTTACAATAACCTATAATGAAAAATAATCTGAATAAAAACATAATATATATAACTTAATAACTTGGCTGTACATCTGAAACTAACTATTGTAAATCAACTATATTTCAACCAAAAAAAAAGAAGAAAGAGAATCCTAAATGTGTTCTCAGTATATTGAAAAACTATTTTCCTTGTGATGAGAGCTCTTGGGATTTCCTCTCTTAACAACTTTCATATAGAACATAGAGCAGCGGTAATTATATTAATCATGTCTCACATGACATCCCTAGTACTTATCTATCTTATAACTGGGAGTTTGTACCTTTTGACCACCTTCCTCACCATACAAAGATATTACATTATCATTAACTATATTCTCCACATGGTACATTTCATCCCTGTAACTCATTTATTTTGTAACTGTAAATTTGTACCTCTTAATCTCTCTCACATATATCACTCATTCCCCCACCCCATTGCTTCTGTAAACCACCTGTTTGTATCTATGACTTTGTTTCTGTTTTGTTATGCTTGCTCACTTTGTTTTGTTTTTGTTCATTTGTCTTGTTTTTTAGATTCTACATATAAGTGAAATAATACAGTATTTTTCATTCTCAGTCTGGCTTATTTCACTTAGCATAATATTATTTAAATCCATCCATGTTGTCACAAATTGGCAAGATTTCCTTCTTTTTTATGGTTGAGTAATATTCCATTGTATATATATACCACATCTTTATCCATTCATCTATTGATGAGCACTTCAGTTGCTTCCATATTTTTGCCATTGTGAATAATGCTGCAATGAACATATATGAATATATCTTTTTGATTTAGGATTTTTGTTTCCTTCGGGAAATTACCCAGAAGTGGAATTGCTGGGTCATAAGGTAGTTCTATTTTTAATTTAAGAGTGTGTGATTAATAGATACTAAGTAGAGTAGAGGAACCTCCTCAATGTTTTCCACAGTAGCTGCACAAATTTACATTCCCACCAACAATGCATGAGCCTTCCCATTTCTCCATATTCATGCCAACACTTGTTATCTGTTGTCTTTTTGATTACAGCCATTCTGACAGGTGTGAGGTGTTATCTCATTGTGATTTTGATTTGCATTTTCCTGATGATTAGCAATGTTGATCATCTTTTCATGTGCCTGTTGGTCATCTGTATGTCTTCTTTGGAAAAATGACTGTTCAAGTTCTCTACCCATTTTTATATTGAATTATTTGTTTGTTTGATATTGGGTTGTATGGGTTCTCTATATTTTGGATATTAACCCCTTACCAGATATGTTGCTTGTAAATATCTTCTCATTGGGACCAGCCTTTCCCACGAGTGGCTGGCAGCCTCCGCATAAGGCATGGCCTGGCAGCTGATGGGCTGGGGATCAGCCCTGACTACCAGTGCACACATGGTTGTCTTTTTGTCCCTATTAACGTGTCAGATTCTTCACATATTTTAGATACAAAACTTTTATGTTACGTATATATTGAAACTATTTTATTCTACTCAGTATTTTTAAATTGATTCAGTTATACCTATACATATATCCATTCTTTTTTTAAAAATAAATTTATTTATTTTATTTATTTATTTTTGGCTGAGTTGGGTCTTTGTTGCTGCGTGCAGGCTTTCTTTAGTTGCAGCAAGCAGGGGGTACTCTTCATTGCAGTGTGAGGGCTTCTCATTGCGGTGGCTTCTCTTGTTGCAGAGCATGGGTTCTAGGCGCACAGTATTCAGTAGTTGTGGCACACGGGCTCAGTAGTTGTGGCTTATGGGTTCTAGAGCACAGGCTCAGTAGTTGTGGCACACAGGCTTAGTTTGCTCCATGGCATGTGGGATCCTCCCGGACCAGGGCTCGAGCCCTTGGCCCCTGCATTGGCAGGCAGATTCTTAACCACTGTGCCATCAGTGAAGTCACTCTACTCAGTCTTTTTATTTTCTTAATAGTGTCTCTTGATGTAGTCCAAATTATTAATCTTTCCCTCTATGGTTAGTGCTTTTATGTTCTGTTCAGGAAGAATTTTCATACCCAAAATTGTAAAGATATTCTTCTATATTATCTTCTGTAAATTTTATTGCTCTTCTTTCATATATAAACATACAACTCATCTGCAATTGATTTTTTAAATTTTGTGATCAGTGTGAGGTAGATGCAAAGTTGTTCTTTTTTTATTTATTTTTTGTTTGTTTTCTGTATTGATAGCTCATTCTCCTAGCATTATATAGTGAAAAGACTTCTTTCTTCCACTACTCTGCAGTATCATCTTTATTGTAAATCTAATGCCCTGATACATGTGTGTTAGTTTGTGTGCTTTCCATTCAGTCCAATATGTCTATTTTCTATTCTTATACTCAGATCACATTATCTTATTATAGCTTTATAACAATTTTTGATATTTTGTAATGCAGATCCTCTCTCCTTGTTTTTCTGTTCTAAGATTGTCAAAATAATTCTCAGCTTACACATACACACACACACAGATTTTGAGTGGGATTGCTCAAAAACTATGGACACATTTGGGGATACTTTTGCGGATATTTGACATCTTTAGAATAATTAATTTTTAAATTTACAAATATATTCTTTTACATATATATATATATATAACCTAAACTACAGGACCTCTTTGAAATTCCTTCTCCCTTGGTCCAGTAATTTTTAAAAATTAAAAAAAAGTGAAACAGTAAAAAATAATTTTTATTTCATCTTCCCTATGACAATGCATATATTAATTTTAAATTTTTTCTTCCAATATTTCTAGTTTTCCCCAGTGGGATGATTGATTTGGATAAGTTGAATATCAATCTATTCACAGTTTATAGTATTTCCAGAAATTTGAATATCTACTATTTACCATAACCTAATCTAGAAATTTGTGATCATATCATTAAAAAACTAGTTCTCTGCATATGCAGAATTTACAATCTTGTTTAATTATGGAACTTATATATTTAAATCATATGAAATGGTTTTGGAACAAGGTGTTAAATGTTATGGAAAAATAGAGGAAAATAAGGGATTTGGGAGAACATGACCACTGCTTTCACAACTTTTATTTGAATTCCATAATAATCCTGGAATATAGGAGAGCATTCATAGACATAAACTAATGCCCAGAGATATAAGTGGTTTGACTAAGGTCACAGATTTAGGGGCTAACTATGAATTGGCAGAAATTATCACGCAAGCCTATTTCTGTTCTTAACATTTCATTGTCTCCCCTGACTTTGAAGATAATCATTGAGCATGCTAAATATCTTTCATATAAAATGTTCTTTCTTCCATTGAAATCATGACCATGTAACTGTAGTATAGGATATGGAAAGTTATTATAATTTTAGTAATAAATATTGAACTTCAGGCATAATCAGGTGAAAGATTAGTCTATTTTGGGGAAAGGGGCTAGAAAAAGGAACACATGGCTTCAAATCTTGGCTTTGACATTCATTAGCTACATGGCCTTGGGAAAATTATTTAGGCTCCCCAGAATTATATTTCCTCATGTCTAGAATAATACGCCTCACCTTAACATGTGGCTATATGAATTAAATGAATTATATTATTATAGATAAGACACGAAAATCATTTCTGTATAATAATGAATTTGTCTGGCCTTTATCCCTGGTTCCTGGGAGGTAGCAACTAAACCCTTGCAATTTCCCTAGTGATAGGAGTATCTTTGTTGTTCTTGGTGGGCCCTGATAGTTTATGTTTATGGTGGGCCCCTAGATATTTTAAGCTAGTGAGATGACTCATGATGGAGGTAGGTTATACCAGAAAGACCTTGAGCCACATGATTTTAGCTTGACCTCCAGGAAGGAGAGAGGGGCTGAATATTGAATTCGACCTCATGACCAATGATTCAGTCAATAATGTTGATGTAATGAAAACCCAATAAAAACTAAACTCGGGGCTCAGGTGAGATTCTCTGTGTTTTGTATTGTATTGTTTGGTGCTTTGGGTGTATTGTCACACATTGATGTGTTTGGAGGGTGATATGTCCTGACTCCAAGGAGAGAGAATGATGAAAGCTTTACATTTAGGCCTGCCAGAGCTCACCATCTGTGTCTCTCCCCTTGCCTGATTCTGATTTATATCCTTTTACTACAATAAAACAGTAATTATGCATAGTGATTTTCTGAGTTCTGAGATGTTCTAACAAACTATTAAACCTGAGGGAGTAGTGGAAACCCCCAAATTTGGCCTTCTGGTCAGACCTCTGAGGATCTCTGTAGCTATCTGGGGACCTCTGAACTTGTGCTGGTGTCTCAAGCAAGGATAGTCTTGTGTGGGACTGTCCTCAGAACCTGTGAAGTTTGGCCAAACTCTGGGTAGTTGGTGTCAGAAATCATCATAATCACCTAGTATAGTGCTCAACAAATAATAGGTGTTAATTAACAGTTATCATCATTGGTAATCAAAAATATAATTTCTTATATTCTTAATATTATAAGAATAGATGCTCTGTCACAACCACATATGGGGTATTTAAGTTTAGTGATGCATATGATTTAGTGAACAATTAATGAATTTGTTGAAAATAATTTTTGTACAGTCAAAATGTACAGTCACTGAGTATTTTTACATCGATCCTCTTAAGTGATTTGGTTGACTAAAGTTTGAAAACTGCTCCTCTATTATGTCATATTGTATTGATAACAAGAGCAATTCTTCCTGGATTACTTTCTTCTAATCTACGTTTTAAAAGGCTCTTTAAATTCACTTCAAGTCCTCAAAATTCACTGAAAGCCTTCCGTGCTAAGCATAGTGCTTAGAGATGCAAAGTCAAATAAGACAAGATCTCTTATCTAGTGGGAGAGGCAGGCATATTAATTAACAATTGGACTGTAATAAGTGTTTTAGCATAGTTACAAAGTAAAATGTGGGAATACAGGGGAGGAAAATATTAATGTCAAATATTAAACTCTCTTAACATAGAATTTAATTATTGACATAATGCACATGTTACAAGTGAAATTCCTTTATAAATTGTTGTTGAGAATTTCCTCTCTTTACTATTGTAAAGTGATCAATCTGTGATTCCCAGGTAGTCTGTTTTCCTAGAATATTTTTACTCCTATTTATTTTATGTTTCTTTGAAAAATCTTTGTGGAAAGATCCTTATCACTCCAAATTATATTTTACAAGTATTATTTCACTCCAAATAAGTGTTAGGGGAAAGGGATATAAAAATCATGCAATGGATAAGAGTTATCATTCCATGATTTGAATCTGAAATAGTTTCTTACTGATGAGGAGAAAATTAAACATATATAACCTTGCCATTATATTTAAGGACATCTGTCTTTGTTTACAACAGACTGGTTTAAGATGGAATATGTCAAACTTAAGGGGAAGGGAGATCAAAAGCTGCAGTGTTTATGGTGTAGCCATATTCTTGCAAATGGAAATGGGAAAGCAACAAAGCTAGAAAAATCCCTTTCATAGAACATCTGGAAAATATACTTGACAATGCTGATCAATTTTGTGAAAATACTGGGAATTCAGGACAGAAATGAATCTGCAGAACTCAAGGCACAGGGACTAGTGGAGTCCAGCCAACATCATGATTACAAAATTTCCAATGAGCAAGTTTAGGGACAGATGACAAAGGGCCTTGACTTCCAGGTTACATAGTTCTAATTCTCATAGGCATTACTCTTTCTGTGGAGGCAGGAGAAATGACTGAGCAAACAATCTGCTTGCTTGATTGAGTTTGAGTGAGAAAACATAAACAAATCAAGTGTACCCTCTAGGTACCATCAGTTAAGTTGGTAGAACCTGAAGGGGGCTCTCTAGTGATGTTTCCAGTTCCCAGTAGGGATGTCCTGGTGATGGTCCAGAAGTAATATGGGTTAATGGAAAGATTCCTTATGCTGCTACCACCCAGACACATGACCTTGAACAAATCACTTGATCTCTTTCTGCTTTAACTAATGGTAACAATAATACTTATTGAGTACTTTTTTTGATCCAGGCTTTGGTTATCTTCTCTACTTGATTGAGCTCACTTAATCATGGCAACAACCCTGTAAGTTTTCCTTCTCTACTTTTTTTTTCCAGATGGAAAAGAGAGGTTTAGGTAAATAAAATATGACTTGTTCAACACACAGATTCTAAGGAAAAGACAAAGAATGAGAGGTTACATCTCCCCAACCCCGAGTCTGCTCCCAACCATGTTGTTAAGTGACTTCATCTGTATAACCTACTTAGCTGTGCTTTTGTGAAGCTCAGTGAGATAATATATGCTCAACTTGGTGTCCCAAACATAAGTTACCTATCCTAGCAAGAAGACCTGAAGGTTATTCAGTTTAGCCCACAAAGTTCTGGCAAGGGGCTTCCTTACTACCATCCTCCTACCTGTCCTAGGGGCCCCTCTTTGGGTTTATGGATGTTCTGGGGTGTTGGATTTGGATATGTTCTAGGAGCCATGTAAAGTCATCATTCCTGGTGGTCAGACAAATCCCTTCCTACACCTAAATAATACATTTAGTGTGGTCTTTGGCTGGGTATATTCACCTGCTTTGTTTCAAGCCAAAGATTTTATTCCTCTTCAGATTCCCAGATCCCATCTGATCATCAAAGTGACTTGCTCCTCCTCTCTGAGTCCCTCACTAGACCTTCTTTTTTATCACATGAATCCTCATCCCCACCAAAACGCTCGATTTTCATTTGCTTTGATGGTCAGTTAAACTTAGATTTAGAATTAATATCAAACAAAAAATGTTTTATTTCTTTGAAATAAAGAATAGCTCAAAATTCAAATACTCTTAGGAAGTGTGGGGACATATATGCATTCTATCTTTCTAATGCATCACAGAAAAGAAAGATGAGCAAAACAGTTGTTTCTATAATAAAGCAGGTTGAATTCTTATACCCTGTCACATATGTGAATGTTTCAAAAACTGAAAAGTGATCCAGAAATGTAAAGAAATGTAAAAACAATTAATTGATCCCAAGACTTGTTGAGTGCTACTGAAGTACTCTGATTAGTGATATTTTCTAAATTTCTTCATCCAAGTGAATCATAGGAGTTGTTAGGCAAGTAACGGGCACACACACCTAGTGATTAATTAGAAGAATCCTTAATAATAATGCATACTTTTACAGGTGAGTATATTGGTTAAGAAGTGTACAACATAGGATAATACTCAATGGTATACCCAAAATTTATACTTATTAACTCTTTATCAACTTATTTAGAAACTGATTAGTACAATGGCACTAATAGCATTAGACTGTTTCACTGGATTTTTTGAGTGAGGATGAAGTACTTCTTCAAAAGAAAAATGTTTAACTGAAAATATATTGAAAACAAAATATCATTTTTGCCACAGATATTAAAAATGGAATAATCAAATATAAAATGAAATAAATATTCATGAGCCATGATTCATCTCCCTCACTAGATAGGAAACTGATATGCCTCTATGGTAACAGCAAAACTGCCTTTCGGGAATGAGCACTTCTGTGTGTATGTGTTTTCATGAACATATAATTTCAGAAGCATATGATTAGGAATAAGAAAGAAACTGAAATGAGCTGTCTGTAGGATCAAATGAGGTAAAGGAAAACAATGAAACAAAGGAAATATCTAAGCAGAAAGATGAAGAAACAAGTGGGAGGTGGTCAAGACATCATGTATTTAAACAAGAAGAAAGAGAAATTCATGAAGTGTAGGGGTTTCAATTCTCCATTATGAACAATGGGGTTTCTCTCTCAAGTCTGTGAGGTAGAGAAAGAAGGTACAAGAATTGTGGTTGAATTACTCAGGGCCACATAACTAACAGCAGAGTTTCAGCTTTGTCCCATGATATTAGAGAAGAATTTCATGGCCATAGCATTACTGGTTTGGTTCAGGAGAGAAGTAAAGGGGTGAAACAATTGGATTTGGTAGGATTGGTTGGGCCACCTAGACTATAGGTAAATGGGTGGAGGCAAAGAAGCATTTCTCGTGCTTCGAATCTCTGAGGTAGTATTGGGTAAATGAGGGTTTGGTAGGCTTTGGAATCATAAGGCAATGTAGCAGCACTCTCTACATCTTCCATGGAAGAGTCCAGAAAAGTTTATGCAGCAGGGACTCTGACAGCTGAGGGAAGGCAGCCAGTAGGGAAGAGGAAGAATGGGCTCCTATTCTTCACCCATCTCCCCAGCAAACATCTTCAGATTTGAAGAAATGCTCAGGTCCTTTCATTGGGAGAATCCTCCACTAGAGGGATAAGGAATTCAAGAGGAAGATCCAGATTTTCTGGGACTCCAGTCTCTGATGATCTTTTTGTTGCCACTGATGGTCCTAAAAGAATTGGCAAGAGGCTTTGTTGTAGAAATGCTGATTCCAACCTTAGTGCCTTGTTTCTTTTCCCTTACATTACTAGCAAAGTAAAGAGCATAGCACCAAGGCATATTGGTGTTAAAAAACCTGGATTGTTTTAGATATTTCTACTTTCTTTTTTTTAAAAAAGGAAACAATTGCATGAAGATGATTTCCTGAATGGTTTGCTAGTCTTTTATTGGGCAAATTTAAATTTATTGAATTATTGCCTCTGTATTACTTAAAATATAAAATACTGCTGGAAAGTTTATAATAAAGTACTACTCAGAAATGTATGTATTCACTTCAGCACCATCAAACTCCATTGTTCTTGGTGTCTCCAGTCTAGAGTCTCTAAGGACTAAACATCTGGTCTCCTGAGGAAGTTAGATAGTGGTATTAATCTCGCTGTGCAAGATAAGAAGGGGGATGAATAGGAAGAAGGGCTTCTGATTACTCCATATGCAGATCTTTCAACTAATTTCCAGCTCCATGCCTCACTAGGGCCAACCAATATGCCTAGTGTCTCAAGTTCCAAACCTCCAGTGATCTACAGAAAAGCCTGCTTTTCAGCTTTGTCTCCAACTAGAAGTTCCTAGGTTTCAAATTCTTTTTACTGGTAAGTCAGTTGCCACCTCACTATTTGCTTTTCCCATATTACCATTTGTTGACGTTTTCCAGTTACTCTCATTTCCACTCATTATTCCTTTGTTCTTAGGATTTATAACCTTTTTAAAAAGCAGTATTGACATTTTAATATGTATTATTTCCATTAGGAGCAGAGATAAACACAATTTGACGTCTGACTGGAAACCTTAACTGATGTTTTACACACTGTAATATGGAGGATTAAATGAGAAAAGCTGAGACAAATATTTAGAAAACTTTTTGCTGGATTATTTTTGTCTCTGAATACCTCTGAATTGTGTAGCAGGCAGCACTCATCTCTCACTTTTCCATTACCAGTCATTCTTTAGTCCTTGAACTCTGTGGCCAATCTTTTTTTCTCAGTTAGGGAAATATCAGGAACCCCGGATCAAATATTTTTCTTGAGCCCCAGAGCCAGGTATATCTGACTGCCTTCAAGGCTTCTCCACTTAGAATTCCCAGAGGCAATTCAAAACTAAAATTTTCTAGCCTGGCTCACCTCCATCCAATCTCACCCCCAAACTCTTCTCTTGCTTTATTTGTTACTTCAGCAAACAGTACCAGTTTTCAAAACAGATAACTGGTACTCATCCATATCTCTTATCACTCTCACCTCCTCCGATCCCAACAAGCAACCAATCCCTAGCTCCTCCTATCCCTTTGCTTATTGTTGCTCAACTCTTTCCTCTGTGCTCTTTGCCTCTACCTTTCCAACTTCCTCCGTTTCTTCCTTAGATTCCAGCAATAGCTTCATCCTAGCTAGTCTCTCTGTCTTTAGGTCTTTTCCACTTCAGTTGATTTTCCACATTAGTCAGAATGATCTTTTAAAAGCATAAGTTTGATTTTTAAATTTCCTTATTTGAAACTCTTTAATAGCTCTTCACTGTTCTAAAAATAAAGTTCAAATTTCATATAATAATCTGGTCCCCTTTTATCAAGTGTCCAGTCTCAATTTTCATCACTTTTTTTAGTTCCCTGAATATGCCATGTTCATTTTCACTGCTAAGTTTTTAATGTGCATTTTTCTTGTCTTCCTGGAACATCATCTTTCCTTCCCCTTTCCAGCATAATCCAGGTAGCAGTTGTTGAGTTAAATCTTACTTATCTTTAAGACTACATTTAGAGGTAATATCTTCTGGGACAATTTATCTGATATACTCTCATACAAGAGTAGTTATTTTCCCCATGTATTTCATTAGCTCTCTGTTTATTAATTTTGGTATTTATCACCTTGTATTTTGCATCTCCCATTAGACTGTAGTTCTTTGAATGCAGGGACTGTATCTTGTTCATTATTGTATCCCTGGTACCACCATTTTTAGCATTATAAAATGTTTATAATGCTTATAAATGTTTATTAAATGAATTAATGACATAACATAAGTACCTGGTTCAGTGGCATCCTCTTTATTACTGGTCTTGTTCTGATCACATATTCTGGTCCTGCTGTCTATTTCCTCCCTCCCTCCCTCCCTTCTTTCCTTCCTTCCTTCCTTCCTTCCCTCCTTCCTTCCTTCCTTCCTTCCTTCCTTCCTTCCTTCCTTCCTTCCTTCCTTCCTTCCTTCCTTCCTTTTCTTCTTTACCTCATGTTCAAGCTATTAATTTCTATTTTTAATTATTTGCTTCTCAGTCTTGAGCCTTATTCTCTGGGTCTGGGTCTTTATCAAATCTCAGGACCAGGCTTTGTCTGCTTGCTGAGGTTTCAATTATAGATTAATTGTTCAACAGAATTTATTACGTGTCTAGTGTGAGTTAGGTATAGTGCTCCTTTGGAGATAAAGCACTGAACAAGATTGGCTTAATCTCTTGGCAATTGTGACTAATACTTCTGTGAACATTGGAGTGCATATATATTTTCTAATTAGTGTTTTCCATTTCTTCAGATTTATACCCAGGAGTGGAATTGCTGGATCATATGGTATTTGTATTGTTAGCTTTTTGAAGGACCTCCATACTATTTTCCATAGTGGCTGCACCAATTTACATTCCCACCAACAGTGGACTGGGGTTCCCTTTTCTCCACATCCATGTAAACATTTGTTAGTTGTGGTCTTTTTGGTAATAGCCATTCTGACAAGTGTGAGATGATATATCATTGTGGTTTTGATTTGTATTTCCCTGACAGCAACGCTGAGCATCTTTTCAAGTGCCTGTTGACATCTGTATGTCTTCTTTGGAAAAATGTCCGCACAGGTCTTCTGACCATTTCTTAATAGAGTTCTTTTTTTTTTTTTGATATTGAGTTGTATGAGTTGTGTGTATATTTTGGATATTAACCCTTTATTGGACATATCATTTGCAAATATTTTCTCCAATTTTGTAGGTTTTTTTGTTTGTTTGTTTTATTGATAGTTTCCTTTGCTGTTCAAAAGCTTTTAAGTTTAACTAGGTCCCATTTGTTTACTTTTGCTTTTGTTTCTTTTGCCTGAGGAGAAAGATCCAAAAAATTTTTGGTAAGACTATGTCAAAGAGTATTGCCTGTTTTCATACAAGAGTTTTATGATTTATGTTCTTACATTTAGGACTTCAACCCATTTTGAGTTTATTTTTGTATGTGGTGTGAGAAAATGTTCTAATTTTATTCTTTTACATGTAGATGTCCAGTTTTCCCAGCACAATTATTAAAGATATTGTCTTTTCCCCATTCTATATTTTGCCTCCTTTGCCATAGATTAATTTACTGTATGTGTATGGGTTTATTTCTAAGCTCTCTATGTGTTCATTTATCTATGTATCTTTTTTTTGTGCAAATACCATACTGTTTTGTTTACTGTAGATTTGTAATATTGTCTGAAGTCAGGGAGTGTGATGCCTCCAGCTTTGTTCTTTATCAAAAGAATTGTTTTGGTTTTTAGGGTGTTTTGTGGCTCCATACAAATTTAAAAATTATTTGTATTAGTTCTTTGAAAAATGTCATTGACATTTTTCTAGGGATTGCATTAAATCTGTAGATTGCTTTGGATAGTATGGATATTTTAACAATATTAATTCTTCCAATCTATGAACATGGGATATCTTTCCATTTCTTTGTATCATATTCAATTTCCTTTGTCAATGTCTTAGAGTTTTCAGAGGATAGGTCTTTCACCTTCTTGGTTAAGTTTATTCCTAGATATTTTGTTCTTTTCATGTGATTTTAATTAGAGTTCTTTTCTTGCTTTCTTTTCTGATAGATCACTATTAGAGTATAAAAAAGCAAAAAAAAATCTATATATTAATCTTGTGTCCAACAACTTTACTGAATAAATTAATTAGTTCTTATGGGTTTTTGGTGGAGACTTAGGGTTTTCTACATATAATATCATGTCATCTGCAAATAGAGATGTTTTATTTTTTCCCTTCCAATTTGAATGACTTTTATTTCTTTTTCTTGTATTATTGCTGTGGCTAGGAATTCCAATAATATGTTAAATAGAATTGGTAAGAGTGGGAATTCTTGTCTTGTTCCTGATTTTAGAGGAAGAGCTTTCTGCTTTTCAACATTGAGTATGATGTTAGCTACAGGTCTGTCATAAATGGCCTTTATTGCATTGAGATATGTTCCCTCAATACTCATTTTGATGAGAGTTTTTACCATGAATGGATGTTGAATTTTGTCAAATGATTTTTGGCTATTGAGATGATCATGTGATTTTTATCCTTCCTTTTTTAAAAGTGGTGTATTACATTGATTCATTTGCAGGTATTGGACCATCTTTGCATCCATGGAATAAATCACACTTGATAATGGAGTGTGACGCTTTCTACATATTGTTGAATTCAGTTTGCTAATATGGATTTTTCATCTACCTTCATCCTAGATATTAGCCTGTAATTTTGTGTGTGTGTGTGTCTTGGTCTGGTTTTGATATCTGGGTAATTGTGGCCTCCCATAATGAATTTGGGAGTGTTCCCTCCTTTTCAGTTTTTTGAATAGTTTGAGAAGTATTGGTATTAACTCTATATGTTTTGGAGAATTCCCCTGTAAAGCTGTATGGTCCTGGACCTTTGTTGGGAGTTTTTTGATTACTGATTGAATATTAGTGATTTGATTTGGTCTGTTCAGTTTATCTATTTCTTCCTGATTCAGATTTGGAAGATTGTATTTTTCTAGGAATTTATCCATTTATATTAGATTGTCCAATTTGTTTGCATATAAACATTTGTAGTCTTTTCTCATGATTTTTGTATCTCTGTGATATCAGTTATAACCTCTCCTCTTTCATTTCTTATTTTGTTTATCTGTGTCCTTTTTCTTTTTTTTCCTTAATGAGTCTGGCTAAAGTTTTATCAAATTTGATTATCTGTTTAAAAAAACAGCTCTTGGTTTCATTGATCTTTTATTTTGCTTTTGGTCTCCATTTTATTTATTTACTCTCTGATCTTTATTATTTCCTTCTTTCTGCTGATGTTGGGCTTTGTCTTTTATTTTTTCTAATTCCTTTAGATGATAAGTTAGGTTGTCTATTTGAGTTAGGCCTGTATTGCTATAAACTTCCATCTTAGAACTGCTTTTCCTGTGTTGCATAGATTTTGGAAAGTTGTGTTTTTATTTTCATTTATGTAGAGGTATTTTCTGATTGGCTCTTTGATTTCTTCATTGACTCATTTTTGTTTGTTTGTTTTACTAGCTTATTGATTAGTCTCCACGTGTTTGTGTTTTTCCCATTTTCCTTCCTGTAATTGATTTCTGGTTTCATACCATTGTAATCAGAAAAAAAAATGCTTGATATAATATATAGCTTATTAAATTTGTTGAGACTTGTTTTGTGGCCTAGCATGTGATGTATCTTGGAGAATGTTCCATGTGCTTTTGAGAAGAATGTGTATTCTAATGTTTTCAGATGGAATGTCTTGTAGATATCTACTAAGTACAACTGGTCTAATATGTCATTTAAGGCCAATATTTCTGTATTGATTTGCTGTCTGGATGATCTGTCCAATGATGTAGTGTTCCCTAATGTTATTGTATTATTGTAAATTTCTACCTTTACACATGTTATATTTGCTTTGTATATTTAGGTGCTCCTATATTACATGCATATATATTTGTGAATGTTATATCTTCTTCTTGTACTGATCCCTTTACCATTATATAATACTCGTGTTTGTCTTTTGTTATAGACCTTTTTAAAAGTCTACTTTGTCTGATACGATATTGCTACCACAGCTTTCTTGCCGTTTACATTTGCATGGCATATACTTTTCCATCTTCTCACTTTCAGCCCATTTGTCTTTAGTTCTGAAGTGAGTGTCTTGCAGGCAGAATATCGATTTTTTTTTTTTTTTTTTTTTTTTTTTTGTCCAATCAGCCTCCTTATGACTTTGGGTTGGAACATTTAGTCCATTGACATTTAAAGTGACTATTGATATGAGTGCGCTTATAACCATTTTGTTATTTGTTTTCTGGTTGTTTTTGTAGTTCTTCTCTGTTCTTTTTTTTTTTTTTTTTTTTTCCCCCTCATGATATATTGGTTTTCTTTAGTGGTATGCTTGTGTTCTTTTCCTTCTAGTTTTTGTATATCTGTGTTGGTTTTTGATTTGTGGTTACCATGGAATTCATATATGTTGACCTATAGTTCTATCTACTTATTTTAAACTGATAGTTATTTAAGTTCAAACACATTCTAAAAGATCAACTTTTTTACTCAACTCCCCCATGCTTTGTATTTTTTGATCTAATATTTATATCTTCTTGTTGAAACTTTATCTATTTATCTTATAGTTGATTTAAAATTTTTTGCCTTTTAACTTTTGTACTAGCTTATTTAGGTGGTTGATTCACAATCTTTACTATATATTTTCCTTTACTAGTGGGTTTATTTTCCTTTCCTATAAATTCTTACTTGTTGTTGTAGACTTTTCTTTTACACTTAAAGATCCTTTAACACTTCATGTGAGTTTGGTTTAGTATTGAGGTACTTTTTAGTTTTTGCTTGTCTGAGAAGCTCTTTATCATTCTTTTAATTCTGAATGATAACTTTGCTGAGTAGAGTATACTAGGTTTTAGATTTTTATTTCCTTTCAGCACTTTAAATATATCATAACACTCCCTTCTGTCTTACAAAATTTCAGCACAAAAATCAGCGTTCCTTTTTATGTGGCTCTTTTTCTCTTGCTGCCTTTAAAATTTTCTGTTTATCTCTAAATTTTCCCCTTTTATATGATCTATATTTTGTGTGGGTGTCTCTGGCTTTATCTTATTTGGAACTCTCTGTGATTCCTGAACCTGGAAATCTATTTCCTTCATCAGCTTTGAGGAGTTTTCATCCATAATTCATCAGATACACTTTCTACTAATTTCTCTCCCTCTTCTCCTTCTGGAACTCCCAAAATGTGAATGTAAGTACACTTGATGTTGTCCCAGAAGTTCCTTAAACTATCCTAATTTTTTAAAAAAATTGTTTTTCATTTTGCTGTTTGATTTGGTGATTTCCATTGTTCTATCTCCTGGTTTGCTTATGTGATTTTCTGTATTACCTAGTCTGCTGTTGATTCCTTACAGTGTATTTTTCTTTTTTAAAAAATTTTTATAGGAGCATAGTTGATTTTCAATCTTGTCTTAGTTTCAGGTGTACAGCAAAGTGAATCAGTTATACATATACATATACATATATCCACTCTTTTTTAGATTCTTTTCCCATAAAGGCCATTACAGAGTACTGAGTAGAATCCCCTATGCTATACACTAGATCTTTATTAGTCATATATTTTATATATAGTAGTATGAATATGTCAATCCTAATCTCCCAATTTATCCCTCCACTCCTTATCCCCTGGTAACTATAAGTTTGTTTTCTACATCTGTAACTCTATTTGTATTTTGGAGATAGGTTCATTTGTACCTTTTTTTTTAGATTCCACATATACGTGATTTCATATGATATTTGTCTTTCTTTGCCTGACATACTTCACTGCAATAAACTTTGGGCCTCATGTACTTTATCGAATTCTGGTTTTCTCTGGATATATGCCCAGGAATGGGATTGCTGGATCATACAATAGCTCTATTTTTAGTATTTTAAGGAACCTCCATATTGTTCTCCATAGTGGCTGTACCAATTTACATTACCACCAACAGTGTAGGAGGGACCCTTTTATCCACACACTCTCCAGCATTTATTGTTTGTAGTTTTTTTAGATGATAGGCATTCTAACTGGTGTGAGGTGATACCTCATTGTAGTTTTGATGTGCTTTTCTCTAATAATTAGTGATACTGAGCATCTTTTCATGTGCTTTTAAGCCACCTGTATGTCTTCTTTGGAGAAATGTCTATTTAGATCTTCCATCCATTTTTCAATTGGGTTTTTTTGGGGTTTTTTAGATATTG
Source organism: Eschrichtius robustus (assembly GCF_028021215.1). Taxonomy (NCBI): domain Eukaryota; kingdom Metazoa; phylum Chordata; class Mammalia; order Artiodactyla; family Eschrichtiidae; genus Eschrichtius; species Eschrichtius robustus. Next base: position 33,265,788 of record NC_090840.1, on the reverse strand, counting down.
AGCTACATGAGCTGTTTGTACATTTTGGAAATGAATCCCTGTTGGTCGTTTTATTTGCAAATATCTTCTCTCATTCTGAGGGTTGTCTTTTAGTTTTGTTTATGGTTTCCTTTGCTTTGCAAAGTTTTTAAGTTTAATTAGGTCCCATTTGTTTACTTTTAATTTATTTTCATTACTCCAAAAAGTGGATCAAAAAAGGTCTTGCAGCGATTTATGTCAAAAGGTGTCCTGCCTATGTTTCCCTCTAAGAGTTTGTACTAACTGGCCTTACATTTAGGTCTTTAATCCATTCTGAGTTTATTTTTGTGTATGGTGTTAGGGAGTGTTCTAATTTCAATAAATTACATGTAGCTCTCTAGTTTTCCCAGCACCACTATTGAAGAGACTGTCTTATCTCCACTGTATATTCTTGCCTCCTTTGGCATAGATTAGGTGACCATAGATGCATAGGTTTATCTTTGGACTTTCTATCCTGTTCCACTGATCTATATTTCTGCTTTTGTGTCAGTACCATACTGTTCTGATGACTGTAGCTTTGTAGTTTACTCTGACGTCAGGGACCCTAAATTCTCCAGCCCTGTTTTTCTCTCTCAAGATTTGTTTGATTATTCTTGGTCTTTTGTATTTCCATTCAAATTGTATAATTTTTTTATTTTTATAATTCTGTGAAAAATGCCATTGGTAATTTGATAGGGATTGCACTGAATCTGTAGATTACTTTGGGTAGTATACTCGTTTTCACAATATTGATTCTTCCAATCCAAGAACATGGTATATCTCTCCATCTGTTTGTGCCATCTTTTATTTCTTTCATCAGTATCTTTTAGTTTTCTTATTACAGGTCTTTTGCCTCCTTAGGTAGGTTTCTTCTTAGGTATTCTATTCTTTTTGATGTGATGGTAAATGGGATTGTTCCCTTGATTTCTCTCTCTGATCATTCATTGTTAGTGTTGAGGAATGCAAGAGATTTCTGTGCATTAATTTTGTATCCTGCAACTTTACCAAATTCATCCATGTGTTCTAGTAGTTTTCTGGTAGCATCCTTAGGATTTTCTATGTATAGTATCATGTCAGCTGCAAACAGTGACAGTTTTACTTCTCTTTTTCCAATTTTGATTCTTTTTCTTCTCTGATTGCCATGACTAAAACTTCCAAAACTATGTTGAGTGTAAGTGGTGAAAGTGGACATTCTAGTCTTTTTCCTGGTCTTAGAGGAAATGCTTTCAGGTTTTCACTGTTGAGAATGATGTTTGCTGTAGGTTTGTCATATATGGCCTTTATTATGTTGAGGTATGTTCCCTCTATACCCACTGTCTGGAGAGTTTTTATCATAAATTGTTGAATTTTGTCAAAAGCCTTTTCTTTATCTATTGAGATGATCATATGGTTTTTACTCTTCAATTTGTAGATGTGGTGTATTGCATTGATTGATTTGCATATATTGAAGAATCCTTGCATCCCTGGGGTAAATCCCATTTGATCATGGTGAATGATCCTTTTAATTTGTTGTTGAGTTCTGTTTGCTAGTATTTTTTTGAGGATTTTTGCATCTATGTTCATCAGTGATATTGGCCTGTAATTTTTTGTGTGTGTGTAGTATCTTCGTCTGGTTTTCATATCAAGGTGTTGGTGGCCTCGTAGAATGAACCTGGGAGTTTTCCTTCCTCTGCAATTTCTTGGAGGAGTTTCAGAAAGATGTCTTTTAACTCTTCTCTAAATATTTGATAGAATTCACCTGTGAAGCCATCTGGTCCTGGACTTTTGTTTGTTGGAGGAGTTTTAATCATAGAGTGTGCTTCAGTCTTGGAAGGTTGTACCTTTTTAATAATTTGACTGTTTCTTCTAGGTTGTCAATTTCATTGGTGTATAGCTGCTTGTAGTAGTCTCTTATAATCCTTTGTATTTCTGTGGTGTCCATTGTAACTTCTCCTTTTTCATTTCAAATTTTATTGATTTGAGTCCTCTCCCTTTTTTTCTTGATGAGTTTGGCTAAAGGTTTATCAATTTTGTTTATCTTCTCAAAGAACAAGCTTTTAGTTTCACTGATCTTTGCTATTGTTTTCTTTGTATCTATTTCATTTGATTTCTTTCCTTCTATTAACTTTAGGTTTTGTTTTTTTCTTTTTTCTCTAGTTGCTGTAAGTGTAAGGTTAGGTTGTTTATTTGAGATTTTTTTTTCTTTCATGAGGTAAGACTGTATTGCTATAAACTTCCCTCTTAGAAATGCTTTTGCTGAGTCCCATAAGTTTTGGATCATTGTGTTTTCATTTTCATTTATTGCTCTGTATTTTTTTATTCCCTTTTTGATTTCTTCAGTGATCTATTGCATATTTAGTAATGTATCATTTAGCCTCCATGTGTCTGTGTTTTAACAGTTTATTTTCCTGTAATTTATTTCTAATGTGAAAGTATTGTGGTTGGAAAAGATTCTTTATATGATTTCAATTTTCTTAAATTTACCAAGGCTTGATTTGTGACCCATGATATGATCTATCCTGGCAAATGTTCCATGTGCACTTGAAAAGAAAGTGTATTCTGCTGCTTATAGATTGAATGTCTTATAAATATCAGTTAAGTCTATTTGTTTTATTGTGTCATTTAAGGCTAATTTAAGGTTAATTTTCTGTCTGCATGACCTGTCCATTGGTGTAAGTGGGGTGTTAAAGTCCCCTACTATTATTGTGTTACTGTCAGTTTCCCTTTTTATGGCTGTTAACATTTGCCTTATGTACTGAGGTGCTCCTATGTTGGGTTCATATATATGAACAATTTTTTATTTTCTTCTTGGATTGATCCCTGGATCATTGTGTAGTGTACTTCCTTGTCTCTTGCAATAGTCTTTATTTAAAGTCTATTTTGTCTGATATGAGAATTGCTAGTCCAGTTTTCTTTTGATTTCCATTTGCATGGACTATCTTTTTCCATCCCATCATTTTCAGTCTGTATGTATCCTTAGGTCTGAAGTGGGTCTCTTCTAGACAGCTTATTTTTGTGTATACTCAGCTAGCCTGAGTCTTTTGGTGGAATATTTAATCCCTTTACATTTAAGGTAATTATTGATACATATGTACCTATTGTCATTTTCTTAACTGTTTTGGGTTTTTTTTTAATGTCTTTTTTCTTCCCTTCCTCTTTTTTCTCTTCTCTTGTGTTTCATGCCTACAGATGATCCTTTAACATTTGTGGCAAAGCTGATGTTGTGGTACTGAATTCTCTTAGCTTTTGCTTGTCTGTAAAGTGATTGATTTCTCCATTGAATCTGAATGTGATCCTTGCTGGGTAGAGTATTCTTGGTTGTAGATCTTTCCCCTTCATCTCTTCAAATATATCATGTCACTCCTTTCTGGCCTGCAGAGTTTTTGCTGAAAAATCAGCTGATAACATTATGGTGGTTCCCTTGTATGTTATTTGTTTTTTTTCCCTTGTTGCTTTTAATATTTTTTGTCTTTAATTTTTGTTAGTTTGATTAATATGTGTTCCTCCTTGGGTTTATCCTGTAAGGGACTCTCTGAACTTCTGGGACTTGGTTGACTATTTCCTTTCCCATGTTAAGGAAGTTTTTGACTATAACATCTTCAAATATTTGCTCAGGCCCTTTCCCTTTTTCTCCTTCTTCTGGGACCCTTATAATGCATATGTTGGTGCATTTAATGGTGTCCCAGAGTTCTCTGAGACTGTCTTCATTTCTTTTCATTCTTTTTATTTTTCTTTTCCATAATAGAGATTTCTACCATTCTGTCTTCCAGCTCACTTATCTATTCTTCTGCCTCAGTTATTCTGCTATGAATTCCTTCTAGTGTATTTTTCTTTTCAGTTATTGTATTGTTCATCTTTATTTGTTTGTTCTTCTGTTCTTCTAGGTATTAGTTAAACATGTCTTGTATCTTCTCTATCTATGCCTCCATTTTTTTTGCAAGATCTTGGATCATCTTTACTATCTACTCGGAATTCTTTTTTCAGATAGATCGCTTATCTCCTCTTCAGTTAGCTATACTTCTAGGTTTTTATCTTGCTCCTTCATCTGCGACATATTTCTTTGTCATTTCATTCTGTGTAAATTTCTTTGTTTGTGGTCTCCTTTCTGCAGGCTGCAGGATCATGGTTCTTCTTGCTTCTGGTGTCTTCCCCTTGATGCATGAGGTTGGTCCAGAGGCTTGTGCTGTTATCCTCTTGATTGGGGGTTTGACTGGTGTTGTGGTGACCAGAGACTGTTTTAAATATTGAGTGGGGCCTTCCCTTTGCTCTGTGGTTGTTACTTCCCTGTCAGGGGTGCGGTCTATACCCTAGTTGTTGGCGTAGAGGTCCCTAGATCTGTTTCATAACTGTGTTTCTTATGTGCAGTGCAAGGTAGGTAGGATTGGAGCACTCCCACTGGGAGAGAAGCCACCGAGTATTCCACCTCTGGAGATGTTCACCTGTTAATGTGCTCTGTTGTGTCTCCTTTTCCCTCTTGTGCAGGCTCACAAAGTACACTGTTGTTAGCACTGCTCTTGGTCCCACCTTAACTATGGGTATGCCGACAATTGGCCCTGGCAACTCTCACACATTTTTTTCATGAGGCCACTGATGCAGATCCACTGAGATCAGGTCCCAGGACTGTAGCAGTCGTGCACCTGGACCTGCTGTGGGAGCTATGGAGTCAGCTCAGACTTTGGCCTGGCCCAACCCCCATGTGTATGTGCCCACAAAGCCCACAGCTGCTAAAGCCATACCCATCCCAACTGTAGAAGCATTTGTTGTCCTTTTGGACATTTCACAGGTGAATGAATTTAGGAAGCCATCAGCAGAGTGGTAACTCCATGGTTTGTGCAGCCGTGAGGAGTGATTTCACCTCTTCTTCCTTAGTCACATGGCTCCAGGGGCTTAGATGTGGCTTCAGCCCCACCTCTGCATGTGTCCCTCCCACCAGAGTCTTTTCCAGAGTTTGCCAGAACACACAGGCCTGTCAGGCAGGAAGAAGCCAAGGCAGTGATTGAGGCAAGTGGGCTGCCCAGGCAAGAGGGTGCTAGGGTAGCAATTGGAATGCAAAAGCCCATTAGGCGGCAGTTGGGGTGAGTGGGTCGTCCAGTTTGGGGGTTGGAGTGGAGGAGGTGATGGCAGGGGTGCACAAGCCAGCTCTGGCAGGAGTCCTCCCTAGTGCCCATGGAGGCAGGGACCAGCATGTGAGAAGAGAGGCTACACCCTTTACACATCACTCAACAATGGTGCTTCACTTCTGTGGTAGTCTGAGCTTCCTCCAGGCATTCCCAGTTGTGGAGATCCTCACTCCCATCCCCTCAGGCTGTCTCCATAGCCAATAGCAGTCCCCTACCCAGTTCTGCTCTCCAAACCCCATGTTCCAACCCCCAGCTCCCTGTGTGCCCTAGTGGATACCCGTCTCAGGCTGGGGTGTGTAGGGCTGTGGCACAGACCATGTGTGTAGGTCTCACCCTGTCCTTCCTGCCACCAACCTGTTGCTGGGCTCTCCTCTGAGCCCCTGAAGCTCCCCTTCTGTGTCAGCTGATCTCCTGGCTGGTGAGGTGGCTTCCCCAGATGTGGGAACTTATCTTCACCTTCAGCTCCCTGCCAGGAGTGCAGGTCCTGTCCTGCTTCCTCTCCTCTTCCTTTTCTCTTTCATCCTACCTGGTTATATGGAGATCTTTCTTATCCTTTTAGGTGTCCAAGGTTCTCTGCTAGTGTTAAGCAGGTGCTCTGTGAGAATAGTTCCATTTGTAGATGTATTCTTGGTGAGTTTGTGGGGACAGATGAGCTCCATGCCCTCCTAGTCCTCCATCATCTTGAAAAAGACTGTTACAGTGTATTTTTCATTTCAGTTATCATATTCTTCAACTCTGACTAGTTATGTTTTATATTTTCTATTTCTTTGCTAAAATTCTCACTGTGTTCATGTAATAAGCTAGCATTCATTTTACTATTGTTTTGAACTCTTTATCTGGTCAATTATTTATCTGTTTCATTAGGTTTTTTCCCAGGTTTTTTATTTTTTCCTCTTTGAAACACATCCTCTGTCTTTTCATTTTGTTTAACTTTCTCTGTCTCTATGAAATTAGTTAAGTAGTTACCTATCCCTTTTGAAAGGGTTTCTGTGTGTGGGAGCATCGCTACGCAGTCTGCATGTGCCTGGTGGCTTTGATGGGAGAGCTGGATCTGAAGTGCATACTTGCCATGTCTTCCCCCAAGGTGTGCTGGCAGCCATCACCTTGCTGCGAGGTAGTGCTGGAAATGGAGGGGCTAGAGCCGGAGTCAGGTCTTCTTCTCTGCTCAATGACAGGCACCACCCTATGGGGGAAGGGTGGGGCCCCAAGGGCTTGGGGCAGAAGAACTGAGGAAGTTGGGTTTCTCTGGTGTGTGTGATGACAGTCTCTATCTTGGTTGGGGTAGTGGCAGGTGCCTGAGAGCTTGCAGCTGCACTTCTCTGCTAGTTTCACTTTTGCCGCATTGTGCAGGTCTTTGTTAGAGACTGGGTCAGGGCCAGAGGGGTTAGTGCCTCACTACTAAGCTGATTTCATTTCTGCCAGCAATGTTAGTATTTGTCCTGGAGTTAGTTTCACTCCAAATGTGGGCAGTGATGTGCACATTAGCAAAGGATGCCTCCACCCTTTTTAGATGCAAGGTCAAGTCTGAGCCCTGGTTCCATTCCCTCTGTGTGCATTTACTCTCCTTGGCAACGGCAGCCTCCAGCCTAGTGGAAAACAGCACTGGAGCAAGAGTTGCTGGAGCAGGCACCTGGAGCAGGTGCCAGGTGCAGGCTGTAGTGTGTGCTGTGGCAGTTCCGGAAAGCCAGCCAGATCACCATGTAGTTTTTATCTGCTGCCTCTGTGCTGTGGCCTGGAGCAAGGAAGTTTGTGCACACACAGGGACGTGTGTGCTGGTAACGTCTGCCTTTGCCTTGGTCAGAGGCAGGGTTGAGTCTAAGTTGGCTCCATTCCCTCTAAATATGCTCACTCTCCTTTGGTAATGGCAGTCTATGCCCTATTGAGAGCAGTGCTGGAGCAAGAGGAGTGGAGCAGGCACCCAGTGTGGGCTGGGGTGTGCACTGGGGTGGTCTGGTAAACCACCAGAGACCCAGGCACTTTCTAATCTGCTGCCTCCAAGCTGTTACCAGGAGTAAGCAGGCATGTGTACATGTTGTTGAAGAGTGAAGTCTCAATTTCTTACAGCCCTCCAGTAAGTCCCACTGGTTTTTAAACCAGCTGAGGGGAATTGTCTTTCTGGTGCTGGACCCCAGGGCTGGGGTGCCTAATATGTGGCTCAAGATTCTTGCTCCCCAGGGAGGATCCCTGAGCCCATGATATCCCCCTCCACTTCCGTGTCCCCTACTATGGGTGCAAATTCTGACCACTCCCTTTTCTACTCTTACTATCAGATTCCATGTGGGTCTTTCTTTGTAGCCTTGTTTGTATAAGAGTCTTTCTGACAGTCTCCAAGTTGTTTTCAGTAAGAGAGCAACTATGGTGCTGTACATATAGTTGTATTTTCGACGTATTCATGGGGGGATGTGAGCTAAGAGTCCTCTTACTCTGCTATCTTGATCTCCACCCCCAATAGATAAGCAGTTTTGAATTAAGACATGTGAAAGAAATAATTAAGGTGATATTACAGATAGAAGGTTGAGACAGTGGATACTTTAGATGGGACAATCAGAAGGAGATGTTACATTAGACAAAACCCAAAGAATGAAAGGGAGTTAGCAATCTTGGAGTGGAATGGAAGGTAGAAAGACATTTCAGCAGAGAATGTTTGATGCAAATGCCATGAAATATGATATAACTTGATCCATTGGAAGAACCAAAAGAGGTCACTATGTAAGGAAGAGGAAGAGTGGTGTTTTCCATATGTAGATTATTGGACCAAGTCATAAGGAATTTGGATTTTATCTGTACTGCACTGGGAATTCTTTGAGGATTCTTATCAGGGAAATGAAAAGATTTTCCACCTAGCTACTTTCTGAGGAATGGATTAGAGTTGGGGCCTTAGGACAGGGCAAGAATGAAAGTGACAATGTATGAAAATTGATCATAAATTGGATGGTCGTGCTAGAAGAGAAGATAAGGCTTCTCGGAGACCAAGCCAAAGCACAAACTCCTCATTGTGTGCATAAGACCCTTTCTGGTCTAATTCCTGACTACCCCTTTACCTTGAGCTCTCAACTCTTCCTCTAGTGAACTTCTGTCCCTTCACACTGAACCTCCACCAAGTTCTTGATGTCTCTGACTGAACCTCCTTAATTATTTTAAATTGCATATTGTGTCCATTATACCTTTTTTCTGTGTACCTTCCAGGCCTTTGGGTACCTGCTATCCCTGTTGTTCATCCTGATGCTTCTTGAGGTGCAAGCTTGCTGAAATAAAGATAAGAAAAGAAAAAGATTTTAAAACGTATGGGAAAATAAGAATCACCTGTGTAACATTCTAGTAAAATTAATATTCAAGTCATTTTGGGGACTTGTCAATTTCTCTGTTATTCTGACCCCTTCTCCTTTTGGTGAATTCTGAATGTCCCTATTTATTATGTTTAGTAAGAAGCAAGAGGAGGTGGGACAGGCTGTCTGACAAAACAAAGATGCAAAGAAGTATTGTAATTGATCGCATTTACATTCCTAGAAAGAACATATTTCCAATTTAAAGTGGCCTCTGGAACATGAGAAATGAAAAGAATAAACAACTCACTGATGTAATCTACAAAGACTATTTTGTTTCTCATTTTATTCAGCACATTTAAGGGTCTCTGAGTAATATATATAAACTAACATGGGGTGAATATCCATATATAACCAGGTAATAGTTTTTATTTCAAATAGGCAACATGGCTTCCTTTAAAGAAAAAACAAAAACAAAAACATATTTCAGTCTGTATTTTTACCTGAATTTTACATGAAATAATAAAGAAATTTCTCTACTTTTAAAAACATACTGAATTTCACAGATGGTGGTACTCAGCCATTGTGAGGTGGTTATTATGGGAATGTTTTCTCTTGTCAGAATGTTCCAGAACCTCAATCATGGTACTCAAAGCCCTTCCCAATGGGTCCAACCTAACTGTCCAGGAACTTAAGCCTCTTTATCCATTATTGCCTAATGCCCCTCCCTAATCTGAGAACACTAGATCACTTAAGTTTATTTCCTCTCATCCACTATCCCTTGTCATGCTTACAATTTACTCACTAAGTTTGTTTAAAATGCAGATTATGATTCAGTAGATCTAGAGAAAAGCCAAAGATTCTTCATTTTGCTAACAATCTCTATGGTGATGAGGATGTGGCTGGTCTGTGCTAGAAATTTTCAGTAGCAAGGATTAGGTACCCTATTTTTGTTTCTGATCATACCCTCCAAGCCCGCAGATTCTTTCTACACGGAACCTCTATACATGGGACAACTCCAACTCATTCTCATATCTTGAGGTCAAATCTTACCTCCTTTATGTGAAGGATCTTTTCATGTTAAGAGAGAAAATTCATAACTTCCTACTTTAATGGGTTTCCCTTACCCTTAAAATAAAATGCAAAGTTCTTACCAGGTCAACCCCTTTTCCTACCACTTTCCTCTTGCTCACTCCACCACACTGGTCTTGGTCTACTGTAGCATACCAAACATGCTCTAGTTTTAGGGATTTTAAAAAATGCTCTTCCTGTCACATGTCCTCATGGCTTGATCCCTCATTTTATTCAGGCCTTTAATCAAACATTGCATCCTCAAACAGGCTACTGGATTGAGTTTACTTCTATGCAAAGCTGCCTAAAAGAGATTGAAATGGAGCCCAAAATCCAGCCTCTGTTTTGTTTGCTAGGCCAGACTAATTTAGATTAATCTCATGTCAGAGGGCTGGAGGGGTAGAGAGACAAATCAGAAAACTTGCAGTAAACCTAATGTGAGAAAATGAGAGGTTGGATTCTGACAATTGCCATGGAAACAGAGAGCCGCAGTGGTTCCCAAGAAGGGCTGCATATGCCTAAAGGAAAATCCACCTTTTTCTTTCTTTTTTTTTTTTTTCTTTAGACTTTAGAGTTTAATTTTTATTGGGGTATAGTTGCTTTACAGTGTTGTGTTGGTTTCTGCTGTATAACGGAGTGAATCAGCTATATGTATACAAATACCCCCTCCCTCTTGGACCTCCTTCCTACTTGCCCAACCATCTAGATCATCATAGAGCTGAACTCCCTGTGCTATACAGCAGGTTCCCACTAGCTATCTGTTTTACACATGGTAGTGTATATACGTCAATCACAGTCTCCCAATTCATCCCACCTTCTCCTTCCACCCCTGTGTCCACAAATCCATTCTCTACCTCTACGTCTCTATTCTTGCTCTGCAAATAGGTACATCTGTATCATTTTTCTAGATTCCACATATATGCGTAAATATACAATATTTGTTTGTTTGTTTTTAAAGTTAAAATTTTTATATAAGATGAGTTCGCACAGCATCTAATATGGACAATCTTTGGTATTTCCATTGCCCTGTCTGATAAAAAGATCTGCTTGCATCAATAAACATTTCCTTCACTTACATCCTCTCTTACAGAATAAAATAAGTCATCAGTTCACAGCTATGCTGTCAGAATTGGTACATTATTTTTTTTAACATCTTTATTAAAGTATAATTGCTTTACATTGTTGTGTTAGTTTCTGCTGTAAGACAAAGTGAATCAGCTATACATATACACATATCCCCATACGCATTCCCTAATCCACATCTCTAGGTGGTCGAAAAGCACTGAGCTGATCTCTCTGTTCTATGCGGCTGTTTCCCACTACCTATCTATGTTACATTTGGTAGTGTATATATGTCCAAGCCACTCTCTCACTTCGTCCCAGCTTACCCTTCCCCATTCCCGTGTCCTTAAATCCATTCTCTATGTCTGCATCTTTATTTCTGTCCTGTCCCTAGGTTCTTCAGAACCTTTTTTTTTTTTTTAACATTCCATATATATGTTAGCATATGGTATTTGTTTATCTCTTTCTAACTTACTACACTCTGCAGGACAGATTCTAGGTCCATCCACCTCACTACAAATAACTCAATTTCATTTCATTTTATGGCTGAGTAATGTTCCATTGTATATATGTGCCACATTTCCTTCATCCATTCATCTGTCGATGGACACTTAGGTTGCGTCCATGTCCTGGCTATTGTAAATAGTGCTACAATGAACATTGGGGTACGTGACTCTTTTGGAGTTATGGTTTTCTCAGGATACATGCCCAGTAGTGGGATTTCTGGGTCATATGGTAGTTTTATTTTTAGTTTTTTAAGGAACCTCCATACTGTTCTCCATAGTGGCTATGTCAATTTACATACCCACCAACAGTGCAAGAGTGTTCCCTTTTCTCCACACCTTCTCCAGCATTTATTATTTGTAGATTTTCTGATTATGGCCATTCTGACCAGTGTGAACTGATGCCTCATTGTAGTTTTGATTTGCATTTCTCTAATGATTAGTGATGTTGACCATCCTTTCATGTGTTTGCTGGCCATCTGTATATCTTCTTTACAGAAATGTCTATTTAGGTTTTCTGCCCATTTTGGATTGGGTTATCTGTATTTTTGAAATTGAGCTACATGAGCTGCTTGTATATTTTGCAGATTAATCTTTTGTCAGTTGCTTCATTTGCAAATATTTTCTCCCATTCTGAGGGTTGTATTTTGGTCTTATTTATAGTTTCCTTTGCTGTGCAAAAGCTTTTAAGTTTCACTAGGTCCCATTTGTTTATCTTTTGTTTTTATTTCCATTTCACTAAGAGGTGGGCCAAAAAGGATCTTGCTGTGATTTATGTCATAGATTGTTCTGCCTATGTTTTCCTCTAAGAGTTTGATAGTGTCTGGCCTTACATTTATGTCTTTAATCCATTTTGAGTTTATTTTTGTGTATGGGGCTGGGAGAGTTCTAATTTCTTTCTTTTACATGTAGCTGTCCAGTTTTCCCAGTACTACTTATTGAAGAGGCTGTCTTTTCTCCATTGATACTCTTGCCTACTATATCAAAGATAAGGTGACCACATGTGCACGGGTTTATCTCTGGCTTTCTATTCTTTTCCATTGATCTATCTTTCTGTTTTTGTGCCAGTAACATACTGTTTGATTACTATAGCTTTGTAGTATAGTCTGAAGTCAGGGAGCCTGATTCCTCCATCTCCGTTTTTCTTTCTCAAGATTGCTTTTGCTATTCAGCGTCTTTTGTGTTTCCACATAAATTGTGAAATTTTTTTCCCCAGTTCTGTGAAAAATGCCATTGGTAGTTTGATAGGGATTGCATTGAATCTGTAGATTGCCTTGGGTAATATAGTCATTTAGACAATGTTAATTCTTCCAATCCAAGAACATGGTATATCTCTGCATCTGTTTGTATCTTTAATTTCTTTCAACAGGGTCTTATAGTTTTCTGCATACAGGTCTTTTATCTCCTTAAGTAGGTTTATTCCTTGGTATTTTATTCTTTTTGTTGCAATGGTAAATGGGAGTCTTTCTTAATTTCTCTTTCAGATATTTGATCATTAGTGTATAGGAATGCAAGAGATTTCTATGCATTAATTTTGTATCCTGCAACTTTAACAAATCCATTGATTAGCTCTAGTAATATTCTGGTAGCAACTTTAGGATTCTCTGTGTATAGTATCACATCATCTGCAAAGAGTGACAGTTTTATTTCTTCTTTTCAAAATTGTATTCCTTTTATTTCTTTTTCTTCTCTGATTGCTGTGGGTAAAACTTCCCAAACACTGTTGAATAACAGTGGTGAGAGTGGGCAACCCTGTCTTATTGCTGACCTTAGTGGAAAGGTTTAAGTTTTTCACCATTGAGAACAATGTTGGCTGTGGGTTTGTCATATATAGCGTTTACTATGTTGATGTAAGTTCCCTCTATGCCCACTGTCTGGAGAGTTTTTATCATAAATCCATGTTGAATTTTGGCAACAGCTTTTTCTGCATCTATTGAGATTATCAAATGGTTTTTTTCTTTCAGTTTGTTTATATGGTGTATCACATTGATTTGCATATATTGAAGAATTCTTGCACCCTGGGATAAACCTCACTTGATCATGGGGTATGATCCTTTTAATGTGCTGTTGGATTCTGTTTGCTAGTATTTTGTTGAGGATTTTTGCATCTATGTTCATTAGTGATATTGGCCTGTAGGTTTCTTTTTCTGTGACATCTTTGTCTGGTTTTGGTATCAGGCTAATGGTGGCCTCGTAGAATCAGTTTGGGAGTGTTCCTCCCTCTGCTATATTTTGGAAGAGTTTGAGAAAGATAGGTGTTAGCTCTTCCCTAAATGTTTGATATAATTCGCCCTTGAAGCCATCTGGTCCTGGGCTTTTGTTCGTTGGAAGATTTTTAATCACAGTCTCAATTTCAGTGCTTGTGATTGGTATGTTTATATTTTCTATTTCTTCCTGGTTCAGTCTCAGAAGGTTGTGCTTTTCTAAGTATTTGTCCATTTCTTCCAGGATGTCCATTTTATTTGCATATAGTTGCTTGTAGTAATCTCTCATGATCCTTTGTATTTCTGCAGTCATTTGTTACTTCTCCTTTTTCTTTTCTAATTCTATTGATTTGAGTCTTCTCCTTTTTTTTTCTTGATGTGTCAGGCTATCGGTTTATCAATTTTGTTTATCTTCTCAAAGAACCAGCTTTTTGTTGTATTGACCTTTGTTATAGTTTCCTTCATTTCTTTTTCATTTATTTCTGATCTGATCTTTATGATTTCTTTCCTTCTACTAACTTCGGTTTTTGTTGTTCTTCTTTCTCTAATTGCTTTAGGTATAGGGTTAGGTTGTTTATTAGAGATGTTTCTTGTTTCTTTAGGTAGGATTGTATTGCTATAACCTTCCCTCTTAGAACTGCTTTTGCTACATCCCATAAGTTCTGGGTCATCGTGTTTTCATTGTCATTTATTTCTAGGTATTTTTTAAATTTTCTCTTTGATTTCTTCAGTTATGTCTTGGTTATTTAGTAGTGTATGGTTTAGCCTGTATGTGTTTGTATTTTTTACAGTTTTTTTTTCCTGTAATTGATATCTAGCCTCCTAGCATTGTGGTTGGAAGATACTTGATACGATTTCAATTTTCTTAAATTTACTAAGGCTTGATTTGTGACCCAAGATGTGATCTATCGTGGAGAATGTTCCATGAGCACTTGAGAAGAAAGTGTAGTCTGCTGTTTTTGGATGGAATGTCCTAGAAATATCAATTAAATTCATCTTGTTTAATGTGTCATTTTAAGCTTGTGTTTCCTTATTTATTTTCCTATTAGTTGATCTGTCCATTGTGAAACTGGGTGTTAAAGTCCCCTAGTATTATTGTGTTACTGTCGGTTTCCCCTTTTATGGCTGTTAGCATTTGCCTTATGTATTGAGGTGCTCCTATGTTGGGTGCATAAATATTTACAATTGTTATATCTTCTTCTTGGTTTGATCCCTTGATCATTATGTAGTGTCCTTCTTTGTCTCTTGTAATAGTCTGTATTTTAAAGTCTATTTTGTCTGATATGAGAATTGCTACTCCAGCTTTCTTTTGATTTCCATTTGCATGGAATATCTTTTTCCATCCCCTCACTTTCAGTCTGTATGTGTCCCTAGGTCTGAAGTGGGCTTCTTGTAGACAGACAGCATATACACGGGTCTTGTTGTTGTATCCATTCAGCCAGTCTACGACTTTTGGTTGGAGCATTTAATCCATTTACATTTAGGGTAATTATCGATAGGTATGTTCCTATTACCATTTTCTTATATGTTTTGGGTTTGTTATTGTAGATCTTTTCCTTCTCTTGTGTTTCATGCCTAGAGATGTTCCTTCTTAACTTTTGCTTGTCTGTAAACGTTTTAATTTCTCCATTGATTTTGAATGATATCCTTGCTCGGTAGAATAATCTTGGTTGTAGGTTTTACCCTTTCATCACTTTAAATATGTCCTGCCACTCCCTTAGGGCTTGCATAATTTCTGCTGAAATATAAGCTCTTAACTTTACAGGGATTCCCTTGTATATTATTTGTTGTTTTTCCCTTGCTGCTTTCAATATTTTTTCTTTGTATTTAATTTTTGATAGTTTGATTAATATGTGTCTTGGCATGTTTCTCCTTAGATTAATCCTGTATGGGACTCTCTGTGCTTCCTGGACTTGATTGACTATTTCCTTTCCCATATTAGGGAAATTTTCAACTATAATCTCTTCAAATATTTTCTCAGTCCCTTTCTTTTTCTCTTCTTCTTCTGGGACCCTCATAATTCGAATGTTGGTGCGCTTAATGTTGTCCCAGAGGTCTCTGAGACTGTTTTCAATTCTTTTCATTCTTTCTTCTTTATTCAGCTCTGAGGTAGTTATTTCCACTATTTTATGTCCAAGTCAGTTATCAGTTCTTCTGCCTCAGTTATTCTGCTATTGATTCCTTCTAGAGAATTTTTAATTTCATTTATTGTGTTGTTCATCATTGTTTGTTTGCTCTTTAATTCTTCTAGGTCTTTATTAAACATTTTTTGTATTTTCTCCATTCTATTTCCAAGATTTTGGATCATGTTACTCTCAATACTCTGAATTATTTTTGAGGTAGACTGCTTATTTCGTCTTCACTTTTTGGTCTCGTGGGTTTTTACCTTGCTCCTCTTATGCTGCATATTTCTCTCTCTTCTCATTTTGCTTAACTTACAGTGTTTGTGGTCTCCTTTTCTCAGGCTGCATTTTCACAGTTCCCTTTATTTTTGGTGTCTGCCCCTTAGTGGGTAAGTTTGGTTCAGTGCATTGTGTAGGTTTTCTGGTGGATGGTACTGGTTCATGTGTTCTGATGGATGAGGCTGGGTCTTGTCTTTCTGGTGGCAGGACCTTGTACGGTGGTGTGTTTTGAGGTGTCTGTGAACTTATTATGATTTTAGGCAGTCTCTCTGCTAATGGGTGGGGTTGTGTTCCTCTATTGCTAGTTGTTTTGCATGGTGTGTTCAGCTTCCCCCCCACCCTGCACCCCCTGTCCCCACCAATAAAGGGGCTTCCTAGTGTTTGAAAACTTTTCCTCCTTCACAGCTCCCTCCCCAAGGTCCAGGTCCAGGCCCTATTCTTTTGTCTCTGTTTTTTCCTTTTTCTTTTACCATACCAAGGTGTGTGGGGAGTTTCTTGCCTTTTGGGAAGTCTGAGGTCTTCTGACAGCCTTCAGTAGATGTTCTGTAGGAGTTGTTCCATATGTACTTGAATTTTTGATGTATTTGTGGTGAGCAAGGTCATCTCCAAGTCTTATTCCTCTGCCATATTGAAGGTCCTCTCTCACAATATTTGTTTTTCTCTTTCTGACTTACTTCACTCAACATGACAGACTATAGGTCCACCCACATCTCTACAAATGACCCAATTTCATTCCTTTTTTTGGCAGAGTAATATTCCATTGTATGTATGTACCCTCATCTTTATCCATTCATCAGCCAATGGACATTCAGTTTGCTTCCATGTCCTGGCTATCATAAATAGTGTTGCTATTAACATTGGGGTACATAAGTTTTTGAAGAATGTACCATGGGGTACATGGTTGTCTCAGGATACATGCCCAGTAGTGGGATTGCTGGGTCATATGGTAGTTCTATTTTTAGTTTTTTAAGGAACCTCCATACTGTTCTCCATAGTGGCTGTATCAATTTACATTCCCACCAACAGTGCAAAGGGTTCTCCTTTTTCTCCACATCTTCTCCAGCATTTATTATTTGTAGATTTTTTGATGATGGTCATTCTGACTCGTGTGATGTGATACCTCATTGTAGTTTTGATTTGGATTTCTCTAATAATTAGTGACATTGAGCATCTTTTCCATTGCCTCTTGGACATCTGCATGTCTTCTTTCAACAAATGTCTATTTAGGTCTTCTGCCCATTTTTTGATTGGCCTGTTTGTTTTTTGATATTAAACTGCATGAGCTCTTTGTGTATTTTGGAGATTAATCCCATCAGTTGCTTTGTTTACAAATACTTTCTCCCATTCTGAGAGTTGTCTTGTCATCTTGTTTATAGTTTCCTTTGTTTTGCAAATACTTTTAAGTTTAATTGGGTCTCATTTGTTTATTTTTGTTTTTTATTTTCATTACTCTAGGAGGTGGGTCAAAAAAGAGCTTGCTGTGATTTATGTCAAAGAGTGATCTTCCTATTTTTTCCTCTAAGTGTTTTATAGTATCCAGTCTTACATTTAGGTCTTTAATCCATTTTGACTTCATTTTTGTGTATGGGGTTAGGGAGTATTCTAATTTCATTCTTTTACATGTAGCTGTCTAATTTTCCCAGCACCACTTATTTAAGAGACTGTCTTTTCTCCATTTTATAGTTTTGCCTTCTTTGCCATAGCTTAGGTGACTGTAGGTGTGTGGGTTTATCTCTTGGCTTTATCCTGTTCCATTGATGTATATTTCTGTTTTTGTGCCAGTACCATACTGTCTTTTTTTTTTTTTTTTTGGCTGTGTTGGGTCATCATTGCTGTGGGAGGTCTTTCTCTAGTTCCGGCTAGCAGGGGGTTACTCTTCGTTGTGGTGCATGGGCTTCTCATTGTGGTGGCTTCTCTTGTTGTGGAGCACAGGCTCTAGGCATGCGGGCTTCAGTAATTGTGGTGCATGGGCTCAGTAGTTGTGGATCGCATGCTCTAGAGTGCAAGCTCAGTAGTTGTGGTGCATGGATTTAGTTGCCTCATGGCATGTAGTATCTTCCCGGACCAAGGATCAAACCCATGTCCTCTGCATTGGCAGGCAGATTCTTAACCACTGCACCACCAGGGAAATCTAGTACCATACTGTCTTAATTACTATTGCTTTGTATTATAGTCTGAAGTCAGGAAGTGTGATTCCTCCAGCTCCATTTTTTTCCCTCAAGATTGCTTTGGCTATTTGGGGTCTTTTGTGTTTCCATACAAATTGTACAATTTCTTGTTCTAGTTCTGTGAAAAATGCCATTGGTAATTTGATAGTGATCACACTGATTCTGTAGATTGCTTTGGGAAGTATAGTTATTTTCATAATATTGATTCTTCCAATCCAAGTACATTGTATATCTCTCCATCCGTTTGTGTCATCTTTTATTTCTTTCATCAGTTCTTATAGTTTTTTGAGTATAGGTCTTTTACCTCCTTAGGTATGTTTATTCCTAGGTATTTTATACTCTTTGGTTGTAATAGAAAGTGGGATTGTTTTCTTAATTTCTCTTTCTGATCTTTTTTTGTTAGTATATATGAATGCAAGAGATTTCTGTGCATTAATATTGTATCCTGCAAATTTACCAAATTCATTCATGAGCTCTAATACCTTTCTGGTGGCATATTTACGATTCTCTATGTATAGTATCATGTCATCTGCAAGGTGTGAAACTTTTACTTCTTCTTTCCAATTTGGATTCCTTTTATTTCTTTTTCTTCTCTGATTGCCCTGGCTAGGACTTCCAAAACTATGTTGAGTAAAAGTCATGAGAGTGGATATCCTTGTCTTGTTATTGATCTTAGAGGAAATGATTTCATTTTTTCACCATTGAGAATGATGTTTTCTGTGGGTTTGTCATATACGTCCTTTATTATGTTGAGGTAGGTTCCCTCTAGGCTCACTTTCTGAAGAGTTTTTATTATAAATGTGTGTTGAATTTTATGAAAAGCTTTTTCATCTGTTGAGATTGATCATATGGTTTTTATTCTTTAATTTGTTAATATAGTGTATCACATTGGTTTGCATATATTGAAGAATTCTTGCATCTCTGCAATAAATCCCTGTTGATCATGGTGTATTATCCTTTTAATGTGTTGTTTAATTCTGTTTGCTAGTATTTAGTTGAGGATTTTTTGTCTATTTTCATCAGTGATATTGGTGTGTAATTTTCTTTTTTGTGATATCTTGGTCTGATTTTGGTATCAGGGTGATGGTGTCCTCATAGAATGAGCTTGGGAGTGTTCTTTTCTCTGCAATTTTTGAAGAGTTTGAGAAGGATGGGTGTTAATCTTCTCTAAGTGTTTGATAGAATTTGCCTGTGATGCCATTTATTCCTGGAATTTTGTTTTTTGGAAGATTTTTAATTCCAGTTTCAATTTCATTATTTGTGATTGGTCTGTTTATATTTTCTATTTCTTCCTGGTTTAGTCTTGGAAGGTTGTACTTTTCTAAGAAAATTTCCATTTTTTACAGGTTGCCCACTCTCTTCACATATAGTTGCTTATAGTAGTCTATTATGATCCTTTGTGTTTCTGTGGGGTCCATTGTATTTTCTCCTTTTTCATTTCTAATTTTATTGATTTCAATCCTCTCCCTTTTTTCCTTGATGAGTTTGGCTAAACATTTATCAATTTATTTTATCTTCTCAAAGAACCAGCTTTTAGTTCCATTGATATTTTGCTATTATTATCTTTGCTTCTATTTCACTTATCTGTGCTCTGATTTTTATGATTTCTTTCCTTCTACCAAGTTTGGGTTTTGTTTGTTCTTTGTCTTGTTGCTTTAGGTGTAAGTTTAGGTTTTTTATTTGAGATTTTTCTTGTTTTTGAGGTAGGATTGAATTGCTATAAACTTCCCTCTTAGGACAGCTTTTGCTGTATCCCATAAGTTTTGGGTCATGTTTTTTTGTTACTATTGTATGTTTCTATGTATTTTTTTTTAATACTAAATAAAACCATTTATGCATAGTAACAAATTTTAGAAAAGAACACATAGAAATTTCGATGCATAAAATACTGGTTAATGCCATAGCTTGGAGAAGCATCCCGCAGACAGTTCATCCTGGAGGGCTCGTTTGGATTCTGTACCCACCAAAACCTGACATTCCAAGAGAGGACAAGGAATAAGTTCCTCCTTAAATTCAGGGCCCTGCCCATCCTTTCCTAACTCAACATTAGAAAACATTCTCTCCTATTATCTCCAAATTCCTTCATTTATTTTTTTAAATTATTTATTTATTTATTTATTATTTATGGCTGTCTTGGGTCTTTGTTTCTGTGCGAGGGCTTTCTCTAGTTGCGGCAAGTGGGGGCCACTCTTCATCGCGGTTCTATGTATTTTTTTATTTCCTGTTTGATTTCTTCAGTGATCTCTTGGTCATTTGGTAGTGTATTGTTTAGCCTCCGTATGCTTGTGGTTTTTACTGTTTTTTTCCTGTAATTGATTTCTAATTTCATAATGTTGTGTTTGGAAAAGATGCTTGATATGATTTCAATTTTATTAGATTTAATGAGTCTTGATTTGTGACTCAAAATGTGACCTATCCTGGGGAATGTTCCATGTGCACTTGAGAAGAAATTGTATTCTGCTGCTTTTGGATGAAATGTCCTATAAATATCAATTAAGTCTATCTGGTCTATTGTGTCATTAAAAGCTTGTGTTTCCGTATTTATTTTCTGTCTGTATGATCTGTCCATTGGCGTAAGCGAGGTGTTAAACTCCCCCAGTGTTATTGTGTTACAGTCGATTTCCCCTTTTGTGGCTGTTAGGATTTGCCTTATGTATTGAGGTGCTCCTATCAGGGGTGCATAAATATTTATAATTGTTATATATTTTTCTCAGATTGATCACTTGATCATTATGTAGTCTTCTTCCATTTCTCTTGTAACAGTCTTTATTTTAAAGTCTAGTTTATCTATGAGTTTTTATGAGTATTACTATTCCAGCTTTCTTTTGATTTCCATTTGCGTGGAAGATCTTTTTCCATCCCCTCACTTTCAGTCTGTACATGTCTGTAGGTCTGAAGTGGGTCTATTGTATATATAATGGTCTTGTTTCAGTATCCATTCAACCAGTCTGTGTCTTTTGGTTGGAGCATTTAATCCATTTACATTTAAAGTAATTATTGATATGTATGTTCCTATTACCATTTTATTTATTGTTTTGCATTTGTTTTTGTGGGTCTTTTTCTTATCTTGTGTTTCCCAACTAGAGAAGTTCCTTTAGCATTTGTTGTAAAGCTGGTTTGGTGATGGTGAATTCTCTTAGGTTTTGCTTCTCTGCAAATCTCTTGATTTCTCTGTCAAATCTGAATGAGATCCTTGCTGGGTAGAGTTATCTTTGTTATAGGTTTTTCCCTTTCATCACTTTAAATATATCCTGCCACTCCCTTCTGGACTGCAGAGTTTCTGCTGAAAAATCATTTGATAAAATTATGAGGATTCTGTTGTATGTTACTTTTTACTTTTCTCTTGCTGCTTTTAATATATTTTCTTTGAATTTAAGTTTTGTTAGTTTGATTAACATGTGTCATCATGTTTCTCCTTGGGTTTATACTGTATGGGACTCTCTGTGCTTCCTTGACTTGGGTGGCTATTTCCTTTCCCATGTTAGGGAATTGTTTGTCTATAATCTCTTCAAATATTTTCTCAGACCCTTTCTCTTTCTCTTCTTTTTCTGAGACCCCTATAATTCAATGTTGGTATGTTTACTGTTGTCCCGGAGTTCTCTGAGACTGTCCTCATTTCTTTTTTCTTTTTTCTTTATTCTGCTTCTCATCAGTTATTTCCACCATTCTATCTTCCAGCTCACTTATTCATTCTTCTGTCTCAGTTATCCTACTTTTGATTCTTTCTAGTGTATTTTTTTCATTTCAGTTATTTTGCAGTTCATCACTAGTTGTTTGTTCTTTAGTTCTTTTAGGTCCTTGTTAAACATTTCTTTTATTTTCTCCATCTGTGCCTCCATTGTATTTCTGCCTCCACAGGTGCACTTGCAGGGGTCAGTGCAGCTGAAGGATACCTTGGATGGGAGCGGTGCTCAGCCTGCCATGACCCGCATGGACCTTGGAGGCTTTGACAGGGTCAGGGCTCAGGCCCGAGATCTGGGGAGCCATAAGAGGCCTTGGTGGTGGAGGGTAGGGGTGCTCAGGCCCAGGACTCACCACTGGAAGGGACACCAGGCTTTGGTGTTTCAGGTGCGGTACCCCAGCAGGCTTGCCAGGGCCTGAGTTGGTGTGGGAGACACTGGTCACATTCCCCTCCAATCCCCCATTCTTTCAAAAGTCCCTCTCTGTCACTGCTGATCCCCTCGCCGTGAGTGCACTCCTCCAAGCATGGGAACCTGTCCCTTCCCCCAGCCTGCCCTCAGGGGTGCTGGTTCCATCCTGCCCCCACTTTTCTTCCCCCCCTCCTTCCCTCCCAAGTACTATCTGGTCGTGTGGGGATTCCTCCCGTCCCCGTAGGTGTCAGAGGTCCCACACCAACACCTAGTAGGTGCCCTAGTTGTGAGGAGGTGTGAACCCTGCATACTCCTTCTCCATTCCCTGCCTTTTTCTAATGTGCTCAAAAGATATTAAATAGGCCAGCAACTTCCCAGATCTCAGAGTGGCCTTCATTGACAACCCAGTTTAAAACAGAAACCCACTCACTATTTCTCTCCTCTTACTCTGCTTTAATTTTCTTCAAAATATGATGAATTGGATATTTTATTATATACCTTATCAGTTTGTTTCTGTTGTTTGTCTCTGTAATTTTTAATGTCAGCTCAGTGAAGGAAGAGACTTTTTCTCTTTTGTTTACTGCAATGTGCCTAGCTCCCAGAACTAGTATATGATATAAAATAAACATTCACATAAATATTAATTGAATTAATCAATGACTGAATACTCAGAGCTTCCATGAAACAGAATAGGGAGGTATAAGACAAATATAGGCTCAAGTCCTAACTTTACCACTTACTAGCTATGTGAAATTAGGCAAGTTACTTATCTTCTCTGATAATGTTTCTTCATCTGTAAATGGGAATAATAGTAATATAGGACTCGTTGAAGGGTGTGAAGACAATTACATGGGATAATGAATGTAAAGTTCTTGATTTATTGACTGGTACATAGCATTTATAGCACTCTATTGCCGCTATTTATTTTTTGTGTATTCCCCCTTGGCTATGAGCTCCATGAAAGCTCTTATTACAGCACTTAGTGTACAATAGGCACATAGGAAAATTTATTTTCAATAATTCATTCACCAATATTGTGTATTGAATGACTACTCTGTGCTCTACCTTTCTTTGACACTGGGGATACACCATAATGAGTACAGACATGGGCCCTCATGTAGCTTCTGTGCAGTGAGGAAGATAGAAATAAAAACAAACATGAAAACTTCTACAGTTTATAGTACTGTTAGAAAGAAAGAAATAGGGAACTGTCATAGAATGATCATAAAGGAACTATGTTCTTAACATTTTTTGGGGGGTGTAAAGATTATGGGAAATATTTGTATTTGTTTATTTAAATATCCACTGTTATCACACTGTATTTTATTAGGAATATCCTCTTCATCAATGACACAAAGATGGATATTGTAGATATTTGCAATCATCTCTGACAAATTTCTCAGTTAGATGAATCCTGGTCAGTGGAAGAAGGTGGAGTGATGTTTATGGAGTTGTCATTTTCAGCTCTAGACTTCCAAAGTGACCAATTCTTTGACTTACCCAGATCTCCTGTGGGAAAGTGTTGTGATGTGCAATGTAAGACTATCTCCAGGCTGTGTCAGGGTTCTGAAGCAAAAAGAAGGCACACTTAGTAGGTTTAACTAAAGAGAAGTTAATGAATAGAACAATCACCGTGGTGTGGGTGGAGTTAAATGAATGATCAAAGACTATTGAAGTATTAGGGACTGGCTATAAGGGAAGCTCTTGTTGCTCAAAGGATTGAAAGGGCAAGAGGAGAAAATGTGATGCTGGATCTGGGAGGACTTGGATCCAGGGAGGACTGACTGTAATGGGAGCTCTACCTTCAAATGCAGGCAGTAGAGTGGCAAAGCAGGTAAGAGGGGTCAGAAATGCCTAATTAGTATTTCTCCTTCTATCTTCCAGTTTTCCTGTGGACAACTCTTATTAGCCAAACCAAAATGGAAGCCAGAGAGTAAAGAAACCTGGATGATAAAGTCCATAAAAGACAACTTCCTGTGGCAGAGAGCATGGTGGTGAAGGGAAGATAGTGGATCTGGCGGTAAGGGTGGGGGGCAATGGACAGCAACTGTCCCACAGCATTCTTCCACCAAGTTGCCCCTGCTTCCCCATGATGTCTATTTTAACTGGTGTGAATCATCTCTCTTGATCATCACCCCAGGTCTGAAAGACTGCTTGCAAATGGAAAGCACAAGGATGAGTCTCCTTAGGTATCCTTATGATGACATAAGGATTCTGATATTTTTTTCTTTGTTGGCAGATTTTTGTAGGCATAAGAAAAACATATATGGAGCATAATTAGAAAACTCTGAGAGTGACTGGTAGGGAGCTACTTTAGTGGATATTGTGAAACATGGGAAGGGCAAAGTCCCCAGGATGAAGAGAATTGTAAGACCTTTGGATATGGTTGTATCCTATATATAAGATGGTAGACTTCCAGGAAGTGAGGGGCGAACTTCCTGAGTATGCTGCCTAGATCTTTCTCCTTTTTAAAGTGATATTTACTTACATTATTACTTCTTTACTTACCCTCATCTTACCACTCCCTTTAATGGTCACACTGGTCAAACTATCTTACACCTTTCTTTTCCATTCCTTCCCTATGTTCTTTTAGGAAGAACTATCTTCCATAATTCTCTTTGTTGACTGATATGAAAATATATTATTTTTAAACCCATGCAGTAAACTACCTCTGTCATTGTCATACTCTGGCCACTCCTTATATATAAGCTAACCAATTTTTATCTTTCTTTCTTCTCCAGATTAATTGGATTTGATATTATTGAAATAATCTAGAAGATAAAAGAGGATTTTTTGTTAAATGTTCAAAATGGACAAAGATTTAAAGTGTTATTCTTTGAGATGTGTTGAATAACTTCCATCATACAATAAATACACAATTTAAAAATCAGTTATGACAATGTTTTCTAAAACATATTATACCACTTTAATACAACAAAAGTAAAGTAATACTGTGGGAGTAATACTGTGAGCAAAATCAACTTGTTATGGCAGCCATTGATTATATTTTTAGCAATGGGGCTATATGTATATAAATTTATGCGTATCCTAGTTAAGCCTGGCTTCATTGCCTTATGTTATGGTTGACTTATGCCATTGAATGTTAAAGACACTCACTATACTACCCTTTATAACAGTTGGAAGATTTGCTCATTTACACTGGCATATCAGCCCTGTTTTGCTCTCAACATTTAATGAGAGGCAGTCATTTGAATAACTTCCATAAGACTAAAGCCTGAATTTCCAAATGTTGCATATAAATGTTCATTGGATTTGTGTTTCCTTCTAGTAGAGATGTTTTTCTAATGGATTTTTCCTGCAGCTGGTTGTATTCATTGAGCAATGGTAGAAATCTATATAATTATCCTTTTTTTCCCTATAAAAATTGATGATTTCATAAATTAAAAACTTTAAAGGGAAATACATTTTAATATTAATGTATAATTTAACTTGAATCCACATGCAATCTGTTCTTAATAACTGGCTCATTCTTCAGGAAGGGAGATGCAATGATTCCACCAGTTATAATAGACAAAATTTCATTTAGGACAATTCAGTTGATGAAATGGAGACTTTTCATTGCTTGGCCCATTCAAAATCTTCCATTGCCTAAGGCCATAATTAGAAATAAGACCATGGAAATTCATTCCTTTTCCCTTTCCTCCCCAAATTATGCTATATTCTCATGGCACATTGTAGGGTAAGCAAGAGGGAATAAAAGTAATGTATATGGGAAACTGTAGTCTCATAATCCTATACAATTTTTATTTGTAGTTTTCAAATAAAATGGACTTTTCCATGGTATATTAAAATTATTGCTCTAGACTATGCCTACCAAAAAAATGCAAAATATGTGAACAATTTAGTTTAACAATCATTTTCCAGGTTCTCCTGTTGAATCATATGTGTATGAGTCTCGTTAGAAAAAATGCTGAAGAACTTTTGCCTGAGAAGTTTTTTGATTCAAATGAAATTATATTTACCTCATTTGTCAAATCTATTTAAATTGAGGTAATTTTTCATATTATTAATTCTGACACACTAACATTGGAGAATCAGGGTCACAAGATTAAATTCTTATGTGATACAGTGATTCAGCAATAGCATAATATATAGGGCACTTACTACATATTGTTCAAATCATACTCTTAATACATTTTGTAACATAAACAATTTACCTGCCTCTTAGTGTCTCCTATTTCAGCATATTCTGCATGGTTTTTTATTAGACAACACTTTATTTGTCAATTTTGTTTTTCAGAACGGTTCATTTATTTATTAATTCAAGCAATAAACACCTATTAAGTGCTTCCTGTGTGCTAGACACTGAGATGAATGCTGCGGATCCAAAATTGTGTATAACACATTTCTTGCTTTCCATTGCTTCCACAATTCAGTGTGGGACACAAATAAGTGAGGAATCATTTGATTACTGGGAGAAGTGCTATATTCTCCTAGATAAGCCCTATAGAAGGAAGATGTGCTTCACTTTTCCTGGGGAATATGTCCTGGAGGAGAAAACATTACAGCTGAAATTTAAGGGATACATGAGAACTGCAATGAACTAAAGCAGATGAGCATTACACCACTAGAGGGAAGAAAATGTTAAAAAGCATCAAAAAGAAAAAGCTATATCTTACTAATTTCAAGATTCCTCACTTAGAGTTTATTTTACTTTTTAAATTAATTTTTATTGGAATATAGTTGATTTACAATGTGTTCATTTCTGCTGTGTAACAAAGTGAATCAGTTATACATATACATATACACACATTATTTAGATTATCTTCCCATATAGGTCATTAGAGAGTATTGAACAGAGTTCTCTGTGCTATATAGTAGGTTCTAATTAGTTATCTATTTTATAACTGCCATACACAAAAATAAACTCAAAATGGATTAAAGGCATAAATGTAAAACTGGATTCTAGAAAACTCTTAGAGGAAAACATAGACATAACTCTCTCTGACATAAATCACAGCAAGATCTTTTTGGATCCACCTCCTAGAATAATGAAAATAAAAACAAAATTAAACAAACAGGAACTAATAAAACTTAAAAGCTTTTGACACACTGGTTGAGAGAGACCTTCAAGATGGTGGAGGAGTAAGATGTGAAGATCACCTTCCTCCACAAAAATACATCAGAAATACATCTATATGTGGAACAACTCCTACAGAACACCTACTGAACGCTGGCAAAAGACCTCAGACTTCTCAAAAGGCAAGAAACTCCCCATATACCTGGCTGTGTGGCTGACAGGGTCTTTGTGCCCCAGCCAGGTATCAGGCCCGTGCCTCTGAGGTGGGAGAGCTGAAATCAGAACATTGGTCCACCAGAGATCTCCTGGCTCCATGTAATATCAAATGGTGAAAGCTCTCCCAGAAATCTCCATCTCAATATTAAAACCTAGCTCCTTTCAACAACCAGCAAGTTACAGTGCTGGACACCCTAGATCAAACAACTAGCAAGACAGGAACACAAAAGCACCCATTAGAAGAGAGGCTGCCTAAAGTCATATTAAGGCCACAGACACCCCAAAACACACCAAAAGATGCTGTCCTGCCCACCAGAAGGGCAAGATCTAGCCTCATCCACCAGAACACAGGCACCAGTCTGCTCTACGAGGAAGCCTACACAACCCACTGAACCAAACTTACCCACTGGGGGCAGACATCAAAAACAATGGAAACTATGAACCTGCAGCCTGCAAAAAGGAGAACACAAACAGATAAAGAAAAGCAAAATGAGAAGACAGAGAAACATGGAGCGGATGAAGGAGCAAGGTAAACACCAACCAAATAAAAAAAAAAATGAACAGGAAATAGGCAGTCTACATGAAAGAGAATTCACGCTAATGAGAATAAAGATGAGCCAAAATCTTGGAAATGCAATGGAGAAAACAAAGAAACGTTTAACAAGGACCTAGAAGAACTTAAGAGCAAACAAACAATGATGAACAACACAATAAATGAAATTAAAAATACTCTAGAAGGAATCAATAGCAGAATAACTGAGGCAGAAGAACGGATAAGTGAACTGGAAGACAAAAGAGTGGAAATAACTACAGCAGAGCGGAATAAAGAAACAAGAATGAAAAGAATAGAGGACTGTCTCAGCGACCTCTGGGTAAACATTAAATGCAGGAATATTTAAATTATAGGGGTCCCAGAAGAAAAAGAGAAAAAGAAAGGGACTGAGAAAATATTTGAAGAGATTTTAGCTGAAAACTTCCCTAATAAGGGAAAGGAAATAGTCAGTCAAGTCCAGGCAGTGCAGAGAGTCCCATATAGGAAAAATCCAAGGAGAAACACGCCAAGACACATATTAATCAAACTATCAAAAATTAAATACAAAGAAAACATATTAAAAGCAGCAAGGGAAAAGCAAAAAAGAACATACAAGGGAATCCGCATAAGGTTAACAGCTGATCTTTCAGCAGAAACTCTGCAAGCCAGAAGAGAGTGGCAGGACATATTTAAAGTGATGAAACAGAAAAAAAACTACAATCAATATTACTCTACCCAGCAAGGGTCTCATTCAGTTTCGACAGAGAAACTAAAACCTTTACAGAGAAGCAAAAGGTAAGAGAATTCAGCACCACCAAACCAGCTTTACAACAAATGCTAAAGGAAATTCTCTAGGCAGGAAACACAAGAGAAGGAAAAGACCTACAATAACAAAAACAAAGCAATTAAGCAAATGTTAATAGGAACATATATATTGATAACTACCTTATGTAAATTCATTAAATGCTCCAACAAAAAGACACAGAATGGCTGAATGATACAAAAAGAAGACCCATGCATATGCTGTCTACAAGAGACCCACTTCAGGACTAGGGACCTACTGACTGAAAGTGAGGGAATGAAAAAAGATATTCTATGCAAATGGAAATCAAAAGAAAGCTGGAATAGCACTTCTCATATTAGACAAAATAGACTTTAAAATAAAGACTATTACTAGAGACAAAGAAGGACACTACATAATGATCAAGGGATCAAACCAAGAAGAAGATATAACAATTGTAAATATTTATGCACTCAACACAGGAGCACCTCAATACATAAGGCAAATTCTAACAGCCATAAAAGGGGAAATTGGCAGTAATACAATCATAGTAGGGGACTTTAACACCCCACTTTCAGCAATGGACAGATCATCCAAAATGAAAATAAATAAGGAAACACAAGCTTTAAATTATACATTAAACAAGATGGACTTAAATAGATATTTATAGGCCATTCCATCCAAAAACAACAGAATACACTTTCTTCTCAAGTGCTCATAGAACATTCTCAAGGATAAAATATATCTAGGGTCACAGATCAAGCCTTGGTAAATTTAAGAAAATTGAAAGCACATCAAGTATGTTTTCTGACCACAATGCTATGAGACTAGATATCAATTAAAGGAAAAAAAAATCTGTAAAAATACAAACCCATGGAGCTTAAGAATACTCTACTAAGTAACCAAGAGATCACTGAAGAAATCAAACAGGAAATCAAAAAATACCTAGAAACAAATGACAATGAAAACACAACAACCCAAAACTTATGGGATGCAGCAAAAGCAGTTCTAAGAGGGAAGTTTATAACAATAAAATCCTACCACAAGAAATACGACAAATCGCAAATAAACAATCTAACCTTACACTTAAAGGAACTACAGAAAGAAGAATAAACAAAACCTGAAGTTAGTAGAAGGAAATAAATCATGAAGATCAGAGCAGAAATAAATGAAATAGAAAAAAAGAAAACAACAGAAAAGATCAATAAAACTGAAAACTGGTTCTTTGAGAAGATAAACAAAATTGATAAAACACTAGCCAGACTCACCAGGAAAAAAAGGGAGAAGACTCAAATCAATAAAATTAGAAATGAAAAGGAGAAGTAACAACTGACACTGCAGAAATACAAAGGATCATGAGAGATTACTACAAGCAACTCTATGCCAATAAAATGGAAACCAGGAAGAAATGGACAAATTCTTAGAAAAGCACAACGTTCTGAATCAGAACCTGGAATAAATAGTAAATGTAAGCAGAACAATCACAAACACTGAAATTGAGACTGTGATTAGAAATCTTCCAGTAAACAAAAGCCCAGGACCAGGTGGCTTCACAGGCGAACTCTATAAAATATTTAGAGAAGAGCTAACACCTATCCTTCTCAAAGCCTTTCAAAATATAGCAGAGATAGGAACACTCCCAAACTGATTCTATGAGGTCACGATCACCCTGATACCAAAACCTGACAAAGAAGTCACCAAAAAAGAAAACTAGAAAAAAAAAGAAAACTAGAGGCCAATATCGCTGATGAACATAGATGCAAATATCCTCAGTAAAATACTAGCAAACAGAATACAACAGCACATTAAAAGGATCATGCGGGGGGGGGGGGTCTGGGCAAGATGGCATAAGAGTAAGACGTGGAGATCACCTTCCTTCTCACAGATACATTAGAAATACATCTACATGTGGAACTGCTCCTACAAAACACCCACTGAACGCTGGCAGAAGACGTCAGACCTCACAAAAGGCAAAAAACTCCCCACGTACTTGGGTAGGGCAAAAGAAAAAAGAAATAACAGAGACAAAAGAATAGGGACGGGACCTGCACCAGTGGGAGGGAGCTGTGAAGGAGGAAAGGTTTCCACACACTAGGAAGCCCCTTCGTGGGCGGAGACTGCAGGTGGCAGAGGGGGGAAGCTTCGGAGCCACAGAGGAGAGTGCAGCCACAGGGGTGCGGAAGGCAAAGCGGAGAGACTCCTGCACAGAGGATCGGTGCTAAGCAGCACTCACCAGCCTGAGAGGCTTGTTTGCTCACCCGCCGGGGTGGGCAGGGGCTGGGAGCTGAGGCTCGGGCTTCAGTCGGATCACAGGGAGAGGACTGGGGTTGGCAGCAGGAACACAGCCTGATGGGGTTAGCTCACCACAGCTAGCTGGGAGGGAGGCCGGGAAAAAGCCTGCAGCTGCCGAAGAGGCAAGAGACTTTTTCTTTCCTCTTTGTTTCGCGGTGCGCAAGGACAGGGGATTCAGAGCACTGCCTAAATGAGCTCCAGATGCGTGCGAGCCGCAGCTATCAGCGTGGACCCCAGAGACGGGCATGAGACGCTAAGGCTGCTGCTGCTGCCACGAAAAAGCCTGTGTGCAAGCACAGGTCACTCTCCACACTGCCCCTCCCGGGAACCGGTGCAGCCCACCATGGCCAGGTTCCCGTGATCCGGGGACAACTTCCCTGGGAGAATGCATGGCGCGCCTTGGGCTGGTGCAACGTCACGCTGGCCTCTGCCGCCGCAGGCTCATGCCGCATCCATATCCTTCCCTCCCCTCCGCCTGAGTGAGCCAGAGCCCCCGAAGCAGCTGCTCCTTTAACCCCGTTCTGTCTGGGCAGGGAACAGACGCCCTCAGGCGACCTACACGCAGAGGCGGGTCCAAATCCAAAGCCGAACCCCGGGAGCTTTGCGAACAAAGAAGAGAAAGGAAAATCTCTCCCAGCAGCCTCAGAAGCAGCGGATTAAAACTCCACAAACTTGATGTGCCTGCATCTGTTGAATACCTGAATAGACAACAAATCATCCCAAATTCAGGAGGTGGACTTTGGGAGCAGGATATATTAATTTTTCCCCCTTTCCTTTTTTTGTGAGTGTATATGTGTATGCTTCTGGGTGAGATTCTGTCTGTATAAATTTGCTTTATAATAGCTCTATTTTATTTTATTTTATTTTATCCTCTTTCTTTCTTTCTTTCTTTCTTTCTTTCTTTCTTTCTTTCTTTCTTTCTATTTTTTCTCCCTTTTACTCTGAGCCATGTGGATGAAAGGCTGTTGGTGCTCCAGCCAGGCATCAGGGCTGTGCCTCTGAGGTGGGAGAGCCAACTTCAGGACACTGGTCCACAAGAGACCTCCCAGCTCCGCATAATACCAAACTGTGAAAATCTCTCAGAGATCTCCATCTCAACATCAAGACACAGCTTCACTCAACAACCAGCAAGCTGGACACCCTATGCCAAACAACTAGCAAGACAGGAACACAGCCTCATCCATTAGCAGAGAGGCTGCCTAAAACCATAATAAGGCCACAGACTCCCCAAAATACACCACCAGAAGTGGACGTGCCCACCAGAAAGACAAGATCCAGCCTCATCCACCAGAACTCAGGCACTAGTTCCCTCCATCAGGAAGCCTACACAACCCACTGAACCAACCTTAGCCACTGGGGAAGGATACCAAAAACAACGGGAACTACGAACCTGCAGCCTGTGAAAAGGAGACCCCAAACACAGTAAGATAAGCAAAATGAGATGACAGAAAAACACACAGCAGATGAAGGAGCAGGGTCAAAACACACCAGACCTAACAAATGAAGAGGAAATAGATAGTCTACCTGAAAAAGAATTCAGAATAATGATAGTAAGGATGATCCAAAATCTTGGAAATAAAATAGACAAAATGCAAGAAACATTTGACAAGGACGTAGAAGAACTAAAGAGGAATCAAGCAACGATGAAAAACCCAATAAATGAAATTTAAAATACTCTAGACGGGATAAATAGCAGAATAACTGAGGCAGAAGAACGGATAAGTGACCTGGAAGATAAAATGGTGGAAATAACTACTGCAGAGCAGGATAAAGAAAAAAGAATGAAAAGAACTGAGGACAGTGTCAGAGACCTCTGGGACAACATTAAATGCATGAACATTCGAATTATAGGGGTCCCAGAAAAAAAGAGAAAAAGAAAGGGACTGAAAAAATATTTGAAGAGATTATAGTTGAAAACTTCCCTAATATGGGAAAGGAAATAGTTAATCAAGTCCTGGAAGCACATAGAGTCCCATACAGGATAAATCCAAGGAGAAACACGCCAAGACACATATTAATCAAACTGTCAAAAATTAAATATAAAGAAAACATATTAAAAGCAGCAAGGGAAAAACAACAAATAACACATAAGGGAATCCCCATAAGGTTAACAGCTGATCTTTCAGCAGAAACTCTGCAAGCCAGAAGGGAGTGGCAGGATATACTTAAAATGATGAAGGAGAAAAATCTACAACCAAGATTACTCTACCCAGCAATGATCTCATTCAGATTTGATGGAGAAATTAAAACATTTACAGACAAGCAAAAGCTGAGAGAGTTCAGCACCACCAAACCAGCTTTACAACAAATGCGAAAGGAACTTCTCTAGGCAGGAAACACAAGAGAAGGAAAACACCTACAATAACAAACCCAAAACATTTAAGAAAATGGGAATAGGAACATACATATCAATAATTAGCTTAAATGTAAATGGATTAAATGCTCCCACCAAAAGACACAGACTGGCTGAATGGATAAAAAACAAGACCCATATATATGCTGTCTAAAAGAGACCACTTCAGACCTAGAGACACATACAGACTGAAAGTGAGGGGATGGAAAAAGATATTCCATGCAAATGGAAATCAAAAGAAAGCTGGAGTAGCAATTCTCATATCAGACAAAATAGACTTTAAAATAAAGACTATTACAAGAGACAAAGAAGGACACTATATAATGATCAAGGGATCGATCCAAGAGGAAGCTATAACAATTGTAAATATTTATGCACCCAACATAGGAGCACCTCAATATATAAGGCAAGTACTAACAGCCATAAAAGGGGAAATTGACAGCAACACAATCATAGTAGGGGACTTTAACACCCCACTTTCACCAATGGACAGATCATCCAAAATGAAAATAAATAAGGAAACACAAGCTTTAAATGATACATTAAGCAAGATGGACTTAATTGATATTTATAGGACATTCCACCCAAAAACAACAGAATACATATTTTTCTCAAGTGCTTATGGAACATTTTCCAGGATAGATCACATCTTGGGTCACAAATCAAGCCTTGGTAAATTTAAGAAAATTGAAATCGTTTCAAGTACCTATTGTGACCACAATGCTATGAGACTAGATATCAATTACAGGAAAAGATCTGTAAAAAATACAAACACATGGAGGGTACACAATACAATACTTAATAACGAAGTGATCACTGAAGACATCAAAGTGGAAATCAAAAAATACCTAGAAACAAATGACAATGGAGACACGATGACCCAAAACCTACGGGATGCAGCAAAAGCAGTGTTAAGAAGGAAGTTTATAGCAATACAAGCCTACATCAAGAAACAGGAAACATCTCGAATAAACAACCTAACCTTGCACCTAAAGCAATTAGAAAAAGAAGAACAAAAAAACCCCAAAGCTAGCAGAAGGAAAGAAATCATAAAGATCAGATCAGAAATAAATGAAAAAGAAATGAAGGAGACAATAACAAAGATCAATAAAACTAAAAGCTGGTTCTTTGAGAAGATAAACAAAATTGATAGACCATTAGCCAGACTCATCAAGAGAAAAAGGGAGAAGACTCAAATCAATAGAATTAGAAATGAAGAAGGAGAAGTAACCACTGACACTGCAGAAATACAAACGATCATGAGATTTTACTACAAGCAACTCTATGCCAATAAAATGGACAACCTGGAAGAAATGGACAAATTCTTAGAAATGCACAACCTGCTGAGACTGAACCAGGAAGAAATAGAAAATAGGAACAGACCAATCACAAGCACTGAAATTGAAACTGTGATTAAAAATCTTCAAACAAACAAAAGCCCAGGACCAGATGGCTTCACAGGCGAACTCTATCAAACATTTAGAGAATAGCTAACACCTATCCTTCTCAAACTCTTCCAAAATATAGCAGAGGGAGGAACACTCCGCAGCTCATTCTACGAGGACACCATCACCCTGATACCAAAACGAGACAAAGATGTCACAAAGAAAGAAAACTACAGGCCAATATCACTGATGAACATAGATGCAAAAATCCTCAACAAAATACTAGCAAACAGAATCCAAAAGCACATTGAAAGGAACATAGACCATGATCAAATGGGGTTTATTCCAGGAATGCAAGGATTCTTCAATATACACAAATCAATCGACAAGATAAACCATATTAACAAACAGTGAAAAACAATATGATCATCTCAATAGATGCAGAGAAAACTTTCAATAAAGTTCAACACCCATTTATGATAAAAACCCTGAAGAAAGTACCCATAGAGGGAACTTTTCTCAATATAATAAAGGCTATATATGAGGAACCCACAGCCAACATCGTCCTCAATGGTGAAAAACTGAAACCATGTCCACTAAGATCAGGAACAAGACAAGGTTTCCCACTCTCACCACTATTATTCAACATAGTTTTGTAAGTGTTAGCCACAGCAGTCAGAGAAGAAAAAGAAATAAAAGGAATCCAAATCGAAAAAGAAGAAGCAAAGCTGTCACTGCTTGCAGATGACATGATACTATACATAGAGAATCCTAAAGATGCTACCAGAAAACTACTAGAGCTAATCAATGAATTTGGTAAAGTAGCATAATACAAAATTAAAGCACAGAAATCTCTTGCATTCCTATACACTAATGATGAAAAATCTGAAAGTGAAATTAAGAAAACACTCCCGTTTACCATTGCAACAAAAAGAATAAAACATCTAGGAATAAACCTACCTAAGGAGACAAAAGACCTGTATGCAGAAAATTATAGGACACTGATGAAAGAAATTAAAGATGATACAGATAGATGGAGAGATATACCATGTTCTTGGATTGGAAGAATCAACATTGTGAAAATGACTCTACTACCCAAAGCAATCTATAGATTCACTGCAATCCCTATCAAACTACCACTGGCATTTTTCACAGAACTAGAACAAAAAATTTCACAATTTCTTTAGAAACAAAAAAGACGCCGAATAGCTAAAGTAATCTTGAGAACAAAAAATGGAGCTGGAGGAATCAGGCTCCCTGACTTCAGACTATATTACAAAGCTACAGTAATGAAGACAGTTTGGTACTGGCACAGAAACAGAAACATAGATCAATGGAGCAGGATAGAAAGCCCAGAGATAAACCCATACACATATGGTCACCTTATCTTTGATAAAGGAGGCAAGCATATACAGTGGAGAAAGGACACCCTCTTCAATAAGTGGTGCTGGGAAAACTGGACAGGTACATGTAAAAGTCTGAAATTAGAACACTCCCTAACACCATACAAAAAAATAAACCCAAAATGGATTAAAGTCCTAAATGTAAGGCCAGACACTATCAAACTCTTAGAGGAAAACATAGGCAGAACACTCTATGACATAAATCACAGCAAGATCCCTTTTGACCCAACTCCTAGAGAAATGGAAATAAAAACACAAATAAACAAATGGGACCTAATGAAACTTAAAAGCTTTTGCACAGCAAAGGAAACCATAAGCAAGACCAAAAGACTACCCTTAGGATGGGAGAAAATATTTGCAAATGAAGCAACTGACAAAGGATTAATCTCCAAGATTTACAAGCAGCTCATGCAGCTCAATAACATAAAAACAAACAACCCAATCCAAAAATGGGCAAAAGATCTAAATAGACATTTCTCCAAAGAAGATATACAGATTGCCAACAAACACATGAAAGAATGCTCAACATCATTAATCATTAGAGAAATGCAGGTCAAAACTACAATGAGATATCATCTCACACCGGTCAGAAAGGCCATCATCAAAAAATCTAGGAACAATAAATGCTGGAGAGGGTGTGGAGAAAAGGGAACGCTCCTGCAGTGTTGGTGGGAATGTAATTTGATACAGCCACTATGGAGAACAGTATGGAGGTTCCTATAAAAACTAAAACTAGAACTACCATACGACCCAGCAATCCCACTATTTGGTATATACCCTGATAAAACCATAATTCAAAAAGTGTCATGTACCAAAATGTTCATAGCACCTCTATTTACAATAGCCAGGACATGGAAGCAACCTAAGTGTCCATCATCGGATGAATGGATAAAGAAGATGTGGCACATATATACAATGGAATATTACTCAGCCATAAAAAGAAACGAAATAGAGGTATTTGTAGTGAGGTGGATGGAGTTAGAGTCTGTCATACAGAGTGAAGTAAGTCAGAAGGAGAAAAACAAATACAGTATGCTAACACATATATATGGAATCTAAGGAAAAAAAAAAAGGTCATGAAGAACCTAGTGGCATGACGGGAATAAAGACACAGACCTAATAGAGAATGAAGTTGAGGATATGGGGAGGGGGAGGGGTAAGATGTGACAGGGTGAGAGAGTGGCATGGACATATATACACTACCAAATGTAAAATAGATAGCTAGTGGGAAGCAGCCGCATAGCACAGAGAGATCAGGTCAGTGCTTTGTGACCACCTAGATGGGTGGGATAGGGAGGGTGGGAGGGAGGGAGACGCAAGAGGGAAGAGATATGGGAACATATGTGTATGTATAACTGATTCACTTTGTTATAAAGCAGAAACTAACACACCATTGTAAAGCAATTATACTCCAATAAAGATGTTAAAAATAAAAAAGATCATACACCATGGTCAAGTGGGGTTTATCCCAAGAATATAAGTATTCTTCAGTATATGCAAATCAATCAATGTGATACACCATATTAACACACTGAAGGATAAAAACCATATGATCATCTCAATATATGCAGAAAAAAACTTTGACAAAATTCAACACCTATTTATGATAAAAACTCTCTAGAATGTAGGCATACAGTGAACTTACCTCAACATAATAAAGGCCATATATAACAAACCCACAGCCAGCATAATTGTCAATGGTGAAAAACTGAAACTATTTCCTATAAAATCAAGAAGAAGACAAGGATGCCCACTCTCACCACTGTTATTCAACATAGGTTTAGAAGTTTTAGTCACAGCAATCTGAAAAGAAATAGAAATACAAATTGGAAATGAAGAAGTAAAGCTGTCACAGTTTGCAGATGACATGATACTATACATACAGAATCCTAAAGATGTTACCAGAAAACTACTAGAGCTAATCAATGAATTTGGTAAAGTAGCAGGATACAAAATTAATGCACAGAAATCTCTTGCATTCCTATACACTAATGATGAAAAACTTGAAAGAGAAATTAAGGAAACACTCTCAATTACCACTGCAACAAAAATAATAAAATACTTAGGAATAAACCTACATAAGGAGGCAAAAGACCTGTATGCAGAAAACCATAAGACATTGATGAAAGAATTCAAAGATGATACAGACAGATGGAGAGATATACCATGTTCTTGGATTGTAAGAATAAACATTGTGAAAATGACTATACTACCCAAAGCAAGCTACAGATTCAATGCAATCCCTGTGCAGCTACCAATGGCTTTTTTCACAGAACTAGAACAAAAAATATCACAATTTATATGGAAACACAAAAGACCCTAAATAGCCAAAGCAATATTGAGAAAGAAAAACGGAGCTGGAGGAATCAGGCTCCCTGACTTCAGACTGTACTACAAAGCTATAGTAATTAAGACAGTATGGTACTTTAAAAAAACAGAAATATAGATCAATGGAACAGGATAGAAAGCCCGAGATAAACCCACACTCATATGGTCACCTTATTTTTGATAAAGGATGCAAGAATATACAATGGAGAAAAGACAGCCTCTTCAATAAGTGGTGGTGGGAAAACTGGACAGCTACATGGAAAAAATGAAATTAGAACACTCCCTAACACCATACACAAAAATAAACTCAAAATGGATTAAAGACCTAAATGTAAGGCCAGACACTGTCAAACTCTTAGAGGAAAACATAGGCAGAACACTCTATGACATAAACCACAGCAAGATCCTTTTTGATCCTCCTCCTAGAGAAATGGAAATAAAAAATATAATAAACAAACGGGATCTAATGAAAATTACAAGCTTTTGCACAGCAAAGGAAAACATAAAGATAATGAAAAGCCAACCCCCAGATTGGGAGAAAATATTTGCAAATGAAGCAACTGACAAAGGATTAATCTCCAAAATTTACAAGCAGCTCATGCAGCTCAATATCTAAAAACAAACAACCCAATCCAAAAATGGGCAGAAGACCCAAATAGACATTTCTCCAAAGAAGATAGATTGCCAACAAACACATGAAAGGATGCTTAACATCACTAATCATTAGAGAAATGCAAATCAAAACAACAATGAGGTATCAGATCACACTAGTCAGAATGGCCATCATCAAAAAATCCACAAACAATAAATGCTGGAGAGGGTGTGGAGAAAAGGGAACCCTCTTGCCCTGTTGGTGGGAATGTAAATTGATACAGCCACTGTGGAGAACAGTATGGAGGTTCCTTAAAAAACTAAAAATACAACTACCATATGACCCAGCAAACCCACTACTGTTCATATACCCTGAAAATACCATAATTCAGAAAGAGTCATGTACCACAATGTTCATTGCAGCTCTATTTACAATAGGCAGGACATGGAAGCAACCTAAGTGTCCATCAACTGATGAATGGATAATGAAGATGTGGCACATATATACAATGGAATAGTTCTCAGCCATAAAAAGAAACGAATTTGAGTTTTTTGTAGTGAGGTGGATGGACCTAGAGTCTGTCATACAGAGTGAAGAAAGTCAGAAAGAGAAAAATACCGTATTCTAACACATTCATATGGAATCTAAAAAAAAAAAAAAAAAGTTCTGAAGAACCTAGGGGCAGGACAGGAATAAAGATACAGACATAGAGAATGGATTTGAGCACATGGGGAGGGGGAAGGGTAATCTGGGATGAAGTGAGACAGCGGGCTGGACATATATACACTACCAAATGTAAAATAGCTAGTGGGAAGCAGCCGCATAGCACAGGGAGATCAGCTCGGTGCTTTGTGACCACCTCGAGGGGTGGCATAGCAAGGAGGGGAGGGAGAGGCAAGAGGGAGGTGATACGGGGATATATGTATATGTATAGCTGTTTCACTTTTTATAAAGCAGAATGTAACCCCCCATTGTAAAGCAGTTATACTGCAATAAAGATGTTGAAAAAAAAAACTTAAAAGCTTTTGCATAACAAAGCAAACCATAAACAAAGTCAAAAGAAAACTCACAGAATAGGAGAAAATATTTGCAAACAAAAAGCAACCAACAAGGGATTAATCTTCAAAATATACAAATGGCTACAACTTAGTATCAAATAACAAACAAACAACCCAATCAAAAAATTGGCAGAAGATCTAAATAGACATTTCTTCAAAGAAGACATACAGATGGCCAAGAGGCACATGAAAATGTTCTCAACATCAGTAATTATTAGAGAAATACAAATCAAAACTACAATGAGCTATCACCTCACACAGGTTAGAATGGCCATCATCAAAATTCTCCAAACAATAAATGCTAGAGAGAGTTAGGAGAAAAGGGAATCCTCCTACTCTGTTGGTGGCCATGTAAATTGGTACAGCTACTATGGAGAACAATATGGAGGTTCCTTAGAAAGTTAAAAATAGAGCTACAATATGATCCAGCAATCCCACACTTAGGGATATATCTGGAGAAAACCATAATTCGAAAATATACATGCACCCCAATATTCATTGCAGCAGTATTTACAATAGCCAGGACATGGAAATGACCTAAATGTCCATTGACAGAGGAATGTATAAAGATGTACAATGGAATATTACTCAGCTTTAAAAAAGAACAAAATAATGCCATTTGCAGCAACATGGACAGACCTAGAGATTGTCATACTGAGTGAAGTATGTCAGACAGAGAAAGACAAATATATGATTGTTTATATGTGGAATCTAAAAAAATATACAAATGAACTTATTTACAAAATAGAAATAGTCGCAAATGTAGAAAACAAACTTATGGTTACCAAAAGGGGAAGTGGGGGAGGGATAAATTGGGAGAATGGGATTGACATATACATACTACTTCAGTTAATTTTTTTAGCCCTCCTCAAACTGGCACATTTTTGGCCTAACCATATCTCCTCCCACTTCCCAACAGTCAGCTTTTGCTCAGAAATTACTCTTCATTTGCCACTTTTTATTTTCAGGCTCTATGGCAAAAGCTCCATGGCAGCTTTTAGGCAAAGCTGCCTTTAATGTGTCCTCTAATCAAATTTGACCCTCAGGACAAGCTCAGAGCTCACTTTCCTTTTGAAGATTTCCATATAGAATTTTACCTTCACTGAGCTTCTCTTTTTGGGAATCACATTTGCACTCAAGGCAAGCACACCTTAAAAACACATAACTAATATATCTGGCTTATTTGGCAATTATCATTTTTTTTCTGAGTAAATTGGGGAGCAGCATAGTTTTGATCTGAATCCTGGTGATGACAATTTTTAGTACATGGTCTTAGGTATATATTTGCCTTCCTTGTAAAATGGGGATAGTAAAACATATCTTGAAGAGTTTTTATGAGGATAAAGTGAAAAAGGTATGTATTTCATTGCCAACACTGGAGTCCATTCTAACGTATCTGAAAAACTAAAATATCTATCTAATTCCTGTCCTCCATGTCTCTCTTCTTTTTCTAAATTCCAGTCTCTATATTCAGACAATGTGATCTCTTAAAAAATATAAATGTGATAACATGCCTTCCCTGCTTAACTCTGCTATAACAAGGTTGCAATTAAAAGGAAATTCAAACTCTTTTATCATGACTGACAAGGTCAACCTTGAACTTGACCCATACCTGTGGCTCCAACCTCATTTTGGGCAACCCTCTCCTTTGTTCACTATTCTCCAGACTTCTTCACTATTTCAGGCTTCTTGTTGGCACTTGACTACCCAAGTTCCTGCCCTAGGGCCTTTGTACTTATTGTTCCCTCTGTGTTGGAGCATTCTTCCTCCAGCATCTCTCATTGATGACCCCATCCATCCTTCAGCTTCATTATAAGTGCTGTTTCCCCAGTGAAGCTTAGACTGGGTATCAAATAAGCCCCCATGCTTCTTATCTTATTATTTCCACTTATTTCTTTCCTGCTTATTTCTTTCTCAGCACTTGACATTTTTGTATTTCACCTCCACCAATGCATATATTTGTTTTTACTTGTCTAATGTCTGTGTCCCAACAAAAATATGCACAAGATCTGTAAGAACAGAACTATGTCCCTTCTTTTCCAATGTATACCCAAACCCAGAATTGTGCTGGACACATGGCAAAAGCTTCCTAAGTATTTGCCCAATGAATAAACGTTAAAAATAAATACAGTAATAGCTAAACTATCTGGACTACAGGTATTCTATAGACAGATTATTTATGAAACTTCAGCAGTGCTTTTTAAAAGAAAATCCTACATATTTTTATTTTTTAAAAAATGAATTATTTTTTCTCTTCTTTTCTTTTATTGACGTATAGTTGATTTACAAAGTCATGTTAGTTTTAGGTGTACAGCACAGTGATTCAGTTATATATATTATATATACATATGTGCATATATATATTTCTTTTTCAGATTCTTTTCCCTTATAGGTTATAACAAAATATTGAGTATAGTTTCCTTGCTATACAGTAAGTGCATGTTGGTTATCTATTCTAAATATTGTAGTGTGTATGTGTTAATCCCAACCTCCTAATTTATCCCACCCTCTCTCTCCACTTTGGTAACAATGAGTTTGTTTTCTATGTCTGTGAGTCTATTTCTGTCTTGTAAATAAGTTCATTTGTTTTTCTTTTCTTTTCACACACACACTGTATTTTATTTTTACAAGAGATAAATAAACTGACACCAAGCATTGTAAATGGATGACCACAACAAAAGCAACAATGATTGCAATTACCAAACATGAAACACACTCATACTATGTCATAATATTGACATACAGTGCAGTAATCCTCCACTGTAACAGCTCTTTTACTCTGCAGTGAAAACTGATTTGTATATTTTTTGCCTCTGAGTCCTCGTGGGATATTTTTTTTTTATTCAAACAGAAAGTCACAAAAATTATAATCATCCTCATCAGTTCACTCAGTCCCATGTAATTTTTTTTATCTTGATCTTCTGTTAGCACTTTTATGAATTCATCAGTTTTCCATTAGAGTTCTGAAAATGCCTATTCATTCAGTTCAGCAGTGTAGTCAGCTACCAGAAACCTGTACTTGTCAGAGTCTTTTCCATGAATTCCTTGAAGATGAAACCCTATTATAGGAACATTTTTGCGAAAGCATCAGAGTACACCCAGAACTGTCTGTAAATGACAAATGACTTAAAAATGACCACAGTTAAAGATTTGATGAAAGTTCATAATAATGCAATTGACAAGGAAATTTAGTTATTTCTGAGATATACATTTTAAAGTAATAACTAAAATTATGATTTATAACATTATACCAGAACATATAAGATTTTTAGAAATTTCATGTAATCTCTGAAACTTTTATATTAACATATTTCCATACAAATAACCCAAAGAAAGTTTAGTATTACTTGATTTTTTTTTTTGGTTGTTTTTTTATACTGCAGGTTCTTATTAGTCATCAATTTTATACATATCAGTGTATACATGTCAATCCCAATCGCCCAATTCAGCACACCCCCACCCCCACCCCACTGCGGTTTTTCCCCCTTGGTGTCCATACGTTTGTTCTCTACAGCTGTGTCTCAACGTCTGCCCTGGAAACCAGTTCATCTGTACCATTTTTCTAGGTGCTACATACATGCATTAATATACGATATTTGTCTTTCTCTTTCTGACTTACTTCACTCTGTATGACAGTCTCTAGATCCATCCACGTCTCAACAAATGACTCAATTTCGCTCCTTTATATGGCTGGGTAATATTCCATTGTGTATATGTACCACAACTTCTTTATCCATTCATCTGTTGATGGGCATTTAGCTTGCTACCATGACCTGGCTATTGTAAATAGTGCTGCAATGAACATAGGGGTGCATGTGTCTTTTTGAATTATGGTTTGCTCTGGGTATATGCCCAGTAGTGGGATTGCTGGATCATATGGTAATTCTATTTTAAGTTTTTTAAGGAACCTCCATACTGTTCTCCATAGTGGCTGTATCAATTTACATTCCCACCAACAGTGCAAGAGGGTTCCCTTTTCTCCACACCCTCTCCAGCATTTGTTGTTTGTAGATTTTCTGATGATGCCCATTCTAACTGGTGTGAGGTGATACCTCATTGTAGTTTTGATTTGCATTTCTCTAATAATTAGTGATGTTGAGCATCTGTTCATGTGCTTCATGGCCGTCTGTATGTCTTCTTTGGAGAAATGTCTATTTAGGTCTTCTGCCCGTTTTTGGATTGGGTTGTTTGTTTCTTTAATATTGAGCTGCATGAGCTGTTTGTATATTTTGGAGATTAATCCTTTGTCCGTTGATTTGTTTGCGAATATTTTCTCCCATTCTAAGAGTTGTCTTTTCGTCTTCTTTATGGTTTCCTCTGCTGTGC
Source organism: Eschrichtius robustus (assembly GCF_028021215.1). Classification (NCBI taxonomy): domain Eukaryota; kingdom Metazoa; phylum Chordata; class Mammalia; order Artiodactyla; family Eschrichtiidae; genus Eschrichtius; species Eschrichtius robustus. Next base: position 33,221,621 of record NC_090840.1, on the reverse strand, counting down.
AAAAGCTTTGAAGTTTCATTAGGTCCCATTTGTTTATTTTTGTTTTTATTTCCATTACTCTAGGAGGTGGAACAAAAAAGATCTTTCTGTGATTTATTTCAAAGAGTGTTCTTCCTATGTTTTCCTCTAAGAGTTTTATATTGTCCAGTCTTACATCAGGTCTTTAATCCATTTTGAGTTTATTTTTTTCTATGGTGTTAGGGAGTGTTCTAATTTCATTCTTTTACATGTAGCTGTCCAGTTTTCCTAGCACCACTTATTGAAGAGACTGTCTTTTCTCCATTGTATATCTTTGCCTCCTCTGTCATAGGTGAGTTGACCATAGGTGCATGGGTTTCTCTCTGGGCTTTCTATCTTGTTCCATTGATCTATGTTTCTGTTTCTGTCCCAGTACCATATTGTCTTGATTACTGTAGCTTTGTAGTATAGTCTGAAGTCAGGGAGTCTGATTCCTCCAGCTCCGTTTTTTTCCTTCAAGACTGCTTTGGCTATTCAGGGTCTTTTGTGTCTCCATACAAATTTTGAGATGATTTGTTCTAGTTCCGTAAAAAATGCCATTGGTAATTTGATAGGGATTGCATTGAATCTGTAGATTGCTTTGGGTAGTATAGTCATTTTCACAATGTTGATTCTTCCAATCCAAGAACATGGTATATCTCTCCATCTGTTAGTATCATCTTTAATTTCTTTCAACAGTGTCGTATAGTTTTCTGCATACAGGTCTTTTGTTTCCCTAAGTAGTTTTATTCCTAGGTATTTTATTCTTTTTGTTGCAATGATAAATGGGAGCGTTTCCATAATTTCTCTTTCAGGTTTTTCATCATTGGTGTATAGGAATGCAAGAGATTTCTGTGCATTAATTTTGTATCCTGCAACTTTACCAAATTCATTGATTAGCTCTAGTAGTTTTCTGGTGACATCTTTAGGATTCTCTATGTATAGTATGATGTCATCTGCAAAGAGTGACAGTTTTATTTCTTCTTTTCCAATTTGTATTCCTTTTATTTCTTTTTCTTCTCTGATTGCCATGGCTAGGACTTCCAAAACTATGTTGAATAATAGTGGTGAGAGTGGACATCCTTGTCTCATTCCTGATCTTAGAGGACATGCTTTCATTTTCTCACCATTGAGAATGATGTTTGCTGTGGGTTTGTCATATATGGCCTTTATTATGTTGAGGTAGGTTCCCTCTATGCCTACTTTCTGGAGAGTTTTTATCATAGATCGGTGTTGAATTTTGTTAAAAGATTTTTCTGCATCTATTGAGATGATCATACGGTTTTTATTCTTTAATTTGTTAATATGGTGTATCACATTGATTTATTTGCGTATATTGAAGAATCCTTGCATCCCTGGAATAAATCCCAGTTGATCAGGGTGTATGGTCCTTTTAATATGCTGTTGGATTCTGTTTCCTAGTATTTTGTTGAGAATTTTTGCATCTATATTCATCCCTGATATTGGTGTGTAATTTTCTTTTTTTTGTAGTATCTTTGTCTGATTTTGGTATCAGGGTGATGGTGGCCTTATAGAATGAATTTAGGAGTGTTCCTTCCTCCGCAGTTTTTTGGAAGAGTTTGAGAAGGATGGGTGTTAGGTCTTCTCTAAATGTTTGATAGAATTCACCTGTGAAACCATCTGGTCCTGGACTTTTGTTTGTTGGAAGATTTTTAATCACAGTTTCAATTTCATTCCTTGTGATTGGTCTGTTCATATTTTCTGTTTCTTCCTGGTTCAGTCTTGGAAGCTTATACTTTTCTAAGAATTTGTCCATTTCTTCCAGGTTGTCCATTTTGTTGGCATAAAGTTGCTTGTAGTAGTCTCTCTCTTAGGATGCTTTGTATCTCTGCGGTGTCTGTTGTAACTTCTCCTTTTTCATTTCTGATTTTATTGATTTGAGTCCTCTCCCTCTTTTTCTTGATGAGTCTGGCTAATGGTTTATCAATTTTGTTTATCTTCTCAAAGAACCAGCTTTTAGTTTTATTGATCTTTGCTATTGTTTTCTTTGTTTCTATTTCATATATTTCTGCTCTGATCTTTATAATTTCTTTCCTTCTGCTAACTTTGGGTTTTGCTTGTTCTTCTTTCTCTAAGTTCCTTAAGTGTAAGGTTAGATTGTTTACTTGAGGTTTTTCTTGTTTCTTGAGGTAGGCTTTTCGAGCTATAAACTTCCCTCTTAGAATTGCTTTTGCTGCATCCCATAGGTTTTGGATCATCGTGTTTTCATTGTCATTTGTCTCTAGGTATTTTTTGACTTCCTCTTTGATTTCTTCAGTGATCTCTTGGTTATTTAGTAACATATTGTTTAGCCTCCATGTGTTTGTGTTTTTTAAGTTTTTTTCCCTGTGTTTCATTTCTAATCTCATAGCATTGTGGTCAGAAAAGATGTTTGATATAATTTCAATTTTCTTAAATTTACTGAGGCTTGATTTGTGACCCAACATGTGATCTATCCTGGAAAACGTTCCATGCACACTTGAGATGAAAGTGTAATCTGCTGTTTTTGGATGGAATGTCCTATGAATATCAATTAAATCTATCTAGTCTATTGTGTCATTTAAAGCTTCTCTTTCCTTATTTATTCTCATTTTGGATGATCTGTCCACTGGTGTAAGTGAGGCGTTAAAGTCCCCCACTATTATTGTGTTACTATCGATTTCCTCTTTTATAGCTGTTAGCAGTTGCCTTATGTATTGTGGTACTCCTATGTTGGCTGCATATATATTTATAATTGTTATATCTTCTTCTTGGATTGATCCTTGGATCATTATGTAGTGTCCTTCCTTGTCTCTTGTAACATTCTTTATTTTAAAGTCTATTTTATTTGTGATGAGTATAGCTACTCCAGCTTTCTTTTGATTTCCATTTGCATGGAATATCATTTTTCATCCCCTCACTTTCAGTCTGTATGTGTCCCTAGGTCTGAAGTCGGTCTCTTGTAGACAGCATATATATGGATATTGTTTTTGTATCCATTCAGCAAGCTTGTGTCTTTTGGTTGGAGCATTTAATCCATTCACGTTTAAGGTAATTATCGATATGTATGTTCTTATTACCACTTTCTTAATTTTTTTTGGTTTGTTTCTGTAGATCCTTTACTTCTCTTGTGTTTTCCACTTAGAGAAATTCCTTTAGCATTTGTTGTAGAGCTGGTTTGGTGGTGCTGAATTCTCTTAGCCTTTGCTTGTCAGTAAAGCTTTTGATTTCTCCATCGAATCTGAATGAGATCCTTGCTGGGTAGAGTAATCTTGGTTGTAGGTTCTTCCCTTTCATCACTTTAAGTATATCATGCCACTCCCTTCTGGCTTGTAGAGTTTCTGCTGAGAAGTCAGCTGTTAACCTTATGGGAGTTCCCTTGTATGTTATTTTTCATTTTTCCCTTGCTGTTTCAATAATTTTTCGTTGTCTTTAATTTTTGTCAATTTGATTACTATGTGTCTTGGCATGTTTCTCCTTGGGTTTATCCTGTATGGGACTCGCTGCGCTTCCTGCACTTGGGTGGCTATTTCCTTTCCCATTTTAGGGAAGTTTTCGACTATAATCTCTTCAAATATTTTCTCTGTTCCTTTCTCTCTCTCTTCTCCTTCTGGGACCCCTATAATGTGAATGTTGTTGCGTTTAATGTTGTCCCAGAGGTCTCTTAAGCTGTCTTCATTTCTTTTCATTCTTTTTTCTTTAGTCTGTTCCACAGCAGTGAATTCCACCATTCTGTCTTCCAGCTCACTTATCCATTCTTCTGCTTCAGTTATTCTGCTATTGATTCCTTTTAGTGCAGTTTTCATTTCAGTTATTTTATTGTTCATCTCTGTTTGTTTGTTCTTTAATTCTTCTAGGTCTTTGTTAAACACTTCTTGCATCTTCTCTATCTTTGCCTCCATTGTTTTTCCAAGGTCCTGGATCATCTTCACTATCATTATTCTGAATTCTTTTTCTGGAAGGTTGCCTATCTCCACTTCGTTAATTGTTTTTCTGGGGTTTTATCTTGTTCCTTCATCTGGTACATAGCTCTCTGCCTTTTCATCTTGTCTATCTTTGTGCGAATGTGGTTTTTGTTCCTACAGGATGCAGGATTGTAGTTCTTCTTGCTTCTGCTCTCTGCCCTCTGGTGGATGAGGCTATCTAAGAGGTTTGATGGGAGGGACTGGTGGTGGGTAGAGCTGACTGTTGCTCTGGTGGGTAGAGCTCAGTAAAACTTTAATCCACTTGACTGTTGATGGGTGGAGTGGTGTTCCCTCCCTGTTGGTTGTTTGGCCTGTGGCAACCCAACACTGAAGCCTACCTAGGCTCTTTGGTGGGGCTAATTACAGACTCTGGGAGGGCTCAAGCCAAGGAGTACTTCCCAGAACTTCTGCTGCCAGTGTCCTTGTCCCCACAGTGAGCCACAGTCCCCCACCCACCTCTGCCGGAGACCCTCCAACACTAGCAGGTAGGTCTGGTTCAGTCTCCCCCAGGGTCACTGCTCCTTACCCTGGGTCCCCATGCACACACTACTTTGTTTGTGCCCTCCAAGATTGGAGTCTCTGTTTCCCCCAGTCCTGTTGAAGTCCTGCCATCATTTCCCACTAGGCTTCAAAGTCTGTTTCTTTAGGAATTCCTCCTCCCGTTGCCAGGCCCCCACGTTTGGAAGCCTGACGTGGGGCTCAGAACCTTCACTCCAGTGGGTGGACTTCTGTGGTATAAGTGTTCTCCAGTCTGTGAGTCACCCACCCAGCAGTTATGAGATTTGATTTTACTGTGATTGAGCCCCTCCTACCGTCTCATTGTGAATTCTCCTTTGTCTTTGGATGTGCGGTATCTTTTTTGGTGAGTTCCAGTGTCTTCCTGTCAATGATTGTCCAGCAGCTAGTTGTGATTCTGGTGTTCTCGCAAGAGGGAGTGACAGCATGTCCTTCTACTCTGCCATCTTCTGTATCTTTTTTTTTTTTTTTTTTTTTTAGATTCCACATATAAGCAATTATATACTTGTCTTTCTCTGTCTGGTTTACTTCACTTCGTATGATAATCTCTAGGTCCAACCATGTTACTGCAAATGGCATTATTTCATTCTTTTGTATGGCTGAGTAATATTTCATTGTATATATATACCACATCATCTTTATCCATACGTCTGTTGATGGATATTTAGCTTGTTTCAATGTCTTAGCTATTGTAAATAGTGATGCAATGAACATTGGGGTGCATGTATCTTTTCAAATTATAGTGTTCTCCAGATATATGCTCAGGGGTGGGATTTCAGGATCCTATCTGCAATGGTAAGTCTATTTTTAGTTTTTTAAGGAATCTCCATACTGTTCTCCATAGTGGCTGTACCAATTTACATTCCCATAGTGTAGGAGTGTTCCTTTTTCTCCACACCCCCTGCAGCATTGTTATTTGTAGACTTTTTGACAATGGCCATTCTGACCAGAGTTAGTGTAACAGGGATGAGCCAAATCTGACTACATGTTGGATCTGTTTCTTTTACTTTAACCTTTGCTTTCTGCTGCTTGTGTTCACTAAAAGTATATTGTCTATACATACTGGTGTGCCTCGGGGAAGCCTGTCCCTGTGCCTGAATGTTAAACGAAAGTGCCTTTGTTCAGGGATACATCTGGACCTTGTCCACCTGTGGATTGCTACAAGAAAGAAGAATTTAACACATCTCCTCCCTGAGGCTGGCCATTCCAGGTGATATTTGCAAAACGTATGACCTTTTATTTTACTTCCTCATCTCCTCCCCCTCTCTGTGCTATAAATGAACCTGGCATCCAAACCCAGATAAGATGGTTATTTTGAGACTTCAGTCTGCCATCTTCTCTGTCTACTGGCTTTCTGAATAAAGTCATTTCCTCGCCTCAACACCTCATCTCTGATTTATTAGCGTGTAGTGTGGCAAGCAGAGTGACCTTGGACTTGGTAACATTAGGTGATACCTCATCGTAGTTTTGATTTTCATTTCTCTAATAATTAGCCATGTTGAGCATTTTTTTCATGTACCTGCTGGCCATCTGTATTTCTTCTTTGGAGAAATGTCTATTTAGGTCTTCTGCCCATTTTTTGATTGGGTTGTTTTTTTGTTTTGTTTTGTTTTGTTATTGAGCAGTATGAGATGTTTGTATATTTGGAAATTAATCCCTTGTCAGTTGCATCATTTGCAAATATTTTCTTCTAATCTGTAGGTTGTCTTTTTGTTTTGTTTATGGTTTCCCTTGCTGTGCAATTCAAGGTTAATTAGGTCCCCCCTTTTTTTTTTGAAGTCATCTTTTCATGGTAAGAACAATGCAAATTGCTTCTGGAAAGAAAAGTTAGAATTTCTTTTAAAATTTCACATGTTAAATAATAATTAGAAATAAAACTTAGACAGAAACATAAGGAAAGAAAATAAGGAAATTAGGAACACTTGACAAAACAGTTTAGTGATAAATGTGTAAACCTCAGGTTGTTTTAATATTTTTAGTTAGCTATGTAAACTTAGACTGAGTCTTGTCTGAGTTATGAAGGCCATTTTTTTTTGTATTGATGAATATGATACAAATGGGTATAACTTTCAGAATTCTCTCTTGCCTGCGTACCATGCCAAAGACTGTGCTGGGCATAAAGAAATGCATGTAGAGAAAACAGCTGAGTCAGTCTGTCTCCAGAAGGATCTACAGCCTGTGGTAATGGTTTTCCACCTTCAAGAGGCCTTAGTCCCATCTGGATAATGTGTTTAAGCATGGAGTTTTGGACCTCACTCCCAGGGATTCTGATTCAGTAGGTCTAGAGTGGCACCTTAGGATCTACAGTTTTAACAAGCTTCCTAAATAATTCAGATAAAAGTTCTCTTTGGATCCTAATTTGAACAATGCTGATTTAGCTGGAAAGACCCACAACAAAGAAAAAAATTACCATCTTGTGCAACAAGAACTATGACAAGACCAGCACAAGGTGTGAAAGCTTAAAAGAAGGTATTCTCACCCATGTTTAGAGAAAATTACTAAACCAAGTCCTAAAGGGTAAATAGAAATTAGTCAAGACTGGGAGCCATGAAGTCAGGGTATTTCAGGCACAAGGAGATGCATGTGAATCTCTTCAATAATGAGAGAAATGTGATCCTGGGAAGAATAAGTAAATGTCAATAGCTGCAGTGAGTGTGGTTGGTGGGGATGAAGCAGAGAGGCCAGCAGGCTATATGATGTCTTGCTAAACTAGGCTAGGAGTGTGATTTCATTGACTGGGCAATGACAGTAATATGACCACATTTGAATTTATACATACACAAACACACACACTACTGTATTTATAGAATTCTAGATGAAAAGCAGACAGTGGATGGGAGGTATGTAATATGAGATTCAGGGAAACCAGTTACTGAGGTTTTCACAGTTATGTAGGTGAGAGGTGGGCAGGAATGTGAAATGAGAAAACAGGGAAGCCAGGAAATGAACAGATGTGAGGGATATTGAGGAGGTAGAATTGACAGAATTTAATATTTGCTTATTGTGAAGGATGAGAAGGACAAAGGAGCAGGATGTGTCCTGTAGCTTGACTAGGTAGATACATTGTAGTCATTAATAATTAATTAATGACAAATTAATTATCAATAAATATAAACAGTCATTTTATCACCTGCTAGTAACAATACAAAGATGAGAAGCTGGGGCTCTAGGAAAAAGAAAATGTTTCAAGGATGTATTACAACATCAGTATCTATTAATATTAGTCTTTACATTTCTAAATGAAATTTTAAAGTAAATTTAAAGACCTAAGGGGTTTAAAAATAATCTATAAATACTATTTTATATCTTATTGAAGTCTCAAATTATATGTTATCTATTTAACTCAGCAGCTGCACTTACTTCATAAAGAAGCAAAACATAATAGGACAAAACTAAAGAATCACTCCAAGAAATGTCTATACTCCCAGTCCTCTCTTCATTTAAAGGGTCAAAAGAGATTGATCTTTGTAAATTTTCATGCTGTTATATAGTGGTAAAGTGATAAGTATGACAAGAATTCAACCAGCAGAAAAAGACACCTTGGCCCACCTGCCTTGGCTTAAGATCAAACACTGTATGATTAATTCTGGCCAATAAGTAAAGAGTACAAGTGCTTGTGTCACTTCTGGGCTAAACTGCAGACGAGTAACTGTGATCTCTGGGTGATATCTTTCTCTGTAACTGTTGAGAAAGCAGAGTCACAAGGTGGACATAGCTGGATCACTGAGTCTGTGCCTGGAGGCCAGAGGTTCGGGAGAATCACCTGGCTTCCATCAGACTTCATATGAGCGAAAAATAAACTTTAGGGTTGTTCAGCCCTTGAGATTTCAGGGTTAATTTGTTACCATGCACAACTTAAACTATCCTGACTAATATAGTAGGAAATTATTTACTGATATAGGAGGTAGGAAAATGACAAGAGTCCTAGAGGCAGTCCCTACACTAGTGAATGTGAGTGAAGCATGGAGCTGACTTACGCAGACCAGACAAGCCATGTTTGAATGCTACCTCAGTTGATCATCAACAAATGCCTAGATTTAACCAGTGTTAAAAGAGGTAAGAGGAAAGAATTCGCTTTAGGATCAACCCTCCCTTTCACAATTAGGGATATCATGACTCAGTTACATTTGCTTCCTAGCAGAATACTGTACTTCAGGCACAGCTATAAGCCCTACAAGAGGATATGGTTGGGTGTGTCTAGGATAAGTCTAGTTGCTCTCTGTAATTAAAAATTCTCCAGATTGTGTGAGTAAGAACAAAATAAGTTGTCTTTTTGGAGTTACTGAAACACTTGGTTGCACAGGAATAATATTCACTTTAGACTGGGCTAAGGTATGGATCAAAAGATGGATTAAAAACAGGGTAGAAGGGGTTTCTTCAGCTCAAATGAACAGAAAACCATATTGGAAAAGTATTCCCTTTGTATGCAAAGAAGAGAGTTAGTTGAATTATTTTCTGTAGCTAGAATAAAAGCTAAGCCACATCTAGAGCACATAACAGTGTGGTTAAATTGATCAATACATATTTAAATTCTATTTGCATTTAGCTAGAATACAGCATCCTTTGTGTTTCCTGTGATTGAATTATTGCAATACTATGACTTTCTTTAGGCCTAGTGAAAAATTAATAGTTTAATTCCTTATGAGTATTATTAATATTAATATAATGACTAAGAATAACACATATATATTACTTGCCTGTGGCCTGTTGTATAATGTCAGTACTGACTCTAGTATTTAGATGAGGAATTATGTAAATTTTAAAATATTAAAACCATTTCAATAACCATTTTACACACAGACTTCATGACATAAAGTTTTAACAGGATATAAAATGCTTCATTAAGTGTTATCTAACATGTCTAAAGGAAACTCTCTATGCAAGAATTCTTTTCTTGAGAAGCTTATGTTTGATTATAGTCCTAAATGATTAATATCCACACTTAAGAGACGAGAAAGTGGGAAGAAATTTAAGGCCTGACTTTAGTATAAAGATGTACTTTAAACATATAAAATAATTCACAAACCACAAAGGGGAAGTTATAATTGACAGAGGAATTTTATATTACAAGTACCTGTTTAATCTTGGGATATCTGTTATATAGGTGTTCTCTTCTTAAAGTCCTGTTTGGACCAAAGTGGTCCATACTCATCTACTCTGAGAAAAATGCAAAAAAAGTCAACTGAAGTAAAATACAAAATGACCTAGAGTATAATCAGGGTCCCCCAAGGTGAACAAAATTACCTAATTTGGGGTGAGGTGTGTAAAATGACAACACATTTAAACGTATCTGTCTGACTCTCTGGAAAGGAAATACTTAACAGAATAGAAAAAAGTAAATTGAAATAATTAAGGCACTGCTTGTAATATATTTTTTATTAGTAACAAAAAAAACAGTGTAAGCAGTACAGAAAGTAATCCTTATTTCATGTATATAATAACTTCAAACAGATCTTTCAAAGATTATTTTGACCAGCAACCCACACGTATATTTGAATTTATGCCCTTAGCAAATCTAGCTGGGTCTGTGAAAATAAAAAGGTACAATGGCAGGAAGGAGAGAGAACAAGGAGTTTTAGTACTCTAAATAAGTGGTTTTCTGTGTCTGGAAATTGAAAATTGATTCAAGAACTCAGCTAACATACATAACATAGAAATGGTGTAGTTCAAATCATGGTCTCCAAGGAAAAACCATCTTTATAAAACCATAGATTATGTGCTGAAAGGTTTTACTCTGTGTTAGCCTCAGTTTTTTTTAGAAGAGAGGCTGAGTATGTTTTGAAAATCAGGTGATATTCCTCAGTCCTACCCTGAAAACTTACTCATCTTTATCGACAATTTTTAAGTACAAATCTTGAAAACACTTGACAAGGACTTTATTTGCAAGATTTCTGAGTAATGTTAGAAAACAACACCATTTTCCCTGTAAGTTCTCAAAAAGCAAAGTTAATGATTATATCCAAATACAACTGGGATTGCACATGGAGGCTTTTAGAGTTTGTTTTCTCTATTTTCTCTTGGGCCATTGCACTTTGGCCTTCACTATTATAAAAAATATTAAATTGCATTTAAGGGAAAACATATCAAGCCAGTCTGTTTTTGAGAATGGTAGTTGATCTCTATGTTATGCATTTATTCTCCTTCTGTTGCCTCTATCGGAATGTAAAACAAGTGTCACAGAGCTTCAGAACAAAGGTAAACAAATCCTTGAATTACCCACAGAATGTGCCAAGTGTGGAACATCTGCTATCGGGAGGCAGAATCACAGAATGTAGTCAAACAGAAATAGAATATTCAAAGCAAGGCATGAGCAGCAGGGCTGGCCTAGTAAAATAGGAAGGAATAGCACATTTGACTTAAATGCTCTTTCTCACCCATAGATGACTCCTGCAGATTGCTATGTCTTTATAGGTTAGCCAATGCCTTCACAGTGCCCTTTGGTGAGCCATAATCCTCCATTGCAATTTTCCAGTGAGAATACTCAGTTGCAGCATAGTCCATCTAAACATATCTATCTTTATTCTATTCTCAAAGTGGTCATCGGTGTCTTTAGATTTGTGCCTCACAATTTTCAAGGGACCCATTTACATTTTAACAGGAAGTTTTGAGAGACCTATGATCTCAGTTCAGAGAAGAGACTCAAATAAGGGAGAAGGATCAGGAATATGCTCCCTCTCTGCTGTCTATGCCACTCATTTCACAATTGGCCCATCAACTAGGGCTAAAGCATTCCAGATCTTATAGGACTGTTTTAGATTTTATTTTTATTCTTTATACTTTGTCTGTAGCGGACCCTGTGATGTGCTGCCCAGATTGCTTCTTCAGAATGATGACATTCACACCATTGGCTACGGGGAGTACTGGCTGCAAAGGACTCACAGCTGTGTCTCCCTTTGAGAACTGTCTTCAACGTGCAGGAGCTGCTTCACCCAAGATGATACATCCTCCCCAGGGACAACCTCCAACCAATGACTGATCTATCGTGGGGGTTCAAAGACCTCATTGCCTCACTTAAAGGCAACTCTGGAGAGTTGTCCCTGCCCCAGAGCACTCGGTGGAACTGGCCGAGGGCTCTGTTACAAATGCATTGTAGTTCAGCTTCTCTCTCCCACCAGTTCTGCTATCCTCATTTCATTACTGATGCTGTTCCTGAGAACACTCCTCAATAAGGTTTTCACAAGCAAATCACCATGTCAGGGTCTATGATCTAAAACAATTTTTCATGTAAATATATATACCATGAGGGCAGAGATTGTGTTTTTATTTTTTTATCTATTAGAACTAGAAGATTTGCCAGATTCTTCCAGCAGCACTGTGGTTATGAATTGCAAGTATTTGGTAAAACTTCCTTAGGCCTGAGGAACAGAACATAACTGCCTGATCTTATCTGCTCATACCTTTGAGTTGCTGAAAACCAGGAGAAAGGGAAGGAGGGAAATTCCTCTTTCACTGATAATGCTACTTTTAAATTTCTCACAACATGTATCTGACTTAGACATATATAATGTTTTCCATCTGAATTGTATTCTGTACATGTTTGTACATGCCTAAAGTTTTATGTATGTATGTATGTATGTATGTATGTATGTGTGTGTGTGTATCGATCTCTCAACCACTCTTTATATTCAGAATGTAGTTTGAACCTCTATCCACTACCTCCAATTCATTTTGCCTGAGTTCTCTGGTTTGGATTGACATATCAAACCAAGGGTGTTAAATATCTGGGTCACCTTAGATTTCAGTGCCCTTACAGATATAATTAATTGATCATGGCTCCCAACACTGTCACTCATTTTGCAATTGGCAGCAGCCCCTGGTGCACGCAAGTGGCTTCTTTAGCAGAATTGAGTTTTAGTCCAGTCTTGATTATTTCCTATTCTTCTGTCAAGGAAAGCAGATGTCCATATTCATACTGTCATTAATGCAAAATTGAGGTAGTAACTACATTCACACTACATTTAGGAACTTTTCCAGGCACTCTAGAATTTGTTCCTTTCCATGACTTTTCAGCTTCAACTTCCAAGTGTCATCTTTTGGATCATAGTCTGGGTCTCTCTTCTACTCTGCCTGCTGGTGACAGGGGCAGGCTCAGGCCAGTTGGAGAGACAGAAAATTTGCCATGAAGCTAATGAAGTGTAACCTTCAGGGGCTCTTAGCTGGTGCCTTCCAAAGCCCTGAGAGGAGTATTTTTCTTTTTTAATTTCAAAATTAAGATATCCTAAGTACAAGTTGTTAAGTCTTCTGTATCTTTCCAATTCTACTTTCCCTATAAAGTACTTCTCTTGTCAGGTGGTATTGGAGTGACCACAAGCATTACTGGAATTCATTAATGAGAAGTTGACTTAAAGATACATTTAATTTGGGTTCAGTGACTTAAAGTCATTTTCATGTATAGCAAAGTTATTGCTAGTATGCTAATACAAGAATAGTTTCCATAAATACTTCCTCAATTTATCAGACAGGATAAGTTATAAGTGGAGGATTTTGTCCTTTTCAGTGCCTCACCACAACAGAAGTGTACACAACAATGTGACATTCACAGTGATAAGACATAAAGTAGAAATTCTCAGAATTTCTGTATTTGCAGGGCACACACTGGTAGCAATACTATAAACACAGTACATAGGTGTGTGAAGTCACATGATTTATGCAACCTAAGCGTCAATAATAAAAGACAACTTTTGATTAACCATGATAGAGAAAAGACTGAATTATCATTCTATTCTCTTTTTGTCAAAATTTTTAATACCATTGTCACACAAAGAAAGAGCATGCAGCCAAAAAATATGAATATTATAAGAAGTGTGTCAGCAGTTAATTAATAAAGATATTATGCTTTTTTGATTTTATATTTGTTGTATTTGTCAAAATTTAAAAATTTGTAATTTTTTTTGTGATTTCCTTACTCATTCTAAATAAACATTTCCTTTATACTTAACTATATATTTGTATTCTTTTCCTTAAAGAGTCTCCAGCCTAATTGTATGATCTTTAGGCCCCATAAAACATAGGTCCATCCCTGGGGGACTCAGAAATCTCTTTGCACAGTGTGGCTGTATGTTTTTAAGGAACAACAAGAGCATGTTCCACCTGGAGCCAAGTAAGCATGGTTCCTTTCTTGTCAGTTCTAAACATGAGAACGGAATTTTAGGGCAGAAAGAGACTAAAGATGTAATCTAACATAATCTCATTTTTCAGGTGATGAAACTGAAGTTGAAAGTGATCACGGCTTTATCAGGTCTCTAAGTCTGTGGAGAAGTGAACAGGAAGTTGCCACAGTGCCCTAGAACAATGGAAATAGCACCCAAATTCTTGAGAGTGTCCTGAAGAGAAAGTTCCAAAAGTGAACTTCAACTGCTTAACAGTTGTGCTGAGACAGAAGAGCAGAGAGGTAGATCCCTCAGAAAAGAAGAACACATTTCTAATCAGGGACAGTGTTCCTGTAGAAAGAGGAACTCATGTTTTTAAAAAATGTTAGGAGTTAATTTCTTAATCACCCCCTGAGAAATAATATTAAAGACCTTGATCTTCAGATTATGGGGAGACTTTTATTTCAATCACTAGGTTTATTGTGTGGTGCAATAGTTCCTGAACATAAAACTATAATCTCACTCTTGAGAAACTCTACTATCTAAGCACTTTTACATTTATTTCATTTGACATCTGTCTCTCTTTATGTCTCTTTCTGTCTCTTTGTCTCTCTCCACACTGTCACCCTTTGGAGTAGGTAAGGCCCTGTTATTGGTGAAGAAATTTGAAGTCTTAGTAGCTAATAACAGGGCAGAACTGGGACTAGAAAGAAGGCCTCCTGATCCTCTTGATATAAAGAGAAGTGTCTTCTCTTTATATCATAGGGTCTCCAGAATTTAAAAAAGAATTCTTATTTTATTTGTTTTCATTAACCTGACAAAAGTAGATTTAGCTTTATGTGAGAGCATATAATTTCCCACCTGGTAAGATTGAAAAGATACCAATCTTTCCCAGATGCCAGAATTTTACTATCAATAGCTCATTCCTTTTATATTCAGCTTTAATATCCTTCTAACATCAGAGGTAAACTCTGGAGAATAATTCCCAATGTCTTTGTGTGAATGAATTTGTATGCTTTATTTATTTCTTAGTTAAGTAAAATAAGGAAAAGGGGAGTATCATGACTTCCATTTTCTCTCATAATTACAGTTTTTGATATTTATAAATTATCTAATTGAGTTACTATACTATAATTTACTTTTATTTTTCTTTATTACTGAATATTTTATAACTGGAAGAAGACATGTTAATGATTAGACTGATGATTTTCAGAACCACATCATTTGGTCAATGTAGCAAATCAGTCATTATGCAATGTTTCTATCAATATAAAAAGAGATTTTCTTTGATTTTCATTCATGTCGAGAATTTTCTTGTCAATACTTGTAGTCATCATAGCAACTCTCATTTGTATAGTTTTTATGTAATGAGATAACAAAATCTTAATGCTTTTACAATCTCACATGGTCCTTCATGATAACCCTGTGGAATGATCAAGGAAGAGATTATTGTAACATTTGGCTGCCAAGGGAACAGGCCCAGAGTAAGTAAGTTCTTTGTCCACAGCAAGGAAGTGGCAAGACTGGGACTCAAAACTGTGACTTTAAGGCAGTCACTCTTAAGGTGTTGTGGTTTACTTACTGACCCCTTTACATTTTCTTTTTTTTTTTTTTGGCCGTGCCTCGCGGCATACGAGATCTTAGTTCCCTGACCAAGGATGAAACCCATGCCGCCTGCAGTGGAAGCGAGGATTCCTAACCACGGGACCAGCAGGGAATTTCCACCTCCTTTGAATTTCTGATAAAAACCATAGGCTCTACACAACAAAAGTTTTGTGGAGTTACTAAACACTCAATTCTATTCAGCTAGAGTGACTCAAAATAGGATACATGGCTCACAAAATTCAGTGAAAGTGCTCAGTATTACAGAGAGTATAGATCATCAGTAAATGTGAAAATTGGTAAGGCAACTCTGCAAAGCAGATCCCATCTCTGAAACATTAGATTAAATGAGGGGAGGAATCTTCCTCATTTATGATAGGTTGAAAATGTTCCTACAATACAGCTTTCTTCATTTTATCTACTTCAATACCATTGAAAAGAACAAAAGAAAACTTGTTCTTATGAGTTTGAAAAGTTCTTATTTTTCACTTTACAATGTGCAATCTCTAGGAGAGCTATCACCATTGATTATCTGACACATATATTTTACTATCTCCTGTTGTAATCAGTACACTGACTTCAGTAACAGATTGTAATAGGATCTTGTTATAAGGCAGATTAAAGCTTTAAATTTTTTGATTGATGATTTTACTTATTGCTACTATTTTGAAATACTTGTAACAATTTATTACATTTTTTATCTTTTCATTGACCACTCTTGCTATGGGTAAGATCCAAATCAAAAGCAGAAGGAAATAAATACAGAATGTATTATCTGTATCATGTTTAGAAATGCCAAGTTCCCTTGAATTAATATATTATTCTCTAGGACCCTAATTTCATGTTACAAACTTTTTTTTTTTGTTTGCTATTTCCTGGCCACAAATGATTCTGTATCTTATATACTTTACAAATCTTGCTCTTTTTTTCAAGAGTAGGGCCTTCAGGTATCTTTTTCATTATTTGCAATTTGTTTGCATATTTGTTTGACCTAGTAAATATATATATATATATATATATATGTGTGTGTGTGTGTGTGTCTATATATATATATATATATATATATATATATATATATATATAGACACACACATATATATATGTTGCAGAATTGCTAACCCATACCCCAGTGAGAAACAAATTTACTAATTAGAGTAATGTGTTTTTGTATACAGTTCTTTTTATCTTTAACCATACAGTATCCAGTCTAATCACTGTTTTCCAAAGTTACTTAGGTCAGCTCCTTTCTTCCCCACTCCCTCCTGTGTTATTCATTTATAATACATTTAAATTCATTTGTCACAGACTGCCTTCTATCTTGGATTCCCCTATATCTTGTTTTACTTCAAAAATTACATACAGTAAAATTTACCCTTTGTGGAATACAGTTCTATGGAGGTTGACAAATATATGGAGTCATGAATCTACCATGACCTTTCCTGAAAGAGCAGTTTCATCATCCTCAAAACTCCCTTATGCTGCCCCTTTGCAATTTATTTCTCCCTCCACTCCCCAAACACCTAGCAACCACTGATTTTTCCATTTAATAGCTTTGCCTTTTCCAGGATGTCATATAAATTGAAACAAACTATGTGGTCTTTCACTTAGCAAAATGCATTTAAGATTCATCCATGTTTTTTCTTGAATCAATAGTTTATTCCTATTTAAATGCTGAGTATTATTTTATTGCATAGATGTAACACAGTTTATTTATCCATTCACCAACTTTAAAGGACATCTGAGTTGCTTTTGGTTCTTGGCATTTATAAATAAAACTGTTATAAATGTTCACATACAGGTTTTTGCGTGAATAAAGTTTTCATTTCACTGGAGTAAATGCCTGGTAGTGTTTTTGCTGGGTCATATGGTAGGTGTATAGTTAATTTTATATGATACTTCCAAACTGTTTTTCCAAAGTGGAAACCAACGAAAATGCCTGGAGCATTTTTCATTGCCACTAGAAATATATGAAAGCACCAGTTACTTTCCATTCCCTCTTGCACTTAGAATTGTCAGGCTGTTTTTGTTTTTGTTTGTTTGTTTGTTTGTTTTCTTTTTTGCCATTTTAATACGCATACAGTGGTCAAAATTTTACCATATTATATATATAGGTTTTCTCTGTGATCATATTGGGATAAATCCCCCCCACACCCAATATATACCTCTTCCTTCTGATGGTGAAATATGTTTAGAAAAACTTTCTGTGCTTTTTTTTTTGTTCATTTATGTTTTATAGGTATAACCTGTCTAACCTAATCAACAAGTTATCATATGTTGATAGAATTCACTAGCTTGAGAACATAGAATCATACCCTTCATAAAGGAAGTCAATATGAAGATTAAATGTAAAAAAGAATGTGAAAACACTGTAAATTGTGAACAGTTACACAAGTAATTGATTGTTATTCCAGTTAGTCATTCAATCTTAATATCCTTATATTGTATGAGACCATACAAGGAAATGTCAACCGGCTGAAAGCATAGTTTTGTAAGAGTCAACCAGGAGGGTAAGGATAAGTTCTTTAAACATCTAGCATGCAATGTTTCGGAAACTCTTGTATAAGAATTTCCTGGAGCATGAGAGGCAATACACAAAAGGACAATGAATAGACTATATACAAAAATATAACTCTGGTCCACAATGTGTAGCAAACAGGCTAGCAAACCAACCTAGTACCTAGTCCAGGAAGTCAGACTACTGTCTATATCAAACAGTCCAGGAAGCCAAACAATAATCCCCATAACAATTGGTTTCAGGTGGTCAGGACTTGATTAATAACTGACCTAACTTTTGCCCCTGCTTCTAACTTAGGATCAGTGGGAGAAAGTCAAACCTCTAACCAGTCACATAGGATGTGCTACTTCTACTTAGCCTGCCTGCAGCTTCCTCATGCCGACAGCCTCCAATCAGGCCACATCTTAATTCTCAGGCTTTTGGGGATGCTATTAAAAAAAAATACCATAGACTGTGTGGTTTAAACAATAAACATTTATTTTTCACAGTACTGAAACCTGGGATCAACGCTCTGGCAGGTTCGGAGTCTGGTGAAAGCCTGCCTCCTGATTCACAGATAGCTTACTTCTCCCTGTGTCTTCATGCAGTAGAAGGGGTGAGAAAGCTCTCTGGGGTCTCTTTCATAATAGCTTCACCCTTATGGTCTAATTACCTTCCAAAGTTCCCACTTCCTAATACTGTCATATTCTGGGTTGGGATTTCAATATGGGAATTTTGGGTGGGACACAAACATTCAGTCTATAACAACTGAAGTCTCCCTTTTTTTCCCTCCCACTATAAAGGCTTCCTGCTCTTCTGCCTGTCTCTGTTAAATGTGAGAAATGGGGCTGATTCCCTTGCTATAGCAAGCTCTGAATAAATAGACTTTGCTTTTTCTCATTTCTCAAGAGCATTTATTTCCTCTGGTGCTTTTTAAAAATGTATATTCCTAGGCCCTCCTCCAGACTGACTGAATCAAATTTACTGGAGGAGAGGCCCAGATGTCTGCATTTTAAAGAAGCTCCTCAGGGCAATTCTTTTGCACATGAAATTTGAGAACTACTGCACCTAGTGGCACTCCATAGATCTTCCTCTTAAATTTTGTCTTGTTTAATATTCTTACAAACATTTGGATGATGACATGGATATGATGATCAGATTTGTGGTTGTCATAAAACTAGGAAAGTTAGCTAATGTAGTAGATGTTAGAATTAAAATGAATTTTGGCCTAAAAATCTGGAAATATGGATACCACATTGTGTTAAATTTCAATTTTATATATGTGTACTTGTGTGCATAAGTACATGTAAAAGCTGGACAAGGATTGATTCATGATAGAGCTTTAAAAATTTAGTGTAATGAACAGATTTATAACCACAAAGTCTGTTAAGAGAATTAATATTTTTGTTGTATCCTGTGCTTGTTAGGTTATCCAGAATATTACATCTGGTTTGGGCTTCACATTTTAAGAAACAAACAGTGTTTAAGGAATAAGGCTCAAAATAGCTCAGACAGCTGAGACTGGTTAGTCATCCTTTAACAAAGGTTCAAACTTCTGATATGCTATGCACAATCCAGACTTTAACATTCATATCAATTATCGATTTTTTCATAATATTTCTGTAAAATTTTCTAAAAAAGATTTTACTTAAATTCTATCCTTAAGAAAGTTTGAAAAGAACTTTATACAATCATGTAATTCTACAGGCAGGATGTAAATATATAAAAAAAAAAATTAAAGTGTATTTTTAATGAGAAAATATTCAGGATTTTATAAGATTGACAGCAGGAGACTCGAGTTGTGCATCTGTTATAGCTCTGTACTCTTCTCTCAACAGCCAAATGAATCTTATTATAGAGGTTTTGGATTTTCAAACTTGTCTCCTAATCTAAGGTTAAAAACATATGCAGCCTCCTATTTGGTTTTCATTTTATTTCATTCATTCACTTATGCACTTATTTATTTTTGGCTTCATACTTCTGTTAGATAGAGAGAACTTCCGACTGTGTGTGTTATACAATGACTAACAAGCTATAGTCTTCTTCACTAAAGAAGCTCTAAACTAAGGAGGAAGACAAGACTTTCAACCACATGACTGACACATGATGAGGAGGAGGATGTTTGTGCATACGTAGAATCTTTGATCATCCTTAGTCTAACCTTGTACTGTTCAATAGAGTAAACCAGCCACATATGGCTACTGAGCACTTGAAATGTGGCTGGTTCAGATTGAGACGAGTTGCGAACACAAGAATTTGGGGACTTAAAAAAAAGAAATTATCTCATTAATATTTTTATTTACATGTTGAAATTATAATATTTGATGTATGAGATTAAATAAATGTTATTACTTTCTCCTATTTCTCTTTTTTATTAATTTTTATTGGAGTACAGTTGCTTTATAATGTTGTGTTAGATTCTACTGTACAGCAAAGTGAATCAGCTATACGTACACATATGTTCTCTCATTTTTTGATTTCCTGCCGATTTAGGTCACCAGAGCACTGAGTAGAGTTCCCTGTGCTATACAGTAGGTTCTCATTAGTTATCTATTTTATACATAGTATCTAGAAAAATGGAAATAATAACAAAAGTAAACAAATGGGACCTAATGAAACTTAAAAGCTTTTGCACAGCAAAAGAAATCATAAACAAGATGAAAAGACAACCTTCAGAATGGGAGAAAATATTTGCAAATGAAGAAACTGATGAAGGATTAATCTCCAAATATGCAAGCAGCACATGCAGCTCAATATCAAAAAAACAAACAACCAATCCAAAAATGGGCAGAAGATGTAAATAGACATTTCTCCAAAGAAGATATACAGATTGCCAATGAACACATGAAAGGATGCTCAACTTCACTAATCATTAGAGAAATGCAAATCAAAACCACAATGAGGTATCACCTCACACTGAACAGAAGGGCCATCATCAAAATATCTACAAACAATAAATGCTGGAAAGAGTGTGGAAAAAAGGGAAGCTTCTTGCACTGTTGGTGGGAATGTAAACTGATACAGCCACTATGGAGAACAGTATGGAGATTCCTATAAAAACTAAAAATAGAACTACCATATGACCCAACAATTCCACTACTGAGCATATACCCTGAGAAAACCATAATTCAAAAATAGTCATGTACCACAATGTTCATTGTAGCTCTATTTACAATAACCAGTACATGGAAGCAACGTAAGTGTCCATAGACAGATGAATGGATAAAGGAGATGTGGCACATATATTCAGTGGAATATTACTCAGCCATAAAAAGAAATGAAATTGAGTTATTTGTAGCGAGGTGGATGGACTTAGAATCTGTCATACAGAATGAAGTAAGTCAGAAACAGAAAAACAAATACCGTATGCTAACATATATATCTGGAATCTAAAAAAATGGTTCTGATGAACTTAGGGGCAGGACAGGAATAAAGACACAGATGTAGGGAATGGACTTGAGAGCACGGGGAGGGGGAAAGGTAAGCTGGGATGAAGTGAGAGGGTAGCACTGACATAATTACAATACCAAATGTAAAATAAATAGCTATTGGGAAGCAGCTGCATAGCACAGGGAGATCAGCTCGGTGCTTTGTGACCACCTAGAGGGGTGGGATAGGGAGGGTGGGAGGGAGGCACAAGAGGGAGTGTATATGGAGATATATGTTTACATATAGCTGATTCACTTTATTATACAGGAGAAACTAACACAACACTGTAAAGCAATTATACTACAGTAAAGATGTTAAAAAATAGTGTATATATGTCAATCCCAATTTCCCAATTCATCCCACATACCCTCTTCCCCCTTGGTATCCATACGTTTTTTCTCTACATCTGTGTCTCTATTTCTGCTTTGCAAATAAGTTCATCTATACCATTTTTCTAGGTTCCACATGTAGGCATTAATATATGATACTTGTTTTTCTCTTTCTGACTTACTTCACTCTGTATGACAGACTCTTCATCCACCCAGGTCTCTACAAATGACCCAATTTTGTTCCTTTTTATGGCTGAGCAATATTCCATTGTATCACATGTCCTTTATCCTTTCCTCTCCTGATGGACAATTAGGTTGCTTCCATGTCCTGGCTATTGTAAATAGTGCTACAATGAACATTGGGGTATGTGACTCTTTTGAAGTTATGGTTTTCTCAGGGTACATGCCCAGTATGGAATTGCTGGGTCATATGGTAGTTTTATTTTTAGTTTTTTAAGGAACCTCCATACTGTTCTCCATAGTGGCTGTATCAATTTACATACCCAACAACAGTGCAGGAAGGTTCCCTTTTCTCCACACCCTCTCCAACATTTATTCTTTGTAGATTTTTTGATGATGGCCATTCTGACTGGCATGAGGTGATTCCTTACTGAAGTTTTGATGAGCATTTCTCTAATAGTTAGTGATGTTGAGCATGTTTTCATGTATTTGTTGGTCATCTGTATTCTTCTTTGGAGAAATGTCTATTTAGATATTCTTTTGATGGGGTTGCTTATTTTTTTTTGATATTGAACTGCATGAGCTGTTTGTATGTTTTGGAGATTAATCCCTTGTCAATTGATTTGTTTGCAAATATTTTCTCCCATTTTGAGGGTTGTCTTTTCATCTTGTTTATGTTTTCCTTTACTGTGCAAAAGCTTTTAAGTTTCATGAGATCCCATTTGTTTACTTTTGTTTTTATTTCCATTTCTCTAGGAGGTGGGTCAAAAAGGACCTTGCTGTGATTTATGTCAAAGAGTGTTCTTCCTATGTTTTCCTCTAGGAGTTTTATAGTGTCTTGCCCTACATTTAGGTCTTTAATCCATTTTGAGGGTGTTTTTTTTTTGTATGGTGTTAGGGAGTGTTCTAATTTTATTCTTTTACATGTAGCTGTCCAGTTTTCCCAGCACCACTTATTGAAGAAGCTGTCTTTTCTGCATTGTATATTCTTGCCTCCTTTATCAAAAGTAAGGTGACCATATGAGCATGGGTTTATATTTGGGCTTTCTATCCTGTTCCATTGATCTATATTTCTGTTTTTGTGCCGGTACCATACTGTCTTGATTACTGTAGCTTTGAATTATACTCTGAAGTCAAGGAGTCTGATTCCTCCAGCTCTATTTTTCTTTCTCAAGATTGCTTTGTCTATTCAGGGTCTTTTGTGTTTCCATACAAATTGTAAAATTTTTTGTTCTAATTCTCTGAAAAATGTTATTGGTAATTTGATAAGGATTGCTTTGAATCTGTAGTCTGCTTTGGGTAGTATAGTCATTTTCACAATATTGATTCTTCCAATTCAGAACATGGTATATCTCTCTATCTGTTTGTGATCTCTTTAATTTCTTTCATCAGTGTCTTATACTTTTCTGCATACAAGTCTTTTGCCTCCTTAGGTAGGCTTATTCCCAGGGATTCTTTTCTTTTTCTTGCCATGATAAATGGGATTGTTTCCTTAATTGATGTTTCTGATCTTTCATTGTTAGTGAATAGGAATGTGAGAGATTTCTCTGTATTAATTTTGTATCCTGCAACTTTACTAAATTCATTGATTAGTTGTAGTAATTTTTTGGTGGTATCTTTAAGATTTTCTATGTATAGTATCATGTCACCTGCAAACAGTGACAGTTTTACTTCTTTTCCAATTTGGATTCTTTTTATTTCATTTTCTTCTCTGATTGCTGCAGTGAGGACTTCCACAGGTATATTGAATAACAGGGGTGAGAGTAGATATCCTTGCCTTGTTCCTCATCTTAGAGGAAATGCTTTCAGGTTTCCACTCTTGAGTATGATGTTAGCTGTAGGTTTGTCATATATGGCCTTTATTATGTTGAGGTAGGTTCCCTCTGTGCTCACTTTCTGGAGAGTTTTTATCATAAATGGATGCTGAATTTTGTCAAAAGCTTTTTCTGCATCTCTTGAGGTGATCGTATGGGTTTTATTCTTCACTTTGTTAATGTAGGTAACCAATGGATCACTGAAGAAATCAAAGAGGAAATCAAAAATACATTTTTTTCCTGTAATTGATTTCTAATCTCATAGTGTTGTGGTCAGAAAAGATGCCTGTTATGATTTCAAATTTCTTAAATTTACCCAGGCTTTATTTGTAACCCAAGATGTGATCTATCCTGGAGAATGTTCTCTGTACACTTGAGAAGAAAGTTTATTCTGCTGCTTTTGGATGGAATGTCTTAATATCAATTAAGTCTATCTGGTCGATGTGTCATTTAAGGCTTGTGTTTCCTTATTACTTTTCTTTCTGGATGATCTATCCATTGGTGTAAGTGGAGTGTTAATGTCCCCCACTAATATTGTGTTACTGTCAATTTCCCCTTTTATGGTTGTTTGCATTTGCCTTATGTATTGAGGTGCTCCTATGTTGGGTGCATAAATATTTCCAATTGTTATATCTTCTTGACTGATCCCTTGATCATTATGTTGTGTCCTTCCTTGTCTCTTGTAAATGTCTTTACTTTAAAGTCTGTTTTATCTGGTATGAGTATTGCTACTCCAGCTTTCTTTAGATTTCCATTTGCATGGAAGATCTTTTTTCACCCCCTCACTTTCATTCTGTATGTGTCCCTAGGTCTGAAGTGAATCTCTTGTGGACAGCATATATACAGGTCTTATTTTTGTATCCATTCAGCCAATCTGTGTCTTTTGGTTGGAGCATTTAATCCATTTACCTTTAAGGTAATTATCGATATGTATGTTCCTATTTCCATTTTCTTAATTGTTTTGGGTTCCTTTTGGAGGTCTTATTCTTCTCCTGTGTTTCTGACATAGAGAAGTTCCTTTAGCATTTGTTGTAAAGCTGGTTTGGTGGTGCTGAATTCCCTTAGGTTTTGCTTTTCTGTAAAGCTTTTGAGTTCTCTGTCGAATCTGAATGAGATCCTTGCTGGGTAGAGTAATCTTGGTTGTAGGTTTTTCCCTTTCATCACTTTCAATATGTCCTCCCACTCCCTTCTGGCCTGCAGAGTTTCTGCTGAAAAATAAGCTGATAACTTTATGGGGATTCCCTTGTGTTATTTGCTGGTTTTCCCTTGATGTTTTTAATATTTTTTCTTTGAATTTATTTTTTTTTAGTTTTTTTAATATGTGTCTCAGCATGTTTCTCCTTGGGTTTATCTTGTATGGGACTTTCTGCACTTCCTTGACTTGGGTGGCTATTTCATTTTCCACGTTAAGGAAGTTTTCAACTCTAATCTCTTCAAATATTTTCTCAGACCCTTTCTCTTTTCTTCTTCTGGGGCACCTATAATTTGAATGTTGGTACATTTAATGTTGTTCCAGAGGTCTCTGATACTCTCCTCCTTTCTTTTCATTCTTTTTTCTTTATTTTGCTCTGTTGCAGTTATTTCCACCATTCTATCTTCCAGCTCACTTATTTGTTCCTCTGCATCAGTTATTCTGCTATTGATTCCTTCTAGTGTATTTTTCATTTCAGTTATTATGTTGTTCATCACTGATTGTTTGTTCTTTAGTTCTTCTAGGTCTTTTTAAACATTTATTGTATCTTCTCGATCTGTGCCTCCATTCTATTTCCAAGATCTTCTATCATCTTTACTGTCATTACTCTTAATTCTTTTTCAGGTAGATTGCCTATTTCCTCTTCATTTATTTGGTCTTGTAGGCTTTTACATTGCTCCTTCATCTGCAATCTATTTCTTTGTCACCTTATTTTGTCTGACTTACTGTGTTCATGTTCTCCTTTCCACAGGCTGCAGGGTTGTAGTTCTTCTTGCTTCTTTTGTCTGCCTTCTCGTGGTTGAGGTTGATCCAGGGGCTTGTGTAAGCTTCCTGTTGGGAGGAACTGGTGCCTGCATTCTGGTGGGTGGAGCTGAGTTTTGCTCCTCTGTTGGGCAGGGACACATCAGGTGGTGTGTTTTGGAGTGTCTGTGAGCTTAGTATGACTTTAGGCGGCCTGTCTGCTGATGGGTGGGGCTGTCTTGCTGTTTCTTAGGCATGAGGTGTTCAGCACTGGAGCCAGCAGGCAACGGGGTGGGGCCAGGTCTTGGTGTCAAGTTGGATATCTCACGCTTTTCTGAGTCAGTTTCTTGGTACAGCTCTTCTCCCCTTTTCTCTCTCCAGATCATGGGTTTGGGTCCTCAAGGATGTCACATACACAGGTGTTTCCCAGCTATGTCTTGGAGCAGAGCGAAGAGACTCAGCTGTTCTTGTCCTGGTCTGACAGCTACCTCTCCTGTTTCTTCAAAATTTTTAAACTCTGGATCCTAAAAAAAATTAAATTACAGATTTAATTGTCTTAATATGCCAATTTTAGTGCCTCTTCTTTTAGCAACACTAATGTTTATGAGCCCAGGTTCCAGTATTAGATAGACTCATGTTTGCATTCCAGCCCCTCTCTTTACTAGGGCAGTTGAGAGGCTTGAATGAGAAGATGATAGCAATAGCAATAACAATAAAGATAAGGATCATTAGCACTTAAAGTAGCATTTAATAAGTGCCAGACACAAATAAATGCTTTAGTTACGTTAATTCATTGAGTTCTCACAAAGACCCTTTAGGTAGTTTCTATTATTATCTCCTTCTTAAATGTGAGGAAATTGAATCATACACAGATTGTGTTAAAATGTGTTTGTTGGGGAAGCTGGTAAAATAGTCTTGTTCAGGCCTCAGAGGCAGAAGCAGGCCTCTGACAAACCTGTGACACTGCCTGGGCTGCGCCCGTGCTTACACACCTAACAATTGCTGCTAGCAAGTCAAGTGGCGATTACAATAAGAAAGGGAGTGGGTCTTGGAGTTTCTTGAGCCCTGGGGATCTGGCCAGTCCCCCGGGGTCTGGAAAATCCTGTGACCCACATGGTGAAAACAACAGCATTGTTAGAGAGAATCCAGAGATGCATTTTTGCATGCAAACTGATGATATCAGTTTGTGGCCTGGGATTATAAGCGGGAACTCCCAGAACTGCAATTTGAAGTCTCACCCATGGGGTGGACGCACCGCCTGGGACCTTTCCCAACTAGGGCTCCAGATTGCTGTCACTCAGGACTTCCCAGCTGCTGTTTGGATCTGGAAGTGGGTGTCAGCCCAATTCAGTGATGTATGCTTTGTTATATACTCTGTCAATATTCTTATTCCTTTTCTTCCAATAATTTTATATTGAAATTGATATAATATTCTTTTTCTTTTCCTTCTAATGATTTTATATAGAAATTAAGTTAAATCACCTTCTATTAAAGGTTTGATTGAAGCTGTTTATTTATGTGAGACGAGTGGTTATTTTGCCAGCAAATCAAATGAACCTTAAAACAGAAAGCAGGCTTTCAGCAAAACAGTGTTAAAGTTCTTAGAACAGGTGCTGATAATTATTTTTATTATTAATAGTTCTGTTATATTCCTACTTCTCGGGGTGAACAGGATGTTGAGAAAAGTGGCTGAGGAAGCCTTACCTGGTGCAGCGGTGAATGACATCAGTTCATGGGCTGGCAAGGTGTATGAAGAGAGTGGGTTGAGTTAAGAATTTGCTATAGTAGATATCATATTTAACAAATGCTTACAACAGTGTTTTTCAACTGGGGGTGATTTTGCTTGGTGTATTTGACAATATCTTGAGACATTTTTGTTGTCAAAACTGAAGAGATACTATTGGCACATTGTAGGTATTGGCCAAGGACACTGCTAAACTTTCTATGTTGCACAGGACAGGACCCCACAAGAGAGAATTATCTGGTCTCAAATGTTAGTAGTGTTGAGGCTGAGAAATCCTGTGCTGCAGGAAAGAAAAAAAGAAACAGTGGCAGGAGGGATGGAAAGATGAAAGGAATAAAGAAAGGGAGGAAGGAAGAAAGGAAGGAAGGAAGAGAGGGAGAGAGAAAGAGAGGGATGGAGGGAGGGAAAAAATATACATTCATTTTTTGAGTCCTGTCATGTTTTTCTCGGAAAGATGACAACAAAGCAGTATTATGATTCACAGTAATATTACTATAACAAATGTTTAAGCACAAATTTATTATTTCTATATAATTTTTAGCAAAAGTAGATTTGGAGCTGTGAGACAAGGTCCATCGCTAATGACTTTTCTACTCTCTGTGGAGTGATAAACCTAGGCAATTTTTTTCTGGCCAATAAAGTAATCAGTTCATCTGATCTTGTGGTCTTTTTTTTTTTTTTTTTTTGTAATGTGCTTTTAGAGAGTAAGCAGTGCATCATAAACCAACCTTCTCTCTCCCTCAATACACTACTCTTTTTCTGAGCATAATTTTGAAGATTTCATCAATGCAGAATTGTACTATCTTTCTTTGATTTGGGTGAGATTTGAGAGTAAATTCTGGACTGGAAAGAGATTGACATAAGGGTTTAGTTGTGACTCATTAATTTATTCCTCTTTAGTGAGTTTTGTATGTTAACTTCAAATGATGATAATTTCTTAGGTCTGGAAGGCCATCTCCCTCTGAGGACCAATGTCTGAAAGCATAGATGGCCCTGAAATAATTTCTCAAAAGAAATAAAAAATAAGGCTGTTTTGGCTATGAGTGAGTGCTTAAGGACTTTATAAAATGTGAAGATGTAAGCCCTAAGGAAAATTCATTGTTTATAATGGTTACATTTGCATACTCTGTAATCTTTTTAGCAATAAAACTCAGTAATAATTTATGAATGCTATTTCAAGGAGAATAGATCATTATATTGCTTTTTTCTTTATATGTACAACTCTAATTGAAAATTAGGGATCAATCATATTAAAACACATGGATGTTTTACTGGCTTTGTTTTTCAGGTGTCACAGATTTCATTCGTATAAATGTGTAGCTCAGTACTAATATGAAATTAATAAGTAGAAACTTCCATCCTAGTTTACTAGATTGCTTTTCTAATGTCAAACACTGGTGTTTAAATTATTTAAAGGCCAGTCATGAGACAGAGAGCTGAAATGAAACCCATCAGAGATGGCAGATGTTTTGTGAAACATTTTGCAGTGGCACCACATAGTAAACATAGTAAGTAAGCAAATACATTATGAGTCATTTATACTTTGAAATAATAAGCAGTTCTTACCAAAACAGTGAGGTTGATCTGTATGCACTGACAAAGTAAGAACTTCAAAAACATTGTTAAATTGAAAGCACAAGTTGCAGAGCAACTTGTAAAAATGATTTATTTATGAAAAAAACCCTGAAGATACATATGTGTAAGAATACACATAGGTATGCATAAGTATTGAATAGGAAAAGAACAGAAGGCTGAGCACAAAGCCATGGGCAGTGGAGAGGCATAGGACTTGTGGTTGTAGGTGTTAAGTGCAAAGGAACTCTGGATTTATTACTGAATATATCTACTTTTATTTGAAATTTTTATATAAGAATATAATCATGTATTATTAACATTAAATAATGAAAAATAATGATATCTATAGCAATGAAACATCTTCTTTACTTTTTTTGGTTTTCATAATCTCCCATGTCTGTTTTCACTTTAGGAGGGCAGACATTTGCACATTTGCACAAACACATGCACACATAAACACACAAAAATCTTTTGTATGTCCAGAAATTAAGGCTGTCATGGAAATCTTCATTTGCTTGTTGGAAAGTTTGAGTGCAAAGCTGTTTGGGAGTGCATTCCTCAATCAAACTGGCTGGGAAGGAGCTTCTGCTTTCATAGGGAACTGTATTTAAAGAGAACTATTTTTTTTTCTGCATGAATGTTAAGTTGTGCTAGAATGGTTAAAAAAGCTGAGAAGTTGGCACAACTGCAGTTAATTATTGAGGAAAAATGAGACTTAAAATGTTGCAGTCTTATGATTCGTCCTTTTATTTAGTCCTGTATGTCCTGACTTCACTCCCCTTAGAGTAATTTGGGATTCGGAGCTTGGACTTGGGTTCAGGTACTCCTCATGCCTGGAGGGCTTGTTTGCTGATTCCCAAAGTGGTAACATTTTGCTTTTGAACCTGACAATTAAAAGATCATAAAAAGTACTCAGTCGTGAGACAGAATATCTTCAGATGACTTTCAAGTCATTTGAAAGAGAGTACTATATTCTTGATAAGTGAACACTTAGAAACGTGGTTATTTATTTATGTCTCTCATAAATTTATGGCTTTTAAGCTTATACTTGATACTTGGCAGCAGTGCATAAGATTCACTGAACTGATGAGTTTTCTCTCCTTTCCTCTCTATCCATAAAGAGTAGAAAAGAGCCCTGCTGTTGCTTCCTAAGTCCTCTGTGAGAGGCAGACAAGTGGTGTTAGTGAAACATGCAATGGAAAAGTAGCTAAAACCTATATCCCTGTTTTAGGCTTATATGACCATGGAAATATTACCTAATCTTTCTGAGTCTAAATTTCCTCATCTTTAAGGTGGGATTAAAGCATTGTTTATCTCACATGGTATTGGGGAAATAAGTGAGATCTGTGTGGACACATTTAAGGAGGAGCTCCTCTTGTATGTCTCTATATGTGTATTCAACAGATTGTTTTGCAATTATCCCTTTTGAGTTGTTTCTCCCACTGAATTTTAAACTCTTCAAGGGCTATGTCTTATTTACGGTCTTTTTGCATTCTTAGCCTGACACATAGTAGCTATTTAATAAATGTTTCCTGAAAGATTGTCAATAACTGAAATATAATTTATGGAGCCTCAAAGTTGTTGAGGATTATAAAACTCCAATGGAACAATTTTGCAGTGGTGCCATTTAATTTTCTCTACAAAGGGAGTACAGGAGTACTAATTTCCTTTCTCTGGATTTCTTACTTCCTAGGAGAACTTGGCATAGTATGACTTGACAATGGTGAAAGAGGAATACGAAATTATTACCTTACTTCATTTGTATTTATTTAGTTCAGTGGTTATAGTGCTTTCCAATATTTTTCATATCATGGCATGCATAGAAAATGACAATGTTTGTCAAATTGGGTACTTGGATGAGGCTCTATACAGTGCCTAAGGCTGTGGACTCTGTATACCCTGTGCTCTGCCCAGCCATCTTAAGGGCTGAGAAAGAGCCATAAACTATATTTTGTCACTTGTAACCATTTATGACAAAGCAGTTAAGAAACTCTGGGTTAGAGCATGTACTGGGTTGAATAGTGTCCCTCCTCCCCAAATTCCCATCCACACAGAGCCTCAGAATATGTCCTCATTTGGAAACAAGGTCTTTGCAGACTTTAGTTCAGATAAGGTCATACTGGATTAGGGTGAGCCCTAAATCCAATCGCTGGTATCCTTACAGGAAGAAGAAAAACACAGGGAGAACTCTGATGGTGGATGTCGTCAGAGATTGGAATGATGCACCTACAAGCCAAGGAACACCAAGAATTGCTGACAATCCCCAGAAACTAAGAGAGAGGCATGGAACAGATTCTCCCTCAGAGGCTTCAGAAGGAACCAAAGTTTCTGGCACCTTGATTTTAGATTTCTGTCCTCCAGAACTATGAGAGAATATATTTCTGTTGTTTTAAGCCACCCACTCTATGGTAGTTTTTTATGGCAGCACTAGGCATCCACTGTAAAACACAATACAAAATAAACCAAGATTATGGATGTGTTTTAAAACACAAGTCCAAGTTTGATGATGTTTACCTGGCCATGTACAAACAACAGAGAAGAAATCAGTGCTCCTTCTCATTACAATAATTTTTGAGATACATTTCATTAGACACTCAATAAGATCCACCAGATAAACCCAGTGTTGTTGTGAAAATGCCTTAGATAATTGTTTCTCAAAGTGTGGTCCTCAGCAGCATCAGTGGCATATGAGAACAAGTTAGAAAGGCCTCTCCTAGACCAGTGGAATCAAAAATCAAAGATAGGGCCCAAGCACTCCAGCAGATTCTTAAGTTTTGAACTTCTTAGAAAATTGGTATACCTTTGCAATAGGAAAGAGGGATTGAACTCAACTTTGCTGAAACAAAAGATGGGAGCATTTTTAAGTGCTGGGTGAGCTAGTGAAAAAGCACTGGATGATATTATGGGGAGTTTGGTCAATGTGATTAGGCCATCTGTGTTTGCTAACTGGCACTATCAAAGTTAGGCTCCTACCCTCCCACAGAGACTGGGATAGAAGAGTGTTATTTTCCTTGATGATTAGGGTTCAAAGCATGGCTCCCAGGTTCTTGAAAAAGACTTTACTGGGGTTGTGAAACTGACAAGAAGCTGGGAGATTATTTACATCTCAAAAGGGCAAAGTAAGAATTTACAGTCACAAAAGTTTTCTAAAGTAAATGCTCTAAGAGAGGTCAAAGGCCTAGTCAGGAAGAAACCTGTCTAGGTGGAGGGGAACATTAAAGTGGTCTTGGTCAGTTGTCTTCTGCATTTTTCCCCACATGAACATCAAAATCAACTTGTCAAGTTGCATAAAGACCCTGTTGCATCTTTTATTAGGATTCTTGAATTTGTAAACTTAATTTTGAAAGTACTAATTTTTTTTTTTCATCAAGGAGCATGGTTCTTCCATTTTTTCAAGTTTCCTTTCTTATTTTTTTTAGTAAATTTTGATGATTTTTTTATTTGTGTCTTATACACCTCTAATGAAGTTTATTCCTAGATATTTGATATCTTGGGGATGGTATATATTTTTCCAAATGTCATTCTGTTGTATTGAAAAGTTATTTATTTATTTTTTGTTGTTCCTTTTACTGAACTCTCATTATTTCTAAATATTTTTATTAATTATCTTTAATTTTCTAGGGAGATAGTCATATCCGAAAATAATGGCATAGTGACTTTCCATTCCAATGTTATGCCCCTTATTTTATAGGTGAAAAAGAAGTCAAGGAATAGAGAGATTGAACTTGTCCATTTTTAGTAAATGATAGATCTGGGATTTTAAGTATCTCTGTCTAACTCCGGAGTGTTTCCTTATGCTATACTAACACACAATTGTTTCTTCAGGCTTTGTTTTTCCAGATACATTGATCAGTGTTCAAGTTTTTATTTCACTGTGTATGTTAGATGTGATATATTTATGTGACTCTCTGCAAAAATAACACAATGTAGTTGCATATATTGTCAATGAATCCTGATAATTGATTAGAAATAACAACAAAAAAGTTATAATTGTTAGGTTCCTGAAATAGGAGACTAATCTTACTATTATAATTTTTTTTCACTCAGATAGCTTCGTGGTTTGTTGGGTATATTGTTAAGTATTTGATGATTGATTAACACATCACCACCACCACCCCTTCCAATATAACTATTAATGCACATGAAATTAACATATTTATTACAAATATTGAAGCCTTTATAATATGGGTTGTGGGAGGATTGAACAGAAATATTCAGCTTGCCTTCAGGTTTCTTTAATATTTTTTGTAGGCTGATTGCCTTGATGACTAACATGCTGTAACTATGCTGTTATTCATTACATATTGTTGAAATGTACATCTGCACTGCATTTTCTTTTTTCCTTTGTTTCTGTGTTTCTAAAGTGCTGAGTTCTGCTAAAAGTTTTGGATTGAAATCAAATCTGGGAAGCTTTGGCAATGTTGCTAAAATAATATGCCAGTATACTATCCTTTAACAAAACAAGTATAGAGGGTTGATTGATTTACGAAGCAATTTGTTGCATCATTACTTGTCTTGATTGTATACAAATAGTTTTTTTCTCCCTATTTTGAAAGAACTATTTTATTTCTAATATTTTTTGAAATCTGATATCTTAGTTGGCAACAGGACTAAATCACACAAAAGTTTTTATGCATAATCCTTCTGAAATCCAAGTAGATGTTTATTAATTTTCAGATACTTTAATTGTATTCCTTAAATACAACATTTAACTAAAATCCACTTCTTTTGCCTGACTGGATCCTCTGTAAGATCAAAGCTGTGTTTTCTGTTGCCCAATCTAATCTAAATTGATGCAGCCATAATTATATTTTTAAATCATATGTTAAAGAATTCTTCCAGAGTCATAGTGAGGTCTTTTGTTGCATTTTAGAGTTTAGTTTGTAGACTAGTCTTTAATTTCAAATGAGTGTTATTCCCAGAATGAAATTATAATTACCCTTTTATTGGAGTTCCCTGGTTGCCTAGTGGTTAGGATTCTGGACTTTTTCTGCTATGGCCAGGGTCCAATCCCCGGTTGGGGAACTAAGATCCTACAAGCCATGTGGCATGGCCAAAATATTTACCCTTTTATCTAGCTTGTTCCCTGACTTTCTTCCATGGTTGAAATTTTTAACATTGGTCATGTGGCT
Organism: Eschrichtius robustus; assembly: GCF_028021215.1. Lineage (NCBI taxonomy): Eukaryota > Metazoa > Chordata > Mammalia > Artiodactyla > Eschrichtiidae > Eschrichtius > Eschrichtius robustus. The sequence goes on along the minus strand of NC_090840.1, from coordinate 33,187,843 downwards.
ATGATGAAGCTCTAAAATATAATACTGCAGTTCATAAAAGACAAGCTACTTCTCTTCTTGCTATATGCTGAGGCTCCCTTGTCTCTGTCATTGAATGAATATTAAAATTAATAGAAACCTTTAGAATTCAATATACATGTCTTGGCTTTGGTCTATTTACCTTCATATATTAGATAAGGCTAGAAAAGAGCAAGCTGGACTGGAACCAAGGAATCTGTGTTAATACAGATCTCAGGAACTGATCTGGTTGATTTCCTGAAGTCGATCAAGATCAATTCAATAAAAATAGCAAAGTCAAGCCAGTAATTTGTTATCAAACAAACCTTAGAAGAACAATGTTGATCCTAAACATCTTCCCTTTATATCTGGTTGGACACTGTAAGGCATGTGCTATTATTGCCATTTCACTGAGAATAAAGTAAATCTAATGAAATTAAAGGACTTATCTAATATCACATGTGTGAGAAGTGATGGAGCCGTGGTTAGAACCCAAGTTTGACTCCAAAGCCTGTACTCTCTTTTCCTATGTCACATCAGAGCTTTGACTACTTGTTTCTTCTCTCGAATGGAATACCTAGCAAGTGACTTTCTTACTTTTTCAAAATATAAAATTAAAATAAATTAAAAAGTCTTTGAATGATTTTTAGAAAAATGTTTAAATCTAGGTCTGTAATATAAAGATATAGTTTGACAACATCCAGAAACCTTGTCAGAATGTTCTCAGTTCTAAGGTCTGAGTCACTGTCAAGAATAAAAATATGAATTTCAGGTTTGATATGTATGGGTATCACAATATGGTTCCGTGATCAAATTAGTGGATGATGGAAAAATAGACACTTCAGTTCGTTCTGTATAGAATCGGATACATTCTTCAAGAGTCAGTAATGCCATTTGTTTTAGGCGATAGCTCCCAAAGATTCCCAAACATTTCACCTTCAACTGTTATTTCTTGGAAACATGAAATTTTTGTTTATTTTAAAGTGAATGAAGGGCCTAAAAAAATCTATTCTTTCCATAAACTATTTCATCAAATATTACCTTAAAAAGTGGCAATTTTCTTTTTAGCTAGAATATAGAGTATTTTTGAGAAGATAATCCAGAATGAAGAAGCAGATAAGACAATCTGTGCAACCTTTTCTTGGGAAGATAATTTTATTGCTTAGTAACCATCTGGGTTGCATGACAGTTGAGCTAAATGGACATCAATATATTTTTCTGAATTGTCACAAATTTTTGTAAAAAAAACAGACATCACAACGGTTGTAGGCTGATTATTTTACACCATTTCAAGGTTTTTGTTCCTCTGTACAGTCAAAGTACACAGCATTTTCATGAGTCATTCATAGATTCCCTAGTTATTGAGCTTTATTTCTCAAATATATGAATGACTTTCGTAGCTACCAGTGTGTCAGGTATTGTATTTCTTCATTGTATACATTTTGAAACATTTAACATTTTATTTATTTTTTTTTTGAATTTTTATTTTTGACTATCAAAGATCAGCTCTGGAGACGTGCATATATTTGATTGTTAGTTGAATTTTAGACTCATATTCGTTTGTGGGGCAATTGAAGGTATGCTTGTGTGTGTTCAGGGGGAGGTCTATGAATATGTTGGATTAAGGTCACATGTTGTGCTTTAGTTGATGTTTTCCTTTTTCTCCTATTTCAACATAATCTCAGAACATATTCTAATTTCTCCAAATATAAGAAGAAAACCTGGCCAAACAAATCCTTTGGACTGGAAGAACTTTATTAGAAGAGATGGACTGACTAAGTTTCTATGAAAGCAACTATTTAATTGAACAGTTGCCTTCTCCCCTTAGCAAACACTTTCTGCTTGTCTCTAATTTTTAACTTGTTCCAGCAATTTTATGGCAGTCATTGAACTACAAGGCACTAATTCATTGAAGCATTTTATGTGATAATGCTAACTCTTGAAAATAAGCCTTTCTCTTAAAAAATTCTTTAATCTTTACCAAATTAACAAATATGAGAGTGGAAATACCACATGAAAGAGTTATAACAATTTATTGCCATTGGACACCTTTGTTAATAAATGCTGAGAGGAAAAATACTTTTATTCATAAGAGAAAATATAATTTAGTGTCATCAGATTCTCATATAAGAGTACAAATGAGGCATGACTTTTTTTGAGCCTTTAAAAACATTTTCTGGAGAGAAGCTAACAGATAGAATTTGCTTTGAATGTTTGTGTAATGAAGTTTATGAAAGTAAAAGAAATCCAGGTATTTGTATACATGGACATTTCTATTCAGAAGTATGCTAGGTAATCAGTGGGCTAAAAATATAATAGAAGTCAAGGTAAGTAGAACAGTGGGAAGAGAGGTAAGAATCCAGTGGGTCCTAAATGTAGGTCATTGTAGTTCTAGAAATTAGGCCTTTTCTGAATAGCATTTACTTTTTTAATATTTTTTATTGTTGATTCCTGCTACTTGGAAAAGAGGCAAAAGACAGTCTGTTTAAAAATGACAAAATCATCTCTTTCACTCAATACATCTCTTACATAAGAAGCAAAAAGAAAGAGGTATTTTTCTTTAAACTGAGAGTTCTGGGGATTCTTTCCAAATGTGATTTCAACAATAAGCAAGGACTGTCTTAGTCCTTTAAAGATAAAATTGGTATTGTCAAAAAATGTGCTGGCATTTTTTCTACTTGTTAAATGCCAAGAAAACACTAAACACTCTTTCACCATCCAAATTCTCACTGACTGCTATCTAAAGTAAGCAATAGACAAAAAATTTCCACTCTCATGGGGCCCTGTATGCTGGAGAAGATCCAAAAACAGCCACCAACTGTTCATGATTACACTTGTTGCAAAATCGGCTATTTCAGACCTAGTGACAATTTTGATTTCAACAATACCTTTTACATTGAACAATATCACTGAGAGGGTGCTCACAATAGTTAAAGTAGGTTTCAATTGTACCCATGTTGCAGAGTATGTGAGAATTATATACCATAGGTCTTGCTGTATGTATTTGGTATAGGGAAAACAAACGAATAGTATGAGCTCTTGGAGGCCTTTTGGGAGTGGAACAAATGAAGGTGTAGATGCTGCGTGAACACTTCAGAGCAGGGAGGCAACTTAGTTTAATCATTAAATGAATACCTTTGAAATCAGGCAGCCTGAATTCCAGCACTACCATATTTTAATGTATGATATTGTGCAAGTTACTTATTTTCTCATAATCTCAACTTCTTCCCCTGTAAGTTGGCCTTATAAGAGTTACTTATCTCATAAGAATGTGTTGAAAGTGAGGTTGTTTATGCTTGCACAGAAATGACTCTAAAATTATCATCATCATTATTGAGACATCTAGAAGATTATTTTAAATGCTAGAGTCAAAAAGGGTAAATCTCATTTGTGTAGCCTCAGTTCATAGACTACCAGAAATATACTTTATTTTAGGTTCTCTACTTGAGTAAATACACCTGTCAGATGTAAATTGATTCCTAACTTTGACTATCATAGTGGACTCCAGCTCAGTTGTTTTTGATAAGGAACTCTAGAGAACAAAAAAAGGAATTTATTGATTCAACCTTAATGAGGATAAGTAGAATACAGGTACATGATTTATGAGTTATGTTGTATGTATTAATACATAGACTATGCTTTATGTTGGTCTAGTAAATATTTTGTTTTTTGAAACAAAATGATTGAAACCTGAAGGGTGGCTCTTTTGATGATTTTTTTTTTTTTTTTAAGATTTTAGGCTGAATGGGAAGATCTGAGAGTAGGCAGAAGTTTTGGAACCTCTGAAACAATGCTACTTCATTAGGCAACGTTTTGCTTAAGCTCCAGATGTTAGATGGAAATACAACAGAAGTAAGAAAGGGTGCAGAGTCTCTAGGTCCTTCCTCCTTCCTCCTTTTTGAACCTCAATATGCTTCATGTTCCTCAGCTTTAGGCCTTGATATCTACAAATCACACTCAAAAGTTTTACTTCTTATAAGAAAATAATGAAATAAGGATGATGATCATAGTTGAAATAGCTTTGACATTGTTCCTCTAGAAAAAGAAAAAAAACAAAAATGGGAAAAGAAAGACACTCTGCTCTTTTCTAACTTTAACATTTTCTATTTTCAAATTGTTCGCTGTTTATTGGTTGCTTAAGCAGTTGTCTAAAATTAAGACAAACAATTTGAATGTTCATATTCATATAAGACATATCCTCTTCTGTCTTATACCTCTAGAGTTTCAGAAAACATTTAAATCACAAAATCTTATTTGACTTAATTTTCTTTTCTCCCTATAAAATAGCCTATTTTTTTGTTATGCAAATATACAAGTTTATGGGAGAAACTTTCTAAAATAGACCTCATGTCAATATGGCTGATTGATCTGGGAAAACTCCATTCTATATTTCAGACATAGATTATGTTGATCAGTAGGCTACAATAATATAGAAGTAATGGAGGATGGCAGATCAGTGTTGCAGGGCCCTAAGCTCATATAATTATTCAGGAGGACAATAGAGATATTGATCAACTTTAAACCTTGTTAAGTATCCATGTTAAAAAATTAAAGTTAGCTATTTAAATAATAGAAAGTGAGACTACCCACTCTTTCCAAGTAGTGGTTGTTATGGAGTTGAGAGCACAATAAAGATACCCCCAGTTGAGTGGTGCTTGGGGATGTTAGAGTTCCATCCCCTCCAGATGCCACAAACATTTCAAGAAAAATTAAGATATATGTATATTGTGAAAAATTTAATGCCAATAAATTCAATAACTCAAAGTACTCAGCTTACCAAAACTGATTCATGAAGGAAAAGATAATCTAAAAAAACCTATTAAAGAAGTGAAAAATGTAAAGAATAGAAAATATATAATTTCTGAATAAGTGGGTAGTTTGGAAAAATTAAAAACAGTAACAGAGGAGTTGAGGAAAGAAGATTAAAGAGCACAAGGAGATCTCACAGACCAGTGGAATAAAGGCCTTTTGCATATGAAGATCAGGTGACAAGTTAACTGGCTACCAGCCTCCAAAGCAATACGCTCTTTCATGTCACACAAAAAGAAGTGCTAAGAACTGCCCTTTGAGACTCTGAAGACTAAAGCCATGTGGATGAAAGGCTCTTGGTGCTCCAGCCAGGCATCAGGGCTGTGCCTCTGAAGTGGGAGAGCCAACTTCAGGACACTGGTCCACAAGAGACCTCCCAGCTCCACGTAATACCAAACGGCGAAAATCTCTCAGAGATCTCCATCTCAACATCAAGACCCAGCTTCACTCAACGACCAGCAAGCTACAGTGCTGGACACCATATGCCAAACAACTAGCAAGACAGGAACACAGCCTCATCCATTAGCAGAGAGGCTGCCTAAAATCATAATAAGGCCACAGACACCCCAAAATACACCACCAGAAGTAGACGTGCCCACCAGAAAGACAAGATCCAGCCTCATCCACCAGAACTCAGGCACTAGTTCCCTCCACCAGGAAGCCTACACAACCCACTGAACCAACCTTAGCCACTGGGGACAGATACCAAAAACAATGGGAACTACGAACCTGCAGTCTGTGAAAAGGAGACCCCAAACACAGTAAGATAAGCAAAATGAGACGACAGAAAAACACACAGCAGATGAAGGAGCAGGGTCAAAACACGCCAGATTTAACAAATGAAGAGGAAATAGGTAGTCTACCTGAAAAAGAATTCAGAATAATGATAGTAAGGATGATCCAAAATCTTGGAAATAGAATAGACAAAATGGAAGAAACATTTACCAAGGACGTAGAAGAACTAAAGAGGAACCAAGCAACGATGAAAAACACAATTAATGAAATTAAAAATGCTCTAGATGGGATCAATAGCAGAATAACTGAGGCAGAAGAAAGGATAAGTGACCTGGAAGATAAAATGGTGGAAATAACTACTGCAGAGCAGGATAAAGAAAAAAGAATGAAAAGAACTGAGGACAGTCTCAGAGACTTCTGGGACAATATTAAATGCACCAACATTCGAATTATAGGGGTCCCAGAAGAGGAAGAGAAAAAGAAAGGGACTGAGAAAATATTTGAAGAGATTATAGTTGAAAACTTCCCTAATATGGGAAAGGAAATAGTTAATCAAGTCCTGGAAGCACATAGAGTCCCATACAGGATAAATCCAAGGAGAAACATGCCAAGACACATATTAATCAAACTGTCAAAAATTAAATACAAAGGAAACATATTAAAAGCAGCATGGGAAAAAACAACAAATAACACATAAGGGAATCCCCATAAGGTTAATATCAGATTTTTCAGCAGAAACTCTGCAAGCCAGAAGGGAGTGGCAGGATATACTTAAAGTGATGAAGGAGAAAAACCTACAACCAAGATTAATCTACCCAGCAAGGATCTCATTCAGATTTGATGGAGAAATTAAAACCTTTACAGACAAGCAAAAGCTGAGAGAGTTCAGCACCACTAAACCAGCTTTGCAACAAATGCTATAGGAACTTCTCTAGGCAAGAAACACAAGAGAAGGAAAACACCTACAATAACAAACCCAAAACATTTAAGAAAATGGGAATAGGAACATACATATCAATAATTACCTTAAATGTAAATGGATTAAATGCTCCCACCAAAAGACACAGACTGGCTGAATGGATACAAAAACACGACCCATATATATGCTGTCTACAAGAGACCCACTTCAGACCTAGAGACGCATACAGACTGAAAGTGAGGGGATGGAAAAAGATATTCCACGCAAATGGAAATCAAAAGAAAGCTGGAGTAGCAATTCTCATATCAGACAAAATAGACTTTAAAATAAAGACTATTACAAGAGACAAAGAAGGACACTATATAATGATCAAGGGATCGATCCAAGAGGAAGGTATAACAATTGTAAATATTTATGCATCCAACATAGGAGCACCTCAATACATAAGGCAAATACTAACAGCCATAAAGGGGGAAATCGACAGCAACACAATCATAGTAGGGGACTTTAACACCCCACTTTCACCAATGGACAGATCATCCAAAATGAAAATAAATAAGGAAACACAAGCTTTAAATGATACATTAAACAAGATGGACTTAATTGATATTTATAGGACATTCCACCCAAAAGCAACAGAATACACATTTTTCTCAAGCGTTCATGGAACATTCTCCAGGATAGATCATATCTTGGGTCACAAATCAAGCCTTGGTAAATTTAAGAAAATTGAAATCGTATCAAGTATCTTTTCCGACCACAACGCTATGAGACTAGATATCAATTACAGGAAAAGATCTGTAAAAAATACTAACAAATGGAGGCTACCCAATACACTACTTAATAACGAAGTGATCACTGAAGAAATCAAAGTGGAAATCAAAAAATACCTAGAAACAAATGACAATGGAGACATGATGACCCAAAACCTATGGGACACAGCAAAAGCAGTGCTAAGAGGGAAGTTTATAGCAATACAAGCCTACCTCAAGAAACAGGAAACATCTCGAATAAACAATCTAGCCTTGCACCTAAAGCAATTAGAGAAAGAAGAACAAAAAAACCCCAAAGCTAGCAGAAGGAAAGAAATCATAAAGATCAGATCAGAAATAAATGAAAAAGAAATGAAGGAAACAATAGCAAAAATCAATGAAACTAAAAGCTGGTTCTTTGAGAAGATAAACAAAATTGATAAACCATTAGCCAGACTCATCAAGAGAAAAAGGGAGAAGACTCAAATCAATAGAATTAGAAATGAAAAAGGAGAAGTAACCACTGACACTGCAGAAATACAAAAGCTCATGAGAGATTACTACAAGCAACTCTATGCCAATAAAATGGACAACCTGGAAGAAATGGACAGATTCTTAGAAATGCACAACCTGCCGAGACTGAACCAGGAAGAAATAGAAAATATGAACAGACCAATCACAAGCACTGAAATTGAAACTGTGATTAAAAACCTTCCAACAAACAAAAGCCCAGGACCAGATGGCTTCACAGGTGAATTCTATCAAACATTTAGAGAAGAGCTAACACCTATCCTTCTCAAACTCTTCCAAAATATTGCAGACGGAGGAACACTCCCAAACACATTCTACGAGGCCACCATCACCCTGATACCAAAACCAGACAAAGATGTCACAAAGAAAGAAAACTACAGGCCAATATCACTGATGAACATAGATGCAAAAATCCTCAACAAAGTACTAGCAAACAGAATCCAACAGCACATTAAAAGGATCATGCAACATGATCAAGTGGGGTTTATCCCAGGAATGCAAGGATTCTTCAATATACGCAAATCAATCAACGTGATACACCATATTAACAAACTGAAGGAGAAAAACCATATGATCATCTCAATACATGCAGAGAAAGCTTTCGACAAAATTCAACACCCATTTATGATAAAAGCCCTGTGGAAAGTAGGCATAGAGGGAACTTTCCTCAACATAATAAAGGCCATATATGACAAACCCACAGCCAACATCATCCTCAATGGTGAAAAATTGAAACCATTTCCACTAAGATCAGGAACAAGACAAGGTTGCCCACTCTCACCACTATTATTCAACATAGCTTTGGAAATGTTAGCCACAGCATTCAGGGAAGAAAAATAAATAAAAGGAATCCAAATCAGAAAAGAAGAAGTAAAGCTGTCACTGTTTGCAGATGACAGGACACTATACATAGAGAATCCTAAAGATGCTACCAGAAAACTACTAGAGCTAATCAATGAATTTGGTAAAGTAGCAGGAAACAAAATTAATGCACAGAAATCTCTTGCATTTCTATATACTAATGATGAAAAATCTGAAAGTGAAATTAGGAAAACACTCCCATTTACCATTGCAACAAAAAGAATAAAATATCTAGGAATAAACCTACCTAAGGAGACAAAAGACCTGTATGCAGGAAATTATAAGACACTGATGAAAGAAATTAAAGATGATACAAATAGATGGAGAGATATACCATGTTCTTGGACTGGAAGAATCAACATTGTGAAAATGACTCTACTACACAAAGCAATCTACAGATTCAATGCAATCCCTATCAAACTACCACTGGCACTTTTCACAGAACTAGAACAAAAAAAATTCACAATTTGTATGGAAACACAAATGACCCCGAATAGCCAAAGCAATCTTGAGAATGAAAAATGGAGCTCGGGGAATCAGGCTCCCTGACTTCAGATTATATTACAAAGCTACAGTAATCAAGACAGTTTGGTACTGGCACAAAAACAGAAATATAGATCAATGGAACAGGATAGAAAGCCCAGAGATAAACCCACGCACATATGGTCACCTTATCTTTGATAAAGGAGGCAAGCATATACAGTGGAGAAGAGACAGCCTCTTCAATAAATGGTGCAGGAAAAATTGGACAGATACATGTAAAAGTATGAAATTAGAACAGTCCCTGACACCATGCACAAAAATAAACTCAAAATGGATTAAAGACCTAAGTGTAAGTCCAGACACTATCAAACTCTTAGAGGAAAACATAGGCAGAACACTCTGTGACAGAAATCACAGCAAGATCCCTTTTGACCCAACTCCTAGAGAAATGGAAATAAAAACAAAAATAAACAAATGGGACCTAATGAAACTTAAAAGCTTTTGCACAGCAAAGGAAACCATAAACAAGACCAAAAGACAACCCTCAGAATGGGAGAAAATATTTGCAAATGAAGCAACTGACAAACGATTAATCTCCAAGATTTACAAGCAGCTCATGCAGCTCAATAACAAAAAAACGAACAACCCAATCCAAAAATGGGCAGAAGACCTAAATAGACATTTCTCCAAAGAAGATATACAGATTGCCAACAAACACATGAAAGAATGCTCAACATCATTAATCATTAGAGAAATGCAAATCAAAACTACAATGAGATATCATCTCACACCTGTCAGAATGGCCATCATCAAAAAATCTAGAAACAATAAATGCTGGAGATGGTGTGGAGAAAAGGGAACACTCTTGCACTGTTGGTGGGAATGTAAATTGATACAGCCACTATGGAGAACAGTATGGAGGTTCCTGAAAAAACTACAAATAGAACTACCATACGACCCAGCAATCCCACTACTGGGCGTATACCCTGAGAAAACCATAGTTCAAAAAGAGTCATGTACCAAAATGTTCATTGCAGCTCTATTTACAATAGCCATGACATGGAAGCAACCTAAGTGTCCATCATCAGATGAATGGATAAAGAAGATGTGGCACATATATACAATGGAATATTACTCAGCCATAAAAAGAAATGAAATGGAGGTATTTGTAATGAGGTGGATGGAGTTAGAATCTGTCATACAGAGTGAAGTAATTCACAAAGAGAAAAACAAATACAGTATGCTAGCACATATATATGGAATCTAAGGAAAAAAAAAAAAAAAGGCCATGAAGAACCTAGTGGCAAGACGGGAATAAAGACACAGACCTACTAGAGAATGGACTTGAGGATATGGGGAGGGGGAGGGGTGAGATGTGACAGGGTGAGAGAGTGTCATGGACATAGATACACTACCAAATGTAAAATAGATAGCTAGTGGGAAGCAGCCGCATAGCACAGGGAGATCAACTCGATGCTTTGTGACCACCTAGAGGGGTGGGATGGGGAGGGTGGGAGGGAGGGAGATGCAAGAGGGAAGAGATATGGGAACATATGTATATGTATAACTGATTCACTTTGTTATAAAGCAGAAACTAACACACCATTGTAAAGCAATTATACTTCAATAAAGATGTTAAAAAAAAAAAAAACCAAATGTCAGAGAAAATGACCAAAAAAAAAAAAAAACAGTAACAATCCAGTAGATTGCAGAAAAGGAAGAAATATAAGGAAAAAATCATAAATAAAAGACAAAAATGATAGAAGGAAATTTATCAGAAACTAGATTACATAAGAAAAGAAATTAAATTATATAGTGCACTATATATATATATATATAAAGGAATATAAGTTAGAAATATTGAAAACACAAAAATAAAAAAAAGATTTGCTAGCCAAATACTAAACAAAAGAAAGCTGGTATAGCAATATTAATATCAGGCAAAATAGAATTTAATTAATAAGAAGTAATAGCAACCATTAATAGAAATGATATCAGCACATAATGACAAAAGAAAAATTTCGCTAAAAGTATAAAACAATTTCACTTACATGAAATGACAACACAGTCTCAAAATACAGAAAACAAATATTTATTTTATTGCAAGGAAAAACATTTAAATCCATAATTATAGTAGAAGATTTTTATATACTTCTCTCATTAGGCAAAAATTAGTACAGGAACTGAAGATTTGAAAAATGTATTATTGCACTTGATATAAGAGATATATATGAGCCCAATTAGTAGAAAACTTATACTCGTTAACAGCACATGTGAATAATTTATAGTTATTTTCCAAATACTAGACCAAAAAGAATGTCTTAAGGAATTCAGGAGAATTGTTTTAAAAACATTCAATATCATAAAGTTAATTTGGAAAAATAAAATGGATGAAAATGAAAATCTAAACATAAGTCATTATCTCATCATCTAAATATAAATATTATTAATATCTGATATATAGATATCAGTGTTTTTACGCAATTTGTGGCAGAGACTTCTACATGTTTCCAGAATCCATTCTCCTCGCTCACATTTTCCCTTTAGTAAATAGACCATCACTCCTCTCCCAAGTTTTTTTTTTTTTTTTTTAATTATTAGCACCTTTAATTATTATTTATTTGTTTATTTTTTTTTTTGGCTGTGTTGGGTCTTTGTTTCTGTGCGAGGGCTTCCTCTAGCTGCGGCAAGTGGGGGCTACTCTTCATTGTGGTGTGCGGGCCTCTCACTATCGTGGCCTTTCCTGTTGCGGAGCACAGGCTCCAGACGCGCAGGCTCAGTAGTTGTGGCTCACGGGCCTAGTTGCTCTGCGGCATGTAGGATCTTCCCAGACCAGGGCCAGAAACCATGTCTCCTGCATTAGCAGGCAGATTCTCAACCACTGCGCCACCAGGGAAGCCCCTCTCCCAAGTTTTAAGTGGACATATGTCTTCCCAGGTAAAGACTATTTTCAGCTCCCCTTGCATCTTTACTCCTGTGTGAAATATGTGAGTTAGCTGATGAGCTAACTTCGGCTGTAAAGTTGCAGATAATACCCTAGTTAGGGATCTGTGAACCCCTGAATGCAGTTTGCAACAGTGTAGGTGTATGGTGTGTGTGTGTGTGTGTGTGTGTGTGCATTTTTCTGAGGTGAGGGACCATAACTTGCATCAGATCTGTGAACCTCTATTTTCAAAAATAAAAAAAAAAAAACTGTGCCCTAGAGGATCATGGAACATCAAGATAGGAGAAATATTTGGGTTCCTGAAGGACTTCGTGGGTTCTAGCTGACTTCATGTCTAGGTATATGTGGATGTTACATGAGTGAAAAAATAAGCCTCTATTTTGTTTAAATCATTGTGTTTTGTGGTTTCTTTGTTACAGCAGTTCAGTTTGTACCCTAAGAAATAGTGAATATTTAATTTATTTTATTCTAAATATAATCATAAAGCTATATTTTAGAATCTGATTTTAAAATTACTATAACATGAACCATTCTCTACATTGTTATGTTGCATACAGTTCCATTATATAGAGACCATAATTTAAAGATATTCCTTTTGTTAGAAACAGGCTGCTTCCAATTTTTCTGTGGTAAACATTGCTGAGTTTATAAACATTGCTGAGTTGCTAAATCATTGTTCACATTTGTGATTATTTCTTTAGAATAAATATGTGGAAACAAAATGGCATTTTGATTTGTTAAAGGCCTGCTGCTATTTACTTCATTTTATATTAATGTCGCTAAAGATTCTGTCATGTAGCCAGTTTTATCCCATACCATCAATTAGATATGCTCTAATTTATGCCCCAATGCTTACCCCACTCCATCAGTTTATCTAAAAGTAACTTAAAACTGGCACAAGAATCCTAACTATACAGCACAATAATTTCCCCACCAACTCAGAAGAGTGAAATCACATTTTCTCTAAGAAATAAATTAATGTCATTTTCTTGATCCAACATGTTATATTATCTACTGTCCTTATTGTTTTAGTGTTTTATATTTAAAGTTAAGATTCTCTTTTATCATGAAATTTCTTAGAAATATAATTAAGCTATTCTTTGCTAATGCAGAATATTTAGGAAAAAAAACATAAACACCCTTACAATTTTAGCCCCTTCTATAATTAATTGTTAAACATTAGCAGTAAGTTTGTTAAAATGTATTTAGTGTATAAAAACATATCTACCTCAACTGCAGATTCAGTAAGAAAAATCATAAGAGAAAATGTTAAAAAATAACTTGGAATTTCTTTTAAGTTTTTAAAAATAAATATTTTTTCAATTTTTATGTTTAATTAAAATGGTTCTGCATATTTTATCATATTTAGATAAAATGGAACCAAAACTAGGGATGATTATTGCATTGTAATAATTATTAAAACATCAGTTTCTTATTTTAAATAAAGTACTATGTCTGAGGGATCTCTTTTCATTTTAATAAATTTAGAATGTGGGTATGGGAAAAAGGAATTGGAAAATATTGACTCAAGGAGCACAATGGGAGAACAGAATTGCTCACTTTCTTCTTTACAGTCTTCAACAATAAATAGCTACTAGTGACCTTCATAACAATCAAACTAAGGAAGATTAAAAATGGCAGAAACCATAGAGATTTTCTTGCAAGATTTTTTTTTTTTTTTGGCAAGCATGGAACATGGGGAAAATGGATAATGAAATTAGTTAAAATTGAATCCTAAATTTAAAAATCTGGTCACTAGTTCTTTCATGAATTCAATCATTTATTCAAGGAATAATTGACAACTGTGAAAAGCATTGTTCTGTAGGAGAGACAATGTCCAGAAATAACTATAGTTTAGGGTAGAAATTATGAATGTCATATATAAGAGGAAGAGAACAGCTCACACTGAGGGGAAAAGAGAAGTGATATTTGCAATACACTTTGAAAGACAGGGAGCTTTTAAATACCCCAGAATTTGAGATGAACAGAATGTGCAAAAATATTTTTGAAAAAAGAGTGGGAACTACATGGGAACACTGAGTTACTCAGGTGAAATGTCTTTTTAAAAATATTTATTTATTTTATTTTATTTATTTTCTTATTTTTTTGGCTGTGTCGGGTCTTAGTTGCGGCACATGGGATCTTCGTTGAGGCATGCAGGATCTTTCGTGGCAGCACGTGGGCTCCAGGGCACGTGGGCTGTGTAGTTTGTGGCATGTGGGCTCTCTCATTGAGGTGTGCAAGCTCAGTAGTTGTGGCACGTGGGCTTAGTTGCTCTGTGACATGTGGGGTCTTAGTTCCCTGACCAAAGATGGAACCCGTGTCCCCTGCATTGGAAGGCAGATTCTTTACCACTGGACCACTAGGGAAGTCCCCATGTGAAATGTCTTAATTCGCCATAGACTAGGTGGTTTATAAAAAAGAGAAATTTATTTCTCATATTTCTGAGGCTGGAAATCCAGGATCAGGGTGCCATCACAGTTGGATTCTGGTGAGATCCCTCTTCTGATTTGCAGACTGCTGACATCTGGTTATATTCTCATATGGAGGCAAGCAGAAAGAGGAAGCAAACTTTCTTGTGACTCTTATAAGGGCACTAACCCCAATCATGTGGGCTCTACTTTCATGACTTCATCTAATCTAATTACCTCCCAAAGGCCCCTCTTCCTAATACCGTCACATCGGACATAGGGTTTCAGTATATGAATTGGGTGGGACACAAATATTCAGTTCATGAGGGGAATGTGGTAGATGTGAGAGGAGCAGTGAGGAAGGAATTGGGGCAAAACGTATTCAGCCAGATTATGGAGGGCTTGAATGTCAGGTTAAGGATTCTGGCTAAGTTCTATGAGTGCTTTCAGGAATTCTACCCTATTATTGCTATTACCTGACATATTCTACTAAAAAACAAACCAAAATACATGAAAAGATATTTTATTCCTTTATTTTTATGTTTAGCAATTTTGCTTTCTAAATTATGACAAACCAGTGGGACAAAGATTGGTTTTAAACACAATATCCAGACAAATGATACAGATGAACTTATTTGCAAAGCAGAAATAGAGACACAGACATAGAGAACAAACATATGAATATCAAAGGGGAAAGGGGTGGTGGGGTGAACTGGGAGATTGGGATTGACATATATACATTACTATGTATAAAATAGTTAACTAATGAGAACCTACTGTATAGAACAGGGAACTCTACTCAGTGCTCTGTGGTGACCTAAATGGGTAGGAAATCCAAAAAAGAGCAGAGATATGTATATGTATAGCTTATTCACTTTGCTGTACAGCAGAAACTAACACAACATTGTAAAGCAACAATACTCCAACAAAAATTAATATAAATAAATAAATTAAATAACTGTGAAACTGTTTAACAAAATAAAACAATATCCACAATATGGAAAATAAGGCTGATAAATAATGGAGTTGTGGTTTTAAAGTAAACGTGATTGAAGGAAAGATGGCAAAATAAGTAGGAGGAAGAGACTAAGCTGAAGACATTTACAGGAAATTTTTGACAGCAATGAAATATCAAATATTTTTTGAACACATTATATGTTAAGATTTGTACAAGGTACTGATTGAGTTATTTAAAATGATTTTTTAAGGTATGAGCTCCCTCATGTATATATTCCCCACTAAGGTAGTCAGTCTGAGGTAAAATTGGAAATTAGACAATCACTCAGCACCAAATGTCAGAAAGAGTGTGGACTTCCCTGGTGGCGCAGTGGTTAAGAATCCGCCTGCCAACGCAGGGACACGGGTTCGAGCCCTGGTCTGGAAAGATCCCACATGCCGTGGAACAACAGACAAATAAACAAATAAAATAAATTAATTTTAAAAAAAAGTGTGGTGTTTGGTGTACTGACTTTGGGTTTATGCCAGAGTTCTGGCACAAAGTTGTATGATTGTGGGAAGTCACTGAAATGTTCAGATCTTCAGTTACATTGTCCTTATACTTATCTTTATAACCTTATATAGGGCAAAGACTACCTGTTATACCTCCCTCCTGGGTCATTGGCACTCTCCAATACAATAATGCAGGGGAAAATGAATTTAATCTCATTATTCTTGTTCTTCTAAGAATTTCATCTCTCCCCAATTGCATATCTTGGGTTCTACTCCTTGATCCTACTGTCCTTTGGTAGACACAATCATTTTGGAAAATATTTCCATTAAAATATTAAAGACTGAGAAGTCCTGAAGTTCTGAGCATATAAATTATAATGGTGTAATTTCAATCACCTTAACAGGATAAGTACTTTATCTTCTTGGTTTTAATCTCTCCACCTGTATGATTAAATAGTTTGCAAATTGATTACACAGAAGAATCACCTGATGAGCTTTCAAAAGTATAAATTCCTGGGCCCAATCCCAGACCAATCAAATCAGAACTATAGAAAACAATCATGGAAGGTAAGAATATTTAAAATGACTAATGAAAGGCTGCAGTTCTAGTTATAATTACAGACATAGATTTTGTCTATAAAACAGTAGAATTATACAGTGCCAGTTTTTAAAAGCTCTCTAGATTTTCTAGATGCACTGTTTCACTTATTTTCTCTGATTCTCACTTAAGGTTGTTGTGCTTAACTTCAAATGGAAACTAGGCTGTTGCCTAGTACACATCATACACTCCACATAATATCTTTATTAAGAAGAATAATAACAATATTCATAGCAGTAATAATAAAAAGAAAAATAATAAACATATTTGATCAGTACAGTGTGGCTATTTTGGGGATAATAAGGTGCAATATAATATCAAATTAGTGGAGGAGCTTCAAGATGGTGGAAGAGTAAGACTTGGAGATGACCTTCCTCCCCAAAAATACATCAGAAATACATCTACATGTGGAACAACTCCTACAGAACACCTACTGAACGCTGGCAGAAGACCTCAGACCTGCCAAAAGGCAAGAAACACCCCACGTACCTGGGTAGGGCAAAAGAAAAAAGAAAAAACAGAGACAAAAGAATAGGAAAGGGACCTGCAACAGTGGGAGAGAGCTGTGAAGGAGGAAAGGTTTCCACACACTAAGAAGGCCTTTCGTGGGTGGAGACTGCAGGTGGCGAAGGGGGGAAGCTTTGGAGCCACAGAGGAGAGCACAGCCACAGGGGTGCGGACGGCAGAGTGGAGAGATTCCCACACAGAGGATTGGTGCTGAGTAGCACTCACTGCCCCAAGAGGCTTGTCTGCTCACCCGCCAGGACAGGTGGGGGCTGGGAGCTGAGGCTTCGGATTCAGAGGTCAGATCCCAGGGAGAGGACTGGGGTTGGCTGCGTGAACACAGCCTGAAGGGGGCTAGTGCATCACAGCTAGCTGGGAGGGAGTCCAGGAAAAAGTCTGGACCTGCCGAAGTCGCAAGAGACTTTTGCTTGCCTCTTTGTTTCATGGTGCACGAGGAGAGGGGATTAAGAGCGCTGCTTAAAGGAGCTCCAGAGACTGGCGCGAGCCATGGCTTTCAGCGTGGACCCCAGAGACGGGCATGACATGCTAAGGCTGCTGCTGCTGCCACCAAGAAGCCTGTGTGCAAGCACAGGTCACTATCCACACCTCCCATCCCGGGACCCTGTGCAGCCCACCACTGCCGGGGTCCTGTGATCCAGGGACAACTTCCCCGGGAGAACACATGGCACGCCTCAGGATGTTGCAACGTCACTGTGGGCTCTGCTGCTGCAGGCTCACCCTGCACTCCGTACCCCTTCTTCTCCCCATCCTGAGTGAGCCAGAGCCCCCAAATCAGCTGCTCCTTTAACCGGTCCTGTCTGAGGGAAAAACAGATGCCCTCAGGCAACCTACACACAGAGGCAGGGCCAAATCAAAAGCTGAACCCCAGGAGCTGTGAGTACAAAGAAGAGAAAGGGAAATTTCTCCCAGCAGCCTCAGGAGCAGCAGATTAAATCTCCACAATCAACTTGATGTACCCTGCATCTGTGAACTACCTGAATAGACAACGAATCATCCCAAATTGAGGAGGTGGACTTTGGGAGCAACCATATATATATATTTTTCCCTTTTTCTCTTTTTCTGAGTGTGTATGTGTATGCTTCTGTGTGTGATTTTCTCTGTGTAGCTTTGCTTTTACCATTTGTCCTAGGGTTCTGTCTGTCTAGTTTTGTTTTTTGTTTTGTTTTTTTTTTAGTATAGTTTTTAGTGCTTGTTATAATTCGTGCATTTGTTTTTTTTTTTTTGGTTTGGTTGCTCTCTTCATTTTTCTTTCTTATTTTTTTATTTTATTACATTTTAAAACTTTTTTAAAATAATTATTTCTTATTTTAATAACTTTATTTTATTTTATTTTATCAGCTTCTTTCTTTTTTCTCCCTTTTATTCTGAGCCATGTGGATGACAGGCTCTTTGTGTTCCAGCCCGGTGTCAGGACAGCTGAGCCTCTGAGGTGGGAGAGCCAAGTTCAGGACATTGGTCCACAAGAGACCTCCCAGCTCCACATAATATCAAATGGGGAAAATCACCCAGAGATCTCCATCTCAATGCCAAGACCGAGCTCCAATCTACGACCACCAAGCTACAGTGCTGGACACCCTATGCTAAACAACTAGCAAGAAAGGAACACAACCCCATCCATTAGCAGACAGGCTGCCTAAATTCAGAATAAGGCCACAGACACCCCAAAACACATCACCAGACGTGGACCTGCCCAGCGGAAAGACAAGATCCAGCCTCATCCACCAGAACACAGGCACTAGTCCCCTCCACCAGGAAGCCTACATAACCCACTGAACCAAACTTAACAACTATGGACAGACACCAAAAACAATGAGAATTACGAACCTGCAGGCTGTGAAAAGGAGACCCCAAACACAGTAAGTTAAGCAAAATGAGATGACAAAGAAACACACAGCAGATGAAGGAGCAAGGTAAAAACCCCGCAGACCTAACAAATGAAGAGGAAATATGCAGTCTACCTGAAAAAGTATTCAGAATAATGATAGTAAAGATGATCCAAGATCTTGGAAATAGAATGGAGAAAATACAAGAAACGTTTAAAAAGGACCTAGAAGAAATAAAGAGCAAACAAACAGTGATGAACAACACAATAAATGAAATTAAAAATACTCTAGAAGGGATCAATAGCAGAATAACTGAGGCAGAAGAACGGATAAGTGACCTGGAAGGTAAAACAGTGGAAATAACTACTGCAGAGCAGAATAAGTAAAAAAGAATGAAAAGAATTGAGGACAGTCTCAGAGACTTCTGGGACAACATTAAACACACCAACATTTGAATTATATGGGTACCAGAAGAAGAAGAGGAAAAGAAAGGGACTGAGAAAATATTTGAAGAGATTATAGTTGAAAACTTCCCTAATACGGGAAAGGAAATAGTTACAAGTCCAGGAAGCACAGAGAGTCCCTTACAGGATAAATTCAAGGAGAATATAACTATAAAAAATTAAATACAAAGAAAAAATATTAAAAAAAAGCAAGGGAATAAAACCAAATAACATACAAGGGAATCCCCATAAGGTTAACAGCTGATCTTTCAGCAGAAACTCTGCAAGCCAGAAGGGAGTCGCAGGATATATTTAAAGTGATGAAGAGGAAAAACCTACAACCAAGATGACTCTACCCAGCAAGGATCTCATTCATATCTGAAGGAGAAATTAAAACCTTTACAGACAAGCAAAAGCTAAGAGAATTCAGCATCACCAAACCAGCTTTACAACAAATGCTAAAGAAACTTCTCTAGGCAGGAAACACAAGAGAAGGAAAACACCTACAATAACAAACCCAAAACATTTAAGAAAATGGTAATGGGAACATACATATCGATAATTACCTTAAATGTAAATGGATTAAATGCTCCAACCAAAAGACATAGAGTGGCTGAATGGATCCAAAAAAGACCCATATATATGCTGTCTACAAGAGACCCACTTCAGACCTAGGGACACATACAGACTGAAAATGAGGGGAAGGAAAAAGATATTCCATGCAAATGGAAATCAAAAAAAAGCTGGAGTAGCAATTCCCATTTCAGACAAAATTGACTTTAAAACAAACACTATTTCAAGAGACAAAGGGCACTACATAATGATCAAGTGATCAATCCAAAAAGAAGATATAAAAATTTAAAATATTTATGCACCCAACATAGGAGCACCTCAATACATAAGGCAAATACTAACAGCCATAAAAGGGGAAATCGACAGTAACAGAATCATAGTAGGGGACTTTAACACCTCACTTTCACCAATGGAGAGACCATCCAAAATGAAAATAAATAGGGAAACACAAGTTTTAAAAGATACATTAAACAAGATGCACTTAATTGATGTTTACAGGACATTCCATCCATAAACAAGAGAATATACATTCTTCTCAAGTGCTCATGGAACATTATCCAGGATAGATCATATCTTGGGTCACAAATCAAGCCTTGGTAAATTTAAGAAAATTGAAATCGTATCAAATATCTTTTACGACCACAATGCTATGAGACTAGATATCAATTATAGGGAAAAATCTGTAAAAAAATACAAACACATGGAGGCTAAACAATACACTACTTAATAACCAAGAGATGACGGAAGAAATCAAGGAGGAAATCAAAACATATCTGGAAACAAATGAAAACAAAAACACAACAACCCAAAACCTATGGGATGCAGCAAAAGCAGTTCTAAGAGGGAAGTTTATAGCAATACAATCCTACCTTAAGAAACAAGAAACATCTCAAATAAACAACCTAACCTTACACCTAAAGCAATTAGAGAAAGGGGAACAAAATAACTCCAAATTTAGCAGAAGGAAAGAAATCATAAAGATCAGGTCAGAAATAAATGAAAAGGAAAAGAAGAAAATGATACCAAAGATCAATAAAACTAAAAGCTGTTTCTTTGAGAAGATAAACAAAATTGATAAACCATTAGTCAGACTGATCAAGAAAAAAAGGGAGAAGACTCAAATCAGTAGAATTAAAAATGTAAAAGGAGAAGTAACAACTGACACTGCAGAAAAACAAAGGATCATGAGAGATTGCTACAAGCAACTATATGCCAATAAACTGGACAACCTTGAAGAAATGGACAATTTCTTAGAAATGCACAACCTTCTGAAACTGAACCAGGAAGAAAAAGAAAATATGAACAGACCAATCACAAGAACTGAAATTGAAACTGTGATTAAAAATCTTCCAACAAACAAAAGCCCAGGACCAGATGGCTTCACAGGCCAATTCTATCAAACAGTTAGAGAAGAGCTAACACTTATCCTTGCCAAACTCTTCCAAAATATAGCAGAGGGAGGAACACTACCAAACTCATACTCCGAGGCCACTATCACCGTGTTACCAAAACCAGACGAAGATGTCACAAAGAAAGAAAACTACAGGCCAATATCACTGATGAACATAGATGGAAAAATCATCAACCAAATACTAGCAAACAGAATCCAACAGCACACTAAAAGGATCATACACCATGATCAAGTGGCGTTTATCCCATGAATGCAAGGATTCTTCAATATATGCAAATCAATCAATGTGATACACCATATTAACAAATTGGAGGAGAAAAACCATATGATCATCTCAATAGATGCAGAGAAAGCTTTAGACAAAATTCAACACCCATTTGTGATAAAAACCCTCCAGAAAGTAGGCATAGAGGGAACTTACCTCAATATAATAAAGGCCGTATATGACAAACCCACAGCCAACATCATCCTTAATGGTGAAAAACTGATTTCCACTAAGATCAGGAACAAGACAAGGTTGCCCACTCTCACCACTATTATTCAACAAAGTTTTGGAAGTTCTAGTCACAGCAATCAGAGAAGAAAAATAAATAAATAAAAGGAATCCAAATCAGAAAAGAATTGAAACTGTCACTGTTTGCAGATGACATTATACTATATAGAGAGAATCCTAAAGATGCTACCAGAAAACTACTAGAGCTAATTAATGAATTTGGTAAATTCACAGGATACAAAATTAATGCACAAAAATCTCTTGCATTCCTATACAATAATGATGAAAAAATCTGAGAGTGAAATTAAGAAAACACTCCCATTTACCATTGCAACAAAAAGAATAAAATATCTAGGAATAAACCTACCTAAGGAGACAAAATACCTGTATGTAGAAAATTATGACACTGTTGAAAGAAATTAAAGATGATACAAATAGATGGAGAGATATAACATGTTCTTGGATTGGAAGAATCAACATTGTGAAAATGTCTATACGACCCAAAGCAATCTACTGATTCAATGCAATCCCTATCAAACTACCTCTGGCATTTTTCACAGAACTAGAACAAAAAAATTCACAATTTGCATGGAAATACAAAAGACCCCGTATAGTGAAAGCAATCTTGAGAAAGAAAAACAGAGTTGTAGGAATCAGGCTTCCTGACTTCAGACTATAATACAATGCTACAGTAATCAAGACAGTATGGTACTGGCGCAAAAACAGACACATAGATCAATGGAACAGGATAGAAAGCCCAGAGATAAACCCACACACATATGGTCACCTTGTCTTTGATAAACGAGGCAAGAGTATACAATGGAGAAAAGACAGCCTCTTCAATAAGTGGTGCTGGGAAAACTGGACAGCTACATGTAAAAGAATGATATTAGAACACTCCCTAACACCATACACAAAAATAAACTCAAAATGGATTAAAGACCTAAGTGTAAGGCCAGACACTATTAAACTCTTAGAGGAAAACATAGGCAGAACACTCTATGACATAAATCACAACAAGGTCCTTTTTGACCCACCTCCTAGAGTAATGGAAATAAAAATAAAAGTAAACAAATGGGACCTAATGAAACTTAAAAGCTTTTGCACAGCAAAGGAAACCATAAACAAGATGGAAAGACAACCCTCAGAATGGGAGAAAATATTTGCAAATGAAGCAGCTGACAAAGGATTAATCTGCAAAATTTACAAGCAGCTAACGCAGCTCAATATTAAAAAAACAAACAACCCACTCCAAAAATGGGCAGAAGACTTAAGTAGACATTCCTCCAAAGAAGATATACAGATTGCCAACAAACACATTAAAAAATGCTGAACATCACTAATCATTAGAGAAATTCAAATCAAAACTACAATGAGGTATCACCTCACAGCAGTCCGAATGGCCATCATCAAAAAATCTACAAACAATAAATGCTGGAGAGGGTGTGGAGAAAAGGGTACTCTGTTGGTGGGAATGTAAATTGATACAGCCACTATGGAGAACAGTATGGAGGTTCCTTCAAAAACTAAAAATAGACTTACCATAAGACCCAGCAATCCCACTACTGGGCATATACCCTGAGAAAACCATAATTCAAAAAGGCTCAGGTACCACAATGTTCATTGCAGCTCCCAACCTAAGTGTCCAACAACAGATGAATGGATAAAGAAGCTGTGTCACATATATACAATGGAATATTACTCACCCATAAAAAGAAATGAAATTGAGTTATTTGTAGTGAGGTGGATGGACATAGAGTCTGTCATACAGAGTGAGTCAGAAAGATAAAAACAAATACTGTATGCTAACACATATATATGGAATCTAAAAAAAAAAAAAGGTCATGAAGAACCTAGGGGCAAGACGGGAATAAAGTCGCAGGCCTACTAGGGAATGGACTTGAGGATACGTGGAGGGGGAAGGGTAAGCTGGGACAAAGTGAGAGAGTGGCAGGGACATATATACACCACCGAATGTAAAATAGATAGCTAGTGGGAAGCAACCGCATAGCACAGGGAGATCAGCTCGGTGCTTTGTGACCACCTAGAGGGGTGGGATATGGAGGGTGGGTGGGAGGGAGATGAAGAGGGAAGAGATGTGGGGATATATGTATATGTATAACTGATTCAGTTTGTTATAAAGTAGATACTAACACACCATTGTAAAGCAATTATACTCCAATGAAGATGTTAAAAAAATATATCAAATTAGTTATATTATAACCCCCATTGACTGATAAAGCAGAATGGATGAACATATCAGACTTGGCTTTACAGAACCCAGTAGGCCTCAAAGTGTAATTCTGAGGGTTTTATGGTTTTTACTTGTAATATGGAAATTTTAGCCTACCTATGCCTTAATTGTTATGCTTAATGTGTATGATATTGTTATATAATAAGAAATATATATTTGGTCTTCATCTCTGGTTCCTGGCACAGAGCATCAAAACCTTTGAAATTTATTTAGTGATGGGGTTAGAGGAAAGTTCTTTGTTATTCATAATAAGCCCCTTTCAACCACACCTGTCTTTAAGTTAATAAGGTGCCTCTTGGTGGGCTCCTAGATAGCTTCAGGATGGAGGTTGGCTGCCAGAGGAACCAACAATGTGAGTAGAGGATTAGAACTTTCAGCTCTTCCTACCTGACCTCCAGGGAGGCTAGATAGGCTGAAGATTGTGTTAATCCCCAGTGGCCAATGATTTACCCAATCCATGAATTGATATCTCCATAAAAAGCTAGACAGCAGGATTGGAGAGCTTCCAGGCTGGTGAACGTGTTGAGGTGCAGGAAGTATGGCTCACCCAGAAAAGGCAGGGAAGCTCTGTGTCCCTTCCCCCATGTCTTACCCTATACGTACATCTCTTCCGTTTGGCTGTTCATGAATTATATCCTTTGTAATAAACCGGTAATAGTAAATAAACTGTTTTTCTGAGTTTTGTAAGCCGTTCTAGCAAACTATGGAACCTGAAGAGGCAGTCATGGGAACTCTTGGTTTACAGTTATTTCGTCAGAAGTATAGGATGTCCAGGATTTGCAACTGACATCTGAAGTGGGGGGTGGGGGCAATCTTGTGGGATTGAATCTTTAACTTGTGGGGTCTCTTCTAACTCCAGGTAGTTAGGGTCAGAATTGAATTGAATTGTAAGATACTCAGTGGTGTCTGGAAAGTTGTTGAATTGATTGATTTGGAAGAAAACCTCCACAGTTTTGGTGTCAAAAGTGCTGTGAGTAGGAAGTGACCTTAAGAGATATAAATAAAAAGACTTGAGATGATGGAAAATACAGAGCCAAAAATCATTATTTGGTGTCATAAAACACAAATTTAGCCTTTAGAGAATTCAGATTATTAAGAAAAACTTGCCCATTAGAAGACTCTGCAAACATAGCCAAAATGTATAGACATTAGTCCTGATACTCAATATTATTAAGTAGCAAAATATGGTTCGTTTTTCTCCTTACTTCTAGGTTTACTTAGAGGAAAAGTAGAGGACATCTTTTAAAAAATAATAAAGTTTAGCTCTAATTGGGGCTCTGGTCAGAATAACAAATGGGTTAATTTTTTCACTGATTTTGTTCATTTCAGATTTTAAAAAATCATTATTTTGGTAAATGTGTTTTACTGGATATTTGTTAGTTAAAAGTGGTTATGAGTTCATGGCTGAAATGAATACTACAACACTTGGGGATTTTAATTTTAAAATTTCAGATAGATTCCATAATTCCTTCAGGCAGTTTTTCTTGGTCTGAGTATAGCATTAACAGGGCTATTATCAGAACATACTGGTAATAAAGTGAAATCACCCATCTCATTAAAGGAAAAGTGCAGATGGCCATTATTAATGATGAGGACAGGGGAAAATAATCATGAAAGCTCTGAAGCTTAAAAATAAGTATCAAGGGGCTTCCCTGGTGGCGCAGTGGTTGAGAGTCTGCCTGCCAATGCAGGGGACACGGGTTCGAGCCCTGGTCTGGGAGGATCCCACATGCCACGGAGCAACTGGACCTGTGAGCCACAATTGCTGAGCCTGCGCATCTGGAGCCTGTGCTCTGCAACAAGAGAGGCCGCGATAATGAGAGGCCCACGCACTGCGATGAAGAGTGGCCCCCACTTGCCGCAACGAGAGAAAGCCCTCGCACAGAAACGAAGACCCAACACAGCCATAAATAAATAAATAAATAAATAATTCCCATTAAAAACAAACAAAACAAAAACAAACAAACAAACAAAAAACACATAGTTTAAAAAAAAAAAAGTATCAAAATGGCTGTAGTGTTAATTAGAGACATAGATTATATCCACATAAACAAAACTTCAGGTAAAGAATAGAAACAAAACAAAATCATTGTTGATTGTTTTAACCACATCATCCCATCTGGGTAATTGACTGACTTTTGTAATTTTCTTGATAATTCCAAATTACTGAGCTTGATTTAAGAATACCTACCATCACTTTATAACTTATCTGTAAATAAAAAAAATATATATCTACCAGTTTCCTTTCTCACAGAGTTGGAGCTTAATTAGAATCCTTCAGAGGAATTAACAGAAAACTGCAAAGCTTTTTAACACAAAATTTTAGGTTAAAGCTTTTTCAGAAAAAGAAATTAAGGTAGAGGACCCATGATTTCTTAACCATAACACTTCTACTAATATCTAGGTGAACTTATTAAAACAAAATAGAACAAAGGACAATAATAAAAACAAGCCACATTATTTTCCCAATTAGGTAAATGTACATATCATTATTATTATTTTAAAAGTCATATTTGCCATCTCATATATATGTACAATGCTTCTGTCAGCATTGTCTGGCCAAGGTAACCTAAATTCCCCTGCTTTAATGCATATTTGCACCATCAGTTGGTGTTCTCACAGACCATGAAGTTGAACATTAGGCCCTAAAAATATCCAGATGCAAAGAAATAAAAGTGTTGAAACATTAGGGGCACGGGGGATGTTTTTATTTTATAAATGTAATTAGAACAAGCTAATTTTACCTCAAAAGGCACAAAGCAGAATTAAAAATAAATAAAAGTTTAAAAGAGCAAATTAAGGAGGAAATTCATTCCTCTTATTATTGAACTCTTTTTGAAAATAAAATATTCTACATCAGATCATTAATAGAAATATAGGTTTGGGCATGTCTGTTATGTAATATTATAAGTAGAGACTTTGCCCACCACCCATTTAAAAGCAAAATAGAGTTTAACACTGAAAAATCATCAATAAGAAGTTCAGAGCCTGATCTTACATTTCGCTTTAAAATGCATAAATTCTATAAAAGAAAGGCAAAATGTCAGAAGGAAAAGCAGTCATTAATGTCTTTACTGGTCTAAGTTTTCTCCTTTCTGGACGAGAACATACAAATCAGAGTCATCCTCAATTTAAAAAAAAAAAAAAAAAAGGAAAAGAAAAAAAGAAAATGAAAGTTTAAGAAATTCCAAACTTTCACTTCACCTCTTGAATAGGGTTTAATTCCACTCTACCCTGGGTAGGAAAACAACATATTCAGGGAAATGCTTTTCTGAACTTCCCTTATCTACGTAAAGACAGATCCTCCAAAAGGAACTCAATTGTCGTAAATTCCCTGCCAGGGAATTTCATCAAGCAGGGAAAATTGACTCTACCACAGAAGAGGAAACTAGAAGTGGACACCACACTCAGACAAACTTTGTCACAAACTATCATACCTCCCATCTATTCTTCCAATGGCCCATTCATCTTTCCTGAAAATCATTTACTCTCCCCTAGGTTGCCTACAGCCTCCTTCCCTTACCCTATTAAGAGGCTATATAAGCTCTTGAATCTCATCACTTTTCGGGGTATTCAGTTTTTTTTCCCATGATGTCCCCGTGCACATAAATATTAAAAATTAATAAATTTGTATACCTTTTCTTCTGTTAACTTGCTTATTGTCACTTTATTTCATAGATCTGGCTATCAAACCTAGGCGAGGAGAGGGAAAGTCTTTCCTCCTCTGCGTATACAAACTATTATGATTTCAAAATATGATTTTTTGTACTAAGTCCTAAAAATCCAATGTGTGGATTATACCTGTGAATGAAAAATATTGCCTGTCAAATCAGTAAACAAAGGATGTTGCTATCAAGCCATCACATTATAGCTGCCCAGACGGGTGAGCTCTGAGGGAACTCAGGATGGAGACAAATGGGCTGTCCCCTGCCAAGCCCTCAGCCACTACAGTCACCCCCAACTGTGCACCCTGAGGAAATTCAGGATGGAGAAAATCAGGATACTGGCCTCAGATAGCTGAGGTGCATATCAAAGGAATGATTTCAGTGGGCCCAGACTCTTGCATCTTTGCATACATGGGAAAGCACTAAATTCCTTAGCTTGAGATATCCAATTTTCTTTAATTAACAGTAATCTTTTGATGATCTAACTACCTGGTCTTTGTTGCAAAGCTCCTATGTATCCTGTCTCCCCCACGCTGCCCTTGTCTCTTCACAACAGTCTCTCAGAGTTATCTGAGATGCTTCATCCCGGGCTTGAAGTCCTAAGAATGTCCACTGAATAAAACATAATTCTCAAGTTTTAGGTTGTATAATTTTTTAGCCAACAGACCTATAACACATCTCAGTTTGGACTAGCCACATTTCAAGTCTCAATAACCACACGTGGCTATTGGCTACCATATTGACAGCACAGATCTAGAGCATTCTGCTTAAAATTCAGTGCTGTCCCATGCTACCTATGTGATTTAGAGTCTTCACTAATGTTCAGTTTCCTCATCTATAAAATGAGAATAATACAATTCTTCATCAACTTGACATGAGGATTAAAGAAATTCTGTAAGTAAAGCACTTATCAGACCACTTGGCAAAAAGAAAGCTCAATAAATAAATGTTAGAGTTTTTAAATAATAATTCTATAGTCGTGTTTTGTTTTTCCAATCTCAGTATAAGATTACAACAGTACTCCACTATTTTATGTATGTATGTATGTATGTATGTATGTATGTATGTATGTATGTATTTATTTATTTATAATTGATTTACAGTATTAGTTTCAGGTGTACAACATAGTGATTCAAAATTTTTATAGATTATACTCTATTTATAGTTATTATTAAATATTGGATATATTCCCTGTGCTGTGCACTAAATCCTCATTTGTTTTATACAGAGTAGTATGTACCTCAATAAATGTTAGATTTTTGTAGTTATTGTTGTATTAAAAAGGAAGAGCTAATGATATAACTGAATGTGTTGTGAGGAGGTCAGAAATATTTTCTTACAAACTGAGGAAACCAAGTTTTGATTGCAGGTTAATCTTTAATCAAAGAACAGGGAATCCTCACACTCCATGTTAAAAATGATGCTTATAATTTTAAGCCAATTTGGAATAAGCAAAAAAAATCATTAATGTCTCCAATGGAAAATTTGTCATTGTTTAGAGCACACCTTCTGAGTTTTCTGAGTCTACCAGTCTAACATTTCATTGTCTCTGAACTATTTTACAACTCTGTAAACTGTAGATAACTGGTAGCAATGCAAAATAATTCTTGGTCTTAGACATGCAAATAAATTCTGTCTGGTGCAGGTCCAATTGACTCTTCCCCTCTCCTCCCATGGGAAAAAGTCAGTTTTGCATCAATTTGTAAATTTCTACATTTCTTTTTTTTTTTTAACATCTTTATTGGAGTATAATTGCTTTCCAATGGTGTGTTACTTTCTTCTTTACAACAAAGCGAATCAGCTATTCATATACATATATCCCCATATCTCCTATCTCTTGCATCTCCCTCCCACCCTCCCTATCCCATCCCTCTAGGTGGTCACAAAGCACCGAGTTGATCTCCCTGTGCTATGTGGCTGCTTCCCACTAGCTATCTAGTTTACATTTCGTTTTTCTACATTTCTTCACTAAGGAAAGTTTATTCCATATAAATTTGTGCTTGTTTGAATTTTCATTTGAACAAATTGTAACATTTACCTGATTTCCTCATTAATAATTAGTTACATAAAATATTTAATATGTGTTCATTTTGTATCTTTATGAGAATCTTGGTTATACCCCTTTTGGATAATTATCCTTTAACATAGTTATCTAGCATTATATTATCCGATTTATAAGAACGACCACGAACTCTGTCTACAAATTTGCACTTGCTATCTGCCTCTACAAGGATTAAATCATGTGCTGCTGTAGCTACTGACTTTAAACAACCCCTGAAAGGAGTTCAGGGTGGAGAGCAAAAATGAGGCACTCTGTGTTCTGGGAAAAACTGGCAGAACAAGTCTTCAGATAGATTTTCAGGAGCTAATTTTATGAGCCCAATTCTTGTATCTCCTCATATCTAGAAAAGCACTAAAATCCTTCTTGGTGATGACTGCTCCTTGTGACTAGCAGAAACCTGCAAAAAAAATATGTGCTTGATCGTATGTACTCCCCCTTCACCAAAATCACATATATACTGACCTTCCCGCCTACTTCTTTGGAGCAGTTTCTCAGAGCAATTTGAAATTCTGTCTCCCAGGCTATAGTCCTCATTTTGCTCCAAATAAAGCTTAACTCACAGCTCTCATGTTGTGCATTTTTCTTTTGTCAACAGCTGAATAAAAATTCCCTAAACTTTAAAGAATTATGATTCCCTCTTTTCTATTCTTGATTTTGGTTGTGATCATACATGGTTAGAATCTTTCTGTGAAAGGTTTTGCGACACAGATAGTGTATAAGCTTTGCCTTTGAAAACACCACAGAACAGGGGGAAATAAATAAATGATTATGAAACAAATTAGTGTTCCGACATAAGTATGTACAAGTTGCTGGAAGTCATTAGCTGGCAAAAGTGATGGGTGGAGGTGTTCAGGAGATGCTTCACTTGAGGCAGAAGTCTTTGAACTAAGATGGGAAGCTGAAAAGGAAATCTTAGGGTGAAAAAAATGAGAGCAAGTTCATTTTGGGCACATGGTGTGATGTATGTGAATCTTGTATTTCTTCTTTCTCCCTGATTTTATAGCTAAATTACTTAATTAAGAAAATGCCTCCATAAGATTCTTTTGCTTTTATGGCCTAAATACATAAATCTTGCAAGTTCATATAACCTTTTATAGCAATTCAAAACTATTAGGGCTATTTCTTCTGACTTGCATCAGGCTGAATAAACATAGTCTGATCAAGTGGAAATTTGTTATGGTGTCTTTCTCTGCTTTTTAAAGTAATCAAAACAGAGTTCTTGAAGCCTGAGTGTCTCACCTGTGCTGCTTAATGGCTCATTTATTTTGTTTATCTTGCTTTGGGAAAATCAGAGGTAGCTTGACATTTGCATTGCTAATAAATTGCTTGCAAATTACACTGGTAGTTCACTTGGTTTAGATCAGTGACTTACATTTGAACAGGGTTATCTGGTCATTGCTGTTATGATTACATATCTTCAAAGAGTCATGCTTTCTCATGTAAAACAGAGAATGTTGTCCACCATCCTGTTCTACAAGAATTGAGAAATTAGTCACTGTAGTCACTGACCTACTGCACACCCTAGAAAAGAATTCAGGGCAAAGATTAAGAGTAAGACACTCTGTGCTCTGGGAAAACTAACAGAACAGGCCCTCAGATAGTTGATATTTTCAGGAGAAATTTTTAGGTACCCAAATTTTTGCATCTTCTCATACTTAGAAAAGCACTAAAATTATTAACTGAGATATCTGATCCTTGTGACTAGCAGTAAGCTTTCAGTGAGATCTTGACTGCACTACATATAGTGGCTCCTCTCCTATCTCTTCAGTTTTTCAGAGCTATCTGAGAGGCTGTCTCCCAGGCTATAGTCCTCAGTAAGACACTAAATAAACTCAGTTCACAGCTCTTACATTGCAAATTTTTTTTTCCAAGTTGACGCATATAAGGGATGTGGGTATGTATGTATGTGTATATACATATATATATATATATATATATATATATATATATATATATATATATATATATATATATATATATATATATATACACATATATATATATGTCCCTTATATATGACAGATCTTAGTATCCATCTTCATAATTTTCTTCTTCATTCTAAGTCCTTATGGTACCAGGTCTATAAAACATCTCATTTGCACATCTCATTGTTGGATTAGTCATTCTGTTTGGCTTCTGTATTCCAAAAACCGACATGCTCGTAGATATTATCATCTAACTGATTAACCAAGAAGGAAATCCAAGATACTATTTTAATCTATTCTGTCTCTTCTGTCTTATTCAATCAATCACTAAATTCAAAACTTGAATTTTGATTCAAATTTTCATCTGAATTAGTCTTCTTTATTCCCAAGGTCTGTGATCCAGTTTATCCCTTCATCATAATTCACATAGATTTTAATTTATTAACTCTTTCCCCTATCTTTAGTCTATCTCTTCTCTAACTATCCTGTAAACTTGTGCTTCCCAATTACTTTTACTTCATGGATCATGTAGAAAAAAGTAAATTTGTAAAGCATACTAGGATAAAAAAACGAGACTGCTTATTTGGTAGTGACTGGCTCAGGAGGCTTAATCCATCCTGAGGACTGAGTAGAATACATATTTCAAAACACTTACAACCTTGAAGGCACAACAGTGTACTGCTGTATGTTACTGGGAAGCTCTTTGGAGGGATTCAGTACAGGTCTCCCCAAGATGTGTCATTTTGGTATGTAGATCATTTTGAGCTAAAGGAAATCTAAATCCTGCAGGCTAAAGATAAACTACTGCCCCTACCTTAACTACCTAGAAGAATTTAAATTTGAAATTTTTCCCAGAAAAAGAATTATTACTAAAGGTAAATTTTATATACCATTGTGTATTGACAATGGTAATTATACCATTGCGTATACACAAAATAATGGTATAGTTACCAAATATCTGCCCTTCTTGTCATCCTGTGAATGACTCTCCTGTCCTTGAAGCTCCAGGCTTCTAACCCATTCTTTAGCTCAGGATTGCATATATATCTCATTTTATTTTTCTGTCTTTGAACCTGTTATTTATTGGTTTGGCCAAAAAGTTCATTCGTTTTTTTCCATAAGATGTTATGGAAAAACCTGAATGAAATTTTTGGCCAAGCCAAATATGGGGTCTCTGAACTTCTCATGTGTGTGGGGTTCCCATACATAGAAAATTAAATTCAGTTTTCTCTGGTTAATATGTATCATGTCAATTTGATTATTAGACCAGGTGAAAGAACCTTTGAAAGGTAGAGAAAAATTCTTTCATCCCTACATCTACTATAAACTAACACCAAGTTAATTATTTAATTACATTTCTACTATATACATTTTCAAATACTACATTGATTCTCCATTGCTAGCAGGATAAAATTCAAATTTGTCATTTTATATTCAAGGTTTCTCACAATCAACTGAAGTACATTTTCTAGCACTATTTTTCATTTGCATCCTAGAAGAATGTTTTGAAACAATTATCTTGATCTTCTCTCTTTCCCATAAAACCTTCACCATTTCTTCTTTGCTCTGAATGCTCTCTATAATTCCAACTACATATCCGAACATCTATCCTGGGACACCAGAAAAGAATTGTCGGCAACATTTTCATAATCTAAAATTGAAAAAAAATATAACTTCAAAATCAGATGCAAGATTTTTAAGTAATAAGACGTGTTTAGATAAGAGAGTAAGCTAGTTGAGACAGAAAGAAATGGAAGAGAAAAACAAAACTATTAGACATGAAAACCTAAGGAGAAACAATGTGAATAAAGATGTAGTAAGCATTAACAACCAATTATTCAATACTCAGTGTGACAGTGACTATTCTAAGTGGCACACATCTAAGTTAATCTTTATAATAACCTTATTAAGTAAATACTATCATTATTGTCATGATATACATGAGAAAAATAAAACCCAGAGATTAAGTAAGCTGGTGAAAAGAAACAAAGTATAGGTCATTGAAAACTGTCATAAAGAAACATTTTAAAATAGTGGAAGAGAATAAAAAGATTAAAATGATTGATATAAGTAGAAAACTGTGAAGGACATGAGATTTTAACATTCTTGAAAGTTAACAATTTGGTTGGCCTGTCAGTTTTGTGGATGCTTGCAGAAGGCACAAGATTCCTGGTTCAGAGACAAAGGACTTAATTACTTACAGCCTAGCAAGCAGTATGAGCTTTATATTTCTCTTACTTTGACCCAGAAGTCCCTGGAGTGGTTTAGGAGCATGTTGCAAATGCTTTGGGTTTGCAGGACATCTGAAGAATCTTGAATTTAAGTAATCCCAATCTTTTAAAATGGAAACTGCTTGCTCCAGAGGGAAACATTATTCTTATTAGACTATACAGCTAGCAAATCTGTACAAAAGGAAATTTAATTCCTCTGCTCATAATACAGGCAGAAATATGAGAGATCCTTGGAGAATTGTCTCTCGGTAGTAAGAGAATGTTTACTATGGATGATGAAGGTTATACATTATACTCAATGTATACAGAAGGAAAGAAACAACAAATGAGACAGAAAAAATATTAAAATATATGAAGGAAGAAAGCCTTCCTTAAAAAAAATCATAGACTCAAGGGAGATCCAAAGTTGCAGCAATCATAAGACAAATTGAAAACATTGCTAAACAAAAAACTATGATTCTTTATTGGGCCTGTAAGCAGAAAAGCAGGTTGACTTCAGGGAGGAAAATCACACTAACATCTACCTAACTCATGGAAACCTCATAAAGCCAGAGGATACTAAAGTAATATCCACAAAAGCAGAATTAAAAAGTATGATCAAAATATTTATATCTTGCAATTAAAAAATATACATATAAATACCTATCCTTCTCAAACACTTCCAAAAGATTGAAGAGGAGGGAACACTCCCAAAGTTATTCTATGAATCCACCATCATCCTGATACCAAAACCAGGCAAAGACACTATCAAAAACATAAATTACAGGCCAATAACTTTGATGAATATTGATGCAAAAATTCTCAACAAAATATTAGCACATTGAATCCAATAACACATAAACAGAATCATACACCATGATCAACTTGGGTTCATTCCAGGGTTGCAAGGATGGCTCAACATATGCAACTCAATCAATATGATACACCACATCAACAAAAGAAAAAACAAAACCACAAGATGACCTCAATAGATGCAGAAAAAGCATTTCATAAAATTCAAGATCGATTTATGATAAAAACTCTTGCCAAAGTGGGTGTAGAGAGAACATATCTCAACATAATAAAAACAATTTATGACAAATACACAGCCAACATAATACTCAATGATGAAAAGCTGAAAACCTTCCTTCTAAATTCTAGAAGAAGATAAGGATGCCCACTCTCACCAATTCTATTCAACAGAGTATTGTAAGTCTTAGCCACAGGAATCAGACAAGAAAAAGAAATAAAAGGTATTCAAATCAGAAGGGAAAATGTAAAATTGTCATTATATTTAAGGGACATTATACTCTACATAGAGAAACAAAGTTTCCACATAACAACTATTAGAACTAATAAGTGAATTCAGCAAGGTAGCAAGATACAAGATTAATATACAGAAGTATGTTGCATTTCTTTAAACTAAAAAATAATTTTCATAAAGAGAATGTAATAAAACAATCCTGTTTAAAATCACATTTAAAATACCTAGGAATAAACCTGACCAAGGAGGTAAAAAACTTCTATGCTGAGAACTATGGAACACTGATAAAGGAAATCAAAGATAATTCAAGAAAATGGAAAGATATTCCATATTCTTGGATCAGAAGAACTAATATAGTTAAAAAGACCATACTAAACAAGCAATCTACATATTTAATGTGATCCCTATCAAACTACCCATGACATTTTTCACAGAAATAGAACAAATAATCCTAAAATTTACAAGGAACCACAAAAGACCCAGAACTGCCAAAACAATTCTGAGTAAAATGAACAAAGGTAGAGGCATAACCCTCCCAGACTTCAGACAATACTACAAAGCTACCATAATCAAAACAGGATGGTGGGCTTCCCTGGTGGCGCAGTGGTTGAGAGTCTGCCTGCCAATGCAGGGGACACGGGTTCGAGCCCTTGTCTGGGAAGATCCCACGTGCCGCGGAGCAACTAGGCCCGTGAGCCACAATTACTGAGCCTGCGCATTTGGAGCCTGTGCTCCGCAACAAGAGAGGCCGCGATAATGAGAGGCCCATGCACCGCGATGAAGAGTGGCCCCCACTTGCCACAACTAGAGAAAGCCCTCACACAGAAACGAAGACCCAACACAGCCATAAATAAATAAATAAATAAATAAATAAATAAAATAAACCCAAAGTTTAAAAAAAAAAAAAAAGTAAGCTGAAATATTTAGTTTAAAAAAAAATGTTTAAAAAAAAAAACCAAAACAGGATGGTATTTACACAAAAGAGAGATATAGATCAGTGGAGTGGAATAGAGAGCCCAAAAATAAACCCACACACCTTCAGTCAATCTTTGACAAAGGAGGCAAGACTATAACAAAGGAGAAAAGAGAGTCTCTTCAGCAGGTGGTGTTGGGAAAGCTGGACAGCTGTATGTAAATTAATGAAGTTAGAATATTCCCTCCACACTGTACACAAAAATAAACTGAAAATGACTTAAAGACTTAAATATAAGACATGATACCATAAGACTCCTCGAAGAGAAAATAGGTAAAACATTCTCTGACAGAAATCTTTGCAAGGGACTTCTCTGGTGGTGCAGTGGTTAAGAATCTACCTGCCAATGCAGAGGACATGGGTTTGAGCTCTGGTCCGGGAAAATCCCACATGCTGCAGAGCAACTAAGACCATGCTCCACAACTACTGAGCCTGCACTCTAGAGCCTGAAAGCCACAACTACTGAGCCCATGTGCCACAACTACTGAAGCCTGCGTGCCTAGAGCCTGTGCTCTGCAACAAGAGAAGCCACTGCAGTGAGAAGCCTGTGCATCACAATGAAGAGTAGACCCTGCTGGCCGCAACTAGAGAAAGCCCGTGCACAGCAATGAAGACACAACACAACCAAAAATAAATAAATAAATAACAGAAATTCTAGCAATATTTTTTTAGGTCAGTCTCCCAAGGCAATAGAAATAAAAGAAAAAAAAAAGGTGGGGGGTGGTACCTAATCAAACTTATACGCTATTGCACAACAAGGGAAACCATAAACAAAATGAAAAGACAACTTAAGGACTGGGAGAAAATATTTGCAAATGATATGACCATTAAGGGCTTAATTTCCAAAATATACAAACAGCTCATACAACTCAACATCAAAAAACAACAACAAGAATAACAAAAGAACAATAAAAAATAATGGGTAGAACACCTAAAGAGATATTTCTCCAAAGACGACAGATGGACAACCGGTACATGAAAAGATGCTCAACATCGCTAATTATTAGAGAAATGCAAATGAAAACTACAATAAGGTATTAAATATTATGAATAATAATATTGTGGCTATGATGGAGATTCTTTACTCTTAGACGATACACTAAAGTATTTAAGATGAAGCCTCATTATTCCTATAAATAAATAAAGATAGAACAAAAAATATGGATAAAGCAAAGTGATAACATATTATTTGTGAATCTAAGTGAAGACTAAATGACTGTTCAATGGTCTATTATTTTTTTAAAAAATCAAGCAAAGTAAAGGTTAAATGAAAAGGAAAATACACCAGGCAAACACAAAGACAAACATCAGAGAGGTTGACCTCAAGACAAAGCATAATCAGCAAGGTAAAGGGTTCCAAGGAAGCTCTGCCATCAATCTTAATGTACCACAGCATAGCATAACATTCATAAAGCAAATGCTGCAGGAAATAGAAAGAAATACAATAACACGACAAATGAAGTGGTCAAAAAATACTTAAGAGTATAGAAAGTAAATAGATTATGAATTAAGTAGCTTTAATAAACATACCAAATTTACACCCTGAATTCAGAGAGTAAAGCTTCTTGGAAATTGCATTTGCAAAATTTGACCGAATATTAGTCCTCAATATCAATAAATTCCAATACTAAAAATAGCACAGACCATGAATGAATAAAAATAGGAATAAACATCAAAAATAGGAACCTAAAAGTTAGGAAGACAAACAAACACATGAAAAACCTCTCTGTTAAACAACTTTTGTTTCAGCAGAGATTCAAAACAGAAATTTAGAAATATCTAGAAAATAAGGATAGTGAAAACACTGGTTATCATATTTTATGGTATATCACTAAATATCTGTTCAGAGAAAAATAAAACCATTAGCATACACATTACTAAAATATAATATGTCTTGCAAGCATACAAGAGAGTTGACTAAAATTCATTTATAAACCATGAGAAAATTCAGAAACAAGGTCAGTTACAAAAATAACATACAAAAATTTACAAGTTTTTCTATTTACAAACAGTAACCTATTAGGAAACAAAAAATATAATGTTTTAAATAGAGCCAAACAACATAAAATAAATAAGAATAGGTTTAATAAGGAATGTGTAGAACCTCTATGAAAAAAACATAATTTATTATTTGACTGAGTTGAGGTATGGAGTATATGGAAAAACATTTCTTGTTCTTGAATACAAAGACTTCACATTGTACTGATGTTGATTCCTTCTCTATTAACCTGTGAATTCAATGTTATCCAACATGACAAGAGGGGTCACATTTCACTTTACATGTTTCTGTTTTGCCTTGAATATTTACAGATGAATGAATAGTTACTATACTTCCAAATGAAGAATAAAAATTAAAACAAAATGAAAACAATGGAATCTTGAAGGACTTTTTAGGTGTGAACAAATGTCATAGCTAATAACTAATGCTTATGAAGTGTTTACCATGTTCCAAATTCTGTTCTAGATGCCTTAAATGGATGAATTTATGTAATCCAGAGTCACTACCAGTTTTCATAAAGTAAATCACAAACTGTGAGAATGATTATTATACCAAATATTCATACCACTCTACCCTTATCATTTTTATGAGTTAGAAGTATTAGATAGAACCCTACATACAAAATATGCTCATAGACTGTCATTGTGTTAAAAACTAACATAGGCATTTTAAGTCAATTATACTTTAAGAACAACCAAATACATTCATAGAAAAAGAGATCAGATTTGTGGTTACCAAAAGTGGAGAAGGGGTAGGAGTAGGGGGAATTGGATGAAGACATTCAAAAGGTACAAACTTCCAGTTATAAGGTAAATAAGTACTAGGGATGTAATGTACAACATAATTAATATAATTAAGTTTGCTGCGTGTTATATATGAAAGTTCTTAAGGGAGTAAATCCTAATAAATCCTAAGAATTCTCATCACAAGGAAAAAATTTTTTTTCAATTTCTTTAAATTTGTATCTATGTGAGATGATGGATGCTCGCTAAATTTAAAATGGCAATCATTTCATGATGTATGTAAGTCAAATCACAATGCTGTACAACTTAAACTTATACAGTGCTGTATGTCAATAATATCTCAATAAAACTGGAGGAAAAAATTAAATAATTAATCAAAAACTTTAGCATTTCAGGTTAACTTAATTAAATCTTAATGGTTTTTGTTTGTTTTAGATTCTTGTATGAAATTTAAATAGGAAACACTTTTAGGTAACATACATGCACAGTCATGGATAGTTATTGTCTAAAAGAGGGTAAGAGCCAAGTTATAAAAGATACCTCTAGTGGTCATGAAGATAAAGAATGTGGGGTCTGGGGAGGACTGATAGTAGAGATGAGAAGGAAACAAATGAAAATGTCATTACTTCAGTCTTGCTATTGTAATCTAGTATTCCCATAGGTAATTAGAATAAACAATTATTTAATTTGAAATCAACATGTCAAAATACATTGAAGAGATTGGTTGCAAGTGTTTTTTTTTTATTTC
Source organism: Eschrichtius robustus (assembly GCF_028021215.1). Taxonomy (NCBI): domain Eukaryota; kingdom Metazoa; phylum Chordata; class Mammalia; order Artiodactyla; family Eschrichtiidae; genus Eschrichtius; species Eschrichtius robustus. Next base: position 33,148,243 of record NC_090840.1, on the reverse strand, counting down.
TCAGAAACGGTCTTGATCAGTGGAAAGACTTAGAGACTGGTTGGAACTACTGAAAACTGGTTTCTAATCTTAGGCCTATCTCTGAGGAACCTTGAACAAATTATTCTCTGCATGCTTCCTTCTTAATCAAACATGAGGGAATTTACTCTGCAGATATGTGAAACCATGAGGATTTACCTAGAGAGTAATTTTGCAATATTGAATGAATAAAACTAAAACCTAATGCCTTCCCTGCATACAGCCCAGTCACCATGTCAATTTTAAATGGCCATTTGATTTGATCTATCATGGACCATTTTCTATATTCTTTTCTACATTTATATTTCCATTTGAGAGAATAAAATTGATATAAGTGGCAATTTAAAATAAATTATTTGAAGTAAATATTTTGTGGGTTTTGGCTATATTATCATGTCATATTTCAACTTTAATTTACTGCAATTAGAAATATTTATCTCTTTCCTCACTTTTTTTGTCAAAACATTTGTTAGGACTCAGAAACAAATGATGTACTTTAGGGGAATGGTGTAAAATTTTTGAACTAATTTCTATGGTACCAGTTGAAGTCCATGGATAAGAGGCCATTCAAGTATTAAAATAGGGGGAGACCTTCAAGATGGCAGAAGAGTAAGATGTGGAGATCACCTTCCTCCCCACAAATACATCAGAAATACATCTACATGTGGAACAACTCCTACAGAAAACATACTGAACACTGGCAGAAGACCTCAGACATCCCAAAAGGAAAGAAACTCCCCACGTACCTGGGTAGGGAAAAAGAAAAAAGAAAAAACAGAGGCAAAAGAATAGGGATGGGACCTGCACCAGTGGGAGGGAGCTGTGAAGGAGGAAAAGTTTCCACACACTAGGAAGCCCTTTCACTGGCAGAGACAGGGGGGTTGCGGGGGGGTTAGCTTCAGAGCCATGGAGGAGAGCGCAGCAACAGGAGTGCAGAGAGGAAAGCGGAGAGATTCCCACACAGAGAATTGGTGCCAACCAACACTAACCAGCTGGAGAGAGTTCTCTGCTCACCCACTGGGACAAGTGGGGGCTGGGAGCTGAGGCTCCAGCTTCGGAGGTCAAAACTCAAGGAGAGGACTGGGGTTGGCTGTGTGAACACAGCCTGAAGGGGGCTAGTGTGCCACAGCTGGCCAGGAGGGATTCTGGGGAAAAGTCTGGAACTGCCAAAGAGGCAAGAGACATTTTCTTGTCTCTTTGTTTCATGGTGCGTGAGGAGATGGGGTTCAGAGAACCACCTAAATGAGTTCCAGAGATGGTCGCGAGCTTCAGCTATCAATGAGGACCCCAAAGATGAGCATGAGATGCTAAGGCTGCTGCTGCAGCCACCAAGAAACCTGTGTGCAAGCACAGGTCACTATCCACACATCCCCTCCTGGGAGCCTGTACAGCCCACCACTGTCGGGGTCCTGTGATCCAGGGACAACTCCCAGGAGAACATAAGATGCCCCTCAGGCTGGTGAAATGTCATGCCAGCCTCTGCCACCACAGGCTCGTGCCACATTCCATACCCTTCCCTCCCCCTGGCCTGAGTGAGCCATAGCCCCCAAATCAGATGCTACTTTAACCCTGTCCTGTCTGGGATGGGAACAGACGCTCTCAGGCGACCTACAGGCAAAGGTGGGGCCAAATCCAAAGCTGAACCAAAGGAGCTGTGCAAAGAAAGACGAGAAAGGGAAATATCTCCCAGCAACTTCAGGAAGAACAGATTAAATCTCCACAATCAACTTGATAGACCTGCATCTGTGGAATACATGAATAGACAACGAATCATCCCAAATTGAGGTGGTGGACATTGGGAGCAACAATATATATATATATTTCCTTTTTCTCTTTTTGAGTGTGTAAGTGTATGTTTCTGTGTGTGATTTTGGCTGTATAGCTTTGTTTTTACCATTTGTCCTAAGGTTCTGTCTGTCCTTTTTTTTTTTTTAGTATACTCTTCACAACTTGTTATCATTGGTGGATTTGTTTTTTGGTTTGGTTGCTCTCTTCTTTCTTTCATTCTTTCCTTTTTTTAAAATTATTTTTAAAGTTTTTTATTTTTAATAATTATTTTTTATTTTTCATTATAATAACTTTATTTTTTTATTATTATTTTTTAAATTCTTTCTTTCTTTCTTCTCACTTTTATTCTGAGCCCTGTGGATGACAGGGTCTTGGTGCTACGGTCAGGTGTCAAGCCTGTGTCTCTGAGGTGGGAGAGCCGAGTTCTGGACATTGGTCCACCAGAGAACTCCCAGTTCCACGTAATATCAAATGTAGAAAGTCTCCCAGAGATCTCCATCTCAACGCCAAGACACAGCTCCAATCAACGACCACCAAGCTACAGTGCTGGACACCCATGACAAACAACTAGGAAAACAGGAACATAACCACACCCATTAGCAGAGATGCTGCCTAAAATCATAATAAGGTAACAGACACCACAACACACAACACTGGATGTGGACCTGCCCACCAGAAAGACAAGATCCAGCCTCATGCACCAGAACACCAGCACTAGTCCCTCCACCAGGAAGCCTACACAACCCACTGAAAGAACCTTAGCCACTGGGGGCAGACGCCAAAAACAACAGGAACTACGAACCTGCAGCCTGTGAAAAGGAGACCCCAAACATAGTAATTTAAGCAAAATGAGAAGACAGAAACAAACAGCAGATGAAGGAGCAAGGTAAAAACCCAACAGACCAAACAAATGAAGAGGAAGTAGGCAGTGTACCTGAAAGAGAATTCATGCTAATGATAGTAAAGATGATCCAAAATCTTGGAAATAGAATGGAGAAAATATAAGAAACGTTGAACAAGCACCTAGAAGAACTAAGGAGCACAGAAACAATGATGAACCACACAATAAATGAAATTTAAAATTCTGTAGAAGGAATCAATAGCAGAAAAACTGTGGCAGAAGAATGGATAAGTGACCTTGAAGATAAAATAGTGGAAATAACTACTGCAGAACAGAATAAAGAAAAAAGAATGAAAAGAATTGAGGACAGTCTCAGAGACTTCTGGGACAACATTAAATGCATGAACATTCGAATTATAGGGGTCCCAGAAGAAGAAGAGTAAAAGAAAGGGATTGAGAAAATATTTGAAGAGATTATAGTTGAAAACTACCCTAATATGGGAAAGAAAATAGTTAGCCAAGTCCAGGAAGCACAGAGAGTCCCATACAGGGTAAATCCAAGGAGAAACACACCAAGACACATATTAATTAAATTATCAAAAATTAAATAAAAAGAAAAAATATTAAAAGCACCAACGGAAAAGCAACAAATAACATATGAGGAAATCCCCATAAGGTTAACAACTGAACTTTCAGCAGAAACGCGGCAAGCCAGAAGGGAGTGACAGGACATATTTAAAGTGATGAAAGGGAAAAACATTCAACCAAGATGACTCTACCCAGCAAGGATCTCATTCAGATTCAACGAAGACGTTAAAACATATACAGACCAGAAAAAGTTAAGAGAATTCAGCACCTCCAAACCAGCGTTACAACAAATGCTAACGGAACTTCTCTGGTAGGAAACACAACAGAAGGAAACGAAAAGAGCTACAATAACAAACCAAAAACATTTAAGAAAATGGTAATAGGAACATACATATCAAAAACCACCTTAAATGTTAATGGATTAAATGCTCCAACCAAAAGACATAGACTGACTGAATGGATACAAAAATGAGACCAGTATATATGCTGTCTATAAGAGATACACTTCAAACCTAGGGACATATACAGACTGAATGTGAGCAGATGGAAAATGATATACCATGCAAATGGAAATCAAAAGAAAGCCAGAGTAACAATTCTTCTGTCATACAAAATAGACTTTAAACTAAAGACTATTAAAAGAGACAAAGAAGGACACTACATAATGATCAAAAGATCAACCCAAGAAGAAGATATAACAAGTGTAAATATTTATGCACCCAACATAGGAGCACCTCAATATAAAGGCAAATGCTAACAGCCATAAAAGGGGAAATCAATAGTAACACAATCATAGTAGGGGACTTTAACACCCTACTTTCACCAATGGACAGATCATCAAAAATGAAAATAAATAAGGAAACACAAGCTTTAAATTATATATTAAACAAGATGGGCTCAATTGATATTTATAAGAAATTCTATCCAAAAACAACAGAATACACTTTCTTCTCAAGTGCTCATGGATCATTCTCCAGGATAGATCATATCTTGGGTCACAAATCAAGCCTTGGTAAATTAAAAACTGAAATCATATCAAGTATCTTTTCCGACCACAGTGCAATGAAACTGGATACCAATTACACAAAAAAATCTGTAAAAAGTACAAACACATGGAGGCTAAACAATACACTACTTAATAACCAAGAGATCACTGAAGAATTCAAAGAGGAAATCAAAATATACCTAAAAACAAATGACAATGAAAACACGATGGCCAAAACCTATGAGATGCAGCAAAAACAGTTCTAAGAGGAAAGTATACAGCAATACAATCCTACCTCAAGAAACAAGAAACATCTAAAAGAGGCAACCTAACCCTTCACGTAAAGCAACTAGAGAAAGAAAAACAGAAAAAGCCAAAGTGAACAGAGGAAAGAAATCATAAAGATAAGATGAGAAATAAATGAAAAAGAAATGAAGGAAACAATAGCAAACATCAATAAAAGTAAAAGCTGGTTCTTTGAGAAGATAAAAACAATTGATAAACCACTAGCCAGACTCATCAAGAAAAAAAGGGAGAAGACTCAAATCAATAGAATTAGAAATGAAAAAGGAGAAGTAACAAGAGACACTGCAGAAATACAAAGGATCATTAGAGATTACTACAAGCAACTATATGCCAATAAAATGGACAATGAGGAAGAAATGGACCAATTCTTAGAAAAGCACAACCTTCCAAGACTGAACGAGGAAGAAACAGAAACTATAAACAGACCAATCACAAGCACTGAAATTGAAACTGTGATTAAAAATCTTCCAACAAACAAAAACCCAGGACCAGATGGCTTCACAGGTGAATTCTATCAAACATTTAGAGAAGAGCTAACATCTAACTTTCTCAAACTCTTCCAAAATATAGCAGAGGGAGGAAGAATGCCAAACTCATTCTATGAGGCCAAGATCACCCTGATACCAAAACCAGACAAAGATGTCACAACGAAAGAAAACTACAGGCCAATATCACTGATGAAAGTAGATGCAAAAATCCTCAGCCAAGTAATAGCAAACAGAATCCAACAGCACATTAAAAGGATCATACACCATGAACAAGTGAGGTTTATCCCTGGAATGCTAGGATTCTTCAATATATGCAAATCAGTCAATGTGATCCACCATGTCAACAACTTAAAGAATAAAAACCATATGTTCATCTCAATAGATGCAGTAAAAGCTTTTGGCAAAATTCAACACCAATTTATGATTAAAAAAACCCTTCAGAAAGTAGATGTAGAGGGAACTTATCTCGACATAATAAAGTCCATGTATGACAAACCCACAGCCGACATCATTCTCAATGGTGAAAACTAAAACCATTTCCACTAAGATCAGGAAAAAACAGCATTGCCACTCTCACCACTATTATTCAACATCGTTTGGAAGTTTTAGTCATGGAAATCAGGGAAGAAAAAGAAATAAAAGGAATCCACATCGGAAAAGAAGTAAAGCTGTCACTGTTTGCAGATGACATGATATTACACATAGAGAATCCTAAAGATGCTATCAGAAAAATGCTAGAGCTAATCAATGAATTTGCTAAAGTAGCAGGATACAAAATTAATGCACAGAAATCTCTTGCATTCCTATACAGTAATGATGAAAAATCTGAAAGAGAAATTACGGAAACACTCTCATTTACCATTGCAAAAAAAAAAAAAGAATAAAATACCTAAGAATAAACCTACCTAAGGAGAAAAAAGAGCTGTGCAGAAAACTAAAAGACACTGATGAAAGGAATTAAAGATGATACAAACAGATAGAGAGATATACCATGTTTTTGGATTGGAAGAATCAACATTGTGAAAGTGACTATACTATCCAAAGCAATCTACAGATTCAATGCAATCTCTGGCGTTTTACTACTGGCATTTTTCACAGAACTAGAACAAAAAATTTCAGTATTGTGTGGAAACACAAAAGACCCCAAATAGCCAAAGCATTCTTGAGAAAAAAAAAAAAAACGGAGCTGGAGGAATCAGGCTTCCTGACTTCAGACTATACTACAAAGCTACAGTAATCAAGACAGTATGGTACTGGCACAAAAACAGAAATGTAGCTGGAGGGAACAGGATAGAGAGCTCAGAGATAAACCCACACATATATGGTCACCTTAGTTTTGATAAAGGTGGCAAGAATATACAGTTGAGAAAAAACAGCCTCTTCAATAAGTGTTGCTGGGAGAACTGGACAGCTACATGTAAAAGAATGATATTAGAACACTCCCTAACAACATACACAAAAATAAACTCAAAATGTATTAAACTCCTAAATGTAAGGCCGGACACTATAAAACTCTTAGGGGAAAACATAAGCAGAACACTCTATGACATAAATCACAACAAGATCCTTTTTGACTCACCTCTTAGAGAAACGGAAATAAAAACAATAATAGAAAAATGGGACTTAATGAAACTTAAAAGCTTTTCCACAGCAAAGGAAACCATAAAAAAGCCCAAAAGACAATGGGAGAAAATATTTGCAAATGAAGGAACTGCCAAAGGATAAATCTCCAAAATATACAAGCAGCTCATGCAGCGCAATAAGAAAAGAAAAAAACAACCCAATCTAAAACTGGGCAGAAGATCTAAATGGACATTTCTCCAAAGAAGATATACAGATTGCCAACAAACACATGAAAAAATGTTCAACATCAGTAATCATTAGAGAAATGCAAATCAAAGCTACAATGAGGTATCAACTCACACCAGTCAGAATGGCCATCAACAAAAAATCTACAAACAATAAATGCTGGAGAGGGTGTTGAGAAGAGGGAACCCTCTTGCACTCTTGGTGGGAATGTAAATTTATACAGCCACTACAGAGAACAGCATGGAGCTTTCTAATAAACTAAAAATAGAACTACCGTACGTCCCAGCAATCGCACTACTGGGAATATACCCTGTGAAAACCATAATTCAAAACGACTCATGTACTACAATATTCATTACAGCTCTATTTACAATAGCCAGGACATGGAAGCAACCTAAGTGTCCATAGACAGATGAATAGATTAAGAAGATGTGGCACATATATACAATGGAATATTACTCAGCCATAAAAAGAAACCAAATTGAGTCATTTGTAGTGAGTTGGATGGACCTAGAGTTTGTCATACAGAGTGAATTAAGTCAGAAAGAGGTAAACAAATACTGTATGCTAACACATATATATGGAATCTAAAATGAAAAAAAAAAATGGTTATGAAGAACCTAGGGCCAGGATGGGAATAAAGACACAGACTTACTAGAGAATGGACTTGAGGACACAGGGAGGGGGAAGGGTAAGTTAGGACAAAGTGAGAGAGTGGCATGGACATATATACACTATCAATGTAAAATAGCTAGTGTGAAGCAGCCACATAGCAGAGGGAGATTAGCTTGATGCTTTGTGACCACCTAGAGGTGAGTGGGAGAGGGAGAGTGGGAGGGACAGAGATGCAAGAGGGAAGAGATATGGTGATACATGTATATGTATAGCTGATTCACTTTGTTATAAAGCAGAAAGTAACACACCATTGTAAAGCAATGTTACTCCAATAAAGATGTTTTAAAAAAAAAAGAATTAAAATAGAACTTCAAGATGGTGGAAGAGTAAGAGGTGGAGATCACCTTCCTCCCCACAAATACATCAGAAGTTCAACTACATGTGGAAGAATTCCTATAGAACATCTGTTGAACACTGGCAGAAGACCTCAGACTTCCCAAATGGCAATAAAATCCTCACATACCTGTGTAGGGCAAAAGAAAAAAAAAAAAAAAAACAAAGACAATAGAATAGGGATGGGACCAGTACATCCGGGAGGGAGCTGTGAAGGAGCAAAAGTTTGCACCCACTAGGAAGCCCCTTCAGTGATAGAGACCAGGAGGGGGCAGGGGGTGTGCCACGGAGCCATGGAGAAGAGCGCAGCAACAGGGTGCAGAGGGCAAAGTGGAGAGTTTCCCACACAGAGGATCAGTGCCAACCAGCACTCACCAGCCTGAGATGCTTGTCTGCTCACCCACCGTGGTGGGTGGAGTCTGGGAACTGAGGGTCAGGCTTCAGATGTCAGATCCCAGGGAGAGGACTGCGGTTGGCTGCGTGAAGACAGCCTGAGGGGGCTAGTGTGCCACAGCTAGCCAGGAGGGAGTCCAGAAAAATGTCTAGACCTGTAGAAGAGGCAAGAGACCATTGTTTTGGGGTGTGTGAAGAGAGGGGATTCCTTCCCCATCTGCCCACAGAAGGCAGAGCGCCACCTAAATTAGCTCCAGAGACGGGTATGAGCCATTGTTATCAGCTTGGATCCCAGAGACAGGCATGAAACAATAACGCTGCTGCTGCAGCCACCAAAAATCCTGTGTGCAAGTGTGGGTCACTATCCACACTGCCCCCCCTGAGAGCCTGTTCAGCCTGCCACTGCCAGGGTCCTGTGATCCAGGGACAACTTCCCTTGGAGAACACATGGCATGCCTCAAGCTGTTGCAACATGACAGTGGTCTCTGCCGCCACAGATCCTCCCAGCATTCCAATTATGACTACTGTACCCCTCTCTCCCCAAGGCATGAGTGACCCAGAGCCACCTAATCAGCTGCTGCTATAAGCCCTTCATGTCTGCACTGGGATCAGATACCTGAGGGTGACCTACACACAGAGATGGAGGTGGGGCGAAAACGAAAGCTGAATACCAGGAGATATGTGAATAAAGAAGAGAAGGGGAAATTTCTCCATGCAGCCTAAGGAGAGGCGGATTAAATCCCCACAATCAATTCATGTACCCTGCATCTCTGGAATACTTGAATAGAGAACGAATCATCCCAAAAATGACGCAGTGGAAATTTGGGAGCAACTGTAGACCTGGGGTTTGCTGGCTGCTACTGATTTGTTTCTAATATTTATGTTTATCTCAATTTAGTTTTTAGTGCTTGTAATCATTGGTGTATTTGTTTACTGGTTCGGTTGCTCTCTTCTTTTTGCTTTAATTATTATTTTTTCTTTAATTATTTAATTATCATAATTTTTTATGTTAATAATTTTTTAATTTATTTATTTTCTATTTTATTTAATTTCTTTCTTTTTTCTTCTGAGCTGTGAGGATGACAGGGTCTTGGTTCTCCAGCATTGTGTCATGCCTGAACCTCTGAGGTGGGAGAGCCAAGTTCAGGACATTGGTCCACCAGATACCTCCCAGCCCCACATAATATCAATCAGCAAGAACTCTCCCAGAGATCTCCAGTTGAACGTTAAGACCCAGCTCCATGCAACAGCCAGCAAGTTCCAGTGCTGGATGCCCCATGATTAAAAAGTTGTAAGACAGGAACACCACACCAACTATTAGCAGAGAGGCTGTCTAAAATCATACTAAGTTCTCAGACACCCCAAAACACACCACAGGACATGTCCCTGCCCACGAGAAAGACAAGATCCAGCCTCAACCACCAGAACACAGGCAACAATCCCCTCCACCAGGAATGCTACACAACCCACTAAACCCACCTCACCCACTGGGGATGGACACCAAAACAACAGGAACCATGAACCTGCAGCCTGCAAAAAGGAAACCCCAAACACAGTAAGTTAAACAAAATGAGAAGACAGAGAAATACACAGCAGATGAATGAGCGAGGTGAAAACTCACCAGACCAAACAAATGAAGAGGAAACTGACAGTCTACCTGAAAAAAAACTCAGAGTAATGATAGTAAAGATATCAAAAATCTTGGAAATAGAATGGGGAAAATACAAGAAACGTTTAACAAGGACCTAGAAGAACTAAACAGCAAACAAACAATGATGAACAACAAAATAAATGAAATTAAAAATTTCTCTAGAAGGCAATAGCAGAAAAACTAAGGCAGAAGAACAGATAAGTGACCTGGAAGATAAAAGAGTGGAAATAACTTCCACAAAACAGAATAAAGAAACAAGAATGAAAAGAATTGAGGACAGTCTCACAGACCTCTATGACAGCATTAAATGCAGCAACTTTTGAATTATAGGGGTCCCAGAAGAGGAAGAGAAAAAGTAAGGGTGTGAGAAAATATTTGAAGAGATTTTATAGAAAACTTCCCTAATATGAGAAAGGAAATAGTCCATTAAGTCCAGGAAACGCAAAGAGTCCCATACAGGATAAATCCAAGGAGAAACACGCCAAAACACATACTAATCAAACTATAAATAATTAAATACAAAGAAAAATATTAAAGCAGAAAGGGAAAAGCAACAAATAACACACAAGGGAATCCCCATAAGGTTAACAGGTGATATTTCAGCAGAAACTCTGCAAGCCAGAAGGGAGTGGCAGGACATATTTAAAGTGATGAAAGGGACAAACATACAACCAAGATTACTCTACCCAGCAAGGATCTCATTCAGATTCGACAGATAAATTAAAACCTTTACACACAAGCAAAAGTTAAGGGAATTCAGCACCGCCAAACCAGCTTTACAACAAATGCTAAAGGAGCTTCTCTAGACAGGAAACACAAGAAAAGGAAAAGACCGAAAAGAACAAACTCAAAACAATTACGAAAATGGTAATAGGAACGTACATATAGATAATTACCTAAAATGTAAATGGATTAAATGCTCCAGCCAAAAGACCTAGTCTGGCTGAATGGATACAAAAACAAGACCCATATATATGTTGCCTACAAGAGACGCAATTCAGACCTAGGGTCACATACAGACTGAAAGTGAGGGGAAGGAAAAAGATATTCCATACAAATGGAAATCAAAAGAAAGCTGGAGCAGCACTTCTCATATCAGACAAAATAGACTTTAAAATAAAGACTATCACAAGAGACAAAGGACACTACATGATGATCAAGGGATCAATATAAGAAGAAGATATAACAATTGTAAATATTTATGCACCCAACATAGGAGCACCACAATACATAAGGAAAATGGTAACAGCCATAAAAGGGGAAATCGACAGTAGCGCAATAATAGTAGCACAAAAATAATAGGACTTTAACACCCCACTTTCACCAACGGACAGATCATCTAAAATGAAATAAATAAGGAAACACAAGCTTTAAATGACACATTAGACAACATGGACTTAATTGATATTTATAGGAAACTCCAGCCTAAAAAAACAGGTATTCTGTGCTCAAGTGCTCAAGGAACATTCTCCAGGATAGATAATATCTTGGTTCACAAATCGAGCCGTGGTAAATTTAAGAAAAGTGAAATCATATCAAGTATCTTTTCCTACCACAATGCCATGACACTAGATATGAATTACAGGAATAAACTGTAAAAAATACAAACACATGAGACTAAACATTACACTACTAAACAACCAAGAGATCACTGAAGAAATCAAAAGGAAATCAAAAAATACTTAGAAGCAAATGACAATGAAAACCCGATGATGCAAACCTATGGGATGCAGCCAAAGAAGATCTAAGAGGGAAGTTTATAGCAATGCAATCCTACCTCAAAAAACAAGCAAACAAAAAGCTCAAATAAACAACCTAAACTTGCACCTAAAGCAGTTAGAGAAAGAAGAAGAACAACAACAACAACAACAAAAAAACAAAGTTAGTAAAAGGAAATAAATCATAAAGATCAGATCAGAAATAAATGAAAAATAATTGAAGGAAACTATAGCAAAGATCAAAAAAACTGGAAGCTGCTTCTTTGAGAAGTTAAAGAAAATTGATAAACCACTAGCCAGACTCACCAGGAATAAAAGGGAGAAGACTCACATCAACAGAATTAGAAATGGAAAATGAGAAGTAGCAACTTACAATGCAGTAATACAAATAATCATGAGGGATTACTACAAGCAACTATATGTCAAAAAACCTGGCAGAAATGGACCAATTCTTAGAAAAGCACAACCTTTTGAGACTGAACCAGGAAGAAATAGAAAATATAGACAGACCAATCACAAGCACTGAAATTGAAACTGTGATTAAAAATTTTCCAACAAGCAAAAACCCAGGACCAGATGGCGTCACAGGCGAATTCTACCAAACATTTAGAGAAGAGCTGACACCTATCCTTCTTAAACTCTTCCAAAATATAGCAGAGTGAGGAACACTACCAAACATATTCTACGAGGCCACCATCACCCTGATACCAAAATCAGAGGAATATGTCACAAAGAAAGAAAAGTAGAGGCCGGTATCACTGATGAACATAGATGCAAAATCCTCAACACAATACTAGCAAACAGAATCCAACAGCACATTAAAAGGATCATACACCATGATCAAGTGGGGTTTATCCCAGAGTGCAAGGATTCATCAATATATGCAAATCAATCAATGTGATACACCAAATAAACCAACTGAAGGATAAAAAATCATATGATAATCTCAATAGATGAAGAAAAATCTTTTGACAAAATTCAACATGCATTTATGATAAAAACTCTCCAGAAAGTAGGCATAGAGGGGTTCTACCTTAACATAATAAAGGCCATATATGACAAACTCACAGCCAACATCATTCTCAATGGTGAAAATTTGAGACCATTTCCTCTAAAATCAGGAATAAGACAAGGTTGCCAATGCTAACCACTATCATTCAACATAGTTTTGGAAGTTTTAGCCACAGAAATCAGAGAATAAAAAGAAATAAAATGCATCCAAGTTGGAAAGAAGGAATAAAACTGTCACTGTTTGCAGACGGCATGATACTACACATAGAGAATCCTAAAGATGCTACGAGAAAACTACTAGAGCTAATCAATGAATTTGGTAAAGTATTAGGGTACAAAATTAATGTACAGAAATCTCTGGCATTCCTACACACTAATGATGAAAAATCTGAAAAAGAAAGTAAGGAAACATTCCCATTTACCACTGCAACAAAAAGAATAAAATTCCTAGGAGTAAACCTATCTAAGTAGACAAAAGACCTGTATGCAGAAAACTATAGAACACTGATGAAAAAAATTAAAGACGATACAAACAGATGGAGAGATATACCATGTTGTAACATTGGAAGAATCAACATTGTGAAAATGACTATAGTACCCAAAGCAATCTACAGGTTCAATGCAATCCCTATCAAACTACCAATGGCATTTTTCACAGAACTAGAACAAAAAATTTCACAATTTGTATGGAAACTCAAAAGACCCTGAACAGCCAAAGCAATCTGGAGAAAGAAAAACGGTGCTGGAGGAATCAGGCTCACTAACTTCAGACTATATTAGAAAGCTACAGTAATCAAAACAATATGGTACTGGCACAAAGACAGAAATATAGATCAATGGAACAGGATAGGAAGCCCAGACATAAATCCATGCACATATGGTCACCTTATTTTTGATAAAGGAGGCAAGAGTATACAATGCAGAAAAGACAGCCTCTTCAATAAGTGGTGCTGGGAAAACTGGACAGCTACATATAAAAGAATGAAATTAGAATAGTCCCTAACACCATACAAAAAAATAAACTCAAAATTGATTAAAGACCTAAATGTAACACCAGACATTATAAAACCCTTAGAGGAAAACATAGGCAGACCACTCTATGACATAAGTCACAGCAAGATCCTTTTTGACGTACCTCCTAGAGAAATGGAAATAAAAACAAAAGTAAACAAATGAGATCTAATGAAACTTAAAAATCTTTTCACAGCAAAGAAACCATAAACAAGATGAAAAGACAACCCTCAGAATGGGAGGAAATATTTGCATATGAAGCAACTGACAAAGGATTAATCTCCAAAATATACAAGCAGCTCAATATTAAAAAAACAAATAACCCAATCCATAAATGGGCCAAAGACCTAAATAGACATTTCTCCAAAGAAGATAAACAGATTGCCCACAAACACCTTAATGTATGCTCAACATCACTAATCATTAGAGAAGTGCAAATCAAAACTACAATAACATATCACCTCACACTGGTCAGAATAGCCATCATCAAAAAATCTACAAAGAATAAATGCAGAAGTGGGTGTGTAGGAAAGGGAACCCTCTTGCACTGTTGGTGGGAATGTAAATTGATACAGCCACTATAGAGAGCAGTATGGATGTTCCTTAAAAAACGAAAAATAGAATTACTGTATGATCCAGCAATCCCACTACTGGGTACATACCCTGAGAAAACCACAATTCAAAAAGAGTCATGTACCACAATATTCATTGCATCACTATTTACAATAACCAGGACATGGAAGCAACCTAAGTGTCCATCTACAGATGAATGGATAAAGAAGATGTGGTACATATATACAATGGAATATTACTCAGACATAAAAAGAAATGAAATTGTGTCTTTTGTAGTGAGGTGGACGGACCTAGTGTCTGTTATACAGAGTGAAGTAAGTCAGAAAGAGAAAAACAAATACAGTATGCTAACACATATATATGGAATCTAAAAAAAAAAAAAGTTTCTGTTGATCCTAGGGGCAGGACAGGAGTAAAGATGCAGTCATAGAGAATGGACTTGACACGTAAGGGTTGAAGGGTAAGATGGGATGTAGTGAGATAGTAGCATTGACATATATACACTATCAAATGTAAAATACATAGCCAGTGGGAAGTAGCTGCATAGCACAGGGATATCAGCTCAGTGCTGTGTGACCATGTAGGGTGTTGGGAGTGTGGGCGGGAGATGCAAGAGGAAGGTGATATGGGGATATATGTATACATATAGCTGATTCACCTTGTTATACAGGAGAAACTAATAGAACATTGTAAAGCAATTGTACTCCAATAAAGATGTTTAAAAAAAGAATTAAAATATTATTTATAAATGGGTTCGAATCTGGGTATTTTACGTCTCTTTTCTTGTGGTCTCTTCAATTCTACCACAATAAGATGCCTTCATGTGTTCTTTTAAATCCTTTGATTTTTTTCTGATTTTGCATTTTGGATAATGCACTTAGCTTCTTTTAGGTCCCTAAGATAACTGGATACTATGTGTAACAAGCTAATAGGTGTGATAGCAGTGTGGGTTGCCATGACTTTACTTACATTAAATATATGAATTTGAATTGAGAATCTATATCTGTGTTAAACTATATCTACATTTTAATGGAAACATACACTTTAATATTGGCAGAGCTAATCTTTTGCTAACTAGGTTTTATTAAATAGGTTAAATATGTTTTTAAACTTAGAAAGAGAAAATTAAACACTAAGATATTTTGAGCAGTAAGATATTTTAATTGAATATTTTCATATGTAATTGTTCTTAATAAATTGAATCTCTGAAAAAAGTATTGACTACATTTTGATGAAATTCACTTTGTTTTTTAATCAATGAGTTTCTGTGTTTCAAAATGTTTCACTTCTCCCAAATATAATATATAGATTCTAGATTCTCTAAGTGTTTCCAGCTGAGCAAGGGAAAATGGAAAACTGGTAAAAACTACCAATCCACTTTCCACTTGTAGTTTTAAGCTTGTACAGTTACATTCTGATTTTCCCTACTTCATGTTTGTTTCTTTTTGAAATTATTTATGAAAACAGTTTTGGATAAATTCTCACCACTTGATTAAGAAATATGGTCTTTCAGCGACCAACCAATTCTGTCTGATCAGTAAAGGATGACAGCCTTTTTGGCATGATGAACAGTGTATAGCTAGTCAGTTGAAAATATCCGGGCTTAACCATCTCACTGGGTTCTCCTGGCATTGAGTAAAACTAGCTCACCTGAACTAGAGGAAGCCCCTTTGACAACTGCCATTATTTCTTTTTCTTATTATCACTATCTTCCTTCTATCTGATGTCAGAGGCAAAGACCCAAGAGTATGCAGCAGGATTTAATGGCAACAGGTACCAACTCATATTCACTTCCTCTTTGAAAATATGATTTGTCTTTCATTCAGTCAATACACAATTATACATGATTTATTGACTACTTTTTTATTTTTTATTTTTTTATATAATGAATGGTATCATCTTAGAAACAATGGTTGACTACTTCTTATATGCAACATACCACAGTAGATATTGCAGAGAGGAAGATATGAAAAAGTACCTAATTACCCAATTGGTGGGGAGAAAAATACTATCTTGTTTTCTGAAAAATAGGTGTGACAGATTGTAGCAAGTCCTTAATAGAGGCACACAAATTGAATTATGTCATGACAAGAATATTCTGAATAATCAATTTTGACAAGGGCAGCAAGGGAAGACTTCATGATGGAATTGAGTGTTGGAGGATAAGGATTTCAGTGCTCTTCCAGTCTTAGGGTACACTATGAACAATGACACATGGTTCTGAGATTATCAGAAAAATTATGAGTAGTTGGTCATGATATTTACAGTGAGTGGAAGGCTATAGTTGATAGAGATGCTGAAAGATAGTTTACAGCCAGATGAAGTGCCTTGAGTTCTATGTGAAGAAATTTGGGGCTGAAAGGGAGGTATTGATCCTGAGGAAAAGATGTGGACAACAGAGTTCCAAAGAAATGCCTGCTGAGTGTAGTGAAATTGTGGGTATAATTGTGGGCAAATATTGTATGAATAGAAATTTCTGGGTTTTTTTTTTTTTTTCCTGTAATTGGAAGAAAAGCAGAACATGAAGTTTTATGGTCAGCAGACACTGTTGACGTCCATCACATATTGCACAAATGTTGACTTTAAGGGCTTAGGTCTCTGTGCTTCTCTCTCTGAGAGCTTTCTATAGTTCTGTAAGAATTTATGTAGTCCATGCATAGGGCAGCCTGGAATGAGGAATTTAATGCCCTTATGGGCAAACTTCAATAAATATGAGATGGGGCTAGGAGGATAAACACTCCAGCTTCCCCATTCATTGAAAGAATATTCTAAATAATTTCTCAGTTGATCCCCAGTGGGATTGAGGCCCACTTGCACATAATGGTAATCCATTGCTTAATGTAAAATTTATTTTTTTCTCTCTTCTTTATCTCATTTCCTCACCCCTTAACTTGTGCTTCCTGAGATCACTACCAAATAAACTATATGCAACCAAGGACCTTGTCTCAGTGTTTGCTTTTGGGTTAACCCAAATTAAGATAGTTTGTATTAGTGCCCTAGAGAGCACACCCTCAGGCTAGAATCCTGGAAATGCATCAATTGTTCATCAGATGGTAACAAAGAACACTATCCTGGTGAATAGGGTGGCTTACAGTAACACAACAATTACTAAGATCCTAACTTCTTGGTGGATTGGGATGATGTACAAGTGGAAGGGGAAGTAATGACTCAGGCAATATCTAGCATGTGGGAAAATGTAGAAGCAATGGTCATTTTATTAAATATCTTAGGAAATGTAGGAAAAAAAGGAATGGCATGCTCAGGTCACTCAACTACTAACTCAGTGCAGTCTGTTATATTTGGAAGATCCCCATGATAGCATATAAAGAAAGTATTTAAAAGTTGAAATTAGCTGACATTAAAACAAGTCCAATTTCTCTTCTAATTTTCCTCTCCTTGATGCCCTGACAAAACACATGCGTTCTAGAGGTTAGGGAGTACACCCTACAGTAATTCAGAGATGGTCAAATTAGTGAAGATTTTAGGGGTCCAATGATTATGCTAGGACAGATTCATAAGGAAAAACAAGTTATTTCACTTTGTACCTCCTACCACTAAAATCTAGGTGCATTTTTCTGTTGGATTCTTTGTATTTTTGAGGAATATTTGTTTGATTCATTTATCAAGTGACTTTGAATGCTGGCAGTTTTGAGAGAAGCTCAGAGGTTGAGAGGTTATGGAAGAGAAGTAGTAGTTTATGGAAGAGAAGCAACTATCTACTTGAAAAACAGCTTCTACTATGCTCTTGGGACCTAGTAGCAACTGAGATCTGAGCCACTGGGCATCAAATTATTGTCAGAATAGAGCTGCCTATTTTGATCTGGGATCTCTGAGATCCACCATGGTCATAGTTTGGGTGGGCACAACAGCAATCCATCATGTGTTTTATCATTTGGAGTCAAGGCTGACTGGATCCAGGATAACATGAAAAAGTGCCAGATGCCTGAACAAGCGGCTCAGTCCTTCATGTCACCCAAACCTGTCAATGCCTCTCTTTCAGCCAACAACTGTTTATTCATGAGTGTTCCCTATGACAAGCTAATAACAGGAAGAAACCCAGACTTAGACCTTCAATAGGTATGCTCAATATTTTGGCATGAGCTGAAAAAATAAACTAGTTTTACAATAAAGCTTCCTTTGTTATCCTAAAGAGCTGCAGTAAAGGAAATCCTTCTAGTGGGACAGATCTGCAAGAGGAACAATTGATTATCAACTTTGTAAGGAGGGAAAAGTTGTCTGATGTAAGGATATACATGTACTCTTGGGCAGAGGTGAAAGGTTTGGTTGTTGACCAGGGCCTCAGCGGAACAACATTGGAGATTAGGGACAAAATAATATGGAGAAAATGTATGTGGATGTATCATTAGGTGTTTGCCCAATGTGTTTAGATGCCCTGAGAAGCCTGCACTGCAGAGGAGGTACTCAACAGCCAGACTGAACAGTATTATTTATGTATCCTTGTTCACCACATTTCTTGCACTATGGGCTTATG
Source organism: Eschrichtius robustus (assembly GCF_028021215.1). Classification (NCBI taxonomy): domain Eukaryota; kingdom Metazoa; phylum Chordata; class Mammalia; order Artiodactyla; family Eschrichtiidae; genus Eschrichtius; species Eschrichtius robustus. The sequence continues at coordinate 33,129,563 of NC_090840.1, read as the reverse complement.
AAAAGACAGAATGATAATAATAGAGGTTTAGTATATAAACTCCACAACATGAGCTTCCTGGCATGTCTTTTCTGGTTTCTACTTAATTTAAATCTAGAGTCTTATTAATGTGCTGTAGTATGTGCAGAACACATTTGGCTATGAAGTTTAAAATCTGGCCTGCTTTACAGATTTAGAAAAATGTTTTTGTGCCTTAATGCCTAAGTGTCTTCCTTGTTGACAGAAATTCTTTCCCCATTTTTTTTGCCACAGCTGAGGCTACATATTGAGATCTGTACTCCTGTGTTTGTTAAGGCCTCGTTAAAAGTTAGTTCTGCCCATTTAAAATAACTGCTCACTTTTGGACAATTCTGACCAAACAAAATCAAATTCTTATAGTGTTACCCATACTCACAAAGTCAAAGGTTACAGCTGCTCACCCACATGAACCTGGTAAAAGCCATGTGTACTAGAGTATAAATCAGCTGTAAAATGCAATATAGTGTGTTGGCAATAACTATGTTTGAAAACTTTTATACCCCTGATTGCTAAAGCCCATGGTACAACCATATATCCTGGCCACATAAATTAATCTCTACAAATGTTATTTTATTCTGCACTTATGAGTCCTTACATATAATTAGCAAATTTCCTGGCTCGAACAATCCAATAGTCAAGTTTTATTTTTATTTATTTAACATCTTTATTGGAGTATATTTGCTTTACAATGGTGTGTTAGTTTCTTCTGTATAACAAAATGTGTCAGTATATATATATATCCCCATATCCTCTCCCTCTTGCGTCTCCCACACACCCTCTCTAACCCACCCCTCTAGGTGGTCACAAAGCACCAAGCTGATCTCCCTGTGCTATGCGGTTGCTTCCCACTAGCTATCTATTTTACGTTTGGTAGTGTATATATGTCCATGCCACTCTCTCACTTTGTCACAGCTTACCCTTCCCCCTCCTCATATCCTCAAGTCCATTCTCTACATCTGCGTCCTTATTCCTGCCCCGCCCCTAGGTTCTTCAAAACAATTTTCTTCTTTTTTAGATTCCATATATATGTGTTAGCATATGGAATTTGTTTTTCTCTTTCTGACTTACTTCACACTGTATGACAGACTGTAGGTCTATCCACCTCATTACAAATAACCTAATTTCATTTCATTTATGGCTGAGTAATATTCCATCGTATATATGTGCCACATCTTCTATATCCATTCATCGATCGATGGACACTTAGGTTGTTTCCATGTCCTGGTTATTGTAAATAGTGATGCAATGAATATTGTGTTACATGAGTCTTTTTGAATTATGGTTTTCTCAGGGTATATGCCTAGTAGTGGGATTGCTGGGTTGTACGGGAGTTCTATTTTTAGTTTTTAAGGGAACCTTCATACTGTTCTCCATAGTGGCTGTATCAATTTACATTCCCACCAACAGGGCAAGAGGGTTCCCTTTTTTCCACACGTTCTCCAGCATTTATTGTTTGTAGATTTTTTGATGATGGCCATTATGATGGGTGTGAGGTGATACCTCATTGTAGTTTTGCTTTGTATTTCTCCAATGTTTACTGATGTTGAGCATTCTTTCATGTGCTTGTTGGCAATCTGTACATCTTCTTTGGAGAAATGGCTATTTAGGTCTTCTGCCCATTTTTGAATTAGGTTTTTGTTTTTTTGATATTGAGCTGTGTGAGCCGCTTGTACATTTTGGAGATTAATCCTTTGTCAGTTGCTTCATTTGCAAATACTTTCTCCCATTCTGAGGGTTGTCTTTTTGTCTTGTTTATGGTTTCCTTTGCTGTGCAAAAGCTTTTAAGTTCATTAGGTCCCATTTGTTTATTTTTGTTTTTATTTCCATTTCTCTAGGAGGTGGGCCAAAAGGATCTTGCTGTGATTTATGTCATAGAGTGTTCTGCCTAAGTTTTCCTCTAAGAATTTTATAGTGTTTGGCCTTACATTTAGGTCTTTAATACATTTTGAGCTTATTTTTGTGTATAATGTTAGGGAGTATTCTAATTTCATTCTTTTACTTGTAGCTGTCCAGTTTTCCCAGAACCACTTATTGAAGAGGCTGTCTTTTCTCCATTGTATATTCTTGCCTCCTTTATCAAAGGTAAGGTGACCATATGTGCATGGGTTTATCTCTGGGCTTTCTATCCTGTTCCATTAATCTATATTTCTGTTTTTGTGCCAGTGCCATACTGTTTGATCACTGTAGCTTTGTAGTATAGTCTGAAGTCAGGGAACCTGATTCCTTCAGTTCTGTTTTTCTTTATCAACATAGCTTTGGCTATTCGAGGTCTTTTCTGTTTCCATACAAATTGTGAAATTTTTTGTTCTAGTTCTGTGAAAAATGCCATTGGTAGTTTGATAGGGATTGCATTGAATCTGTAGATTGCTTTGGGTAGTAGAGTCGTTTTCACAATGTTGATTCTTCCAATCCAAGAACAAGGTATATCTCTCCATCTATTTCTATCATCTTTAATTTCTTTCATCAGTGTCTTATAATTTTCTGCATACAGGTCTTTTGTCTCCGTAGGCAGGTTTATTCCTAGATATTTTATTCTTTTTGTTGCAATGGTAAATGGGAGTGTTTTCTTAATTTCACTTTCAGATTTTTCGTCATTAGTGTATAGGAATGCAAGAGATTTCTGTGCATTAATTTTGTATTCTGCTACTTTACCAAATTTATTGATTAGCTCTAGTAGTTTTCTGGTAGCATCTTGAGGATTCTCTATGTATAGTATCACGTCATCTGCATACAGTGACAGTTTTACTGCTTCTTTTCCTATTTGGATTCATTTTATTTCTTTTTCTTCTCTGATTGCTGTTGATAAAACTTCCAAAACTATGTTGAATAACAGTGGTGAGAGTGGGCAACACAGTCTTTTCCTGATCTTAGTGGAAATGGTTTCAGTTTTTCACCATTGGGAATGTTGGTGGCTGTGAATTTGTCATATATGGCCTTTATTATGTGGAGGTATGTTCTCCCTCTGCCTACTTTCTGGAGCTTTTTTATTGAAAATGGGTGTTGAATTTTGTCAAAAGCTATTTCTGCATCTATTGAGATGATCATATGGTTTTTCTCTGTTTGGTAATATGGTTTATCTTGTTGATTGATTTGTGTATATTGAAAAATACTTGCATTCCTGGGATAAACCTCACTTGATCATGGTGTATGATCCTTTTAATGTGCTGCTGGATTCTGTTTGCTAGTATTCTGTTGAGGATTTTTGCATCTATGTTAATCAGTGATATTGGCCTGTAGTTTTCTTTCTTTGTGACATCTTTGTCTGGTTGTGTTATCAGGATAATGGTGGCCTCATAGAATGAGTTTGGGAGTGTTCCTCCCTCTGCTATATTTTGGAAGGGTTTGAGAAGGATAGGTGTTAGCTCTACCTTAAATATATGAAAGAATTCACCTGTGAAGCCATCTTGTACAGGGCTTTTTATTGTTGGAAGATATTTTATTACAGTCTCAATTTCAGTGCTTGTGATTGGTCTGTTTATAGTTTCTGTTTCTTCCTCGTTCAGTCTTGGAAGGTTGTGCTTTTCTAAGAATTGGTCCATTTCTTCCTGGTTGTCCATTTTATTGGCATATAGTTGCTTGTAGTAATCTCTAATGATCCTTTGTATTTCTGCAGTGTCTGTTGTTACTTCTCCTTTTTCATTTCTAATTCTATTGATTTGAATCTTTTCCCTTTTATTCTTGATCAGTCTGGCTAATGGTTTATCAATTTTTTTTTATCTTCTCAAAGAACCAGCTTTTACCTTTATTGATCTTAGCTATTGTTTCCTTCATTTGTTTTTCATTTATTTCTCATCTGATCTTTATGATTTCTTTCTTCTTCTTACTTTGGTGTTTTCTTGTTCTTCTTTCTCTAATTTCTTTAGGTGTAAGTTTAGGTTGTTTACTTGTGATGTCTCTTGTTTCCTGAGGTAGGATTGTGTTGAGATAAACTTCCCACTTAGAACTGCTTTTGCAGCATCCCATAGGTTTTAGGTGGTCGTGTTTTCATTGTCATTTTTTTCTAGGTATTTTTTAATTTCCTTTTGATTTCTTCAGTGATCTCTTGGTTATTTAGTAGTGTATTGTTTAGCCTCCATGTGTTTTATTTTTTACAGATTTTTTCCTGTAATTGATATCTAGTCTCATAGTATTGTGGTCAGAAAAGGTACTTGATATGATTTCAATTTTCTTAAATTTACCACGGCTTGATTTGTGACCCAAGATATGATCTATCCTGGAGAATGTTCCATGAGCACTTGAGAAGAAAGTGTATTCTGTTGTTTTTGGATGGAATGTCCTCTAAGTATCAATTAAGTCCATCTTGTTTAATGTATCATTTAATGCTTGTGTTTCCTTATTTATTTTCATTTTTGATGATCTGTCCATTGATGAAAGTGCGGTGTTAAAGTCCCCTACTATTATTGTGCTACTGTCGATTTCCCCTTTTATGGCTGTTAGCATTTGCCTTATGTGTTGAGGTGCTCCTATGTTGGGTGCATAAATATTTACAATTGTTATATCTTCTTGGATTGATCACTTGATCATCATGTAGTGTCCTTCTGTGTCTCTTTAATTATTCTTTATTTTAAAGTCTATTTTGTCTGATACGAGATTGCTACTCCAGACTTCTTTTGATTTCCATTTGCATGGAATATCTTTTTCCATCCCCTCACTTTCAGTCTGTATGTGTCCTGAGGTCTGAAGTGGGTCTCTTGTAGACAGAAGATATATGGGTCTTGTCCATTCAGCCAGTCTATGGCTTTTGGTTGGAGCATTTAATCCATTTACATTTAAGGTAGTTATCAATATGTATGTTTCTATTACCATTTTCTTAATTGTGTTGGGTTTGCTCTTGTAGGTCTTTTCCTTCTCCTGTGTTTCCTGCCTGGAGAAGTTCCTTTAGCATTTGTTGTAACGCTGGTTTCATCGTGCTGAATTCTATTAGCTTTTGCTTGTCTGTAAAGGTTTTAATTTCTCTGTCGAATCTGAATAAGATTCCTGATGGGTAAGTAATCTTGGTTGTAAATTTTTCCCTTTTATTACTTTAAATATGTCCTGCCTCTCTCTTGTGGCTTTCAGAGTTTCTGCTGAAAGATCTGCTGTCAACCTTATGGGGATTTCCTTGTGTGTTATTTGTTGTTTTTCCCTTGCTGCTTTTAATATTTTTTCTTTATATTTAACTTTTGATAGTTTTATCAATATGTGTCTTGGTGTGTTTCTCCTTGGATTCTTCCTGTATGGGACCGTCTGCACTTCCTGGACATGATTGACTATTTCCTTTCCCATATTAGGGAAGTTTTCAACTGTAATCTCTTCAAATATTTTCTCAGTACCTTTGTTTTTCTCTTCCTCTTCTGGAACCCCTATAATTTGTATATTTGTATGGTTAATGTTTTCCCAGAGGTCTATGAGACTGTCCTCATTTCTTTTCATTCTTTTTTTTTCTTTTTTCTGCTCTGTGGTAGTTATTTCCACTCTTTTATCTTCCAGGTCACTTATCCGTTCTTCTGCTTAAGTTATTCTGCTACTGATTCCTTCTAAAGAATTTTAAATTTCATTTATTGTGTTGTTCATCATTGTTGGTTTTCTCCTCAGTTCTTCTAAATCCTTTAAACGTTTCTTGTATTTTCTCCATTCTATTTCCAAGATTTTGGATCATGTTTATTCACATTACTCTGAATTGTTTTTTCAGGTAGATTGCCTATTTCTTCTTCATTTGTTTGGTCTGGTGGGTTTTTACCTTGCTCCTTCATCTGCTGTGCATTTCTCTGTCTTCTCATTTTGCTTAACTTACTGTGTTTGGAGTCTCCTTTTTGCAGGCTGCAGGTTCGTAGTTCCCATTGTTTTTGGTGTCTGCCCCCAGTGGGTAAGGTTGGTTCAGTGTGTTTTGTAAGCTTTCTGGTGGAGGGGACTGGTGCCTGTGTTCTGATGGTTCAGGCTGGATCTTTTCTTTCTGGTGGGCACAACCACTTCTGGTGGTTTGTTCTGGTGTGTGTGAACTTATTATGATTTTAGGCAGCCTCACTTCTAATGGGTGTGGTTGTGTTCCTGTCTTGCTATTTGTTTGGCATAAGGTGTTCCTCAGGGTAGCTTGCTGGTCTTTGAGTGGAGATGGGTCTTAGGGTTTGGATGGATATCTCTGGTTGACCTTTGTCCATTTGATACTGTGTGTGCCCAGTAGGTCTCTGGTGGACCAATGTCCTGAACTCAACTCTCCCACTTCAGAGACTCAGGCCAGACACCCGGCCCTAGCACCAAGATCCTGTCAGCCACATGGCTCAGAAGAAAAGGGAGAAAAAAAAGAAACAAAAAAGAAAAAAAAAGTTATTAAAATAGAAAATAAAAACATAATGATTAAAAATTAAAAAATAAAAATTAATAAAATAGAAGAAAGTAAGAAGAGTGCAACCAAACTAATAAACAAATGCACCAATGATAACAAGTGCTAAAAAGTATACTAAAAAACCACACCGAAAGATTCCTAAGACAAATGGTAAAAGCAAACCTATACAGACAAAATAACACAAAGCAGCATACACATACACACTCACAAAAAGAGAAAAAGGAAAATAAAAGTATATATATATAAAAGGAAAGGGCAACCAAATCAATAATCAAATCTACCAATGATAAGAAGCTCTAGATACTAAACTAAGATAAACATAAAACTAGAACCAAATTAGTTGCAGAAGGAAAACCCCAAGTCTATAGTTGCATTCAATGTCCACCGCCTCAGTTTTGGGATGATTCGTTGTTTATTCAGGTATTCTACAATGCAGGGTACATCAAGTTGATTGTGGAGATTGAATCCACTGCTCCTGAGGCTCATGGAGAAATTTCCCTTTCTCTTCTTTGTTCACAGAGTTCCTGGTGTTCAACTTTGAATTTGGCACCCCTTCTGCATGTAGATCGCCCTCTGTTGTCTGTTCTTCACCCAGACAGAAGAGGGTTAAAGGAGCAGCTAATTTGGTTCTCTTCCTCACTCAGGCCGGGTGGATGGAGGGGTACAAAATGCAGGTCAAGCCTGCAACAGCAGAGTCCAGAGCTCGTTTAGGCGGTGTTCTGAATTTCCTCTCCTTGCACACCCCGAAACAATGGTCTCTTGACTCTTAGGCAGATCCACACTTTTCCCAGACTCCCTCTGGTCTAGCTGTGGTGCATTAGCCTTCTTCAGGCTGTGTTCACACAGCCAACACCAGTCCTCTCCCTGGGATCTGACCTCCAAAGCCCGAACCTTAGCTCCCAACCCCAACCTGCCCCAGCCAGCGGGTGAGCAGACAAGCCTCTCAGGTTGGTGAGTGCTGGTTGGCACCCATCCTCTGTGTGGGAATCTCTCTGCTTTGCCCTCTGCTCCCGTGTTTCTGGGCTCTCCCCCATGGCTCTGAAGCTTCCCCCACACGAACCTCCCCATCTCTGCCCGTGAAGGGGCTTCCTAGTGTGTGGAAATGTTTCCTCCTTCACAGCTCCCTCCCAGAGGTGCAGGTCCCACCCTTATTCTTTTGTCTCTGTTTTTTTCTTTTTTCTTCTTCCCTACCCAGGTATGTGGGGATTTTCTTGCCTTTTGGGAATTCTGTGGTCTTCTGCCAGCGTTCAGTAGGTGTTCTGTAGGAGTTGTTCCACATGTAGATGTATTTTTGATGTATTTTTGGGGAGGAAGGTGATCTCCATGTTTTACTCCTCTGCCATCTTGAAGGTCCCAATACTTTAGTTTTAGGGGATCAATCAACAGCATCTTTTGTTTTTCCTTCCCATGATTTGAATATAAATAAAAGATGGGCAGGAAAAATAAAAACGTCAGCTTTATTCCTTGGAAGAGTTGGTTGGAGGACCTGACTTAATTATTTGTGTTTCCAATATTTCACCACTAACTTAGACAGACATCATAGAGAGAGGGGACTATCCCTGTATGAGCAAGAAAAGAGACTTTAGTATACCTTTCCCTGAACAAGCACTGACAAGGGAAAGCTCAAATGTGTCTGAGTCCAGCATGCCCATTTTATTTTCTGAAACTCCCAATCAGATAACTCATTCCTCTTCCCCTAGGGGCAATTGAGTGAAATGCAAGGATTGACCAAGAGTGTTATTATGGGGAAGTCTCTCTATATTGCAATAATGATCACAATTTTGAACCTACACACTTTTTCAAGATATTTTACCTGTGTTCTTTTCCCAATAATAATTTGCTACAAGAGGAATTGTTGGTTTTTTTTTTTCATTACCATCCATTCTATGCAAGTCTAAAGGTATCCAATAAGACTTAAGATGATGAATATTTACTTTCTAATCCATGCTAGTAACTTTAATCTGACATGTGAAATTAATGTGAAAGCCTTAATCTAAGAATTAAATGATCCGTGTCACCTACCCTACAAATTACTTAATCCTTCTTCCCCTCCTCTGACTCTAATTTTCCTTATATCTGAAATGATGCTAGACAGCTACTTTGAGAATTCTATAAACTAACTTACAAAACGATGTTGCAAATAATAAAAGATTAAATGTAAATGTTATTTTTATTGTTTTATTTTTAAAAATTTTTATTGGAGTATAGTTGACTTACAATGTTGTGTTAGTTTCAGGTGTACAGGAAAATGAATCAGTTATACATATACATATATCCACTCTTTTTAGTTTCTTTCCCATATAAGTCATTACAGAGCATTGAATAGAGTTCCCTGTACTATACAGAAGGTCCCTGTTGATTATTTATTTTATATATAGTAGTGTGTATATGTTAATCCCAACCTCCTAATTTATCCTTCTCCCCGACATTTCCCCTTTGGTAACTATAACTTTATTTTCAAAGTCTGTGAGTGTGTTTCTGTTTTGTAAATAAGTTCATTTGTATCATCTTTTTAGATTACACATATACGTGATATCATATGCTATTTGTCTTTCTCTGTCTGACTTACTTCACTTAGTATGACAATCTCTATGTCCATCCATGTCGCTGCAAATGGCATTATTTCATTCTTTTTTTATGGGTGAATAACATTCCATTGTATATATGTGCCACATCATTTTTATCCATTCATCTGTCGGTGGACATTTAGGTTGCATCCATGTCTTGGTTATTGTCAATAGTGCTGCATTGAACATTGGGATGCATGCATTTTTTCAAATTACGTTTTCCTCTGAGTATATTCCTAGGAGTGGAATTGCTGGATTATAGGGTAGTTCTATTTTTAGTTTTTTAAGGAACGTCCATACTGTTCTCCTTATGGAGACTTAGATTTCCACCAACAGTGTTTGAGGGTTCTCTTTTCTACTCACCCTCTCCAGAATTAATTGTTTGTAGACTTTTTGATGATGGCCGTTCTGACCAGTGTGAGGTGATATCTCATTGTAGTTTTGATTTGCATTTCTCTAATAATTATTGATATTGAGCATCTTTTCATGTGCCTCTTGGATATCTGTATGTCTTTGGAGAAACGTCTATTTAGATCTTCTGCCCATTTTTGATTTGGGTTGTTGATTGGGTTGTTTGTTTTTTATTGGGTTGTTGCCTTTTTTTATTGAGCTTCATGAGCTGTTTGTATATTTTGGAGATTAATCCCTTGTCAGTAGATTCATTTGCAAATATTTTCTCCCATTCTGTGTGTTGCCTTTTTATTTTGTTTATGGTTTCCTTTGCTGTGCAAAAGCTTTTAAGAGTAATTAGTTCCCATTTGTTTATTTTTGTTTTTATTTTCACTACTCTAGGAGGTGGATCCAAAAAGATCTTGGTGTGATTTATGTCAGAGAGGGTTCTGCTTATGTTTTCCTCTAACAGTTTCATAGTGTCCGGTCTTACATTAGGTCTTTAATCCATTTTGAGTTTTTTTGTGTATGGTGTTAGGGATTGTCCTAATTTCATTTTTTTACATGTAGCTGTCCAGTTTTCCCAGCACCACTTATTGAAGAGACTGTCTTTTCTCCACTGTTTAGTCTTGCCTCCTTTGTCATAGATTAAGTAACCATAGGTGCGTAGGTTTATCACTGGACTTTCTATCCTGTTTCATTGGTCTATATTTCTGTTTTTATGCCAGTACCATACTCTTGATTATTGTAGCTTTGTAGTATAGTCTAAAGTCAAGGTGCCTGATTCCTCCAGCTCCATTTTTCCCCCTCAATATTGCTTTAGGTATTTGGTGTCTTTTGTATTTCCACATAAATTGTAATTTTTTTTGTTCTAAGTCTGTGAAGAATACCATTGGTAATTTGATAGAGATTGCATTGTATTGTGATTGCTTTGGGTAGTGTGGTCATTTTGATAATGTTGATTCTTCCAGTCCAAGAATGTGGTATATCTCTCTATCTATTTGTGTCATCTTTGATTTCTTTCATCAGTATCTTATAATTTTCTGAGTACAGGTCTTTTGTCTCCTTAGGTAGGTTTATTCATAGGTATTTTATTCGTTTTGATGTGATGGTAAATGGGATTGTTTCCTTAATTTCTCTTTCTGACCTTTTGTTGTTAGTGTATAGGATTTGGTAAAGTTGCAGGTTACAAAATAAATGTAGATGTTAAATGGTAATTGTACCTATTTGATACTCAATACCAGTTTGATCTAAACTAGTTTACATAACTGAATAAATATAAAAATTAAAGTCTGTTATTACTAGTATTTATAATTTATTACTAGTATTTATAATTCTGCAAAAAATTTACTTGGGATGTATTTTAGTAATTTTCCTCTTAAATATAAAAAAGTGAAAAACACTAGAAATCTCATTAGACAGAGAGAAATATTATTAATACTTTACTGACAGTCCTTCATACATACAATATATAAATCATAGTGTACAATCTCCTTTCACCTTGCTTTCCCTACTTAGTACATTGTAAAAATTCTTTCAAGTCAATTAGTATAGATCTAACAGATTTAAAATAAAAATTACATGATATTGTGCTGGTGTATGGACCACATTTTATTCAATTATTTTCCACTTGATCAGTAGTCACGTACTACAGCAAACTTTCTTTGTTGTTGTTGTTTTTGTGTGTGTGTGTGTTTGTGTGGCAGATTCCTAGATCTAGAATAACTGTGATAAAGGATATGCATATTTAAATTTTGTTAGTTAATGTCAAATTATTTTTTGAAAAATTTAAGTTTTCAACCAAAAGCATAACATTTTATTTTCATTGTTCTTTCGTCACCAGTAATGTTCAGAATCTTTTCATATGTTTAATGGATTTTTGATTTGCTTCATGTGTATATTTCCAGTTCATAACATTCACACATTTTTTTCCTATTTATTGTCTGTTCTCATTGATTTGTGAAAGCTCTTTTTCTATTACAGGTATTAATGTAGTTGACATATTTTTACAATCTGTTTTTGTTTTGGCTATCTGTGTGGTATATTTTGCTTTTGAAAATATTTTTTTTAATTCTTGTTCTGTAAAATATATAAACCTTCCATTAAATCTTCTGAATGTATTTTCTTCTATTTCTTCTAAAAATATTTTCTGTTTAACTATTTTATATTTACTTTCTTTCCTGTATGCACTCCAATCAGGTTTTCATCCCCATCAATTATTAGAAGCATTCAAGAGAGTTCATCACTCCCTCAGTTTTAAAACAATCTTGTGACTTGGTTTCTAGGCTATCACCTTGCCTCTTTAGCTCCCAACTGAGCTCCCCCTTTCCACTCTCATGGAGAAGTCTGCTCTCCATGGAGCAACCAGAATTACACTATAAAATATATATCATATAAAACACAGTTCAAAAGCCTCCAGTGATTTCTTTCATTTAGCATAAAATCCAAACTCTTACTATGGCTTATGAGGTCCCCCATGATCAGGTCCCTGCCTGCTTCTTCAACCTCCTCCCCAACTCTTGCTCTGACTTCAGTCTTTTTGATCTGCAAACATGTGAAGCTTATACATCCTCAGATCTTTGCACTTGTTTTTCCTTCTTGTTGAAATGTTCTTTCTCCAGACATCTACAAGGCTTTCACACTCATTCATTTGGGTCTCAGCTCAGGTGTTGCCTCCTCAGAAAGACACACCATTGTTATACTGCAGTAACTCTACACTGATGTTAAATCATATATTACATCATATGTCACATATATCCTTGCTTCTGAGATTATTGTCTGTCACCCACACTAGATTCAAGTTCTATGAGAAGAGACAGAATCTTCTTTTTCCTAGAAAAGCCACAGTAGGTCCTTGATTAATATTCACTGAGTGAATAGTTGAATATATGAATTTAAATCTTTAATACACCTAGAATTTTTAAGCATGTATGTTGAATTTGTCATTTTTGATGGTCCTATAAACATTAAGATTTATTTCTGAACTTTCTATTACATTTCACTGATCAATTTGTTTATTCCTATTCCAGTACCACTCACTCAATGGTTTATTCCTTTGCCACTGTTTTGACTATATACCTCTAAATTGTGGGAGGATTTACCATATTTGTGAAGATCATGACATATTTCCACAACCTAGAACATGACTGGTATTTCCACTTGTTTAGATCTTTTTTTATGACTTAAAATGTTTTAGCTTTATTTTTACATGCCTGTGTCTTTATTTACTCAATTCTCAATAGTTTATAATCCCTAAGCACCATATCATTTCTTTTTGTATCCTCTCTGTGAGATGGTTTAGAAAGCCTCTAGTTTTTGCACAGAGAAGACAGACTTTGACCATGTTTGTGAGTTAAGTCAATTATGAATTAGAATCTCTTACTTCTTCATATTGAGGCTCCTTTATTATTGTTTATGGGCTAATCTCCAGATGTCTGACCTACCTCCAAGATGTCCCCAGGAAGGTGTTCCTGGTTTTGGCTCATTCTGTCACACCTAATTTCTCCTGACCTTTTTATAAGCTGCTCTATCTACCTAGAAATTTTTCCTTCCTCACTTTGCCAGGTTAATATCCTTTAGATCACTGTGTAATTGTCATTTCTTCAGGGAAACTTTCCTTATCTTCTTTGATAAAGCCAGCTCCCATTATTAAACATGCCTTTAGCTCCATGTACCTCTTCTTATTAGCATTTCTCAGAGCTGGCAATTTTACAATTTTCTGAGATTATTTGAGGATGTCACTGAAGTTCACTAAAGTTAGGGACTGTGGGGACTGTGTCTGGTTTTTACTCAAATTTTATCTGCAGCACCTAGCATAATTAATTGACTCATTAATGTTCAATAGATATTCATTGATTAAAAGACTGGGTGCTAAACATTAGATAAACCACATTAAAATGTATTATGTAACCCAGTCCAGAAAAATTTTCCATTTTGCTGATCAATATCTTCCTCCTCTTTGACATTCTTAAAGCTATTCTGTCTTTTCAATTAACCTAAGAATAAAGATTCAAGTGTATTAGAACTACATACAACTTTGGAAAATAGACAGTAACACAACTATTTAACATAAAGTAAACTCTTATCTGATTCCTCTAATAGGAAACCATTGCTGCTCAAAAGCAGAGTGCTGACTAGCCTTAAAGAGTGGCAAATTCAGCAATACTCTTTAGTGCTCCAGGAAATTATTAACAATAAGCACTCTTTGGTCTGGCTTGACCCACAAAGATTAAGTTCATTGTTCATTTTTAATGTTTCTTAGTTGGAAAGCTAAAATACTTTAACAAATAATCTGATCATATGGTATATAAGATCAGCTCATTTAAAATTCTACTAATTACTTGTCATTAATTTAGAGACCATTGACAATATATGTTAATTTTAAAGAAATGACAATGTTCTGTAGATCCCTGTGGTATTGATCTTTAAAATATTGTTTACCAATATAATTCTTTACTCAATTAATCACTTTAGCTAGAAAAATCTCTGAGTGGCATCTGCCAGTCTTTTCAAATCTGTTTGTGTTGTTCATTTGCGTTTTGTTCCCAAGAACAGAGCTCTTAGTGATATTACAAATGTGTTTCTGGAATAGCTGTCTAATGGAAATTGGCTTTGGAGAAATGCTTAGGTTTATTTCCCTCAAACCTTTACATTTTTTGTAAGGAAGCTTTAGCATTATGGAGCATTTTTAGAAAGCATCTTTAAAATAGCTGGCGTTGGTCCCTGTCGAATGAATGTCTTATTGGTATTGCCATAGCAAGCATCTATCTTACACAATGTAAGAACATTAACATTATTGTACATTTGTGTTTCACAAATTTTAATAATTTTATTTCCAATCAACTACAAATGCCTGGTCATTAGTGAGAATGTGGACTCTGAGCTTCCTATATATTTATTTTTCCAAAGAGAGGAGAACACTTAAGACACCATGTGATTTGAATATAAGTAGCTATAAAAGTTTACATGAAAGATCAAGACTAAAAAGCAATGAATGATTTTCACCAGAATTCAATTTAAAACTGTCTCTGTATCAAAAAAAGATTTAAAAAATTAACTGCAAGAACAGAAAAAGCAATATTTAGCATATATTGTAGGGTGAATACATACCAGGAATTCTGCTAGACATTCTATTAAAATTTTTACATAATAATCTTGATAATAGGAACAAAAATTGGTTAGAATATGCTAAAAATAAAAGTTGATTTTCAGTTAAAAAAAGTTCTTCTTTTGAAAAACACCTTAAAGAATATTATGAGCTTTCATATTGTATAATGTAAAGGGTTATAGTTACATCTATTCACAAACTTATCCCAAGAATTCAGTTACATTCTGAAAAACACTACATCCATGTAGTTTTAATACTTTAGCTGATTTAGAAGAATATGATTTCATATTTGTTGACTAATAGTCAGGAATAATGACACATTAATTTTAATTTAGAGCCAGAATGTACTAATTAATAACACACATGTGCTAGTCTCATGTACATGTAATTGACACTTAGAATATTAAAATCTTTGTGCACATTAGAATGCACAAGGAACATAAGAACTATGATGAACTGTGGATAAATTTTATGAGTCTTAGAAATATGATTTGTTAAGGGTTTAATTATGTCTCCCCAAAAGATATGTTGAAGCCCTAACACCTGACACCCATGAATGTGATTTTATTTGGAAATAGAGTCTTTGCAAATGTAGTCATGTCAAAGTGAGGTCATACTTGATTAAGGTGGCCCTAATCCAATGTGACTAATGTCTTTATAAGAAGACAAGAGACAAGGAGAGAACAACATATGAAAACACAGGCAGACATTGAATTGTTGTAGCATCAAGCCAAGGAATGCCAAGAATTTCCTGGAAGCCACCAGAACTTGGAAGGGGCAAGGGAAGATATCCTCCTCTACAGACTGCAAAGGGAGCATGTCCTTGCTGACAACTTGATTTTTGGACTTCTACCCTCCAGAATTGCGAGACAATAAATTATTGTTGTTTTCGACCATCCAGCTTTGTGGTACTTAGTTACAGAAACCCTAGGAAAGCAGTACATGGTTAAGACGTAGGAAAAATGTTGATGCTTGTTAATTGTTTGGCATATAAGACATGGGGCAATTTGATTTTATGGTACTATTCTCCTACCTCAAAGAAATGCATGGTTATATTATTGTATTTTAAATTATAGTGAGTTAACATTAATCGAGTTTTTAAAAATTAGTTTATACTTCTTGAGATATCTTTGGGTATCCTACCCATAATCCAGACTATTGAGCTACTCCCAGTTCCTGAATTCACCATGATGTCACATTTTTTCACATTCTTTATTCTTTTCAATTCTGGAAATTCCCACCATTCTTTGAGTATTGCTTATCTTCTTGTGTCAACTCTTCATTGTCATAATAATGTCAGTTACTTAACAAACATCAACAAACACGTGTGGCATATAACAATAAACATTTATTTATATCATGGGCTCTGGGGTTCACTGGTGGCCAGCTCTGTGTCATATCTTTCATCTTCCAGTACTCCAGCCTGACATGTTCTGTTGGCATTCACTGAACTCACAAGATAAGTGGAAAGTGTAAATATTTTTCAGGTCTTTGCTTGTGTTACATCTGCTAAATCAAACCACATGGCTTATCTCAGAATTGAGAAATAGGAAAATATTTTCAACCTCTTTATGGGAGGAGTATCAAAGTTACGTGTAAAGGGTCTTATAAAGGGAGTGACAAAGAATTGGGTTATTAATGCAATCAATCTACCATTCTTTCATTCTCTGTATTTGTTTCTTTTGAAACTTCTTTTGGAATAACAATTCACCTCGTTTTAATAGTGCTTTCATATTTTCTAAATTTTTGTCTTTTTGCTTTTCATTCTTGTTGATTTCCATACTCTTTCAACTCATTAATTTTCTCTTGGGATATGTCTAATCTGCTATTAATCAATCAATCCACTGAGTTTCATTTACAATGGTTAGTATTTTATTTTTAGAAGTTGTATTTGGTTCCTTTTACAAATATGCCATCTTTTTAAGCATGTGATTTATTAGAGTTTTTAATTCCTCTTTATCTCTTTAAATATTGTAAATATACTTATTTCTTAGCTCTTTCCAGTTTTATCTTTTGTTTCATTTCCATATTTTTACCATGAATGACTGTACAACCAGGTTATCTACCTTCTTTCACCTACCTATCTCTCTATCTATGATTCTATCTATCTTTCTACCTATCTATCTATATCTATCTATCATATTGTAAAATGTTTTTATGCATATGATGTGATGATCATTTGTTTTTCTACTTTATTTGTTAATATTGTAAATCATATTCCTTGATTGTAAGATGTTAAAAAAATCTTGCATTCCTGGAATAAACCCCAATTGCTCATGATGCTTTATATTTTTTATATATTGCTGGATTTGATATGCATATATTTTGTTAAGGATTTTAGCGTTCATATTCATCAGAGATATTGGTCTATACTTTCTTTTCCTTGTAATGCTTTTGTCTGATTTTTAAAAAATCAGGGTGATGTTGTTCTCATAAACTTAGTGGATAGTGTTCTCTCTCTATTTCTAGGAAGAAATTGTTTGATTAGTGTTATTTCATTCTAAATGTTTAATAGAATTCACCAGTTGAGGCATTTGTGGTAATGTTTTAAATTATATATTCACTTTAATTAATAGACAGGAATATTCAGATTTTCTACTTCCTATACTGTCAGTATTCTGATCAGTTGCTTCTTGGGAAAAGGATTTTTTTCCATTGATCTATGTGTGGACACATTCCATTTTACCCAGAGTTCAAACTTTGATGCCTTAATGAACACTGAGTGCATGAATCTCACCTCTACTTCTAGTACATAGGCCTGCCATGGTATTTTCTCCCAAATGACCAACTCAAAAAATTCTTTACTCCTGTGTATACCCTGTTCCCTTGCCTAACAAGTAATAAGCTCAGAGTTTGTGCTTTCAATCAGACCAGTCTTCATTATCTGTGCATTATCACCTCATGGGGCATGGTTTCAAGATATATAAATTTATATATGCTGTTTAATTTTCAGGCAGTGTGGCAAAATAACAATAAAACAGACTTTTTAGGAATACAGACCTGTGTTTGAATCCCAGAATTCCTCAGGCAAGCTATTTACATCTTTAATTTTCCATTTTTGCTTCCGCAAAATTGGAGTAAAAATTACAGCACATGAGACTATTCTGGGGATTATGTGAAATAATCCATATTGTCTAATGATCAATAAATTGTGGTCTCTTCACCCCTAAAATATAGGAGCATATAGTTTGAGACCTCATTGAACACCTGAACATTTTTTTTTTTCTGTCACAACGCTGGGACTATAGTTTGAAAAACTATTATCAGGAACTTCTCAGAGCAAGTCTGCATGTGCCTGTAGCAAACTTACCTCAACCTGAGAATCAATTGTTTTATACTTTAGAAGAGGTGTCCTATAAATATAGCTAGCCCTTATTCAGTTGAAAGGAATAATATGGCCAACTTGAAAGGAGGGCAAATATCTATTATTTCACTGAAATGCATTAATTTAGAAAACTGAACTGAGTTAATCTAGAGAAACATGGAGTCTAGGGGTAACTATGAGCAAGGGCATCCCTAAAAATAGCTTTTCCACTTTGTCTCATGGATCCACATCAGGAAAGCTAAGGGAGGTGAGAATGGGGGTGGATTATACAATAGGAACTCCTCAAGGAGAGGAATTAGATCTGTTAATCTCCTGTCAAAGTTATGGTATTATTTGTAATTATTAATAAATTATTGATACATTATGAAAATTGGGTAGTATGTTGGTCTAAATTTGTACATCTAAACATAAACAGACAGAATAACGTTGACATATTTAACTAGTCAATTCAAGCATGCGTTTGAACTGGTTGCTTTCACCACTGTCTGAGTGTTTTCATCATTTTGTAGCTTTGACATGGTGTTAACACTTTTTTAAGTATGATGACCAATACATCCTGGTGTATGTAAAGAAATTTTCCTAGAAAAAATTCTCAACATGCTGTATGGTCTCCAAGAAAAATATACAAAATCAGTGGTGCTTCAACATTTTTTTTTTTTTTTTTAAGCAATCCATTTCTGGGCAAGATTTCAAAGGAAGTAACTGTTACAATGTTAGACACTTTCCAACAGATTGAAAAAGAAACATTCCAACCAAAATCTTACATTTGATCAGCTGCCATATCAAGGGATGGGTTATTTCTGTTTTCAATCTAAATGTTCTTGGTTAAAAGAAAGAGTTTTAGCTTCCATTTGGATATTAGTGGGAATAATATATCTAAATTTCTCAATGGAAGAAAAGTTGTTTTGATAATATGGCCTTCTACTGAATAGGGAGGTCTACTTTTGAGATATAAATTGAATTTGGAAGTTTCTAAATAAATGTGATTAGAAAATTTTCCAAAATACCATCTTTATTATTTCTTTAAGAAAAGAATTACAGCTCCTGCATGCTTGCCATTGGGATATATTTTAAAATAGTAAAATCACTTTAGTGTTGTTTCAGTGTAACTAAAATTTGATGATGCAGCAGCAGTGTTATAAAATTAGCCATTTAAGATTGGTTCATGTACATAGCTAAACCAATACTGTGACTTTTTCTTCTTAATCTATCTTATATCTACCTTGTTCAAGAAATGTCCCTTGGTAAAGTTGAAAATTAGAGTACATATTTAACCCTAAAAAAATATATATTGCTCCATATTTGATCTTGTATTATCCAAGATAGTATTGGTTTCATATAATTATACTTAAAATAAATATAATGAATTACATACCAATCAAAATGCAAACTGATCTTGTACTTTTTGTAAGAGTTAATATAACTTTACAAATGAGAAAAATTTGTAAAACCATGTGTTCCTCTTTTGTTATTTGTTTTAAACATTATGCTGTATAATTGTAAGTCAGGTAGGGAAAGTAGGTAGACAAGGAGAAGAAAACATAAAAAAGAAGAAAATTATGATTTGATCTCTTTATACCTCCTCACGTCACAGACTTTTGAATTGATATATGCTGTTTACAAAACTTGGACTATGATCTGAAGTTACAAATTCTGTATGTTATTATGGAATTTGACCTTAGCAGGTATTTGCTTCCCTCTTTAATGTTGATTAAAGTTGGCAATCCAATTGTTTTTCTAAGAAGTGTGATCTGAGATTAATTTCTAGCAAAGTGAAAAAAAAAAAGACAATACACTGTCATTGGGAAAGTTTAGTTTACAAGCCGAAGGAAGCTCATTCACCCTATCTAAATATTAATTGCAACAGTTGATACCAACGCATCTTTATAACACAAACTTTAACTGCAGGAGGAGTCAAAATGGTTTGTACTCAGTTTAAAATTCCAAAAAACAGCATATGTCTGATGACTTCTGAATATTAAGAGTTCCAATTCTTGGTGCCAGTTGATTGAATTCAGATGTGGTTGCACCTGGAAATCATTGTGGCTTCTTTTAGTTATCAGATGGCTGAGGATATTAGACTATGATAATGTTGATGTGTATGGAAAATATAGTATATTTTAAAATTCTTTTTCTTTAATCTTCTTTTACCTCTTCCACTACTCTCCCTCCTTCCTTCTGAATTATAAAAATACATGCTTGAGGTAAAATTTCTATATGTTTTAGAAAGGTATTTAGTAAAATGTGAAAATTTGCTTCTCTTATCCTGCTTCTCTCCATTCTATTATTAAGTGGTCTTAAAAATTTTTATATAATTCCATGTATTTCACAGGTGTAGAAAATATTTTCCCTAGTTTGTTCTTTGTATTTTGACTTTGCTGTGATATAAAGTTTTTATTTGTTTGCAGTAAAACATATTAATATTTTCCTTTATAGCTTCTGGGTTGATATCATACTTTGGACAACCTAAAATAATTCTAAAGACTATTTTAGAATTATTCTAAAGATAATATAAATATTATTAAGATTCTAAAATAATGTGCCTATGTTTTTTTGTTTGTTTTTTATGCCGTTATATTTTCAATTCGTATCTTTAATTTAGCTAGAATTTTATTTGATTTTTTCTCCTTTTTTATTTTTGAAAGGCCTGAGAAAAGGACTTTTTTTTTCTTAAATAATTGACAAGTCAGTTGTCCTACCTCTTTTATTTTACTTTTTAAATATAACAACATTCTCTCATTCAAGTTCAAACAAAGGTGAGCAAAGCTTTATATGGTCACTGTATCAACTCTTTTATTTTTTGATCTTACAACAAAAGTTTGCAGTATCTCAGTGGTATTGATAAACACAGCTCCAGTGAAAATTGTCATAAAAGAAGGAATTTATTGCATATTCAATCTGCTTTTCATTTGAAGTAGAATACTCTTCTGATTTATTTAAAAGTGCAGTAGGATGTTTGAGGAGAGTTTTGATGCAGAATTTGTTGACAACTGAATTTTTATAAAGCCATAAAATGGCAGATTCTTGCTCATAGAAAAATTTTTGTGTCCAGTTGGAAAAGAAAGTAGACAGTTTCAGAATTCTATAATTTTAAACCAACCATAACATTGAAGCTACATGAAGAATACGTGTTTCATTAAATTTTAGTTACTCCCTGAGTCCTAGATAGACCAGGTGAAGAGAGGAAAACATTCTTCTGTCTTAGTTCTGTACATAGCCCTTGGAGAGTTCAATCACTTGCAAACTCAAGGAAAGAACTGACTGGCACAGTCACCTTAAACTATTTCATGAAACCAAGTATATTTTTCGGTCCCTTTTACAATTCTCCTTCTTGCCCTCTTAAGTGTAAACTTCTGATGGAAATGGTATAGGCTAAAATGATTATCTCACGGACCAGTGACCAAATAATTCATAGTTCTGATGAATTTGGTCACAGAAAAATAAGTAGGCCAAAAATAAATCACTGTCCATTGCAACTAATTGATCCAGTCAAAATTAAGGACTAATAAGTCAGAAACCTCAAGTGTCATGATGCTGTCAGAGACGTGGAATAGTTTAATGGTTAAAAGATGTCTAACTCCCTGGGTTCCAATTTTGGCTCTATTGCTTGACAACTGTGTGTTATTTATTATTTATTGGTAATCATGTGTTATTTAGTTTCTTTTGCTTTCAGTTTCCTCATCTGTAAAGACAGGGTTGTGAGGATAAATTGATATAGGTAAAGCATCTAGCATTCAATAAATACTGGTTAATACTCTTTTAATTTTTTATTCTATAAAAAGGGTACTGTCTTTTAGAATCTATAACCTCAAGATTCAAAATTGTAAGATAGTAATTTAGGCAATTTTGTTTCTGCTGACTTACAGACTATGGAGAAACGTTGGACACTGACACTTATGTGTCCTTCTGTGTCTACACTTCGATTTCCTATCTGAGTTCTACTTTCTTAAAAGCATTTTGCAATTATTAATAAGATCTAAGAAGTCCTCCTTTAGAGTCTTATTTGTTTTACATATGAGTCTTCCCACTCCCTCAGAATAGATAAGGAATACATCATTTTATAGAAAATACAGAGAAGTATAAAAGGGAAAGTAAAAATCAAGTACAATTCTATCACCCAGAGAAAATTTCATAAAAGAGTTAATATTTACTTGCATACTTTTTTTCTTAGTAGTCATAGCTATTTTCCCATATTTTTATATATTTATACAAATATTTCTGTTTAATATTATTTTGTATTTCAACCTTAATTTATCTAACCATTTAGATATATCTACATATCTATATAACTGTATTTGCTTTTCTTGCTACAAATAATGATGGTAATATCTCTTGTTTTGCATCTTTGATTAACCCAAGGAGAAATTTCCGAAAACAGACTCTCTTCTGAAGGTATGTTATCACTGAGGACTTTGATACATATCGTCAACTATTTCTCAGAAATTTTATACCAATTTATATTCCCACCAGTTGTATTGCAGCTGCATTTAGGATAACACTTTTTGATATTTGCCATTTTGATAGGTAAAAATGTCATCTATTCTTGTTTTAATTTGCTTATCTTTGATTAATAATGTCTTGTTTTTTCACAAGAGTTCTTTCTTAAGAATTCATTTGTATGTCTTTTTAATTAAAGGTACACCTCATTAATACATTTTAATGTTAACAGTTTGTAAGAGTTAACCAAGATTAAATTATTATTTATATTTATGTCACTACATGTACTTAATGTCTTATAGATTGCAATTTGTCTCTAATACAACTATGTCATTAGAGTTAAGATAACTGCACAGTTTTATTTGGGACTAATTTAAACCTACTTGCATCTGCTACTATAATTTTTTCTCCTTTTTTAAGTGCTCATCTTTGAGGTCATTTGCTGGATGCTTGCACCTGATTATACATTTTCTCCTGAAAAGTCTTTCCTAGGCCTACCTTTACATATATTTCTTTAAACTCAGGCATTTCTTGACACACATAGTCTATCTGCTTGGCACACCAGTCTCTCATGGTTAAAGGATATATTGTTCTCTAATCATATCACAATATATTAACAGACTTCCCCACCTAGATAGATAAATTATTTCCCTATTAAGGAGTGGTTATAATGTTGGGAATTTCCAACACAGAACTTGCCAAGTTAGAAGACAATTTTTAGGTAGACAGGTGTTCTGACACACTTAGGTAAGACTAAACTACCAGGTAGATATTAGCAGTCTACATAGCAACAAAGTGAGACAGGTCACTTCTAATTTACAATTTCCAAGATCTGATGTGATTTTCCATTGATTTTTGCATCTGTTAGAAAATGTATGAATCCTTAAATGTTGACATGCTAATGATCTTAGATCCCAAATAGCAGGAATTACCTGGCTTTGACAGAGTTTAAAGGATAGTAGCGAACACTCTAAAAGGGCTAGAAGGGCAATTTAAATGATCAAGGAGATTGAGATGCTTAAACTCTGCAAGATGATGGAATAGAAATATTGAACTGCAGTCTGAAAAGTCAAATATTGATGAATGAGAATGAAGGTCAAAGTACACACAATCACAAAAATTGAAAAGGATTAACAAGGAGATTTGACCAAACTCTCAGTATTAGCATTATGGAACACCTATCAAGCTTACAAATTATATTTCTAAAGAATTACGAAAGAAAGTGTGTAGCACAGTGTAATTAATAAAATTAGATAATTTAAAATTGGTGCATCCATTATGGAAAACAGTATGAAGATTCCTCAAAAAATTAATAGAACTACCATATGATCCAGGTATTCTACTTCTGGGTATTTATCCAAACAATATGAAAACACTAATATGAAAATTTTTATGCACCTCTATGTTCAATACAGCATTATTTACAATAGCCAAGATATGGAAACAACCTAAGTTCTAAGTGCCCATCAACTGGTGATGGATAGAGAAGATGTGGTAGATATATAAATCTGGTAGATATAGATATATATATATTATTATATTATATATATTATATTATAATTATTATATATATTATTATACATTACATTATATATTATAGATATATATACATCTCTCTATATAGTGTATATATATATATGCAATGAAATGCTACTCAGCCATAAAACAATGTAATCTTGCCATTTGCAACAACATGGATGGACCCTGAACATCTTATGCTAAATGAAATAAGTCAGATAGAGAAAGACAAATTATGATATTACTCATATATGGAATATAAAAACAAACAAGCAAACAAAACAAAATAAATGAACAAACCAAACCAAACCAACCCGGAATTACTGAGAACAATGTAGTGGTTACCAGATGGGAAGGTGCAGGGGGGTATGAAGTGGGCAAATGGGGTATAGTGATTGATAGAAACTAAACTTTTGGTGGTGAGTACACTGTACTGTATACAGAAGAAGAAATATAATGTTTTACATATGATACTTGTATAATGTTAAAAACCAATATTACATCAATAAATTTTCTTTGAAAATAAAGAATTCAGATAAATCTAGACATAAAAACACACAAGGGGCTAAGAACTGTCAGTGAGTGGGTTATTTCTTCCTCCAGGTTTTCTTTACTGATTATTTCATTAGGAGTATTTTCATGAGGGGTAATTTGTCTTATTTCCTTACTGCACTTTTTCCTTACCCTCTTAATAGAATGACGCTAGATGCTATTGTATGAGGTTTGCTTAGGTCCAGTGTGATACTCTTTATAGCCTATGTCAAATCAGTGGTCATCAATAAATGTGTATTAACCATAAAATAATCACATATGGTTGTAAAATTTGACAGCTTATGGTAATTTAGGAAACCATTGATTTTGAAAGTGCAATGATTTTACAGAATTTGAAAGCATTTAGGTGGTTTTCTTAGAATGGGGAAAAAAGCTATCATGCTGTAATTTTCTGCAATTTTACCACTTAACCTAGATGTATCTGAAAATGGCTTCTATATTCAATAGGCTGTGAAATAAATTGCCTTTTCTGGGTAGTGTTACAGGATAATGTAAAGGTCACTGTCATGTTTTAGACTTTTAACAACATTCATTGTGTTAAAAATAACTGTGGCTAGCATTTTTACCTCCTGAAACTGAAATTATATAAACTGAATTTTATGATATAAGGTATGTGGTAGATGAATTATATTGAAAACATGTGTACATACCATATTGCTACAGTTCTCTTTAATTAAACTTCTTTTTGGAAGCTTCTTTTAAAGTTGAAGCTAATATCTCTTAACATCTCTAGTTATTGAAATCTGGGTTTGAGCTTAGTGTTTATGGGATAAGCTAATCATGTGGAAGTGGTCATAGAAATTTACAGTCTTAACTTTCTTGGGCTCTTCCCAAACAATGCAGAGACTCCTCTTAAGAATAATTCTTTCATATTATTTTTGATATAGTTCTCCTTCTTGTATAACACACACAATTTTTTAAATGGCAGGTACAGAGATTGTCATTGTTGACAAGGTGTCACAGCAATGCCAACATCTTGCTGACCAGCCCAGCTGGGCTTTGACAACTTCACCAAGAAAGGACAGAGTGAGATCAAGATACCAACATTAGGAGTGAATACAAAAAGTAAGAAGTGATAAAAAGGTCATTTAAGACACATGATAAGTAATTCTAGAGCCTTATCCGGGTTCCAGCTTTAACTTCTACTTCCAAAAAGCCTCTCTTTTTAACTCGTTCAAAACTATTTTATCAGTTGATCCATTTATCATCATTTCAACATTTACTGTTGTTATTGTAGATTCAAGGTGATGGGGACATGGTTCCTGGCTTTAAGGAACTTATGATCTAGTAAGGGAGAGACAAGAACGCAAAAAATTATAATGCAAACATTAGGCCTAAAATAAGCAAAAATCCTCATGTGCATTTATAGAAAACAATGAAGAACCATGTTGGAGAAATTAGGGAAGAATTCACTAAGGAAGTGAAATTTTGAAAAGGCCTCCATCTATAAGCAGAGTCAATGGCTGGGTGGAGGGAGTCCCTGAAAGATGTTGGAGGATGAGTGTGAAGTCAGTTGAAAAATAGTGAGTGGTCTCTTTTGTGTGTGTGTGTATGGTGTTAGGGAGTGTTCTAAATTCATCCTTTTACATGTAGCTGTCCAGATTTCCCAGCACTACTTATATTTTTTTAAGATTTTTATTGTTTTTATTGAAGTACAGTTGACATACAGTATTATGGTAGTTTTAGGTGTACAACATAGTGGTTTGACATGGATAAACATTATATACTGATCACCAGGATAAGTCAACTATCTGTTGTCATACAAAGTTATTACAATGCTATTGACTATATTCCCTGTGCTGTATATTACATTCCTATGGCTTATTTTATAATTGGAAGTTTGTACCTCTTAATTCTCTTCTCCTATTTTGTCCAACCTCCCGCACTTCTCTCCTCTGGAGACCACCAGTATTTTTTTCTGCATCTGTGAGTCTGTTTCTGTTCGGTTTTGTTCATTCTTTTTCTTTTTTTTTTTAGATTCCACATATAAGTGAAATAATATTTTATTTGTCTTTCTTTGTCTGACTTATTTCACTTAGCTTAATACCCTCTAGATACATTCACATTGTTGCAAATGACAGAATTTTCTTCTTTTTTATGGCTGAGTAATATTCCATTGTATATATATATATGTGTATATATATATATATATATATATATATATATATATATATATATATATATATATATATATATATATATATATATATATATATATATATATATATATATACCACTTCTTCTTTATATGTTGATGGGCAGTTAGATTGTTTCCATACATTGGCTATTGTAAATAATGCTGCAATGAACATAGAGGTGCATATTTCTTTTCTAATTAGTGTTTTTGTATTCTTTGGGTAAATAGCCAGAAGTGAGGTAGCTGCTGGATCATATGGTAGTTCTATTTTAGTATTTTGAGGAATCTCCATACTGTTTTCCACAGTGGCTGTACCAATTTAAATTCCCAAAAACAGTGCATGACTGTTCACTTATCCCACATGGGATTGTTTTCTTAGTTTTTCTTTCTGATAGTTATTATTTTATAGAAAAACAATAGATTTATGTATATTGATTTTTGTATCCTGCAACTTTACTGAATCCATTTATCAGGTTTAATAGTTTTTAGGTGCAGTCGTTAAGTGTTTTTATGTATATATTATCATGTCATCTGCAAACAGTGACAGTTTTACTTCTTTTTTTCTAATTTGGATAATTTTTATTTCTTTTCCTTGTCTGATTGTTGTGGCTAGTACTTCCAACACTGTGTTGAGTAAAAGTGGTGATAGTAGGGATCCTTGTCTTCTTCCTGAATTTAGAAGTAAAGCTTTCAGCATTTCACCATTGAGTGTGATGTTAACTGTGGGTTTATTGTATATGGCCTTTATTAGGTTGAGGTATACTCCCTCTATACTCACTTTCTTGAGAGTTTTTAATCATAACTGGATGTTGAATTTTGTCAAGTGCTTTTTCTTTATCTATTGAGATGATCATATGATTTTCTCCTTTATTTTGCAAATGTGGTGCATCACATTGATTGACTTGCAGATATTGAACCATACTTGAATCCCTGGAATAAATTCCACTTTGTCATGGCATATGGCCTTTTTAATGTATTGTTAAAATAGGTTTGCTAATATTTTGTTGAGGTTTTTTGCCTCTAACTTTATCAGGGATGTTGGCCAGTAATTGTCTTTCTTTTTTTTTTTTTTTTTTTTTATTGTTAGAGTCTTTGTGAATAGTTTAAGTATAAGGATAATGAGTTTGGAAGCATTCCTTTGCCTTTAAATTTTTGGAATAATTTGAAAAAGATAGGTATTAATTCTTCTTTAAATGTTTTATACAATTCCTCTCTGAAGACATCTGGTCCTGGACCTTGCTGTGAGGTTTTTTTGTTTTGGTTTGTTTTTTGTTCTTTTGTTTTTTGGAGTATAATGGCTTTACAGTGTCAGTTTCTGCTGTACAGCAAAGTGAATCAGCCATACATACATACATATCCCCTCATTTTTGTATTTCCTTCCCATTTAGGTCACCACAGAGTATCGAGTAAAGTTCCCTGTGCTATATAGTAAGTTCTCATTAGTTATCTATTTTATACACGGCATTGATATTGTATATATGTCAATCCGCATCTCCCAGTTCATCCCAACCCCACTTACCCCTTGGTATCCTGTTGTGAGTTTTTGGATTAGTGATTCAATTTCAAAACTAGGAATCAGTTTGTTCAGATTTTCTATTTCTTCCTGATTGTCTTAGAAGAATGTATGTTTCTAGGAGTTTATCTATTTCTTTGAGGTTGTTCAGTTTGTTGGTATATAATTATTTGTACTAACCAATTATGATTCTTTGTATTTCCGTGGTGTCAGTTGTAACTTCTCTTTCATGTCTGATTTTATTCATTTGGCCCCTTTCTTTTTTTTGCTTGATGAGTTTGGCTAAACTTTAATCAATTTTGTTTATATTTTCAAAGAACCAGCTCTTAGTTCCATTGATCATGTCTATTTTCTTTTTAGTCTCTTATTCATTTATTTCTGCTCTAATATTTATTATTTCCTTCCTTCTGCTGACTTTGGACTTTCTTTGTTCCTCTTCTTCTAATTCCTTTAGATGGTAAGTTAGGTAGTTTATTTGAGATTATTCTTGTTTCTTGAGGTAGGCCTGTATCACTATAAATGTCCCTCTTAGAACTGCATTCGCTGTGTCCTATAGAGTCTAGAAAATTATATTTCATTTTTATTTGTTTTGAGATATTTTCTGTTTCCACTTTGATTTCTTCATTGACTCTTTGGTTTTTTAGTAACATATTGTTTAGTCTCAACATGTTTGTGTTTTTTCCAGGCTTCTTTTTTTTTTTTTTTAACATCTTTATTGGAGTATAATTACTTTACAATGTTGTGATAGATTCTGCTGTATAAAACAGTGAATCAGCTATATGTATACATATATCCCCATATCCCCTCCCTCCCGCATCTCCCTCACACCCTCCAGATGCCACCCCTCTATGTAGTCACAAAGCTCTGAGCTGATATCCCTGTGCTATGTAGCTGCTTCACACTATCTATTTTACATTTAGTAGTGTATATATGTACATGCTAGTCTCTCATTTCATCCAAGTTTACCCTTCCCAGTACCCGTGTCCTCAAGGCCATTCTCTATGTCTCTGTCTTTATACCTGTCCTACCCCTAGGTTCATCAGAACCATTTTTTTTTATCTTCCATATATATGTGTGAGCATACAGTATTTGTTTCTCTCTTTCTGACTTACTTCACTCTGTATGACAGAATCTACGTCCATCAACCTCACTACAACAAACTCAATTTAGTTTTTTTTATGACTGAGTAATATTCCATTGTATATATGTGCCACAACATCTTTATCCATTCATCTGTCAATGGACACCTATGTGGCTTCCACATCCTGGTTATAGCAAATAGTGCTGCAATGAATATTGTGGTACATGCCGTTTTTAAATTATGGTTTTCTCAGAGTATATGCCCAGTAGTGGTATTGCTGGGTCATATGGTAGTTGCTTTTTAGTTTTTTATGGAATCTCCATACTGTTCTCCATAGTGGCTGTATCAATTTACATTCCCACCAACAGTGCAAGAGGGTTCCATTTTCTCCACACCCTCTCCAGCATTATTGTTTGTAGATATTTTGTTGATGGGCATTCAGACCGGTGTGAGGTGATACTTCATTGTAGCTTTCATTTGCATTTCTCTAACGATTAGTGATGTTGAGCAACCCTACAGGTGATTGTTGGCAATCATCTTTGGAGAAATGTCTATTTAGATCTTCTGTCCATTTTTGGACTGGGTTGTTTGTTTTTTTGATATTGATCTGAGTGAGATGCTTGTATATTTTGGAGACTAATCCTTTATCAGTTGCTTGCTTTGCAAATGTTTTCGCCCATTATGAGAGCTGTCTTTTCGTCGTGTTTATGGTTTCCTTTGCTGTGCAAAAGATTTAAGTTTCATTAGGTCCCATTGGTTTATTTTTATTTTTATTTCCATTTTTCTAAGAGGTGGGTCAAAAAGGATCTTGCTGTGATTTATGTCATAGAGTGTTCTTCCTATATTTTCCTCTAAGAGTTTTATAGTGTCTGGCCTTACATTTAGGTCATTAATACATTTTGATTTTATTTTTGTGTATGGTGTTAGGAAGTGTTATAATTTCATTCTTTTACATGTAGCTGTCCAGTTTTCACAACACCACTTACTGAAGAGGCTGTCTTTTCTGCATTGCATATTCTTGCCTCCTTTACCAAACATAAGGTGACCATATGTGTGTATATTTATCTCTGGGCTTTCTGTACTGTTCCATTGATCTATCTTTCTGTTTTTGTGCCAGTACCATATTGTATTGATTACTGTAGCTATGGAGTATAGTCTGAAGTCAGGGAGCCTGATTCCTCCAGCTCCATTTTTCTTTCTCAAGAGTGCTTTGGCTATTCGGGGTCTATTGTGTTTCCAAAAAAATTGTGAAATTTTTTGTTCTCATTCTGTGAAAAATGTTATTGGTAGTGTGATAGGGATTGCATTGAATCTGTAGATTGCTTTGGGTAGTATAGTCATTTTCACAATGTTGATTCTTCCAATGCAAGAACATGGTGTATCTCTCCATCTGTTTGTATCATCTGTAATTTCTTTCATCAGTGTCTTATAGTTTTCTGCATACAGGTCTTTTGTCTACCTAGGTAGGTTTACTCCTAGGCATCTTACTCTTTTTGTTGCAATGGTAAATGGGAGTGTTTCCTTAATTTCTCTTTCAGATTTTTCATCATGAGTGTATGTGAATGCAAGAGACTTCTGTGCATTATTTCTGTATCCTGTTACTTAATAAATTCCTTGATTAGCTCTAGTAGTTTTCTGGTAGCATCTTTAGGATTCTCTATGTACAGTATCATGTCATCCGCAAATAGTGACAACTTTATTTCTTTTCTGATTTAGATTCCATTTATTTCTTTGTCTTCTCTGATTGCTGTGGCTAAAACTTCCAAAACTATGTTGAATAATAGTGGTGAGAGTGAGTATCCTTGTCTCGTTCCTGATTTTAGAGGAAATGGTTTCAGTTTTTCTCCATTGAGAACGATATTGGCTGTGGGTTTTTCATACATGGACTTTATTATGTTCGGGTAAGTTCCCTCAATGCCTACTTTCTGGAGAGTTTTATCATTAATCAGCATTGAATTTTGTTGAAAGCTTTTTCTCCATCTATTGAGATGATCATATGGATTTTATCCTTCAGTTGGATAATATGCTGTATCACATTGATTGATTTGCATATATTGAAGAATCCTTGCATTACTGAGGTAAACCCCACTGATCATGGTGTATGATCCTTTGAATGTGTTGCTGGATTCTGTTTGCTAATATTTTATTGAGAAATTTTGCATTTATGCTCATCAGTGATATTGGCCTGTTGTTTTCTTTCTTTCTGACATCTTGTCTGTTTTGGTATCAGGGTGACGTGACCTCGTAGAATTAGTTTGAGAGTGTTCCTCCCTCTGTTCTATTTTGGAAGAGTTTGAGAAGGATAGGTGTTAGCTCTTCTCTAAATGTATGATAGAATTCACCTGTGAAGCCATCTTTTCCTGGGCTTTTGTTTGTTGGAAACTTTTAAATCACAGTTTCAATATCAGTGCTTATGATTGGTCTGTTTATATTTTCTATTTCTTCCTGTTTCAGTCTCAGAAGATTGTGCTTTTCTAAGAATTTGCCCTTTTCTTCCAGGTTTTCCATTTTATTGGCATATAGTTGCTTGTAGTAATGTCTCATGATCTCTGGATTTCTGCAGTGTCAATTGTTACTTCTCCTTTTTCATTTCTAATTCTATTGGTATGAGTCTTCTCCCTTTTTTTGTTGATGAGTATGGCTAATGGTTTATCAAGTTTGTTTATCTTCTCAAAGAACCAGCTTTTAGTTTTATTGATCTTTGCTATTGTTTCCTTCATTTTTTTTTCATTTCTTTCTGATCTGATCTTTATGAATTCTTTCCTTCTGCTAAGTTTGGGGTTTTTTTGTTCTTCTTTCTCTAATTGCTTTAGTTGTAAGGTTAGGTTGTTTATTTGAGCTGTGTCTTGTTTCTTGGGGTAGGATTGCATTGAGATAAACTTCCCTCTTAGAACTGCTTTTGCTGCATTTCATAGGTTTTGGGTTGTCGTGTTTTCATTTTCATTTGTTTCTAGGTATTTTTTAATTTCCTCTTTGATTTCTTGACTGATCTCTTGGTTATTAAGTAACATATTGTCTAGCCTCCATGTGTTTGTATTTTTTACAGATTTTTTCCTGTAATTGATATGTAGTCTTATAGCATTGTGGTCCAAAAAGATAGTTGATACAATTTCAATTTTCTTAAATTTACCAAGGCTTGATTTGTGACCCAAGATATGATCTATCCTGGAGAAAGTTCCATGAGCACTTGAGTAGAAAGTGTATTCTATTGTTTTTGGATGGAATGTCCTATAAATATCAATTAAGCCCATCTTGTTTAATATATCATTTAAGGCTTGTGTTTCCTTATTTTTTTCATTTTGGATGATCTATCCATTGGTGAAAATGGGGTGTTAAAGTCCCCTACTATGATTGTATTACTGCCGATTTCTCCTTTTATGGCTGTTAGCATTTGCCTTATGTATTGAGGTGCTCCTATGTTGGGTGCAAAAATATTTACAATTGTTATATATTCCTCTTGGATTGATCCCTTGATCATTATGTAGTGTCCTACTTTGTCTCTTGTAATAATCATTTGAAGTCTATTTTGTCTGATATGAGATTTGCTATTCCAGCTTTCTTCTGATTTTCATTTGCATGGAATATCTTTTTCCATCCCCTCACTTTCAGTCAGTATGTGTCCCTAGGTCTGAAGTGGGTCTCCTATAGACAGCATATATATGGGTCTTGTTTTTGTATCCATTCAGCCACTGTATGTCTTTTGGATGGAGCATTTAATCCATTTATATTTAAGGTAATTAGTGATATGTATGTTCCTATTACCATTTTCTTAAGTGTTTTGGGTTTGTTATTTTAGTTCTTTTCCTTCTCTTGTGTTTCCTGCCTAGAGAAGTTCCTTTAGCATTTGTTGTAAAGCTGCTTTTGTGGTGTTGTATTCTCTTAGATTCTGCTTGTCTGTCAAGATTTTAATTTCTCTGTCGAATCTGAATGAGGTCATGGCTGGGTAGAATACTCTTGGTTGTAGGTTTTTCCCTGTCTTTATTTTAAATATGTTGTGCCCCTCCCTTCTGGCTTGCAGAGTTTCTGCTGAATGATCAGCTGTTAACCTTATGGGGATTCCCTTATATGTTATTTTTGTTTTTCCCTTGCTGCTTTTAATATTTTTTCTTTGTATTATTTTTTGATAATTTGATTAATATGTGTCTTGGCTTGTTTCTCCTTGGAGTTATCCTGTATGGGACTCTCTGCACTTCCTGGACTTGTTGACTATTTCCTTTCCCATATTAAGGAAGTTTTCATATATAATCTCTTCAAATATTTCTTAGTCTCTTTCTTTTTCTCTTCTTCTTCTGGGACACCTATAATTCTAATATTGGTGCATTGAATGTTGTCCCAGAGGTCTCTGAGACTGTCCTCAATTCTTTTCATTCTTTTTTTCTTTATTCTGGTTTGTAGTAATTATTTCCACTATTTTATCTTCCAGGTCACTTATCCATTCTCCTGACTTAGTTATTCTGCTTTTGCTTCCTTCTAGAGAATTTTTAACCTCATTTATTGTGTAGTTCATCATTGTGTGTTTGCTCTTTATTTCTTCTATGTCCTTGTTAAATGTTTCTTGTATTTTCTCCATTCTATTTCCAAGATTTTGGATCATTTTTACTATAATTACACTGAATTCTTTTTCAGGTAGACTGCCTATTTCGTCTTCATTTGTTAGGTGTGGTGGGTTTTTACCTTGCTCCTTCATCTGCTGTGTGTTTCTCTGTCTTCTCATTTTGCTTAACTTATGGTGTTTGTGGTCTCCTTTTTGCAGGCTGCATTTTCATAGTTCCTTGGTTTTTTTGGTTTCTGCTCCCAGTGGTTAAGATTGGTTCAGTGGCTTTTGTAGGCTTCCTGGTGGAGGGTACTGGTGCCTGTGTCCTGGTGGATGAGGCTGTATCTTGTCTTTCTGGTGGGCAGGACCATATCTGATGGTGTGTTTTGGGGTGTCTTTAACCTTATTATGATGTTAGTCAGCCTCTCTGCTAATATGTGGGGTTGTTTTCCTGTCTTGCTAGTTGTTTGGCATAAGGTGTCCAGCACTGTAGCTTGCTGGTCATTGGATGGAGCTGGGTCTTAGCATTGACACAGAGATCTCTGTGAGGGCTCTTGCTGGTTGATATTACATTGGGCTGGGAAGTCTCTGGTGGTCCAATGTCATGAACTCAACTCTCCCACGTCAGAGGCTCAGGCCTGACACCTGCCCAGAGCACAAGATCCTGTCAGCCACACAGCTCAGAAGAAAAGGGAGAAAAAATGAATGAAAAAATAAATAATTTTTAAAAAATAAAATAATTATAATTAAAAAGATTTTTTAAACATTAAAATAAAAAAAATTAAATGTAATAAAAAAAAAGAAGAGAGCAACCAAACCAATAACAAATCCACCAATGATAACAGGTGCTAAAAACTATAATAAGATAAACATAATATTCAGCAGCAAGTCAGTCACAGACAGCAAACCTCAAGTCTACAGTTGCTCCCAGAGTCCACCATCTCAATTTTGGGTTGATTTGTTGTCTATTCAGGTATTTCACAGATGTAGGGTTCGTCAAGTTGATTGTGGTGATTTAATCCACTGCTCCTGAGGCTGCACGGTGAACTTTCCCTTTCTCTTCTTTGTTCACACAGCTCCTGGATTTCAGCTTGGTTTTGGCCCCACTTCTGCGTGTAGCTTGCCCTCAGCCTTCTGTTCCTGCCCAGGCAGGATGGGGTTAAAGCAGCAGCTGATTAAGTGACTCTGGGTCACTCATGCATTGGGGAGGGACGTGTACAGTAATTATAATTGGGATGCGGGGCAAGCTTACTGTGGTGGAGGCTGGCGTGACGTTGCAACAGTCTGAGTTACAGCTTTTGTTTTCCAGGGGAAGTTGTGCCTGGATCATGGGACCCTGCTGTGGTGGGCTGCACAGGCTCCCGAAGGTTGGGAATGTGGATAGTGAACTGTGCTTGCACACAGGATTCTTGGTGGTTGCAGCAGCAGCATTAGCATTTCCTGCCTGTCTCTTGTGTCCAAGCTGATAGCCATGTCTCGTGTCCATCTCTGGAGCTCTTTTAGGTGGTGCTCTGCCCTCTTTGGGCAGACAGGTAAGGAATCCCCTTTCCTCAAGCAACCCGAAACAATGGTCTCTTGCCTCAGGCAGGTCCAGAGTTTTTCCCAGACCCCCTCCCAGCTAGATGTGGTGTACTAGCTCCCTTCAGGCTGTGTTCACACAGCCAACCCTAGTCCTCTCCCTGGGATCTGACCTCCGAAGCCTGAGCCTCAGCTCCCAGCCCCCACCAACCCCAGTGGGTGAGCAGACAAGCATCTCAGGCTGGTGAGTGCTGGTCAGCACTGATCCTCTGTGTGGAATCTCTACACTTTGCCCTCTGCATCCCTGTTGCTGTGCTCTTCTCCGTGGCTCCGAAGCTTCCCCTCCACCAACACCCCATCTCTGCCAGTGAAGGGGATTCCTAGTGTGTGGAAACTTTTCCTCCTTCACAGATCCCTTCCAGAGGTGCTGGTCCCATCCTTATTCTTTTGTCTCTGTTTTTTCTATTTTCTTTTGCCCTACCCAGGTACGTGGGGCTTTTCTTTCCTTTTGGGAAGTCTGAGGTCTGCCAGCGTTTAGTAGGTGCTCTGTAGGAGTTGTTCCACATGTAAATGTATTTCTGATGTATTTGTGGGAAGGAAGGTGATCTCCATGTCTTAATCCTCTGCCATCTTGAAGCAGGACTCCAGCACTACTTACTGAAGAGGCTGTCTTTTCTCCATTGTATATTCTTGCTTCATGTGTCATAGATTAGGTGACCATACATGTGTGGGCTTATCTCTGGACCTTCTGTCTCATTCCATTGATCTACATTTCTGCTTTTGTGCCAGTACCATGCTGTCTTGATTACTGTAGCTTTGTAGTATAGTCTGAAGTCAAGGAGCTTGATTCCTCCAGTTCTGTTTTTCTTTCTTAATATTGCTCTGGTTATTCTTTTTCTTTTGTGTTTCCATACAAATTGTAAAAATTTTTTATTCTATTCTGTGAAAAATGCCATTGGTAATTTGATAGGGACTGCACTGAATCTGCAGATTACTTTGGGAAGTATAGTTATTTTCATAATATTGATTCTTCCAATCCAAGAACATGGTATATCTCTCCATTTGTTTGTGTCATATTTGATTTCCTTCATCAGTATCTTACAGATTTCTGAGTACAGTTCTTTTGCCTCCCTAGGCAGGTTTATTCCTAGGTTTTTAATTCTTTATGATGTGATGGTAAATGGGATTGTTTCCTTAATTGCACTTTCTGATCTTTTGTTGTTAGTGTATAGGAATGCAAGAGATTTCTGTGTATTAATTTTGTATCTTGCAATTTTACCAAATTCATTGATGAGCTCCAGTAGTTTTCTGGTAGCATATTTTAGGATTTTCTATGTATAGTATCATGTCACCTGCAAAGAGTGACAGTTTTACTTCTTTTCCAATTTGGATTCCTTTTATTTGTTTTTCTTCTCTGATTGCAGTGGCTAAAACTTCCAAAACTATGTTGAATAGTAGTGGTGATAGTGGCCACCCTTGTCTTATTCCTGATCTTAGAAGAAGTGCTTCAGTTTTTCACCATTGAGAATCATGTTTGCTGTGTCTTTTTCATATATGGCCATTATTATGTTGAGGTAGGTTTCCTCTATACTCACTTTCTGGAGAGTTTTATCATAAATGTGTGTTGAATTTTGTCAAAAGCTTTTTCTCCATCTATTGAGATGATCATATGTTTTTTATTCTTCAAGTTGTTAATATGGTGCATCACATTGATTAATTTGTGTGTTTTGAAGAATCCTTGCATCATTGGGATGAAGGCCACTTGATCATTGTGCATGATCCGTTTAATGTGTTGTTGGATTCTGTTTGTTAGTTTTTTGTTGAAGATTTTTGTGTCTATGTTCATCAGTGATATTGGTCTGTGATTTCCTTTTTTGTGTGATATATTTGTCTGGTTTTGGTATAAGGGCGATGGTGTCCTTGTAGAATGAGCTTTGGAATATTAAAAGATTAAAGACCTAAATATATGACTGGACTCTATAAAACTCTTCGAGGAAAACATAGGTAGAACACTCTTTGACATAAATCCCAGCAAGATCTTTTTTGATCCACCGTCTAGAGTAATGAAAATAAAAACAAAAATAAACAAATGGGTCCTAATTAAACTTAAAGGTT
Organism: Eschrichtius robustus; assembly: GCF_028021215.1. Lineage (NCBI taxonomy): Eukaryota > Metazoa > Chordata > Mammalia > Artiodactyla > Eschrichtiidae > Eschrichtius > Eschrichtius robustus. Next base: position 33,092,429 of record NC_090840.1, on the reverse strand, counting down.
TTGCACAGTAAAGGAAACCATAAACAAAATGAAAAGACAACCCTCAGAATGGGAGAAAATATTTGCAAATGAAGCAACTGACAAGGAATTAATCTCTAAAATATACAAACAGCTCATGCAGCTCAGTGTCAAAGAAACAAACAACCCTATCAAAAAATGGGCAGTTCTGAATAGACATTTCTCCAAAGAAGACCTACAGCTGTCCAAGAGCCATGCAAAAAGATGCTCAACATTACTAATTATTAGAGAAATGCAAATCCAAACTACAATTTGGTATCACCTCACACCAGTCATAATGGCCATCATCAAAAAGTCTAGAAAAAGTAAATGCTGTATAGGGTGTGGAGAAAAGGTAACCCTCCTACACTGTTGGTGGGAATGTAAATTGGTACAGCCACTATGGAGAACAGTATGGAGATAAGCGTGGAATCTAAAAAAATCTTAAAAATGTATACAAATGAACTTATTTACAAAACAGAAAAAGGGGGAAAAAACTGGATTCAGTCATCAAGTATTTATAAAGATATATGGAACAAACACTACTCAGTTTTCTACTATTAAAAAAATACTTAACAGAAAACACCATAGGTGTATGTACTAGAAATTCTCACTATGAAACCGCTGGGTGACATTTCATTGGGCTCCAAGGAGCTCCAGTTCTTTCTGTCTCAGTGCAGAAATAATTCAGCAAGAGGCAAGGTGATAGATAAAAAATGATTTATTAGAATAGGACACTTGTGAGGCTTAACAAGCAGGCAGGTGAGCTTTGCATTGCCCCAAGTACTTAGTGGGTTATATTTTTATAATCAAAGGAAAAGAGGGGAGGGGAAAAGACCACCTTCTTCCTCATTCTTTGAGTCTTCCATCCTTAACTCCTCCTACATGTCAGGCAGGGGAGTTTTTGATCGTATATTGTACATCCAGGACCGTCATGGCAGTATGGAAAAATTATTTTATGTCTCGGTACAATGAGGGTCTTTCACTTTGAAATGTCAACTTTCCATAGATTATTGTTTCTATGTGCGCAGAGAGCATGTCCTAGGGGTCATTAACTTGTTGACATCACTGGGCAGGATGTAGGCCTTAGTCTTCCACTATTGTTTTATTGTCTTAAGACATGACTCATTCCTCCATTGCATGGTTTTGTTGCTAGGCAAGTAAGCTTGGTTTTGTTGTTAGGGAAGCTGGTCTGGCTTCGATGCTAAGTGATTTGCTCTGCTTTATGAGTCATGCAAGCCCATATTGTTTCAGGATTTTTCCATTACTTTCTTGAGTGATTATTAACTTACTGCAGTCCCCCAAAGCCCCCTTAAGCTTTCTCTCTATCTACAGTCCCCTAGTGGGATTTCTGAACTAACTATTTGATTATCCTACTCTATTCCTATCAACTATACCCTACTACCCACATCTCCTTCTAATAAAAACAGCCTATTTCCATGTTCTACTTCTAAGTAATCTTGTTTTATACCATATAGTCTTTCATCTCTGCATTTTCTGTCTATAGAGAGAAGCACAGATGCCTGGAGAGAGCAATCGTGTGGTTTTTCCCTAGATCTGCTTTAGATTTATTTACTCAGCATTGTATAGTCCCAGGTCTAGTCTATATACATTCTTAAAATAAACTCCCATCTTCTTGAGGCAGATTGAATTAGTCTCCATTCCTTGTCACCAAAAGAGCAAACTAAAAATAGTGTTGATCAGTTATGTATGAGAAAATGAAAACCCATTGTACAAAAATAATTAAGGAGAAATAAATCTATTTCTAGTTAGGTTCAAGGTTGGCTCGAACTTATTTTTCTTTTATAAGTGGACAGTCTCTAGGAATGGAAACTTTCTTAGAGCTCTTACAGCAGCTTCTAAGTGTTGTGTATAGCTCCAGGTCTTGCTCTAGATCCCTGAGTGCTAAAGCTAGTGGTGCACCAGAACCACTCTGGGAAGCCTGCTGCAAGTATTGATTCCAGGGCTTAGACCCCGGATATTCTGACAGGAAATCTGGGGTACATGTGGGCACCTGTAATTTTGGCAAGTCCATAGATGATTAACACATAGCCAGGTTTCAAAACCATGCCCATTTGTGTTGAGTAGTTTTGACTCAGATGCACTTATATATCTTAAAATGTTACTCCTCTCTGCTAAGATGTCCATCTGTTTTCTGATCCAGAATTAAAAACAAAGAAAGATTTATTTCTTTCTTTACCTACTCTGCTGGCAACAATGCAATAAGCATCTTTAAAACAGGTTTCATCTAGTGTTGCTTACTATCAAAGGAAGAAATATATGATTTATCATTTTGGAAAAGATAAACTGAAATTCCAGGGTAAGCATGACATCAGAAAGTCCCATGTGAACTTTTTCCTTCAGGGAAAATTGAACATCAGAACTTCTTTGTCTACTTTCCGTCCCTCTGATTCAGCCCCAGCTCACCCCACCTCCTTTTCAGGAAGTGCAGAAATTACAAACAATAGAGATATTTGGTGATTGAAGCGCTTATCTCAAAAGTATGTCTGTCCCCCTGTTTTGTACATATTGAAACATACCTAAGCACAGATTGTTGCTAAGTCACAGGAGCAAATAGATTGGAATTATTACAAACTCCTGACCTCTGGCCTAGGTTAGGTCTTAATTATTTATTATTTTATTTATTTATTTATTAATATTATTTTATCTTATAATTATCTCTTCATTCTCCTGAACAACTATAGCTAATCACAGTTTTATCTAGGGTGGCCAATGTTCTTGTTTACCCAAGACTGAGGGATTCTAGGACATGGACTTTCAGTACTAAAGCCAGACAATTCCCAGGTAAACAGGAATGAGTTGATCACTCTAGTCATGAGAACTCTCTTTGAATTCATTTTCCTTACTTCCAATGAAACGCCTAATTTCTTACTTCACAGAGAAAACAGAGGTGGAAAAAATTTCAACTTTCTGCTCAATCCACTAAAAAGTGTCTGGCCAGGACGTGACTCCATTAGCAACCTTCTCTTCTGCCATGTCTTCTACCTCTTCATATATACTTACTCTGTTCCCTCAGCATAATGTTACAAGAAAATCTGCCAAGCCCAAGCATGCTCATAGGAATGTGTCCTTACATGACTTTGAGCTTCATAGAGCCTTTCTCCAATGCCCATACTTTTGGGACATATCTAGAACATGACCAAGTCCAAAGGAGGCTTTATAATGATCTCCTCATTCTTAGAATTCCTCCTTATATAGAACAAACACCCCCTCTCCCCTTTTGTGTAGTCCCTCGACTTTCAGTTAGGGGAGACTCACTGAAATACATGAGTGTGGTTGTTCTCCCTTGACTGGAAAGTAGATAAACCAGTTATTTATTTATTTATTTTGTACCTGACAGCCTTTTATGATTTAACAATATGACCATGTTCAAGTATTTCCCATCTTAAACACAAAACTCACTCTTCCTACACCTTAGATGTCCTTGAACATCTCTTACCCTGTCTCTTCCTAGGTATTCAATTTGAAAAAGAAATGTGCTTTTTTTCTCTTCAACTGCTCCATGAATTGCAGGGTGCCTTTGTCTCTTCAATGCACTCCTCCAATGAACCTGCTCCTGTATGATCACCAATGATCTTGTTGCTAAATTTTATGTGAGTGTTTCATTCTATCTGTGATTTAAATATATATGTATATAATAAAATACAGTGAGTTAGAAGGAATAATATAAAATCAGCCATAATTCTTCCATGAAAAACTAAAACGTTATTCTCCGTTGTTTTTATTATTTACAACTTTACAAATTATTTACAACTCCTTTTTAAAAACTATTCCAGTTTTATTCATAGTCCTATGGAGGTTCCTTCTCAGTCTTCTTTGCGAAACCTTCATCTAGTATCCAACATACACTCAAATATTGATGTTTCTAGCTTTACATTCTCATCTCACTATTTTATTTACTCTGTAGATTCTCCCGGGTTGAGTTCCTTTTTCCCTAGCTCCATGGCTATATCCACAACCTATATTCTGAGGCCTGTCAAATCTCTCTCTAGACGCCCAGTTCCATATGAGTTTTCTAAAAGTACCACAATATCAACACTGATTTTATCATCTCCAATTACTCCATCCTGGATTGATTTTTTTTTAATATCTTTATTGGAGTATAATTGCTTTACAATGGTGTGTTAGTTTCTGCTTTATAAAAAAGTGAATCAGTTATACATATACATATGTTCCCATATCTCTTCCCTCTTGCATCTCCCTCCCTCCCACCCTCCATATCTCACCCCTCTAGGTGGTCACAAAGCACAAAGCTGATCTCCCTGTGCTATGCAGTTGTTTCCCAAGAGCTATCTATTTTACGTTTGGTAATGTATATATGTTCATGCCACTCTCTCACTTTGTCACATCTTACCCTTCCCACTCCCCATATCCTCAAGTCCATTCTCTAGTAGGTCTGTGTCTTTATTCCCATCTTGCCATTGGTTCTTCAGGACCTTTTTTTTTTTTTTTCCCTTAGATTCCATATAAATGTGTTAGCATACTGTATTTGTTTTTCACTTTCTGACTTACTTCACTCGGTATGACAGGCTCTAACTCTATCCACCTCACTACAAATAACTCCATTTCATTTCTTTTTATGGATGAGTAATATTCCATTGTAAATATGTGCCACATCTTCCTTATCCATTCATCCAACGATGGACATTTAGGTTGCTCCCATGTCCTAGCTATTGTAAATAGAGCTGCAATGAACATTTTGGTATATGACACTTTTTGAATTATGGTTTTCTCAGGGTATATGCCCAGTAGTGGGATTGCTGGGTCGTATGGTAGTTCTATTTTTAGTTTTTGAAGGAACCTTCATACTGTTCTCCATAGTGGCTGTATCGATTTACATTCCCACCAACAGTGCAAGACTGTTCCCTTTTCTCCACACCCTCTCCAGCATTTATTGTTTCTAGAATTTTTGATGATGGCCATTCTGACCGGTGTGAGATGATATCTCATTGTAGTTTGGATTTGCATTTCTCTCATGATTAATGATGTTGAGCATTCTTTCATGCATCTGTTGGCAATCTGTATATCTTCTTTGGAGAAATGTCTATTTAGGTCTTCTGCCCATTTTTGGATTGGGTTGTTCGTTTTTTTGTTATTGAGCTGCATGAGCTGCTTGTAAATCTTGGAGATTAATCCTTTGTCAGTTGCTTCATTTGCAAATATTTTCTCCCATTCTGAGGGTTGTCTTTTGGTCTTGTTTATGGTTTCCTTTCCTGTGCAAAACCTTTTAAGTTTCATTAGGTCCCATTTGTTTATTTGTGTTTTTATTTCCATTTCTCTAGGAGCTGGGTCAAAAAGGATCTTGCTGTGATTTATGTCATACAGTGTTCTGTCTATGTTTTCCTCTAAGAGTTTGATAGTGTCTGGCCTTACATTTAGGTTTTTAATCCATTTTGAGTTTATTTTTGAGAATGGTGTTAGGGAGTGTTCTAATTTCATACTTTTACATGTACCTGTCCAGTTTTCCCAGCACCACTTATTGAAGAGGCTGTCTTTTCTCCACTGTATATGCTTGCCTCCTTTATCAAAGATAAGGTGACCATATGTGCGTGGGTTTATCTCTGGGCTTTCTATCCTGTTCCATTGATCTATGTGTCTGTTTTTTTTTTTTTTTCCCAGTACCATACTGTCTTGATTACTGTAGCTTTGTAGTATAGTCTGAAGTCAGGGAGCCTGATTCCTCCAGCTCCATTTTTCGTTCTCAAGATTGGTTTGGCTATTCGGGGTCTTTTGTGTTTCCATACAAATTGTGAAACTTTTTATCATAATTCTGTGAAAAATGCCAGTGGTAGATTGATAGGATTGCATTGAATCTGTAGATTGCCTTGGGTAGTAGAGTCATTTTCACAATGTTGATTCTTCAAATCCAAGAACATGGTATATCTCTCCATCTATTTGTATCATCTTTAATTTCTTTCATCAGTGTCTTATAGTTTTCTGCATACAGGTCTTTTGTCTCCGTAGGTAGGTTTATTCCTAGATATTTTATTCTTTTTGTTGCAATGGTAAATGGGAGTGTTTTCTTAATTTCACTTTCAGATTTTTCATCATTAGTGTATAGAAATGCAAGAGATTTCTGTGCATTAATTTTGTATTCTGCTACTTTCCCAAATTCATTGATTAGCTCTAGTAGTTTTCTGGTAGCATCTTTAGGATTCTCTTTGTATAGTATCACGTCATCTGCAAACAGTGACAGCTTTACTTCTTCTTTTCTGATTTGGATTCCTTTTATTTCTTTCTCTTCTCTGATTGCTGTGGCTAAAACTTCAAAAATTATGTTGAATAATAGTGGTGAGAGTGGGCTACCTTGTCTTGTTCCTGATCTTAGTGGAAATGGTTTCAGTTTTTCACCATTGGGGATGATGTTGGCTGTGGGTTTGTCATATATGGCCTTTATTATGTTGAGGTAAGTTCCCTCTATGTCTACTTTCTGGAGGATTTTTATCATAAATGGGTGTTGAATTTTGTCGAAAGCTTTCTCTGCATCTATTGAGATGATCATATGGTTTTTCTCCTTCAGTTTTTTAATATGGTGTATCACGTTGTTTGATTTCCATATATTGAAGAATCCTTGAATTCCTGGAATAAACTCTACTTGATCATGGTGTATCATCCTTTTAATGTGCTGTTGGATTCTGTTTCCTAGTATTTTGTTGAGGACTTTTGAATCTATGTTCATCAGTGATATTGGCCCTAGTTTTCTTTCTTTGTGACATCTTTGTCTGGTTTTGGTATCAGGGCCTTGTAGAATGAGTTGGGGAGTGTTCCTCCCTCTGCAATATTTTGGAAGAGTTTGAGAAGGATAAGTGTTAGCTCTTCCCTAAATGTTTGATAGAATTCTCCTGTGAAGCCATCTGGTCCTGGGCTTTTGTTTTTTGGAAGATTTTTAATCACAGTTTCAATTTCAGTGCTTGTGATTGGTCTGTTCATATTTTCTATTTCTTCCTGGTTCAGTCTCGGCAGGTTGTGCATTTCTAAGAATTTGTCCATTTCTTCCAGGTTGTCCATTTTATTGGCATAGAGTTGATTGTAGTAATCTCTCAAAATCCTTTGTATTTCTGCAGTGTCACTTGTTACTTCTCCTTTTTCATTCCTAATTCTATGGATTTGAGTCTTCTCCCTTTTTTTCTGGATGAGTCTGGCTAATGGTTCATCAATTTTGTTTATCTTCTCAGAGAATCAGCTTTTAGTATTGTTGATCGTTGCTATTGTTTCCTTCATTTCTTTTTCATTTATTTCTGGTCTGATCCTTATGATTTCTTTCCTTCTGCTAACTTTGGGTTTTTTGTTGTTGTTGTTGTTCCTCTTTCTCTAATTTCTTAGGTGCAAGGTTATGTTGTTTATTCGAGATGTTTCCTGTTTCTTGAGGTAGGCTTGTATTGCTATAAACTTCCCTCTTAGAACTGCTTTTGCTGCATCCCATAGGTTTTGGGTCATTGTGTCTCCATTGTCATTTGTTTCTAGGTATTTTTTGATTTCCCCTTTGATTTCCTCAGTGATCACTTCGTTATTAAGTTGTTTATTGTGAAGCCTCCATGTGTTTGTATTTTTTACAGATCTTTTCCTGTAATTGATATCTAGTCTCATAGTGTTGTGGTCAGAAAAAATACTTGATACGATTTCAATTTTCTTAAATTTACCAAGGCTTGATTTGTGACCCAAGATATGATCTATCCTGCAGAATGTTCCATGAGCACTTGAGAAAAATGTGTATTCTGTTGTTTTTGGATGGAATGTCCTATAAATATCAATTAAGTCCATCTTATTTAATGTATCATTTAATGCTTGTGTTTCCTTATTTATTTTCATTTTGGATGATCTGTCCATTGGTGAAAGTGGGGTGTTAAAGTCCCCTACTATGATTGCGTTGCTGTCGATTTCCCTTTATGGCTGTTAGTATTTGCCTTATGTATTGAGGTGCTCCTATGTTGGGTGCATAAATATTTACAATTGTTATATCTTCTTCTTGAATCGATCCCTTGATCATTATATAGTGTCCTTCTTTGTCTCTTGTAATAGTTTTTTTTTAAAGTCTATTTTGTCTGATATGAGAATTGCTACTCCAGCTTTCTTTTGATTTCCATTTGCGTGGAATATCTTTTTCCATCCCCTCACTTTCAGTCTGTATGTGCCCCTAGATCTGAAGTGGGTCTCTTGTAGACAGCATATATATGGGTCTTGTTTTTGTATCCATTCATCCAGTCTGTGTCTTTTGGTGGGAGCATTTAATCCATTTACATTTAAGGTAATTATCGATATTTATGTTCCTATTCCCATTTTCTTAAGTGTTTTGGGTTTGTTATTGTAGGTGTTTTCCTTCTCTTGTGTTTCTTGCCTAGAGAAGTTCCTTTAGGCAAATATTTTCTCAGTCCCTTTCTTTTTCTCTTCTTCTTCTGAGACCCGTATAATTCAAATGTTGGTGTGTTTAATGTTGTCCCAGAGGTCTCTGAGACTGTCCTCAGTTCTTTTCATTCTTTTTTCTTTATTCTACTTTGCAGTAGTTATTTCCACTGTTTTATCTTACAGGTCACTTATCTGTTCTTCTGCCTCAGTTATTCTGCTATTGATCCCTTCTAGAGTGTGTTTAATTTCATTTGTTGTGTTTTTCATCATTGCTTGGTTCCTCTTTAGTTCTTCTAGGTCTTTGTTAAATGTTTCTTGCATTTTGTCTATTCTATTTACAAGATTTTGGATCATCTTTACTATCATTATTCTGAATTCTTTTTGAGGTAGACTGCCTATTTCCTCTTCATTTGTTAGGTCTGGTGTGTTTTTACCTTGTTCCTTCATCTGCTGTGTGTTTTTCTGTCTTCTCATTTTGCTTATCTTACTGTGTTTGGGGTCTCCTTTTTGCAGGCTGCAGGTTCGTAGTTCCTGTTGTTTTTGGTATCTGTCCCCAATGGCTAACGTTGGTTCAGTGGGTTGTGTAGGCTTCCTGGTGTAGGGGACTAGTGCCTGTGTTCTGGTGGATGAGGCTGGATCTTGTCTTTCTGGTGGGCAGGTCCACATCTGGTGGTGTGTTTTGGGGTGTCTGTGGCCTTACTATGATTTTAGGCAGCCTCTCTGCTAATGGATGGGTCTGTGTTCCTGTCTTGCTAGTTGTTTGGCCTAGGGTGTCCAGCACTATAGCTTGCTGGTCATTGAGTGAAGCTGGGTCTTGTTGTTGAGATGGAGCTCTCTGGGAGATTTTCATCATTTGGTGTTACATGGAGCTGGGAGGTCTCTTGTGGACCAGTGTCCTCAAGTTGGCTCTCCCACCTCAGAGGCGCATCCCTGATGCCTGGCTGGAGCACCAAGAGCCTTTCATCCACACGGCTCAGAATAAATGGGAGAAAAAATAGAAAGAAAAAAAAAAAAGAAAGAGGATAAAATAAAATAAAGTAAGATAAAATAAAATAGTTATTAAAATAAAAAAATAAAAAATAATTATTAAGAAAAAAATAAAATAAAATTTTAAAGTTAAAAAAAAAAAAAAAACAGACAGACAGAACCCTAGGACAAATGGAGAAAGCAAAGCTATACAGACAAAATTTCACACAGAAGCATACACATACACTCTCAGAAAAAGAGAAAAATGGGAAAAATTAATATATCTTGCTCCCAAAATCCACCTCCTCAATTTGGGATGATTCGTTGTCTATTCAGGTATTCCACAGATCAGGTACATCAAGTTGTTTGCGGAGCTTTAATCCACTGCTTCTGAGGCTGCTGGGAGAAATTTCCCTTTCTCTTCTTTGTTCGCACAGCTCCCGTGTTTCAGCTTTGGATTTGGACCCGCCTCTGTGTGTAGGTCGCCTGAGGGCGTCTGTTCTTTGCTCAGATAGGACTGGGTTAAAGGAGCAGCTGCTTCAGGGGCTCTCTCACTCAGGCCAGGGGGAGGGAGGGGTACGGATGCGGGGCCATCCTGAGGTGCAGAGGCCGGCGTGACGCTGCAGCAGCCTGAGGCGCGCCGTGCGTTCTCCTGGGGAAGTTGTCCCTGGATTGCGCGACCCTGGCAGTGGCGGGCTGCACAGGCTCCCGGGAGGGGCGGTGTGTATAGTGACCTGTGCTCTCACACAGGCTTCTTGGTGGCAGCAGCAGCAGCCTTAGCGTTTCATACCCATCTCTGGGGTCCGCGTTGATAGCCACAGCTCGCGCCCTTCTCTGGAGCTCGTTTAGGCGGAGCTCTGAATCCCCTCTCCTCGCACACCAGGAAACAAAGAGGAAAGAAAAAGTCTCTGGCCTCTTCGGCAGCTGCAGATCTTTTCCCAGACTCTCTCCCGGCTAGCTGTGGTGCACTAACCCTTTCAGGCTATGTTCACGACGCCAACCCCAGACCTCTCCCTGCGATCTGAAGCCCGAGCCTCAGCTCCCAGCCCCCGCCCGCCCCGGCGGGTGAGCAGACAAGGCTCTCTGGCTGGTGAGTGCTGGTCGGCACCACTCCTCTGTGTGGGAATCTCTCCACTTTGCCCTCCACACCCCTGTTTCTGCGCTCTCCTCTGTGGCTCCGAAGCTCCCCCCTCCGCCACCCGCAGTCTCCGCCCGCGAAGGGGTTTCCTAGTGTGTGGAAACCTTTCCTCCTTCACAGCTCCCTCCCACTGGTGCAGGTTCCGTCCCTATTCTTTTGTCTCTGTTTTTTCTTTTACCCTACCCAGGTACGTGGGGAGTTTCTTGCCTTTTGGGAGGTCTGAGGTCTTCTGCCAGTGTTCAGTGGGTATTCTATAGGAGCAGTTCCACGTGTAGATGTATTTCTGATGTATCTGTGGGGAGGAAGGTGATCTCCACTTCTTACTCTTCCACCATCTTCCTAAATCCTAGATTGATTTTTATCATTTCCCAGTTTTTACATTCCACACATCTTATATTAATGACACAACAATGGACAAAGTTACTTGGTTATTACCTTTAATTTCTCCTGTTCATCTCTCACATCCAACCAGTTACTAACCCTAACCTTAACCCTAACTCTCCTTCAAATTTTTTAAATCCATCTTTACCTGTGCTACTCCTCTGAGAATGGGCTCTTAACCCTTTTAAATTGTATTTGTGCAATAGTCTTCCAAATGGAGTCTTTGCCTCAAGGTTTAGCCTCCTTCAATCAGTTCACACTGCTGCCAAAGTGATCTTTCTAAAACATAACTCTGAACATTGTGGTTAAGATTTTGGGTTCTTGAATGAGACAGGTCAGGCTTTATAACCAGTTTCAGTACTTACCAGCTGTAACCTTGGGCAGGTTGCATTTAACCTCTCTAAGCTTCAAGTCCCTCATTGGTAAACTGGGGTTATAATGCCTATATGAGAACATTGTCTTGAGAATAAAATGAGCTATCTATTTAACACAGTACCTTGCAAATAAATAGTGCTCAATATTTGGTGCTACTAGTATCATGGTGATTCTTCTTATTGTTCTTGTTGATGTGTATTATAACTTTTCCTGCCTGAATTTGTTCAGTGTTTCTCTAACGGGTATAAGATAAAGTCTTAACCCTTTTGTTATATAGAAGGCCTTTTACGATAGTGCCTTGGTTGGCCTTCCAATTTCATCTTGAGCTGTTTCCCTTTCTCACTCTATCCTCCAGTCATAGTGAACTATTTGCAATTTTTCCAACAGCATTCTTTTTCTTTTTTTGTAAATTTTAAAATATTTCTTGATTTTTTACTATTTGCCTGGCTAAATCCAATGTCTTCTTCAAAATTCAGTTACACTTAAACTTTCCTAAAGAACATTCCCTCCCACCACTCGTATTGTAATCTGGATCAATTGTTCTGTTTGCTCCCTTAATTTCTTCTGAACTCATGACTCTATAATACCATATTATTCAGCATATCATAATTATATTCTGCAATAGTCTGTGAGTATCTTGTAGGCACCAACTGTGTCTTATTTATCTTTGTGTCACCAATTTCCATGCCAGTACCTGGCATGGTAGGTGGCACTCAAATGTTGACTGATATGAAGGTTTTGGACATTTGTAATGATAATGAATAACAGTGGAGATGACATAGTACATAAATAATTAGTTAATAATAATTTAAAAATAAAGAGATAATGAAATGCCTAAATGAGTGCTGTACTCCTGTAAGAAGTTATATAGTACTTCCACATAAATATAAATTATAGTTAAGTACTATATAACTTACATAAGAAGTTATATGGAGGTTAAAAACTTTATATTGTTTGAAAATTTTCAAGGAAAGGATAGCATTTGAACGGTATTTTGCAGGTACATGATTCAATCAGCAAAAGTAACAGGAGATTTTTAAGAAAAAGGTACTATGAGATCAAAGGCAGAAGGAGTTAGTGCATATGAGATTGCAGTGTTTGTGAACTTGTTTTTTTTATTTAATTCTCTCATTGACTCTATGAGGTGAATAGTTGTGGACACTAAAAGTCAAATGTTTTAAGTAAATTTATGAAGTTCACACAACTATCGCATGGTGAAGATAGTATTCAAATCCAGCTGTGCCTGCCTCTGAAAAATTGCTTTCTCCACAATAAGCTGATGTACCACAGGTGGAATTAACATGTGACGTTGAAATAGAGTAACCCTGAATCTAGATTGTGACAGGACTTCAAAGAAGGCAGAGGAGGCATTTGACAGTTCTCCATTAAGTCACTATAACATTCTTTCTTTCAGCTGTCTATTTGGTGGAATTGAAGAGGCTATATTAAAATCAAGAGTTGGCAAAAAAAATATATATATATATGGCAAACTTGCTACTACTGCTCTTTCCAGTACCAATGACAGGCAATGCTATTAGAGCATATGCAATTTTTTTTTTTTTTTTTACTGGGCTTTGTTACAGCCTCAGTATCCTTATTAAAGGACATTCATTAGAAGTTTTTTGTTAATCCATAACCATTCCTTTTTCCCATGTTACTCCAGTTACTTTTCGGAAAATTATCTTGCCACCTATTTGAGAAAGCTTGATGAAACTCTAAAATAAGGTAAAGCACCCTCCTATTACAGAGGACAACAAGTTTCTTGGAGGCTGGGGCAGGATACTTCTGCCAGATCTCACTGTCTCAAGAGGACCAAGAAGTGAGCATGGCTTAGACAAAAACATTCATTCTAATGATAATCTTGAGCATAGTTATTCAGGATTGAAAACAAAACAAAACAAACAAAACAAAACTGTACATTTCTTTCAGAGAAGAAATCCTGATAAAGCAGTAGAGAATTACTTGTTGTATCTCTGATTTCCCTTTTACTACTAAGCATCTTCTCTAGCATTTCCTTCAGAATAATGAGCTTCTCAATGACATTATTCCAATCAGCTCTTTTTTTTTTGAATTTTATATTGGAGTATAGTTGATTAACAATGTTGCATGAGTTTCAGGTGTATAGAAAAGTGATTCTGTTATACATATATATGTATCTATACTTTTTCAAAAATTTTTCCCATTTAGGTTGTTACATAACATTGAGCAGAGTTCCTTGTGCTATACAGTAGGTCCTTGTTGGTTATCCATTTTAAATATAGCAGTGTGTACATGTCAATCCCAAACTCCCTAACTATCTCTTCCCCCCACCCTTCCCCCTGGTAACCATAAGTTCGTTCTCTAAGTTGGTGAGTCTGTTTCTGTTTTGTAAATAAGTTCTTTTGTATCATTATTTTAGAGTCCGCATGTAAGTGATATATGATATTTCACTTTCTCTGTTTGACTTACTTCATTCAGTATGACAATCTCTAGGTCCATCATGTGGCTGCAAATGGCATTATTTCATTCTTTTTAATGGCTGAGTAATATTCCATTGTATATATGTACCACATCTTCTTTACCCATACATCTATTGATGGACATTTAGGTTACTTCCATGTCTTGGCTATTGAAAACAGTGCTGCAATGAACTTTGGGGTGCATTGTATCCTTTTGGACCGTGTTTTTCTCTGGATATATGCCCAGGAGTGGGATTTCAGGATCATATGGTATCTCTATTTTTATTTTTTTAAAGAACATCCATACTGTTCTCCATAGAGGCTGTACCAATATACATTCCCACAAACAGTGTTTCCTTTGCTGTGCAAAATCTTTTGAGTTTAATTAGGTCCCATTTGTTTATTTTTGTTTTTATTTCCATTTTTCTGGGAGACGGATCAAAAAAGATATTGCTGCAATTTATGTCAGACGGTGTTCTGCCTATGTTTTCCTCTAAGAGTTTTATAGTGTCCAGTCTCACATTGAGGTTTTTAATCCATTTTGAGCTTATTTTTGTGTATGGTGTTAAATAATGGTCTAATTTCATTTTTTTACATGTAGCTGTCCAGTTTTCCAAGCACCATTTATTGAAGCGACTGTCTTTCCACCATTGTCTTGCCTCTTTTTTCATAGATTAATTAACATTTGGTGTGTGGGTTTATTTCTGGTCTTTCTATCCTGCTCCATTGATGTGTATTTCTATTTTTGTGCCAGTACTATACTGTTTTGATGACTATAGCTTTGTAGTAGAGTCTCCCTGACTTCAGACTATCAGACTATATTTCAGTGAGACTTTTTTTCTTTTCTTTTTTTGCCCAAGTTAGCCAGAGTCTATTTCTGTGACTTGCAACCAAAAAATCATAATCAATACCACTTTTATTTAGTCATGGTTGACACATGATTTAGACCTATGCTAACAGGTCTATGATTTAACACCAATGGCACATGATTTAGACCTAATAGGCTTTAAATATGGAAAATATGCTGTGATATTTTTATACTGTGTCTATTTGACTAAGCTTGAACTATATTTCCCACAATCCCCTTCCCCATATGGTTTCAAGTTAAAGTTGGTTATAAGAGAACTTTTTTTGGTGAGATTTGGAAGGTAGAAGTGAAGCAGGAGCCATTATGAGCTTCTTCTTTGTCTTCCTTGTCATAAATATTGACTGACAGTTGCAGACGTGTCTTAACATCCCTGTTTATATCCAGACCTTCTTCATAAATGGCATCCTGAAACAATGGACTCTCCAGACTCACAAACAATTGCAGAGTCAAGAGCCTTCCATCTTTTGTTCCATCACCTTTCTTTGTGGTCCCATTCTGGAAGCTGGATATGCTTTGTCTTTAGGATTCCTTGAAAGACTAAAATTTGTACACTCACTTCAGTGATTCAGAATGGCACTTTTATCTGATTATTCAACTTATTCTTTTGGTCTGTTATTTATTCAATTTCTCTAACAATTGAGTATGGTCTTGCTCTTATAATAAATCTCTTATTCAATAACAGTCATATAGGTTCCACTTCCATGACTGAACCCTGGTTGCTATAGTTATTGGTATCAAAATTGGTGCTTGTAGAACAGAATGCTAAAGATGTTCTTACTGCCAGTAGCAAAGGGGAAACTGCAAGCCATGGCATGTGGTGGCAAAATAGTTTCTTACATTATCATCTGTGGTTTCACCTATGATAAAATGCCTATAGATGGCAAGGCTTTGGCTCACTAACTAGTTGTTGCTGTAGAACACTTTAATGAAAATTAATACAATGGTAGTGGTTAGTTGATTCTAAGTGCATTGCAAACCTTGGAGAATGAAAATGAGCTCATGGTTTTAAATTCTCAGATCAAGGTCTGGGTAACAAATTAGAATGCTTCTATGACTGCTCAGAGAGAAACCCATATTCCCTACATAATTTCTTAAAACCAAACCTAAATTCTAATTTTCACAGTAGCTGAATTACAATTTAATCCAATCTTTAAGGGTTTCTTATATTAGAATTAAAGCATTGATTAGGAAGGAGTAGAGGCATGAAAATTGGGATGGAGACATGTGGGCTGATTCTGATGGTGTAGAGGAGAAAATTGGAATAGAGACACATGGGCTGATTCTGATGATGCAGAGGAACTTGAACCTTTATATTTTATTGAGCCTCATTCGCTAGTAGAGATATCTTTCCCCCAACACTGAGGAATTTAGTGTCCTCTTACCTGAAGAACTTAATTTTCCAGGTCTGTGGAACTTGATTTGCAGAGGAATGTAGATTCCCCTCAGATATATCTTACTACCTCCTCTTGTTTCTATATCTATGACAAGACTCAGATTACTGAATGCTCCTGGGATTCAGATAAAAATTATGACTCAAAAGAAGTACTGCACAGATGTAACAAATTATATTTATATGATTTATGTTCATATTAATAGAAACCTAGGGAATGGAAATGGAAATGGATTGAAAGAATGTTAGATCAGACAGGAGAAGGTAATGTTGGGTGTGTTTGAATTTATTAAAATTCAGATGAAGAGTGGCCCCCGCTTGCCACAACTAGAGAAAGCCCTCGCATAGAAACAAAGACCCAACACAGCCATAAAATAAAAAAAAATAAATTAATAAAATTCAGTGTGTTTTAAGTGGCTGGTAAATAGTTCCAACTTTTGGCTTGGTTAGTTGACTAAAATGAAGTTGAGTTGTTAGAACTCTCTTGATATACTATATAGGACAATATCAAAAGGCTTGGGGGATATTTAAATGTGGGGATAGATTTATCTTTAAGACCTGCTAACCCACCCATATATGTGTCTGAATGACATTTCCTTTATCAAGGCTTTTAGAAATACATTGTTGAAGAGAGTACTGTCATCTTTGAAAAGGTTTCTAGTGACTCTTCTCTGCAGTCCGTGAATGACAATGAGAAATGTTGCCATCAAAAAAGAATACCTGAATTCAATAGAGATGATAGGATCTCAAAGTGGTAAGGGCCAAGTAGTGGTACTTAATTGAGACAACATGGGTAGAATTACTATAATGAGTAGCACATCTGAAGTGGTAATCAAAATGATTTCACCCATAGAGAACTTTGTCTTTAACTAGCTGATTATGGTGTCCCAAGGACTGAAATATATGAGTGGTTTGCTAAAGTCTTACTTGATTTGTGGAATAGAAAACCTCTAAGTCTGCTGAACAGAAATTTGACTTCAATCAAAAAATAGAGGATCAATTCCAATTCTTGAGATAGCTTATACTTCTAGAGTGTTCTGTGCCCAGAACTTAATTTATAAGGGTGGCTGAGTGAAGACATGGAGACATCAATGCCATTGAAAGAAAAATTTAATGTCATTCACAGTTTCCCTAGAAACAAGAGGCACATCTGGCCATGCAGGGCCATAGGAAGGTCACCAAGTTTTTATCAGGAAGCAGAGGAGGAGTGAGTGATAGATTTAAGCCAGATCCTTTATTGGGGTTTCTCTGAGAAAGGCAAGTCAGGGCAGGGTAAATAGTTTAGGATTGGCTAGTTTGAATAATGGCTCTAAGCTATAGAGATGGTCCCAAGCTTGTCTGTTTTCTGGTCCTGTGATAATTAAGGTGGGGGAATATTGCCCTTGGGTGAATGGGCCAGATCAAGGAGGTATGGTTCTGGATTGGTAAGTTTGTTTATCAGAGTCTTGCTTTCGGCTGAGCCCTTTGCAATCTCTAAGAATTGGCTGGCCCTAGAAAGGGTAGTCATACTTTAGCCAGAAAGGTTTTATAAGATGTCAAAACATAAAATAGAGAAAATGGAAAAATATGATTAATACACACGGCTCCTTGTTTAAGGAGGGCTAGGGTCATTTAAGGAAAGATATTGCACTGCCAAAAACTCATCCAGTTATCTTTCTCTAGCCTTCTCCAAAATGATCTGTGGCAATTCACAAGGGTGACAGTACAATGAGAAAGGGAAAATGATCATACTACTCAGGCATTACTTGACACTGGCTCTGAACTGTTATTAAGTCCTAGACACACAAAATGTCTCGAATCAGAGGAGAGATTTTGGAGATCAGAATTAATGATGTTTAAATTGATTTGTCTCATAGGGGGACGACTGGGTCCCCAAACCCACTATGTGGTTACTTCTTGTGGCAGAATGCATAAATGGAATAGACATACTTAAAAATTAGCAAAATAGTACTAGCATTTGCATTAAAGTGGTCCCAGAAGAATAAGAGAGAGAGAAAAGTGTTGAAAATGTGTTTGATGAAATTACAGCTGAACACTTGGATGAAATTATGGCTAAAAACTTCATGAAGCTGAAGAAATAAATAGACTTCCAGGTATAAGAAGCACAGAGGATCACAAACAAGATGAACCCAAAGAGACCCACACAAAAGCATTGCATAATTAAGATAACAAAAGTTAGATAAAGAGAATTTTAAAGGCAACAAGAGTAAAACAAAGAGTCACATACAAAGGAATTCCAATAAGGCTATCAGCAGAAACTTTGTTGACCAGAGAGGAGAGTGGCATGATATATTTAAAGTGCTGAAATGGAAAAACATACTAAGATACTCTACCCGGCAAGATTACCATTCAGAATTGAAAGAGAGGTAAAAAACTTCTCACTTGAAAGAAAAACAAAGATTTCATCAATGCTCAACCAACTCTACAAGAAATGTCAAAGGTTCTTCTCTAAGTGAAAAAGAAAAGGCAAGAAGAATTTAAAGGAAAAGGAAAATGCCACTAGTAAAGGCAAATATACAGTAAGGGCTGTGGACCAACCAATTAAATAGACTAATAAGAATATCAAAAGACAAAATTATACAATCAACTATAAGTACAATAAACAGTTAAGATATAGACAGGAAGATGTAAAATATGACATCAAAAACACAAAACATGGGGGAGCGGAGTAAAAATGTAGATATTTTAGAATGTGTTTGAACTTAAATGACTATCAGTTTCAAACAAGTAGATATAGTTATAGGTTAACATAAATGAACCTCATGGTAACCACAAATCAAAAAAGAAAAAACAAAAACAAAACACAAAAATTAGAGAGAAAAGAGCACAAGCATACAACTAAAGAAAATCATCAAACCACAAGGGAAGAAACTGAAAGAAGAAAAGAACAGAGAAGAACTACAAAATAAAAACCAGACAACAAGTAACAAAACGTCAATAAATACATACCAGTAATCACTTTAAATGGCAAAAGGCACATGAAAAGATGTTCAGCATTGCTAATTATTAGAGAAATGTAAATCAAAACTACAATGAGGTTATCACATCATGCCAGTCAGAATGACCATCATAAAAAGTCTACAAATAATAAATCCTAGAGAGGGTATGGAGAAAAAGGAGCCCTCCCGTACTACTGTTGGTGAGAATTTAAATTGGTACAGCCACTATAGAGAACAGTATGGAGATTCCATAAAAAACTAAAAATAGAGGTACCATATAATCCTACAATCAAACTTTTGGACATATATCTGGAGAAAACTATAATTGAAAAGATACATGCACCCTAATGTGCATAGTAGCACTATTTACAATAGTCAAGACATGAAAGCAACCTGAATATCCATTGACAGATGAATGGAAAAAGATGTAGTGTGTGTGTGTGTGTGTGTGTGTGTGTGTGTGTGTGTGTGCGCATAAAATGGAATATTACTCAGCCATCAAAAAGAATGAAATAATGCCATTTGCAACAACATGGATGGACCTAGAGACTATCACACTAAGTGAAGTAAGCCAGATAGAGAAAGACAAATATCATATGATATTGCTTATATGTGGAATCTTAAAAAAAAAAGATGATACAAATGAACTTTTATGCACAACAGAAATAGACCCACAGACATAGAACAAAACTTATGGTTACCAAAGGGGAAAGGAGGTGGAGGCATAAATTAGGAGTTTGGATTAACATATACACTCTACTATATAGAAAATAGATAACCAGCAAGGACACACTGTAGAGCACAGGGAACTATACTCAATATTTTGTAATAAACTATAAGAGAAAAGAATCTGAAAAACCATATATATAACTGAATGATTCTGCTGTATACCTGAACTAACACAACATTGTAAATCAACAATACTTCAATTTAAAAAAAGTGTCAACGGTCCAAATACTCCAATCAAAAGACATAAGGTGGCAGACTAGCTTAAAAAAAAAAAAAAAAAAAAGACCCATATGCATGTTGCCTACAGGAGACTCACTTCACAGGTTAACACAAACAGAGACTGAAAGCAAGGAGATGATAAAAGATATTTCATGCAAATGGAAATGAATACTGGAGTAGCAATGCTCATATCAAAGTAGACTTCAAAACAAAGTCTATAGTAAAGGACAAAGAAGTATATTATATAATGATAAAGGGATAAATACAAGAAGAGAGTATAACATGTGTTAACATATATGCACCTAATATAGGAGCACTTAAATATATAAAGCAAATATTAATAGACATAAAGGGAGAAATTGACAATAATACAATAAAAATAAGGAATTTTATAACCCCACTTACATCAATGGACAGATCATCCAGGCAGAAAATCAATAAGGACACAGTGGTTAATGACACATTAGACCAGTTGGACTTAATAGATATCTACAGGAAATTCAATCAAAATAGCAGAATACACATCCTTTTCAAGGGCACATGGAATATTCTCCAGGTTTGATCACATGCTAAGCCACAAAACAAGTCTCAACAAATTTAAGAGGACAAAAATTATAAGAAGTATATTCTTTTTTCTGACAACAACATTATTAAACTAGAAATTAATCACAGGAAGGAAGAAAACTGGGAAAAACAAACAAGTGGAGACTATACAGCATGCTACTAAAAACCAATGGATCAATAAAGAAATCAGAGAGGAAGTCAGAAAATACCATAAGAAAAATAAAAATAAATACAACTTTTGTAAATCTACGGGATGCAGCAAAAGCAGTTCTAAGCTGGAAATTTATAGTGATACAGGCCTACCTAAAAGAACAACAACAAAAATATGCAAATAAAAACCTAACCTATTGTACCATCTAAAGGAATTATAAAAAGAAGAGTGAAGAAAGCCCAAAATCAGGGGAAAGAAGGAAATAATAAAGATAATAATAATAAAGATCAGATCTCGAAACCAATTCGAGACCAAATAAAACATTAGAAAAGATAAAAACAAAAAAACAAAAAAAAAGTTGGTTTTTTAAAAGATAAGCAAAATTGGTAACAGTTAACTTAGCCTCATTAAAAAGAGAGAACCCAAATGAACAAAATAAGAAATGAAATAGGAGAAATTACAACTGATAACACAGAGATTAAAAAAATCATAAGAGAATAATATGAACAGTTATATGGCAACAAATTAGACAACCTAGAAGAAATGGATACATTTCTAGAAACATAAAACCTTCTAAGGCTGAATCAGGAAAGAAAAGATAATTGGAAAGACTTATCACTAGTAGTGAAATTGAATCAGTAATCAAAAAACCAGCAAATAAAAGTCCAGGACAAGATAGCTTCATGGGACAATTCAATCAAACATATGAAGAAATGTTAATACCTATCCTTTTCAAATGATTCCAAAATCTGAAGAAGAGGGAACACTCCCAAATTAATTCTACAAGGTCACCTTTACCCTGATACAAAAACCAAACATGTTACAAAAAAAGAAAGTTATAGGCCAATTATGTGATAAATATATTATAGATGTAAAACTCCTCAACAAAATATTAGCAAACATGATTCAACAATATATAAAAAGGATCGTGCACCATGATCAAATTGGATTTACTCCAAGTATGCAAGGACAGTGCAATATCCACAAATCAATGTGATGCACTACATTTTTAAAAAAGGATAAAAATCATATGATCACTTCAATAGATGCAGAAAAAGAATTTGACTAAATTCATCATCCATTCATGATAAAAATGCTCATCAAAGTTGGTTCAGAGGAAATATATCTCAGAATAATAAAGGTAATTTATGACAAACCACAGCTAATAGCATGCTCAATGGTGAAAAGCTGAAAGCTTTTTATCTAAAATCAGGAACAAGACAAGGATGTCCGCTCCCTCCATTTCTACTTACTATAGTATCAGAAGTCCTGGCTTCAGCGATCAGAAAGCAAAAAATAAAAAACTTCCAAATAGGAAGGGAAGAAGTAAAACTCTCACTATTCCCAGATGACCTGATATTATATATAGGAAACCATATAGTTGCCACCAAAAAACTATTAAACTAATGAATGAATTTGGTAAATTTATATGATACAAGATTAATATACAGAAATTTGTTGCTTTTCTATACATTGATAATAAACTATCAGAAATAGAAAGTAAGAAAGCAATCCCATTTAAAATTGCATCACAAACAATGAAATAGAGAGACATTCAAGATGGTGGAGGAGTAAAACTTGGAGATCACCTTTCTTACCACATATACATCAGAAATACATCTACATGTGGAACAACTCCTACAGAATACCTACTGAACAGTGGCAGAAGACCTCAGACTTCCCAAAAGGCAAGAAATTCCCCACTTACCTGGGTAGGGCAAAAGAAAAAAGAAAAAACACAGACAAGAATAAGGACAGGACCTGCATCTCTGGGAGGGAGCTGTGAAGAAGGAAAAGTTTCCACACACTAGCAAGCCCTTTTACTGGCAGAGATGAGGGGTCGCATGGGGGGAAGCTTTGGAACAATGGAGAAGAGTGTAGCAATAAGGGTGCAGAGGGCAAAGTGGAGAGACTCCTGCACAGAGGATCAGTGCCACCCAGGACTCTCCAGCCTGAGAGGCTTCTCTGCTCACCCACCAGTGTGGGTGGGGGCTGGGAGCTGAGGCTCGGGATTCGGAGTTCAGATCCCAGGGAGAGGACTGGGGTTAGCTGCATGAACACAGCCTGAATGGGGCTAGTGCACCACAGTTAGCCAGGAGGGAATTCAGGAAAAAGTCTGGAACCGCCTAAGAGGCAAGAGACCATTGTTTGGGGTGCATGAGGAGAGGGTATTCAGAGCACCACCTAAACGAGCTACAGAGACGGGCACAAGTCGCGACCACTATGCAGACACCAGAGATGGCCATGAAATGCTAAGGATGCTGCTGCAGCCATCAAGAAGCCTGTGGGCAAACACAGGTCACTAGCCATACTTTCTGTCCCAGGAGCCTGTGTAGCCCACCACTGCCAGGGTCTTGTGATCCAGGGACAAATTCACTGGGACAACACACGGTGCACTTCAGGCTGTTGCAAAATCACATCGCCCTCTGCCGCCTCAGACTCACCCTGCATTCCATAGCCCTCCCTCCCCCCGGCCTGAGTGAGCCAGAGTCCCCTAATCAGCTACTCCTTTAACCTTGTACTGTCTGAGTGAAGAACAGACGCCCTCAGGCGAACTACATACAGAGGCAGGGCCAAATCCAAAGCTGAAGCCCAGGAGCTGTGTGAACAAAGAAGAGAAAGGAAAATTTCTCCCAGCAGCCTCAGGAGGAGCAGATTAACTCGCCACAATCAACTTGATGTACCCTGCATCTCTGGTATACCTGAATAGACAACGAATCATCCCAAAATTGAGGTGGTGGACTTTGGGAACAACTGTAGACTTGGGGTTTGCTTTCTGCATCTAATTTGTTTTTGATTTTATGTTTATCTTAGTTTAGTATTTAGAGTTTATTATCATTGATAAAATTGTTTATTGATTTGTTGCTCTCTTCATTTTTTTATATATAGATATATATTTTTTATTTCCTGTTTCTCTTTTTCTGTGTATGTTTATGCTTCTTTGTGTGATTTTGTCTGTATAGCTTTGCTTTTACCATTTGTCCTAGGGTTTTGTCTGTCTTTTTTTTTTTTGAGTATATTTTTTAGCACTGGTTATCGCTGGTGAATTTGGTTTTTTGGTTTGGTTGCTCCCTTCTTTCTTTCTTTTCTTTTTCTTTTTAAAAATTACTTATTAATATTTTTTATTTTTAATAATTCTTTATTAGTTTTTATGTTAATAATGTTAT
Organism: Eschrichtius robustus; assembly: GCF_028021215.1. NCBI lineage: Eukaryota > Metazoa > Chordata > Mammalia > Artiodactyla > Eschrichtiidae > Eschrichtius > Eschrichtius robustus. Next base: position 33,068,743 of record NC_090840.1, on the reverse strand, counting down.
TTTAGTTTAGTTTAGCTTAGATTAGTTTTCTCTTTCTTTCTTTCTTCTTCTCTCCTTTTTCTTCTGAGCCATGTGGCTGGCAGGGTCTTAGTGCTCCAGCGAGGTGTCAGGCCTGTGCCTCTGAGGTGAGAGAGTGGAGTTCAGGACATTGGTCCACCAGAGACCGCCTGGCTCCACATAATATCAAACAGCAAAAGCTCTCCCAGAGATCTTGATCTCAATCCTAAGAACCAGCTCACTCAATGACCAGCAAGCTACAGTGCTGGACACCTTATGCCAAACAACTAGCAAGACAGGAACACAAACTCTCCCATTAGAAGAGAGGCTGCTGAAAATCATAATAAGGTCACAAACACCCAAAAACACACCACCGACACAGTAGTGCTCAGCAGAAAGACAAGATCCAGCCTCATCCACCAGAACACAGGCACCAATCCCCTCCACCAGGAAGCATACACAACCCACTGAACCAACCTTAGCTACTGGGGGCAGACACCAAAAACAATGGGAACTACAAGCCTGTGAAAAGGAGACCCCAAACAAGGTAAGTGAAGAAAAATGAGAAGACAGAGAAACACACAGCCAATGAAGGAGCAAGGTAAAAACCCACCAGACTAAAGAAATGAAAAGGGAATCAGCAGTCTACCTGAAAAAGAATTCAGAGTAATGATAGTAACGATGATCCAAAATCTTGGAAATAGAATGCAGAAAATACAAAAAAGTATTTAAAAAGGACTTAGAAGAACTAAAGAGCAAACAAACAATGATGAACCACAGAATAAAGGAAATTAAAAATTCTTTAGAGGGAATCAATAGCAGAATAACTGAGGCAGAAGAAAGGATGAGTGACCTGGAAGATAAAATAGTGGAAATAACTACCACAGAGCAGAAAAAAGAAAAAAGAATGAAAAGAATTGAGGACAGACTCAGAGACCTCTGGGAAAACATTAAACAAACCAACATTCGAATTATAGGGGTCCCAGAAGAGGAAGAGAAAAAGAAAGGGACTGAGAAAATATTGAAAGAGATTATAGTTGAAAACTTCCCTAATATGGGAAACGAAATAGTCAATCAAATGCAGGAAGTCCAGAGTCCCATACAGGATAAATCTAAGGAGAAACATGTGAAGACACATATTAATCAAACTATCAAAAATTAAATACAAAGAAAAAATATTAAACACAGCAAGGGAAAAAAAAAACCCAAATAACATACAAGGGAATCCCCATAAAGTTAACAGATGATCTTTCAACAGAAACTCTGCAATCCAGAAGGAAGTGGCAGGACATATTTAAAGTGATGAAAGGGAAAAACATACAACCAAGATTACTCTAGCCAGCAAGGATCTCATTCAGATTCGATGGAGAAATTAAAACCTTTACAGACAATCAAAAGCTAAGATAATACAGCACAACCAAACCAGCTTTACAAGAAATGCTAAAGGAAATTCCCTAGGCCGGAAACACAAGAGAAGCAAAAGACCTACAAAAACAAACCCCAAACAGTTAAGAAATTGGTAATAGGAACATAAATATTGATAAATACTTTAAACATAAATGGATGAAATGCTCCAACCAAAAGATATAGATTGGCTGAATGGTTACAAAAACAAGACCCATATATATGCTGTCTACTAGAGACCCACTTCAGACCTAGGGACACACACAGACTGAAAGTGAGGGGATGGAAAAAGATATTCCATGTAAATGGAAATCAAAAGAAAACTGGAGTAGCATTTCTCATATCACACAAAATAGACTTTGAAATAAAGACTATTACAAAAGACAAGGAAGGACACTACATAGTAATCAAGGGATCAATCCAAGAAGAACATATAACAATTATAAATATTTATGCACCCAACATAGGAGCACTACAATACATAAGGCAAATGCTAACAGCCATAAAAGGGGAAAACGACAGTAACAAAATCATAGTAGGGGACTATAACACCCCACTTTCACCAATGGACAGATCATCCAAAATGAAAATAAATAAGGAAACACAAGTTTTAAATGATATATTAAACAAGATGGACTTAATTGACATTTGTAGGACGTTACATCCAAAAACAACAGAATACACTTTCTTCTCATGTGCTCACGGAACACACTCCAAGATAGATCATATCTTGGGTCACAAATCAAGTCTTGGCAAATTTAAGAAAATTGAATTGTATCAAATATCTTTTCCAATCACTATGCTATGAGACTTGATATCAATTACAGGAAAAAATCTGTTAAAAATACAAACACATGGAGGCTAAGCAATACACTACTGAAAAACAAAGAAGTCACTGAAGAAATCAAAGAGGAGATAAAAAAAAAATACCTAGAAACAAATGGCAATGAACACACAATGACCCAAAACCTATGGGGTGCAGCAAAAGCAGTTCTCAGAGGGAAGTTTTTAACAATAAAATCCTACCTCAAGAAAGAAGAAAAATCTCAAATAAACAATCTATCCTTACACTTAAAGTAACTGGAGAAAGAAGAATAAACAAAACCTAATGTTAGTAGAAGGAAAGCAATCATAAAGATCAGAGCAGAAATAAATGAAATAGAAACAAAGAAAACCACAGAAAAGATCAATAGAACTAAAAGCTGATTCTCTGAGAAGATAAACAAAATTGATAAACCACTAGCCAGACTCACCAGGAAAAAAAGGGAGAAATCTCAAATCAATAGAATTAGAAATGAAAAAGGAGAAGTAACAGCTGACACTGCAGACATACAAAGGATCATGAGAGATTACTACAATCAACTCTATGCCAATAAAACTGACAACCTGGAAGAAATGGACAAATTCTTAGAAAAACACAAGCTTCCGAGACTGAACCAGGAAGAAATAGAAAATATAGACAGACCAATCACAAGCACTAAAATTGAGACTTTAAATAAAAATCTTCCAAGAAACAAAAGTCCAGGACCAGACGGCTTCACAGGTGAATTCTATCAAGCATTTAGAGAAGAGCTAACACCTATTCTACTCAAACTCTCCCAAAATATAACACAGGGCAAAACACCCCAAACTCATTCTACAAGGCCACCATCACCCTGATACCAAAACCAGACAAAGATAACAGAAAGAAAGAAAACTACAGACCAATATCACTCCTGAGTATAGATGCAAAAATCCTCAACAAAATACTAGCAAACAGAATGCAACAGCACATTAAAAGGATCATACACCATGATCAAATGAGATTTATCCCAGGGTGCAAGGATTCTTCAATATATGAAAATCTGTGTGGTACACCATATTAACAAACTGAAGGATAAAAACTATAAGATCATCTCAATAGATGCAGAAAAATCTTTTCACAAAATTCAACACCGATTTATGACAAAAGCCCTCCAGAAAGTAGACATACAGGGAATTTACCTCAATATACTAAAGACCGCATATGACAAACCGCAACCAACATAATTCTCAATGGTGAAAAACTGAAACCATTTCCTCTAAGATCAGAGACAAGACAAGGTTGTCCACTCTCACCACTATTATTCAACATAGTTTTGGAAGTCTTAGCCCTGGCAATCAGAGAAGAAAAAGAAATAAAAGAAATCCAAATAGGAAAAGAAGAAGTAAAGCTGCCACTGTTTGCAGATGACATGATACTATACATAGAGAATCCTAAAGATGCTACCAGAAAACCGCTAGAGCTAATTAATGAATTTGGTAAAGTAGCATGATACAAAATTAATGCAGAGAAATCTCTTGCATTCCTATACACTAATGATGAAAAATCTGAAAGAGAAATTAAGGAAACACTCCTATTTACCATTGAAACTAAAAGAGTAAAATACCTAGGAATAAACCTACCTAGGATCCAAAAGACCTTTATGCAGAAAACTATAAGATACTGATGAAAGATATTAAAGATGATACAAACAGATGGAGAGATATACCATGCTCTTGGATTGGAAGGATCAACATTGTGAAAATGATTATACTACTTAAAGCAATCTACAGCTTCAATGCAATCCCTATCAAACTACCAATGGCATTTTTCACAGAACTAGAAGAAAACATTTCACAATTTGTATGAAACACAAAAGACCCTGAATAACCAAATCAATCTTGGGAAAGAAAAGCAGAGCTGGAGGAATCAGGTTCCAGACTTCAGACTATACTACAAAGCTACAGTAATCAAGAGAGTATGGTACTGGCACAAAAACAGAAATATAGATCAATGGAACAGGATAGAAAACCCAGAGATAAACCCACACACATATGGTCACATTATCTTTGATAAGGAGGCAAGAATATACACTGGAGAAAAGATAGCCCCTTCAATAAATGGTGCTTTGGAAACTGGACAGCTACATGTAAAAGAATGAAATTAGAACACTCCCTAACACCCTATACAAAAATAAAGTCAAAATGGATTAAAGATCTAAATGTAACACCAGACTCTATAAAACTCTTAGAGGAAAACATAAGCAGAACACTCTATGACATAAATCACAGCAAGATCCTTTTTGACCCACCTCCTAGAGAAATGGAAATAAAAACAAAAATAGACAAATGGGACCTAAAGAAAGTTAAAATCTTTTTCACAGCAAAGGAAAAACATAAACAGGATGAAAAGACAACCCTCAGAATGGGAGAAAATATTTGCAATGGAAGCAACTGACAACGGATTAATCTCCAAATTTACAAGTAGCTCATCCTGCTCAATATCAAAAAAAGAAACATCCCAATCCATAAATGGGCAGAATACCTAAATAGACATTTCTCCAAAGAAGATATACAGATTGCCAACAAACACATGAAAGTATGTTCAACATCACTAATCACTAGAAAAATGCAAATCAAAACTACAATAGGTATCACCTCACACAAGTCATAATGGCCATCATCAAAAAATCTACAAACAATAAATTCTGGAGAGAGTGTGGAGAAAAGGGAACCCTCTTATACTGTTGGTGGGATAGTAAATTGATACAACCACTATGGAGAACAGTACTGAGGTTCCTTAAAAAACTAAAAATAGAACTACCATATGATCCAGCAATCCCACTACTGGGCATATACCCAGAGGAAACCGTAATTCAAAAAGAGTTATGTACCACAATGTTCACTACAGCTCTATTTACAATAGCCAAGACATGGAAGCAACCTAAGTTTCCATCAACAGATAAATGGATAAAGAAGATGTGGCACATATATACAATGGAATATTTTCCATAAAAAGAAACAAAATTAAGTTATTTGTAGTGAAGTGGATGGACATAGAGTCTGTCCTACAGAGTGAAGTAAGTCAGAAAGTGAAAAACAAATACCGTATGCTAACACATATATATGGAATCTAAAAAAAAAAAAAAAAGGTTCTGAAAAACCTAGGGGCTGGGCAGGTATAAAGATGCAGATGTAGAGAATGGAGTTGAGGATACGGGGAGGGTGAAGGGTAAAATGGGACGAAGTGAGAGAGTGGCATGAACATATATACGCTACCAAATGTGAAATAGATAGCTAGTGGGAAGTAGCCACATAGCACAGGAAGATGAGCTTGGTGATTTGTGACCACCTAGAGGGGTGGGATAGGGAGGGTGGTAGGGAGATGCAAGAGGGAGGAGATATGGGGATGTATGTATATGTATAGCTGATTCACTTTTTTATAAAGCAGAAACTAACACACCATTGTAAAGCAATTATGCTCCAATAAAGATGTTAAAAAATGAAAGAAACAATGAAATACCTAGGAATACACTTAACCAGGGAGACCAAAGACTTACACTCTAAAAACTATCAACCTTTGACGAAGGAAATTGAAGATGATAAAAATGGAAAGATATCCCATGTTCATGAATTAGAAGAATTAATATTGTTGAAATGCACATACTACCCAAAACAATCTACAGATTTAATGCACTCCCTATCAAAATACCCATGAAATTTTTCACATAGCTAGAATAAATTATCTACATATTACTTCTGGGGAAAGGACAGTCCCTTCAAAAATCAGTGCTAGGAAATCTGGACAGATACAGGTAAATAATGAAATTAGACATTTTCTCACACCATATACACAAATAAACTCAAAATGAGTTAAAGACCTAAATAGCTTGGAAGCTTTAGTGCGATGGGGGTGGGCTTGGAACACTGGTGTGCAATGTTTTGTATTATAGCAATCCTGCTTTCATTCTGGTACCCTGTAGCCAGTATTGAATGTTTCAGATGAAATGTGAGGATCTTGTTCAATCTGAAACTTCCATTAGCCCTCCATCCCCCTTTTTTTACTTAAAAATTTTTATGATAGTTTAGACGGAAGTTGTTTTTTTTTTCAGTTAATGTTTGTTCCAATCCTTCAAACTGTTCATATCTGCTTTATTATATTCACTGTACTAACCCTTCTTCGAATAGGTGTGGGGGGTGGTGACACAGTTTATCTGGGGTCCTCAATATAAAGTCTTAGTGAAAAACAAATAAATGATGTTCAGTCATTTAAAAAAACAAAAATACAAAAAACTCCTAGAGTAAAACATTGGTAGAATATTCTTTCACTTAAGTTGTAGCATTTTGTTGTTGTTGTTGTTGTTCTTTCTCCTCAGACAAAGGAAACAAAAGGAAAAATAAACAAAAGGGACCTAATGAATCTTCAAAGCTTTTGCACAGCAAAGGGAATCTTGGAAAAAATGAAAATAACTACTGAATGGAATAAAATATTCATAAATAATATAATTGATAAAGGGTTAATATTCTAAATATATAAACAGCTAATACAATTCAATATATAAAAAAAAATTAAAAATGGGCAGAAAACCTGAATAGATATTTTTCCAAAGAAGACATACAGATGGCCAACAGACACAGGAATGTATTTGCATTTCACAGAACATCCCACTCCTCCACTATATTGATGATATTAATGTTTGTACCTGGTGAGCAGAAAGCAGTAACTACATGGTAAGACACATGTGTATCCGAAGGTAGTACATAAATTAAATAAAAATTAAAAGGCCTGTAGCTCAGCAAAATTATCTAAGTTTACAGTAGTTTGGGGTATGTCAAGATCTGTCCTTCTAAGGTAAAGGGCAAGTTACTGTTTCTGGTCCCTCCTACCATGGAGAAAGAAGCTCAATGTCTTATATCCTCATGGAAGATTCCTTTGGAATAACACACTGAGGAAGAATATTTCTGGACCTGGATCACAAATGGTTCTGAATGATAAGCTGACACTAACTTAAATGACTAATGGCTTGGTTTAGAAAGAACATGATTGGGGGCTTCCCTGGTGGTGCAGTGGTTGAGAATGTGCCTGCCAATGCAGGGGACACGGGTTCGAGCCCTGGTCTGCGAAGATCCCACATGCCGCAGAGCAACTGGACCCGTGAGCCACAATTACTGAGCCTGCGCGTCTGGAGCCTGTGTCTCGCAACAAGAGAGGCCGCGATAGTGAGAGGCCCGCGCACCGCGATGAAGAGTGGCCCCCACTTGCCACCACTAGAGAAAGCCGTCGCACAGAAACGAAGACCCAACACAGCCATAAATAAATAAATAAATAAATAAATAAATAAATAAATAAAAATTTAAAAAAAGAACATGATTGGAAAACTTTTCTGCATAGGTGATATACAGATGAATGTCTCCAAATGGACAAAGAGTGTGAACATATCTGTGTCCCATGTCAGTGCTCAGTAAAAAGCATTCTTAGCACAGAAGAATCTTAATAACTAGGTGGCCAAGATCACTTGTTCTGTGGATGTTCGTCAGTCTCTTTCACTGGTTACCCTATTCTAAGCCAATAGATGCGTGAATAAAACAAAATGGTCATGAGTTCAGCAAACTGGATTTTTACTCACTAAAGCCGGTCTGGTTAAAGCCATTGCTGATTGCCATGTCTTCCAATAGCAGGAGCCAACACTTGGCTCCAACATGGCATTATTCCCCAGGAAGATCAGCAAGTTACCTGTTACAGCCAGTTATATGCAAATTGATTACGCGAGATCACTTCCATAATGGAAATGGCAGCACTTAAAAAAAAGACAATGGAATAGATATTCTGAATATGCATTTGCTTCCCCTGCCCAAAATGCTTCTTCAAAAACCACCAACCATGAACTTTCAGATGCCTTATTCACTGTGATGGTAGTTCACAAAGCATTGCTTTTGATGTGGGAAATAATTTTATAGGAAGTGAAATATGTGATTGGTCCAAGCTATGAACTTTACTGATATTATCATGTTCCCCATCACCCTGAGGCAGCAGACTTGATAGATGGTGTAAAATGGTTTTTTGAATACTTAACTATAGCACCAGCTGTGTGGTAACACTTTGCAGGCTGGAGTAACTTCCTCCAGGCTATGGTATATTCTCTGAATCAGTAACTGACTCCTGATTCATTACAGTGCTGTTACGCCCAAAGCTAGGATTCTCTGGTCCATGAATGAAATATTTGAAATGGGAATATATTTTCTTACAATTATATTTAGCAATCTACTATTTAAATTTTTATTTCTGTTTCTGTAACTTTGCATTCCCCTCATTGAGAGCTCTCCCCTACTCTATACCCAGTGCTTCTTCCATAATGCCAGGTGTATTTGACATCTCATGTGAGAGGTTGCCTAAGTTTTATTTGAGTCTACTTGAGCATGATGATTAAGGAATACAAAACCAAGGAGAGAATGATACTGTATCTTGAAGATTCCGCCTTCATTTCAGGTACACTACTCTGCTCAATGACCAAGAAATCTGGGTTTAAAATTTGGCAATACCTATGACAAGGCATAGAGAATATCATCCTATGATCCCTGGCATTGGTTATCACTTAAACCAAAGGACTCTCCTTTTCTTCTCCAACAAAGTCACAGATCACTATTTTTGGTTTAAGATACTAAGTGATTCCATTTAGTTTGAACTTGTGTCTTCCCTTTCCAGGTTGAGAGATAGAAAAAAATGCCTCCTTTTCTTCCTTTTCTTAATTTTTCAAGACAGCTGGACTACTGCCCAGTCATATTGCCAAATCACACCCCTAATTTATGCAGGGGATGATAAATCCCCATCCTTGCTGATTTTTAGTGCAAAGAAGCATATGGAATCAAAAAGTGCCAGACCCAGCTTTGCACTCCAGGAATGTGTAGGAGGGCTTAACAGGGTGCAGGGTGAAGAGAAAGAAGAGATGAGTGAAATTCATTAAAAAAGTGTAAGTTTTCTTTCATTACCCTCACTTTTGGGTATTTTAGGATATATTTCTGAAAGAAAAAATATATAAAATATATAAGTATAATACATTTCTTAAAATGCACTAGGTATCTTGCTATTTAAAGGTATTTCATTATTTTTTAGGAATTTTTTATAAGGCTTTCTTTTAAAAATCCAATGTACAGTACCACCAACGTTTTTTATTACCATTTTCCTTTATACCCATAGGAATCTCATGAAATTAGCATGTAGTTAAACACTATTTAATTCAATAAGAATTTTTCATTTAACTTTGAAAACTGAAAAATGGGGACTATAAAGTGAGATTTTATTTTCCATTTTAAATACAATGCTAATTTTTAATGCTCTAGTTGGTGAAATATACACCATAGAATAATTCTTGGATTTCTCCAGACACATTTTTATATTATATTGTCTTGTATTTGCTATAAACATTACACTGTGCCCAGTTCTTTCAGCACCTATTAACTCTCATCCTGAGAATACCAACTCTCTCACTATATGAAGTCAATGAGAGCTCTAGTTAATTGGGCAAATCAATTTCCTGGAAGTTGAATCTAGTCTTGTCTTAAAAATAAATTTAATTATTTCATTATGTTTCCAAATATTAAACAAGTTTTTAATAAAACAAACATTCCTATCCACTGAAGCAGACAGAAGCACTGAGCCTGTGTAAGGAAACAAAGCCCCAATCAATCAAGATAGGAAAACTTTCCAGATGAAAATGATACTTTCAGTCCCTTTTTTTAAAACATACTTTTATGTAACGTGATATAAATATAAATGCAAACATAGTATTTACTTGCAAAAATCACAGTGAAATTCTGTGTTATTATATTGTTATTCATCATTGTTTATTTATTCATTGTAGTGAAACATCTATTACTTGCTTTCTAGCAAACATTTTCCTCTCTCTTGCTAATAGCTCTCTGATTTTCTTCCAGAAAATACCTCTCTTCCTTTTTCAGCTCTTTGCTTTAAGTGGGGCTCTTTCTCCAGCTCCAGAACAAAGCAAATGAGCCAGACTTCAGCCAATTAGTACATTGCATTCCTCTGGTGGCAGTGATTGGTCAGGGATGTTCATGTAATCCCCTGAGAGTCAATGAAATGCAATGATGCTTTTTCCACATGTGCTGGGATAGACTGTGTTTTCTCTATTGGATATAAACCTCAGAGGATTAGTAACTACTGCTACTGCAGTCATTTTGCAAACATATGGACAATGGAGCCAACTGCAAGGTCGCATATCCAGAGAAATAGAGACAAAGAAAATGACTTTTGGTATCATTGTTTGAGTCATTTGAGACTTGAATGAAGACAAACGTGGATATCTATTTCTGGACTGCTTAGTTATTTGATACAACAAATCCTCCTCTCCTTCCTTTTTTGTTTTACGTTGTTATCAACAGCAGAAATAATTCTAACTGGTACATTCATCAAAATTAATGACACTGCTTCTGGCCCTGGGGATACAGAGGGTTATAAAACACTGTTTCTAACTTTAAGGAATTCAGTTCTTGAGAGAACACACACACACACACACCCACACACACACACCCACACACACATACACAGGTTATTCCAAACTATGAGAGTTATTCATGGAGTGATAAAGAAGTACAAGTTGAGGAGGAAGCAGGCCAGAGAAGTGATATCCAGAAAAGTGATACCTGAATTAATTCTTCAGGGAAATGCACATTTAAACAAAATTGGCCTGATTTCTACCTAAGTTTTAGTTCCTCCCAAAGCCAATTCTGACACAAGAATTTGGGTATAGGTAATTTGTTTGGGAGATAATTCCAGGAAGTGCAAGTGAGAGAGTGGGTGAGACAGGAATGGGAAAAAAGCCAATAAAGAGCACATTAATGGCTAAATTAGTATGAACAACTGAGACTCAGTCCCATTGGAGACTCTCTGAGAATCCGTTTTGGCCAAGGATGTCCTGGAATTTACCCACGACTCCCATTCCTTCCTGGTTGAGGATTGCCCCCAGGGACTTCATCTCCCTTGAAATTCTTGGTTCCACCTGTGTGGAGTGGAGCATGCTCCTGTGGTTCTGGAGAAAATCCTCAGGGAGAATAAAAGAGGCCCATGCTGTTAGTGTCCTGGGAACCACCTGGAGGGAAACTGAAAGATGCCTAAAGGTTATGGGGTAGGCCTCAGTCTTCATCTGCCACTATTCCCATTTTCTGTGGGAAGACTTATCCCCTTCCCGTGGTTTCTGTGAATTCCAAGACACTTATATTCTCATGATTTTGGTTAGTTCTGAGCTCCTAGCTAATTATCTCATTGTAGCTGTTTTCCTCCTTCTTTGTGCCAACCCCATGTGGATCTCAGCCGCTTATCTTTGATTTTCCTCTGAAAACTTAAAGAAGACCTTTTTAAGGGTGTGTTTCTTTTTTAAAGATTTTTTTGACATGGACCATTTTTTTAAAGTCTTTATTGAATTTGTTACAATGTTGCTTCTGTTTTATGTTTTTTTGGTTTTTTGGCTGATAGGCATGTGGGATTTTAGCTCCCTGACCAGTGATCAAACTCACACCCCCTGCACTGGAAGGTGAAGTCTTAACCACTGGACTGCCAGGGAAGTCCCTCAGGGTGTGTTTTGATGGATACATGTGTGCAGCACAAGCTTTAGAAGATGAGGTTATTGGGAGAGTTTTTAATCTCTGAAATTAAAATATCTTAAAATTTAGTATTATGCAATTTTGGTCTTGAAAATCCTAGGTTGCTATCCTGAGACAGGGATTCTTGTGGCTCTAGTGAAGTCTGTAAGGGAATGAAGAAAGCAGGATAGGAAAAGGGGAAAGGCTAGGTAAACCATGGATCCCATAGTGATCTCTGGAGTAAAAATGGCACCACAGTATTGTCCTTGCTAGGGAGAAGGGGCCAGGTCTTTTATGCCTTTGCATTAGTCAGTCACTGACTGCAGGCTACCTCTCAGGCATTTTTGGACTAAGTGCTCCTGTTTTTAACAGGCACTTTCATGAGAAAGGTGTAGCTGTGAGCTGTTAGCATCCAATGCTCAGAGAAGCTGGTGGGATGGGTACCTGTACTTGCTTGTCAAAGGGGATGTGGTTGGAATGACAAAAACCTCTACTATGGCCACTTTGTCATGATAATTTCTCACTGGATAGACTCCTCCAGAAGCTCTGGCCTTCTGCGATAGTGCTCATCTCCATTTTTTTCTCTCAAGACTCCCTTGATCCTCCAACTTCTGGTCAGCCCTATGACTTCTAAATACAAATGGACTTTTGATATTACACAGAACAATTGACTCTCAGTATCCTTCTAAAAGAAGGCCTTCCTTTGCCTACCCGAAGTATCACAAATGTGCTGAGCTAAATAAAGGGCTACTCACTCAGCTCATTCTGGTTCTTGTTTAGCTTTATGGAAAAGTTTACAGACACTTTGGAATTTCTTTATCCATTTCTGAAAGTGGAAATATAGTTTATAACTGAAATAAATGCCTGCATTAATAGAAGTGTCTATAGTCAGTTTGCTTTTAAACAGCAATGATTTTATCTCTGTAAAAGATGATTAGCAACTAGATGAGGAGATAAGCTTGCTTTTGGTGGATAAAGCAGTATATGTAAAGATGCAGAAAACTGACCTTGGTAAGCTTAGGAAACATGGATATGGGTCATAGATTTAATGGTCTAACATGTGATGCCGAGGACTATAGACCTTGCCCTGAAAATATGCCATGTTCAGATCAGCATTTAAGAAAGACCATTCTCCATCTTCCCTGTGGAGTTTGGACTTGAGAAGGCAAACAATGGGATAAGGACATCAGTTATGTAGCTCTCCTACAAAAACATGAAAAATGATGCTATTTCTAAATTAATGTTATGACAGTAGTGATATAGAGAATGGTAAGTTAGATGACATATAAAACGTACAAAGGACAGGACCAGATGATGAATAGGATACAAATAAGGGACAGTGAGTACACAGGAGAGGTTATCAACTTTTGGGCTTGCATAATATTCTCTCTTCCCCTATTCTTGTTCTTTCTACACTCTCAATAAAACAAAAATGGTATTATGCTCTACATATTGTTTTATAACCAATGACAGCATAAACATCTTTCATTATAGTAAACATGATATAAAATATTAATTTAAATAACTGCTAAGTGTTTTATTATACAGATGTAGAATAATTTATTTAATCTTCTATTATTGACATTTAGATTGTTTACTGTCTAAATATTACAAACATGTAGTTAAAACCTTTAAAGCCAAACATTTATTTATGTTCTTAATTATTATTCCAGGATATTTCTATAAGAGGAATTGCCGCATTTTTAAGGCTTCTGATAAATATGACCAAGTCGTTCTCCAGAAGCTTTATGTACCAAAATATTCACAAAACCACCCATCCTTTGATTTGAAGTGTCATGGAAATTCTACTCTGTGAATGATGCTTTCACAGGATAAGGTAAGTTCTATTGACATAAATGTAAATATTTTGATGGCTACTTTTACTTTAGTCTAATTTCTGTGGAGATATTTGGGGCAATTAAGGATTTTTATGGTTGTGGTAAGACATATTGTCTTTTCAGTCCTGTGTATAGTTTGGTCTTCTTTTTGGAAAAATAGAAAATAATCTCAAAAAATCAACTTCAAAATTTATTTGTATAGTATTTATCAATCAATAATTAATAAATTTTTATATGCTTATTCATTAACTCAATAAATATTTATTTAAGGCTCACACTTATTCTAGATAATGTGAATAAAACCCCTTTCCCTAAATTTTGTAGTTCAGATTCATCCAGTGATCATGATGAAACAATGATGATCATAACAGGACCTGACATTTATATGGTTTTTCCTATGGGTCAAGCACTATTCTCTCATCAACCCTATGAAACAATTCATATTATTATCTTCATGAAGCAGACAAAAAAGAAAATAAGATATTTCAATGAAAAACAGTATGTGTTAAGATGCTGTAAGTCACTTGGTGCGCTAGGAATACACTGAAGGGGCTCCTCCCAATTAGTTTTGCAAGGGTGGGTCTTAGCAGAGGCTTCCTGGAGGAGTCAGTATGTAAACTGAGATATTAAGGCTGAAGAAAAGTCAACATATGCGCTCTCAAAGCTTTTCTTTTTTTTCTTTTTAAAATATTTATTTCTTTATTTATATGCGCTCTCAAAGCTTTTCTTTTTTTTTCTTTTTAAAATATTTATTTCTTTATTTATGTAAGTATGTATGTTTGTATTTATATCCATGAGTATGGTCTTTTTAATTTTGCAAATATTACAGAAGCAGGGAATCAATATTTATTGAACACGTCCCTTGTCTGATGCCATGCTTAGTATTTCACATCCTTCCTCATTTGTAAAATGCGAAGACTCCTGTTTTGCAAGTCTGTTGGGATACCATCGTGAATGAAGCATCTAGTCCTCAGTGAGAGTTTGGTAACGGTAGCCAGGGCCCCAACAGCTTTCTCATTTGACTCTCCCATTTTACACATGAAGAAACTGAGGTTCAGCAAAGTAAAGGAAGTTGCTCAAGGTCAGCCAGAGAACAGTGCAGGCAGGATTCCACACTAGGCTCCCATGAACTGTCTCTCAGCACACCTACCCTTCCTCTGCCCATCACAGGGGTAAACCAGGAGCAAAAGCTGAAGAAGGTGTGGCCATGGGTAGGTCAAGAAAGATGAGCCACACTGCCTTTGTTCCGCATCCAAAAACCCGAGGGCCTCCACTCTCTTCTTTAGTTCTTCTGAGTGGAGGGTCTTCAGCTGGCCTCCACTGAGACCTTGAATTCCTTTTTCCAGTAGAAAGTGATGGGCAACTTGAAGTGCCCCAAGTTGTTAAATATTTTAGTTTTTAAAAACACTTCAGGGCCTCATATTTGCTTTAAGTAGTGTCTACCATGAGGAAATGTTGCCTTTTTCTTGACATAGGGTAGGTAGAATGATTCTTGAGTCTCCTTTTTAACAGTTTTTTATTCATTATTTCCACTCCCATTTTGTATTCAACCCTCTGACTTCTGCATTCTGGCCTATCATGCTACAAAAAGAGTATAAGTAAAGCTTACCAATGACTTTCTAACTGAAAAATTCAATGTTAACGTTTTAGTCATTGTATTATTTGGCATCTTTCAGAAATTAAAAACCATTCAATATTCCTTCCCTTTTGAAAGTCTCTACTATCCACCTAATCATCTAAACCAGAAATTTGGAAACCATCTCATAATATTTAGTTTCCCTCACCCATCTCATCTATAAACTCTTATCTTTATCCCTTGCCTTTACATGCCTACCTTTCCCACTGGACAAACATATGGGTCTTATTTGGTGTAATTTCTAAGCCAGTCTAATTTGGCTATCCCAAGCCCCAAGCCTTTCTTACCAATAAGGTTTAGAACTAAGACTGATATGCAAGATTTGGGACAAATCAAATAACTGATATATTTCCATATTGTTTTGAAAATCTTAATGCCAGCTGTACCTGAAAACGGGTGAATTAGAGATAAACCACATATTCAAGTCTCATTAACTCCTCCTGTGTTGTTTCATCAGGTTGATTCACTGGCTTATACAAACACTTGGGTTGGAGTCCTTTCTCCAACCCATCAACAACATCTACTTAACTTTGGGATAGATACTCAAGCTCTGGAAGGATTAGTTTTCTCATATATAAATTTGGGCTAATAGTACCTATTTCACAAGATGGTTTTGAGGATTAAATTGGCTAATGCACATAAAGCACTTAGTTTGGTGTCAGGCATGGTATAATTCCTCAAACTATTACATATTACCATTATTTTTACATTTATTATTGTTATTATAGTTACTACTATCTTATTTGCCTGGGAGCCCTGTTCTGAACCTCAGTTTTCATGACATGGGTTCTCCTAGGACTGTAGTCTCTGCATAACCTCTATTCACTATCCAGTAAGAGCAAAACCTCTGGAAATATGGCTGCAGCCTGGTTAACTCTTGAGTTGGATCCATTGTCATACCTACAGATTAAACTTCCATACTGACTGAAACATTTCTGAACCCTTGTGATATTTTGCCTTCAGTTCAACTAGAGCTCCTGCTCAGAGTCCACATTTCTCACCTTGGTCAACTGACTCTCTCTAATGTCCACTTGGATTTTCTTTCTCAGGGGATGATTGGCTACTTGGCTTTTGCATATCACACGCACAATCATGTCTCCACTAAAATATAGGATGATTTTGGAGGACAGAAGAGTGAACTATTTCTTCTATAAGGAGGAAACAGAAAAAACTGGGTGGAATCCGAGCTTGAGATGACAGTATAGAGAAGATTCCAGGGATGAGTAGAAGCATGAGTAAAATATTGGTGGCACAAAAATGAGATGACAGTGATGGCCCTGATTCCAGAATTTCTATGGTTTGATTATACTTAAGTATGTCAAATCCTGCTGAAATTCATGCTATTGGCGCAGCAGGCATTTCTTGTCTACTTCCCGCATGATTCCAAAATAAATTGAACTCAGAGATAAGATTAAAACCTGTCCAGCTTCACTCAGTTCTTGTGGCAATCTATCTACACAATCAAAGGGGAGATGTGCCCTTTGTTCTTATTGGCCAGGCGTCTTATAATTTTTCCTCTCTATTTTTGCATGATTTCATTCTCATATCACTGTCAACATCTCTTTCATTTTAGGGGGCTATAGAATGGTGTTGGGTATAGTGAAGAGAGTATTGAACTGTTATTGAAAATATAGGGATCTCATTCTGGTTCAGACTGGGTACTTTATATCTCAGGTCAGGAATTGGCATACTATAGCTTGTGGCCAAATCTGGCCTACCTCCCATTTTTATTCAACCTTTGAGCTAAGAATGGATTGTACATTTTAAACAGCTTTAAAAAAAGATCAAAAGAAGAATAATAATGCATGACACATAAAAACTATATGGGATTCAGTTTTCAGCGTTCATCAATAAAGTTTTATTGAAACGCAGTATAGTTACATGTTTCCATATTGTCTATGGTTGCTTTCATGCAACAATAGCAAAGTTGAATATCTCTGATAGAGACAGTATCCTCTGTCTCAATCAAAACCAAAACCAAAAATATTTACTATCTGGCTCTGAATTTACAGAACAAGTATGCTCACCTCTGCCTTAGGTCTTCAGTTTCCTTCATAAGATATATACCTAGACAGACATTTCATGAATGTTATCTTCTCCCTTCTCTTATAAAAAAGAATTCACTTTTAAAAGTATAAAGGTTGTTTAAACACTATTGAACATACAGGGCAGAATGTAGCTAAGCTGTAAAAATGTTCAATTGTACATTATTTTCAAAGCCTCCTCATCATCTACTATAGGGAATATAGGCATAGAAACTTGCTCTAGTAAAAGAAGTAACAGTCAGTGTGAATGGAACAAGTGTCCTCACACATTGCCTGCATAGCAGCCCACTGGGTTGTAGGATGTTTTCTGAGGGTGGAGATGGTGTCACTTACAACTTAATTGTTGTCCCTTAGCATCTGAAAAGGAATCTTTGGAAGTTTGCTTTTTGGAGCAGTAATATTTGTCTTGACAGCCTCAGTCAATTTTAATCTTTGACTAAGCACTAGGATAGTAATCTCTGAATGATTGAATAAGTCACCCTGGGTCCACTCTCTGATTTAAACACAATTGAATCAGATTTGCTTTTTAAACTGGGACTTTAGAAACAAAGCAAAATAATTAGAAATAAGAACCAAGGCAAAAAGCAGGACACAATGTGTATGTCTCCACTAAGTAAGTAGGTTTATATACCTGTCTTCATTGGATTGAGGTTACCTCTAAGAAACTTCATAATTCAGTTCTGACTCTCCAATGCCTTATACAGCACCTAGTGAGTAAATTTAAAAAGTAAATTAAAGAAGGAAGAAAAATTATATAGTGATAAAGAAAGACACATTTTTCCAAAGCAGAGAACAATTGAATATAGAAATCAACATATGAACAATAGTGTTGACACATTCTAGCTTTAAAAAGTGAAACTTTCTCTTTTTACATAGCTGATTACATTGAGAATGTTCATTCAAATCAAGTCCCCAATGTCTTTTCTTCAACATTCTGTTTTATTTTGACTTAAAGTGCTCTCTTCTTGAGTCTGTTCTTCTAAGTTCATATATTCTCTACCAACTGTGTAGAGTAAGAGATGACTGTCATATTTACTAAATATCTAGTTACCCTATTCCAAGGGCATTCTGGAAAACAAATGTAGCTGTGACAACAGTATTGTTTGGGTTGTGGTACATTTGAAAAAAAAAATTACCTCTGGACAATTTACGTAAAGACAAATGTCAAGGAATTACAGAAACTTTTTTTTTTGAAAGCTACTGTGTGTGAGACATTTCCGAAGTTTTATTGTATTTAATCCTCACAGCAATCCTGAAAGGTGCTTTATAGATTGGGACACTGAGACAGAAAGAAAATAAGAACTTTCTCAAAGAAGGAAAAAACTGACATGTTCAATTCTATGGCCCAGATGCCCAAGTAAGACATCTTAATGGGTAGCATTCTTGACCTGATTTTTTGTGAGATGATAGTGCCTCAAGTGATTCAGTTAAAGACCAAGACCCCAGGCTTTATAAAGTGTTTCTGAATATTTTGTATTTTCTCCTTCACCCTCATGCTGCAGTGATGATTAGTCAGATTGGAGGAAATGCCTGCCACTCTGACAGGTGGCCCACATGGAGAAGCGTTTGCTTCTGTCCTGAATCTGAAATAAGGCCGCTAGAGTAATCAGATCAGCCTTGTCAATTAATGAAGAAAAACTTCAGGACTGGTTCATTGTGATTTCCTAGCTAGAAGTGCTGGAAAGCTATTTATTAGTATTTTAAAGGAAGCTAGTTTACATGAAACCAAAGAAAAATAATATTTCAAAAAAGGGAGAAACATTAAATGTCAATCTGACAAGTCATCTCTTGATACCACTATGACAAGCATTACTCACAATGTGCTAAATTCACTTTAAAGGCTATTGAAGCCTCTACTATATTTAAAAATAAACCAGAATGAGTGTTTGAAAGTAACAGAGCTATTTGGGCCAGTTAAAAAAAAAAATTGTTGCACTTTCCTATGGTGATAGTGTAGGTGCAACATTGCAACATTTCTGCTAAAGACAAAATCATATTGACTTCAGTGAGCTTTTGGATTAAGGGAGCCATCAAGGAAAATGGCACTGATTTAAGTGCCTTTCTTTACTTTCACATGGATATCAACAGAAAAATACAAAGAAATATTAATTGGCATGCTGCTATGTAATAGCTTGTTTCTAGACCAAGAAAAAGGCAATTCTACTTAATGATAAGAATACATTTTGCTATCAATAAAATTATGATGTGACTTACTTACTAATTTTCTGGTAAGAGCAACTTATTTGGTGAAAATTTTTTCTGCAGAGTTTTATCCAATATGGAAATAGTACTGTTAGTAAAAGCAAACAGTGGACATAAAGTATATATTTCACTTTAAAAATTAGACAACTTTTGTATGATTACTACAGGTGTAATATTCCTATTTTTCTTTAAAATATTATACTCATCAGGTAGGCTGATAATTTATCCTCCATAAATGTACAAATCTCTACCTCTCTCTCTCTGTGGTGGTGGTGGATATAGTCTATCTGATTTTCTATTGGAGATAGTGCACATTATTTCTTTTACTACAGAAAAAGCAAGGTTTATCACTCAGCAGAGCAGGAAACTTCCAAACCAGTCACATAAGGATTAAATAAGGAAAAAGCTTCATTTTAACAAAGGGGTATTCTAGTTGGAGTGTTAATGACCCATCATGATGAGACAAACACCTGGGCATTTGTGTTCAGCTCCACTTTCACCCAAAATCAAGGCATATCTCATTGTACTTCTTTCTGGAAGAGAGCTGTTCAGGTGTCATCTTCTTATTATGGAGGGATATTAGGGCATGGACAGGTTTTTGACCATAACCCACCATCATTTAAATAACTGGTGGTTAAGTTGGGAAATAAACTCAGATATATTTGACTTCCAAGGTTTAAATAAACTTTGGGGTTACAGACGTAAGAAATTCAAGATAGAAAATAGAAGAATTTACCATTTTGAAATTTGATAGGTGTATAAAAATTCTATTCAACTGCTAAAAAAATGGTACCTTCATTTTTCACCAGTGTCAACTAAATTATTCACATTATTTTATGAAGGCTGCTGGGTTTCCATAAGTTCATACTTAAAATAAAACAGGCTTCTTCCTGGAAGCAAATATATGCAGACTTCCTCCCAGAGAGTCCTATGAAATATAGTTGTAGACTTTAAAAGGTAAATTTTATAGTATGTGAATTATGTCTCAATTAAAAAAATAAGCAAGTAGGAAGTAGAAAAAATATATGAAATTATTTTTTAACAGACAGGCTGTTATGGGCTGAATTGTGTCCCTTCAAAACTCATATATTGAAGTCTTAACTTCCAGTACCTCAGAATGTGACTGTATTTGGAGATAGGGACTCTAAAGAGGTAGTTAAGGTAAAATGAGGTCATATTGATGGGCCCAAATCCAATATAACTGGCGTCCTTATAAAAAGAAAATTAAGACAGAGATACAGAGAGGAGACCATGTGAAGACAATGAAAGAAGATGTCTATCTACAAGCCAAGGAGAGAGGACCTCAGAAAATATCAACCCTGTCCCCACTTTGATCTCACTAGCCTCCAGAACTGTGAGAAAATAATTTTTTGTTGTTTAAGCGTCCTAGTCTGCTGTACTTTGTTATGGGAGCCCTAGAAAACAAATATACATGCTATCCCAATTTTAATAGTTTTAGCTTGATTTCTTTTAGACCTGTTTACATAAGGCAGCATATATTTTTATGCTAAATAGCCTAAGGTGTCAGAAATCATTTCCCTCCTCTTTTTCAGGTGTTTTATTTGTTTATATCTGTTCAGATAGTGCAAGTGATATGAGAGCCACTTGTTTAACTTTTAATTTCCTTATTGTATTATTCTTAATATACTTGAAATGATTTCTTTAGTGATCTCTTTTTCTTTGTTATTAGATGTAGTGATTGGATTTTATCGTAAACTTAAATTTTCTACTTGAAAGGTGCCTTGTTTCTTACTCATTTTCATCTTTTAAATTGCCCTGATTAGTGATAAAACCAAAGAAATTGGAAGCATAGTATTAGCATTTGAACATAGCACAGTAACTGTTTACCTTACTCCTCTCATGTACACACACAGCATTTTTGGGAATGGTTGTCAGATTCCACTAAGCTCGAATGGCTTTCAACAGCCTCAGTTTGGGCTTGCTTATAAACAATGGAAAAAGAACTGAGGCCTCCTGACAGCAGCTAACCTTTACTTAAGGAGACTTTTAGAATTTGTCATGTGCTGGTTTCTTTAAAGAAAACTCAGCCGAAAGGGTTATACTCAGGTTCTTTTCTTTGGGAAGAAAATATGGAGGTCTGATCTTCTTGACTTTAGTTATTTCCTATGTAAGTTTTTTAAAAATTAAGAAATATGCTAACCAGCTGTTCTCAGAATTTTCTCAAAATTTTTTTCTCAGTGTGTGACTTTGAGACATATTGGCAGGAGAAGGTGTGAATATTCAAATGAATTTTCCTAGAAAGGATATAAAATCTACTGAAATTTTGAAAAATCTCTTTAGCACAATTTTTTTTTTTCCTACTGGAAAGTGCAAATGCATTAGGTGAAAGCAAATCCTCATTGTAAAAGCTACTTTGGGGGGATTCACAAATATTCATACACATTTTCCTTTTATTTATATAGTAAATATTTCTCTTCTATCTCATAAATACAGGCATTACCTAGGACCTGGCAATGTAGTTGGGCAGAAATATAGATAAACAATTAGGTTTATGAGCAGTTTACAGTTTAGTAAGGAAGATGGACATTAAACAAATAATGACACACTAATCACATGCATTATGACGTAAATGATTAATTATTGGTTCTATGTGGTCCTAAAGGAGAGAAACAAAGAGCTCTGAGAATGTAGAATACTGAGATTTATCCTTGTCTGTGTAGCCAGTAAGGCTTCCCTAAGACTGGTGAGGGGAATGACCAAAGCATTCCAAAGTGTCATCACTTCACACACTCAGCCTTGGGGGTGCACCACCTGTAGGGTACTGGGTTAAGATGGCTCCCTGTTCCAGGTGTGGTAGCAGCACTGTACCTGGAGTGATTCTTCATTTCCATCTCACAGGACTCACATCTGTCAACTCCAGGTAACCATTCACACTCCTTCCTTTTTTGCTGAATTCTCTTTCAGGGGCTTTGTTGTACCTTTGTGAAGCATGCTTTATATTTGGGGCTCCCCAAGTCTAACAGAAATGTTCATGTATTATGCATTTTCCTCTCCATAATGGCAAGTTCCAGTCTCTTTTCCTTAGTGTCCACACTCCTCCTCAAGTATCCTTGGACTATTTATAAATAAATACATGCAGTTAGATCTTGAGAGAATGAGTGACCTGACTCAATATGGCTCTATAGTTGTGAGATAATTATAAATTATATGAAAGTATTTTGCTTTTTAATTTCTCATATTGAATATTTGAAGACAACATAAGGCTTACAAAAGACAGCTGAACTTCACTGACTTTATTTTTTAATGATTTTTAGTTTTTGTTTTATATGGGAGTATAGTTGAGTAAAAATGTTGTGTTAGTTTCAGGTGTACAGCAAAGTGATTCAGTTATACATATACATGTATCTATTCTTTTTCAAATTCTTTTCCCGTTTAGGTTATTACAGAATATTGAGCAGCGTTCCCTGTGCTAAATAGTAGGTCCTTGTTGTTGGCTATCTATTTTAAATATAGCAGTGGGTACATGTAAGACTTTAAAATAATAATTCTCAATAAAGGGGTGGGTATGTGGGTGGGTAAGATACCACTTCCTGGTATGGGAAAATAGGTAGCAACAGAATGTATCCAGTAAAATCAGGGAAAGTTTTCAGGCTACACATGTACCCAAGGCACTCCTAGATCTTCTTTCAGACTCTGCTAATAAGGATAATGTTTTAAACTTATATATCAGCTCACCTCAAGAAAATTTTTTTTCTATGCTACATGAATTTCTATGAGTTTGTCATGATGAATTTGGTTTTTAGTCACTATTTTGGGCACTAGTTTTTCTTGGATATTTTGGACTGGTTTTGGGTAGAAAGCTGCATTTTCATGTCTTAAAATATGGGAGGTGCCACGGAGCCTTTAGAAATATTCAATTATTGATTTTGTGGGATTATTACAAGATTACATTTCTTTTAGCATTTAAAAAGACAGACATAGCAATTTATATTTATAATAGAAAAAGTCTCAGCATTAGGTAACTCATTAACTTGTAAATGTTTAACCAACTCACAGGAAGATGTAGAATTAATAATTATTGTAAAAAAGTAGTTTTTGTAAGTCTTGAAAGTTTAAAAATTTTTGAAAATATAATTTTATTCCTATTATATTTAACAAGCATTTATGTAACTATAATTATTATATAATGTTCTTAATACTTTTATAGCAATTGATATAGAAGTAGCTCTATAGCTAAAATAATCACACTTTTTTGAAAACAAATATAATTTTTCCCTATTTCAGATCTTTTATACAGTTTAGAACACTACATTTTTTATCTTTTAGTATAGGTTTTGGGGAGAGAGCAATATATAGTGTCTTTGCACTACTACTTTAATTATACATTTATTTTGTTTGAATTATATGGGTAGCATCTACAATGATTCCTTACAACAATTGTATTTCAACAGAATTACACAGTAATAACTAAAGTTCCTGGGTAGTTATACAGAAAAATATAAAAGAGTATAGTGGCATGCATGTGCCATGTTGGATAAATTAAAATTAAAATATTATTTATTTATTTTTAAATATTAATTTAAATTTAAGACTTTGACTGAGTATAGTTTAACAGTGTTAAAACTAGGGTTGCCAGATAAAATAAATAGTATTAATTTAAATTTAAATTTTAGAAAAACAGCAAATCCTTTTTTTTTTTAGTATAAACATGTCCCCCAATTTGCATGGGACACACAAAAAAAGAGGATGAGTAAAGGAAAAATTCAGTTGACATATTTTCTAAATAATTAAAAATGTAAGGTTATATTACCTGTAACATATTTCTTATCTCATCTATCTCTCTATCCCCATCCATCCACTAGAGGTGCACACACCTTTATGCAGTAGCTACCATAACAAATTTCCTCATACAATCAATGTTGAGCAACACTTTTAAAAGCAATAATGCATTCTACTATTTCTTCCTCTTTTCAATGTAAAATTTCAAACAGTTTATCAACGTCAGGCTGTGTGAAACACACTCTTCCACAAATATATCACATAGAAAAGTTGTCTGGCTCAGTCAGTCTCCTAAGAAATCAAGGAGGAAAGAACGCATAATTTTCTAGAAATTGTAGTTGGTTTTGATAAGCAGTTGTATTTTTCTCCTCATCCAAAAATTCATCGTACCTCTATGTTCCTAATATTTCCTTTAACTGTCAGTAGGCTATATTTTTTGGAGAAGATAAAGTTGAGCAAGATTTAATTAATGCAGCAGATATGAGAACCTACTATAACAAGATAGCACTTTTTAAATTACTGTGGTGAATTTAAGTATGTACATTTAATTTTTGCTCTCAAGGCATTTATACTGCTCAGGTGGCAAGGCATGTGATTAAGTGTGATGAAATATAAAATGCCATACATTTTAGAATTAAAGGAATAATGTAGTACTATGCATGCAAGGATTAGGGAGAAGTGAATCAGAGTTGAGATAATGCATTTAGGGAGGCCCCCTGGAAGGCGGTCTACTTGCTAGAGCCTTTATGAGTACAGATAGAATTTGTTGAGAGAAATTTTCCAGACAGAAAACAGTAGTATGTGAACAAAGGTGCAGAGATAGGGAAATAAATGAGTGTGGGGAAGTGAGCACTCTAGTTTGTCTAAAGTTTTAGATGAAAGCATGAGTTAATGAGAGATAAAACTAGATCAGTAGGTAGGAGTAAGTTTGTGGAGAGTCTGAAAGTCAGGCACCTTAGACTTTATTAACCAGGCTACTTCAGGGCTTGAATAGGAAAGTGACAGGAAGGAAAGGGAAAAGGACAACAGTGGAGAAGAATCAGTTGAAGAATAGGCAGGCTAGATTAATAAATATTTCTATTAATTTTTCTTGTTGTTATTCTCCTCCTAAAATCACCTCAGGAAAGCAGATTTAAAAGCTGTTGGGTTCTGCCCACACCTATGTGAATTTACGCTTTGTACTTTTTAAATGGAGTCATAGAAAAAAGAAATACAAGTGTATCCAATTTCCCTCTCTGCACATGTCCTGTGCATTCTGATTTTCCTGTGGCTATTTCTGTTCTTTTCTGAGCACCGTGATTGGAGAGAACAGCCTGGTTAACACATGATGTTCCTCCTCGCCTGGTTATTTAGTTGTTTCTGCAAAACCAAATCCTTCTTAGCTTTCTAGAATGTACTGCCCTATCATGTTCTCTGGTCAGGGCCTGAAAGAATCCTGAATAAAACACAATCCGTAGTCAGTGGATGAAATAATGTGTCAAGAATTCATCTTTGTTTTATGTAGCTGGAAAGTCATGTAGTCAAATTAAATTTCAGAAAAATACTTTAAAAAGAGGATTGATAGGTTTTTATTTCCTTAATTCACCCACTGATCTTTAGGGATATTTGGTATGATAATTCATTATTTATTATTTTTCTGCAGTAACAGTGTTCTCTGAATAGAAGATGAGAAAGATAATAAAAAAATGCATTTTATTAGGGCTGCTCACAATTGCGGTAGTGACTAGCTGATATTTGACTAGGGATCTGCCAGTATTCTTTTATCAGGGGTTAGGATTGGCTCTTAAAATAATACTAGATAAAAACTGGAGAAATAAGGTTTCATATCAGAAGTGCTTTTTGAGAAAAATAAGTTACTTTAAACTGATTGTTTTGGTATACATTTTCAAAGTGGTGGCTTTAATAGAATTATTGAGTGGGGAATTAATTGTTTCTTCATTTTTAAATAACTACCATTAAAAGTTGTGGTTTTTCAGGTGGCTTTTTATTTCCTTTGCAACAAAGTTTGTGCTTTTTGTAGAAATGCTTTGTGGGTCAGCATTTCCTTTGTAGATTATTAATGAGGCCTGAAAGTTTAGTATAAAATAAAAGCATATTTCCTAGAAAGATAGAATTGAATTTCTATTTTCTTTTAAAAAAATGGGACATGGAGGAAGGCACATATAATGACTTTGTGGTACTAATTAATATATCTCTAATAAAGCCACAAGTTGAGCACTATAGTTTAAAAGCCACTTCTGCTACATATTATCTTTGCTTCTCTATTTTATAGGTGGTCTTAAAGTTTACTTGGGCATATCTAATACGAAATTTTGAAATAGACATCTTTATCCATTCAGATTTACTTACCTAATTTTGTTTAATAAAATATTGGTACAAGCAAATCTTTCACGCAAGAAAATTTTACATGTTAGTGTGAAAGTTAAGGACATTTGCTAATTTGCCTTGTTATTGGTTAATACATACTTTTTGTCTATGTCCACTTTTATTTTTAATTAGGAGGGCAAATGTTATTTTTGTACTGTATAGATGAAGAGGCTGAGACTAAAGAAAATTAGATGATTGTGCCAACATCACACTAAGAATAAATGATTGAGCTTAGAATTCAAATCTTTAGATTCCTGGTTCAATACTCTGAAAAATGCTGCCTCTTGCTACTAAATCTAATTTACAGTATAATTTGGCACAATACTATGGACACTGTTTCTGGGAAAAAGAAGAATGATATTATTATAGCAAGTTCTGAAATGTAGACTATTCTGATGACATGAACACTGAGAGCTATGATACCAGATTGTAGTGTACTGATGATAAGAGCAAAGCATACTGGTGAACTTAAATAGGTCAAATTATTGGAGTTCTGAGGTTTAATTGTAGCCAAAATGTGTGTGTGTGTGTGTGTGTGTGTGTGTGTATGCATATCAATTTAATAACATTACATAAATTTCTTTTCTTTCCCCTCCCTTCCTCCCTCCCACCCTCTTCCTTCCATCTTGCCCTACATAAAAAGTGAGCTATTTGATGGGGAGCAGTACTCTTTGATGATGTTATTCTTCATCTCTTACCCCTGGTGCCTAATGCAGCACCTTTGTCAGTAGACCTACAGTAAAAATCTATTGAATTAATTAACAAATCTTTATTTAGAGTGAAGGGAGCTGTTTGGTTCCCTTTTCTCCCTAAAACTCTTATATATGTGCTTTTAATATCTATTATATAATAGTATGACTAGAATGGGGCTTTTTATAGAGTAACTTAACCTACAAAAAATAACCTTTGATGTTTGATGCCCTAGCATTTCCTAAAAGGAAATATAAAATTAGGCAGAGGACCTTTTCCTTTCTACAGTCTAAGGCCTCAGCCAAATCTCTGCCATTTTCCCCAATGCATGTTAAATAGCCTAGAGATCCATTTTTACAATAGATTAAATATTTGACATTTTTCACTAGTTCATATTCATATTCTGAAAGAGTTCCCATACCATCCAGACATGCACTTAAAAGTGTTTCAGTTCCATATGTTCATTCTTCACAGGGTATGTATTCCATTACTCACAATCAAAAAAGTAGAAAATGTGCAAATCCCTCATATGAAGCCCTTAGCCAGAAAGAATTCTATCTCCATGGAATTTCATAAATCTCTTGCAATTTATAAGCAAGAATTATACAACACTCCAGTAATATTTCCAAAGCAATTCCTTTTCTTTTTCTGAAATGTCTTTCTCAGTAATTTTAATATTTCCAAAAGTCTCAATCAATGTTCCCAATCACTAGTCCTTAGACAATTTTAAAATACAATAAATGCCATATTATTTAAAGTGTGTAAAGGTACTATCATCATCACAGAGAGAAAATAAAATCATGTGCAGCCTGATTTGTCTCCTTCAAACTTTGATATGCTTTAAACCCTATCTGGTTGTCTTGAGGAGAAGAGATTCTTTGAGTCTGGTGTAAGAGATACCTGTTGTAGATAACACAAAGGGAAGATACAGAGGAGACAAACTTTCCGTCAAGGCTTAGGGCCAGTTCTGGCAAATATTCTTATAAAAGGTAAAGTTAGATAGACTGAACTGGATGGAATATAGATGTATAAAGGAGTAAAAATTCAATAAACATTCAATAAATGGATAAAGAAGAAAGAAAGGAGGGGAAGAAAAGAAGGAAGGAAGGAAAGGGGAAGGAAGAAAGAGCGGGCTAATGAAATGTATGAATGTGTCATCTCACAGGGAAGGCTTTGGCTTTTATGTCTTGTCTTTGCCACCTCCTCAAATATCGTCTCAAATTAATTGTTATTGATTTTTTTGAGAATACTTTAGGTATCCTTTAAAAAACCTCAGTAGCCTTAAATGTTTTTTAAATTTCCATCATAGATGTGTTTGTCCCTTTAAGTAAAGAAACTTGCCTTTACTGGTGCTAGATGTGATATCAACTTTCAAGAAGTGTGAGTGTATTTCAAGTAACCTCTGTAGAGCACAGTTAAATTCTAGAGGTGTCATTTATATTAAAAAGTTCTCTATTTTTAAGAAAGAGTAATAAGTAATTCTTTTATGATTTTAGAATAGATGATGGTAGTCATGATCTTAAGATACAGATAAAAACATTATATGGTATTATTTGTTTGTTTATTTATTGAAATTGAAAGTTAAAAACAGAGACAACATAGAAAGAAATATGTGTATTTTTCTCATATAATTCAGTATTTCTGTTAGCTGAGAGAGGAAGAGATTAGATTCAGTGTTCTGATAAAATCTGAGTTGAAAAAAAAATGTCCACTGAAGTCATACTACCATTGACAGGGAATTAAGTTGCATCCTGCAAGGTCCCTTATCACTGAACAACTTGAAAATCAAGGAAGACCACATAACCGTTGGGATACCAAGCTTTATATAAAATCTTTGAACTGAGAATAAGCTCCAGAAGGAATGTGATTACAAAAACGATTTCAGCAGAAGTTGTACAAGTATTAAATCTAGTTTAGGAGTTTAATTTTTTTTAATATTTAGAATTAAATATTATAGTTTTCAAATATTTAATTATGTAGGTTACATGCATATATAAATCTATGTTATACAATAATAAATATATATTATATATTATAAATATTTAATTATGTATATGTTACATGCACATATAAATCTATATTATATAATACACTCAATTCTCATTAGTTACAGTAGTTATGTTCCATGTCATGATGAATATTGCTTTAGTGAATATTGAATCATTTCTCCTAGGGAAAATCCTCTGAGCCTCTGATCACAACATTTTCATCAATTGACCACTACATATCCTTGTTTTATGTGTGTTTCTGTTTAAAGACACCTTATTTAATAGTTATGGTTGATTCATGGATATGGAACTCATGGCCAACAGCACTATAACTCATGCCTCAGTAAAGCTTATCTCACACACATATTTTCCCTTTAAGGCACATTACAGTCTTCTTGCACTTAGGAGCACTAGGCAGCACTGCAACGGTGGCCATTTTAAATAGCAAAATCACCAAAAAAAAAAAAAAAAAAAAGCACAAGCTGTGAATGACATGGCACTAATTATACCACAAATAGGACACTCACTTACAGTATGAAAGTTGATATAAGAAGGCAAAACATTGTCTTCTTCCATCTCAGCTGGGAAAAGTGCGTGTCAGGTGATTCAAATTTTTCACAACCCTACACATACACGTGCCCACAAATGATTGTGAAGCATCAAAAGCACTGATTTTGAGGTTACAAATAAATTTTAGCTATCAGGTGAATTTGCAAATATGCAATCCATGAATAGTGAGGAACAACTGGGTATGTGTGTATGTATGTATGTGTCCATGGGTGTGTATGTGTGTGTATATATTTGCTTAAGAAATTATTCATTCTGCAGTGGTAACTGTTTCTGCCGTTTTGTTAAAAAGGAAAAAAAGATGTTTTTAAACATACTTTTCTATGGATTTTGGAAAAATCATAATGTCATATGTCTATAACCACAGTTCCATACAAAACATTTCTACCCCCAAAAACTTCCTTCATGATACTCCAGTATAAGCAACCTCTCTTCCCACCTCACAATCCCTAGCAACCACTGATTTGTTTTCTGTACCTATAGTCTTGCTTTTCTAGAATGTCATCTAAATGGAATCATATCTTATGTAGCCTTTTGAGTCTGGCTTCTCTCACTTAACATAATGCATCTGATATTTATCCATGCTGTTGTATGATTCAGTCATTTTTTCTTGTTATTACTGAAAAGTATTCTATCATATGGATGTACTAAAGTTTGTTTATTCATGTATTTGTTGAAGAATACATGAGTTACTACAAGTTTTTAGCAGTTATTAAGAAAGCTGCTTTAAACAGTCATATACAGGTTTTGTATGAACTAAAGTTCATTTATCTTGAATGAGTGCCTGAGAGTGGAATTGCTGTTCCATTGCATTTTCAGCAGCATTGTATGAGAGTTCTAGCTGCTATATATTCTCACTGGTGCTTGGTATTATCAATTTAACTTTGTTTTACTTAAAGTTTAGCCATTTTTATGAGTCTTTTGTGATATCTCATTGTGATTTTAATTTACATTATCTGAATTGTGATGTTGAACATATTTTCATAGACTTGTTTGCTATCCATATATTTTTTTTTTTTTTTAGTGAAGTGACTTTTCAAAACTTTTACCTATCTTTAAAACCAGTACTGTTTCTCACTGGATTAAGTTTGAAAGTAATTTACATATTCTGAGCACTCGTTTTTTGTCAGAACTGTGACTTCTCTTTTCATTCTCTTTCAGAGAATATGAGTTTCTAATATTGGTGAAATCCAATTATCAGTTTTTTCTTGGCATATCTAATAATTTTTGCCTAATCTAAGGTCATAAAAATTTTCTCCCATGTTTTCTCCTAGAGGTTTTATAGTCTATATTTCACATTTAATTTAAGGTAATTATCGATATGTATGTTCCTATTACCATTTTCTTTTTTGTTTTGAGTTTGTTTTTGTAAGTCTTTTTCTTCTTCTTCTCTTGTGTTTCCTGCCTAAAGAAGTTCCTTTAGCATTTGTTGTAAAGCTGGTTTGGTGGTGCTGAATTCTCTTAGCTTTTGCTTGTCTGTAAAGCTCTTGATTTCTCTGTCAAATCTGAATGAGAGCCTTGCTGAGTAGAATATTCTTGGTTGTAAGGTTCTTCCCTTTCATCACGTTAAATATATCATCCCACTCTCTTCTGGCCTGCAGAGTTTCTGATGAGAAATCAGCTGATAACCTTATAGGAGTTCACTTGAACATTATTAGTTTCTTTTCCTTTGTTGCTTTTAATATTTTTTTCTTTACCTTTAATTTTTGTCAATTTGATTACTATGTGTCTTGGTGTGTTCCTCCTTGGGTTTATCCTGCCTAGGACTTTCTGTGCTTACTGGACATGGTTGACTGTTACCTTTCCCATGTTACAGAAGTTGTCAGCTATTATCTCTTCAAATATTTTTCTCAGGTCTTTTCTCTCTCTCTTCTTCTGGAACCCCTATAATGCGAATGTTGGTGCTTTTAATGTTTCTCAGGGGTCTCTTATACTGTCTTCATTTGTTTTCATTCTTTTTTCTTTATTCTGTTCTATGGCACTGATTTCCACCATTCTGTCTTCCAGGTCACTTATCTGTACTTCTGCCTTAGTTATTCAGCTATTGATTCCTTCTAGTGTATTTTTCACTTCAGTTACTGTACTGTTCATCTCTGTTTGTTCTTTAGTTCTTCTAGGTCTTTGTTAAATATTTCTTGCATTTTCTTGATCCTTGCCTCCATTATTTTTCTGAGATCTTGGATCATCTTCACTATCATTATTCTAAATAAAACTCTTAGAGGAAAACAAAAGGAGAACACACTTTGACATAAATTGCAGCAATATCTTTTTTGATCCATCTCCAAGAGTAATGGAATTAACAACAAAAATAAACAAATGGGACCTAATTAAACTCAAAAGCTTTTGCACAGCAAAGGAAACCATAAACAAAACAAAAAGACAACCCACAGAATGGGAGAAAATACTTGCAAGTGATATGACCAACAAGGGATTAGTCTCGAAAATTTACAAACAGCTCATGCAGCTCAATATCAAAAACACAAATAACTCAATCAAAAAATGGGCAGAAGACCTAAATAGACATTTCTCCAAAGAAGACATAGAGTTGGCCAAGAGGCACATGAAAAGATGTTCAACATCAATAATTATTAGAGAAATGCAAATCACAACTACAATGAGGTATCACCTCACACCGGTCAGAATGGCCATCATCAAAAAACCTACAAACAATAAATGCTGGAGAGGGTGTGGAGAAAAGGGAACACTCTTGCACTGTTGGTTGGAATGTAAATTGATACAGCCACTATGGAGAACAGTATGGAGGTTCCTTAGAAAACTAAAAATAGAATGACCATAGACCCAACAATCCCACTACTGGACATATATCCAGAGAAAAGCATGGTTTGAAAGGATACATGCACCTCAGTGTTCATTGCAGCACTCTTTCCAAAGGTCAGGACATGGAAGCAACCTAAATGTCCATCAACAGACAAATGGATAAAGCAGATGTGGTACATATATACAATGGAATATTACTCTGCCATTAAAAATAATTAAATACTGCCATTTTCAGCAACATGGATAGACCTGGAGATTATCATCCTAAGTGAAGAAAGTCAGACATTTGATATATCATATCAAATATCATATGATATCCCTTATATGTGAAATCTA
Organism: Eschrichtius robustus; assembly: GCF_028021215.1. Classification (NCBI taxonomy): domain Eukaryota; kingdom Metazoa; phylum Chordata; class Mammalia; order Artiodactyla; family Eschrichtiidae; genus Eschrichtius; species Eschrichtius robustus. The sequence goes on along the minus strand of NC_090840.1, from coordinate 33,035,781 downwards.
AAAAAAAAAAAAAATACTAATGAACTTATTTACAAAACATAAACAAACTCACAGACTTACAGAATGAACTTATGGTTACCAGGAGAATAGGATGTTGGGGAGGGATAGATTGGGAGTTTGAGATTGACATGTCCACAGAGCTATATTTAAAATAAATGCCTGTTCTTAAAAAAAAAATAAAGTTATCCTCCCTGAAGGAAAAAAAAAAATAAAAGAATTCTTAATGAAGAATGAGGTGAGAGTTCAGAAATTTTCCATATGGATTTAATTCTGGAAGAATTACTTGGGCTTTGAAATGTGGAACCTATGCATTTGGAAACTCATTTAATTTCTCTGAGCCTGAGTTACATATAAAATTCACTTTTCCTACTTAATTTGATCAGTTATCTTCATTATGTGTCAAATCTTGCTTTTCTTCACCCATGATTCCCCTGAGACCACATACATGTGCAAGTGTTTGTGTATGTGTGTGTGTGTGTGTATGCAGTACAGTGTATAGAGTGTGATTATTCAATAGTCACTTATGTAATAAATGAAAATACATAAATATATATTCTATGTAATCAGGAATATCAATATGAATCAATGAATATTTAAATATATATGTATATGCTATGTAATCAGGTAGTCTACATTTAACTGCAGTATGTAATCATTGATGAACTTATCAACTCACTGTGATATTTGTATATTATAAAGTGTTTGCCATGCCAATATTAAGAGAAACTGAGCTGTGCATGAACACTGATCACCAAAAATTTTGGTGTGAAGATATGGGGCTTGTACTAGACGGACATTTCTAGGCAAGCTCTCTGCTCTAACCCAGAGAAAAGATTGCAATGCAATGAGGTTCAAACCGAGAAATACGATAACTCCTGCCACCAGGCTGGTGAGTCCCACTGCTGGAAGACTGTCCCTCTGCATTTTAACAGCAAACAAAAAGCAGAGGAATGATAACAAATGAAAACTTGCAGGTTTGGAGGGATCTTCAAGATGTCGGAGGAGTGAGATGTGGAGGTCACCTTCTTCCCCACAAATATATCAAAAATATATCTACATGTGGAACAACTACAGAACACTTACTGAATGCTGGCAGAAGACCTTAGACTTCACTAAAGGCAAGAAAATCCCCACATACCTGGCCGTGTGGCTGACAGGGTCTTGGTGCTCTGGCCTGGTGTCAGGCCTGAGCCTCTGAGGTGGGAGAGGCGAGTTCAGCACATTGGACCACCAGAGACCTCTGGGCCCATGTAATATCAATAAGCAATAGCTCTCCCAGAGATGTCCGTCTCAATGCTAAGACCCAGAACCACGCAGCTCTGACCACAAGAAAGACAAGATCCAGCCCCACCCACCAAAAAAAAGGCACCAGTCTCCTACACCAGGAAGCCTACACAAGCTGCTGAACCAACCATAGCCACTGGGGACAGACACAAAAAAACAACGGGAACCATGAACTTGCAGCAGGCAAAAAGGAGACCACAAACACAGTAAGTTAAGCAAAATGGGAAGATAAGGAAATATGCAGCAAATGAAGGAGCAAGGTGAAAACCCAACAGACCAAACAAATGAAGAAGAAATAGGCACTCTACCTGAAAAAGAATTCAGAGTAATGATAGTAAAGATGATCCAAAACCTTGGAAATAGAATGGAGAAAATACAAGAAACATTTAAAAGGGACCTAGAAGAACTAAAGAGCAAACATAAAATGATGAACAACAAAAAAAATGAAATTAAGAATTCTCTAGAAGCAGAATAACTGAGGCAGAAGAAATGATAAGTGACCTGGAAGATTAAATAGTGGAAATAACTACTGCAGAGCAGAATAAAGAAAAAGGAATGAAAAGAACTGAGGTCAGTCTCATAGACCTCTGGGACAACATTAAACATACCAACAGTTGAATTAGAGGGGTCCCAGAAGAAGAAGAGAAAAAGAAAGGGACTGAGAAAATATTTGAAGAGATTATAGTTGAAAACTTCCCTAATATGGGAAAGAAAATAGTCATTCAAGTCCAGGAAGTGCAGACAGTCCCATACAGGATACATCCAAGGAGAAACACGCCAAGTCACATATTAATCAAACTATCAAAAATTAAATACAAAGAACAAAATATTAAAAGCAGCAAGGGAAAAACAACAAATAACGTACAAGGGAATCCACATAAGGTTAACAGCTGATCTTTCAGCAGAAACTCTGCAAGCCAGAAGTGAGAAGCAGGACATATTTAAAGTGATGAAAGGGAAAAAAAACTACAACCAAGATTACTCTACCCAGCAAGGATCTCATTCAGATTCGAAGGAGAAATTAAAACCTTTACAGACAAGCAAAAGCTAAGAGAATTCAACACCACCAAACCAGCTTTATAATAAATGCTAAAGGAACTGCTCTAGGTAGGAAACACAAAAGAAGGAAAAGAACTGCAATAACAAACCCAAAACAATTAAGAAATTGGTAATAGAAACATACATATCGATAACTACCTTAAATGTAAATGGATTAAATGCTCCAACCAAAAGAAATAGACTGGCTGAATGGATACAAAATCAAAACCCATATATATGCTGTCTACTAGAGACCCACTTCAGACCTAGGGACACATACAGACTGAAAGTGAGGGGATAGAAGAGGATATTCCATGCAAATGGAAATCAAAAGAAAACTGGAGTAGCAATTCTCATATCAGACAAAATAGAAATTAAAATAAAGACTATTAACAAGAGACAAAGAAGGACAATACCTAATGATCAAGGGATCAATCCAAGAAGAAGATATGACAACTGTAAATATTTATGCACCCAACCATAGGAGCACCTCAATATATAAGACAAATGCTAACAGCCATAAAAGGGGAAATCAACAGTAACACAATCATAGTAGGGGACTTTAACACCCCACTTTCACCAGTGGACAGATCATCCATAATGAAAATAAGTAAGGAAACACAAACTTTAAATGACACATTAAACAAAATGAACTTAATTGATATTTATAGGACATTCCTTCCAAAATCAACAGAATACATTTTCTTCTCAAGTGCTCATGGAAAATTCTCCAGGATAGATCATGCCTTGGGTCACAAATCAAGCCTTGGTAAATTTAAGAAAATTGAAATCGTATCAAATATGTTTACAACCACAATGCTATGAGACTAGATATCAAGTACAGGAAAGAAACCAAAAAAAATACAAACACATGGAGGCTAAACAATAAGCTACTAAATAACCAAAAGATGATGGAAGAAATCAAAGGGGAAATCAAAAGTAGTTAGAAACAAATGACAATGAATACACAAGACCTATGGGGTGCAGTGAAAGCAGTCCTAAGAGGGAAGTTTATAGCAATACAATCCAATCTCAAGAAACAAGAAACATCTCAAATAAACAACCTAAACGTACACCTAAAGCAATTAGAGAAAGAAGAGCAAAAACCCCAAAAGTTAGCAGAAGGAAAGAAATCATAAAGATCGGGTCAGAAAAGGACACAGACGTAGAGAATGGACTTGAGGACACAGGGAGTGGGAACGGTAAGCTGGGATGAAGTGAGAGAGTGGCATGGACATATATACACTACCAAAGGTAAAATAGATAGCTAGTGGGAAGCAGCCACATAGTATAGGTGAGTCATCTCAGTGCTTTGTCACCACCAGGAAGTGTGGGGGTGAAATGCAGAGGGAGGAGATATGGAGATATATGTATAAGTATAGCTGATTCACTTTGTAATAAAGCAGAAACTAACACATTGTAAAACAATTATACTCCAATAAAGATGTTTAAAAAAATATGATAATCTCAGTAGATGCAGAAAAAGCTTTCGACAAAATTCAACACTGCTTTATGATAAAAACTCTCCAGAAAGTAGGCATAGAGGGAACCTACGTCAACATAACACAGGCAATATATGAGAAACCCACAGCCAACATCTTTCTCCGTGGTGAAAAACTGATATCATTTCCTGTAAAATCAGGAACAAAATAAGGATGCCCACTCTCACCACTGTTATTCAACATAGTTTTGGAAGTTTTAGCCACAGCAATTAGAGAAGAAAAAGAAATAAAAGGAATACAAATCGGAAAAGAATAGGTAAAGCTGTCACTGTTTGCAGATGACATGATACTATATATAGAGAATCCTAAAGATGCTACCAGAAAACTACTAGAACTAATCAATTAATTTGGTAAAGTAAGGGATACAAAAATAATGCACAGAAATCTCTTGCATTCCTATACACTAATGATGAAAAATCTGAAAGAGAAATTAAGGAAACATTCCCATTTACCACTGCAACGGAAAGAATAAAATACCTAGGAATAAACCTACCTAACGAGATAAAAGACCTGTAGGCAGAAAACTGTAATACACTGAAGAAAGAAATTAAAGATGATGTAAACAGATGGAGAGATACACCATGTTCTTGGATTGGAAGAATCAATATTGTGAAAATGACTATACTACCCAAAGCAATCTACAGATTCAATACAATAACTATCAAACTACCAATGGCATGTTTCAGAGAACTAGAACAAAAAAATTCACAATTTGTATGGAAACACAAAAGAACTTGAATAACCAAAGCAATCTTGTGAAAGAAAAACGGAGCTGGAGGAATCAGGCTCCCTGACTTCAGACTATACTACAAAGTTACAGTTATCAGGACAGTATGGTACTTACACAAAAATAGAAATATAGATCAATGGAACAGGATAGAAAGCCCAGAGATAAAGCCACACACATATGGTTACCTTAACTTTGACAAAGGAGTCAATATACAATGGAGAAAAGGCAGTCCCTTCAATAGTTGTTGCTGTGATAACTGGACAGCTACATGTAAAAGAATGAAATTAGAACAACCCTAATGCCATACAAAAAAAAAAAAAAAGCTCAAAATGGATTGAAGACGTAAATGTAAGGTCAGACACTGTAAAACTCTTAGAGGAAAGCATAGGGAGAACACCCTTTGACATAAATCACAGCAAGATCCTTTTTGACCCACCTCCTAGAGAAATGGAAATAAAAACAAAAGTAAACAAATGGGATCTAATGAAACTTGAAAGCTTTCGCACAACAAAGGAAACCATAAACAAGACGAAAAGACAACCCTCAGAATGGGAGAAAATATTTGACAATGAAGCAAATGACAAAGGATTATCTCCAATATATACAAACATCACATGCAGCTGAGTATTAATAAAAACAAACAACCTAATCCAAAAAATGAGGAGAAGATCTAAATAGATATTTCTCCAAAGAAGATATACAGATTGCTAACAAACCCATGAAATGATGCTCAACATCACTAATCATTACAGAACTACAAATTAAAACTACAATGAGGTATCACCTCACATCGGTCAGAATGGTCATCTTCAAAAATCTATAAAAAATAAATGCAAATGAAACGAAATGAGAGAGTAGCATTGACATATATACACTACCACATGTAAAATAGATAGCTAGTGGGAAGCAGCTACATCACATGGGAAGATCAGTTTGGTGCTTTGTGATCACCTAGAAGGGTGGGATAGGGAAGGTGGGAGGGAGACGCAAGAGAGAGGACATATGGGGATATATTTATACATATAGCTGATTCACATTGTTATACAGCAGAAACTAAAACAACAGTGTAAAGCAATTATACTCCAATAAAGATGTTAAAAAAAAAAAAAAAAAAAAAACTGAAAAACAAGAGACACTGAGCTGACATGGGACCCAGCCAAGGGAAAAGCTTAATGGCCCTCAGACCAGCTACTGGGTTATTTGGGCAACCATAAATGTTAAATCAATATCATGTCTCTATTTTACACAAATGAGTGAATCACAAATTGATCTTAATAAAATTATGCATAATGTTTTAAGGTTATAAGATTGTAAATAGTAGGTTCAGTTAATGTGTTAATTACATGTGGTGTCTATATTAAAATAAGTATTACATACTAATCTTGCAAATAGAATTTTAAAAATTCAGTCAAAATGGAAATTTACCTTTCTTCTCTTATGTCCATTTCAATGATCAAAGCAACACAGAGAAAGAAAGGGTTTTGCTTTATAATATGCTGCAATTTTGCAGATAGACTGTGAGATGAGGAGCCGAGCACACATGGAAGCAGTTGCAATATTATTAGGCTATCTCCCAGACACTGTTTTTTTATATTTCTTTTGATTAAACTACCTTATCTGTGTGTTTATGCTATTCCAAAGAAAAAGAAATAAAAAACAGAAACCCCAGCAGTTTATCAGAGTTATAATGGATAGGTATGTCTTCTCCAGTCACAGATTTCTTTTATATCTGCAATAGCATTTCCATAGCTTAAAGTGTAATTTAATAACACTTCCTTGTAAAAGATGAAAAAAAAAATAATTGCTTAAATTTTTTATTCCCTTCTGCTTCCTACTTGAGTCTTTCAAAATTCAAATGCATAATTTGCATCAACCTGGTTATTGAGATTTAATTTTGGAAGTCTTTGAAATTTCTATACATTTCCATAATACTATCTGTGAAATAATTTAAAATACTTTATTTTAATGTGTTTTCAAAATTATGTAATATATGTTACACTTAAATATATTAATATATATAATATATGAGCCCAATATCTTAAAAATAATACACCATTGTAGATAAAGCTCAAGTGCCACCACCTGTCCACTTCCCTTCTCTTTTGATATAACTGTGTTATACCTTTAGTATGTTTTATTTTATTTCTTTAAAAATAGACTATAGATAACTAGGGCACCTACCAGGCACTTGTGGGGGACCTCAGACACCTAAGGGGATAGTAGGAATCCCTGTGTGACTGGGTAGAATTTTGGAGGGAAGGAGATATGGAGGAAAAGTGGAGGTGGGACAGGAATGCCACCCCTGAGCAGGCTGCTGGGGGAGGGGAGGTTTTCCCACACTCAGAGGGTTCCACTCATGGTGAGGGGATCAGCAGGGATGGGGTGAATCCTTTGGGGTACAGGGGATCAGAGAGAAATGTGACCAGCATCTCCCCCACCTGCTCTGGCCCCAACGAGCATGCTGGTGTTCTGGGCCTAGACCACCGCCCTCCCAGGGCCCCTCTGGCCATACGAGTACTGAGCCTAAGCCCTTCCTGCAGGGTCTTTTCTGGCCATGCAGGTCCTGAGCCTAGACACCCCCAACCTCCCACACCCCCTGCCACCAAGGCCTTTTCTGGCTTCATGCATCCTGAGCCTAAGCCCAGCCCCTGCCGCAAAGGCCTTTTCTGGCCCTGAGCTTAAGCCCCACCCTGCCAAGACCTTTTTCGGCCATGTGGGTCCTGAACTTAAGTCCTCCCCATCCCCTGTTGCCAAGGCCTTTTCCAGCCTTTTTTTTTTTTTTTTTTTTTGCTGTTGTGGTTCTGTTTTGCTATGTTGTCATTTGATTTTTATTTTTCCTAACACAAATTTTATTTTTCTAATTTTATTTTATTTTGTATTCTTTGTTATTGTTCTGTTCCTTTTTGTTTGCTGCATTTTTGTTTTTTTGTTTTTTGGGTTTTTTTTTTTTTTGCCACACTGCATGGCTTGTGGGTTCTTGGATCCCAGGCTGGGGGTTGGGCCTGAGCTTCTGTGGTGGAAACACCAAGTCCAAGCCATTGGACTAACAGAGAACCTCAGACACGAGGGAATATTAATCTGTGTGAGCTCTCCTGGAGGTCCTCATCTCAGCACCGAGACCCAGCTCCACTAAACTGCCTGCAAACTCCACTGCTGGATGTCTCAGGCCAAACAACCAGCAAGACAGGAACACAGCCCCACCTATCAAAAAAAAAAGAGACAGCAAAAAATATGTTACAGATGAAGGAGCAAGGTAAAATCTTACAAGAACAAATAAATGAAAAGGAAATAGGTAAACAATCTGAAAAATAATTCAGAGTAATGGTAGAAAAGATGATCCAAAATCTCGGAAAGAGAATGGAGGCACGGATTGAGAAAATACAATACATTTTTAACAAGGACCTAGAAGAGAAAAAGAACAAACAAACATTAATGAACAGCACAATAACTGAAATAAAAACTACACAAGAACAAATCAATAGCAGAATAACTGAAGCAGAAGAACAAGTAAGTGAGTTGGAAGATAGAATGGTGGAAATAATTGCTGTGGAGCAGAATAAAGAAAAAAGAATGAGGACAGTCTCTCAGACATCTGGGACAACATTAAACACACCAATATTTGAATTAGAGGAGTCCCAGAAGAAGAAGAGAAAGAGAAAGGGATTGAGAAAATATTTGAAGAGATTATATTGAAAACTTCCCTAATATGGGAAAGGGAATAGTTAGTTAAGTCCAGGAAGCACAGAGTCCCATACAGGATAAATTCAAGGAGAAACACACCAAGACATATTAATAAAATTATCAAAAATTAAATTCAAAGAACAACATATTAAAGGCAGCAAAAGAAAAGCAACAAATAACATACAAGGGAAACCCCATAAGGATAACAGTGGATTTTTCAGCAGAAACTCTGCAGGCTAGAAGGGAGTGGCAGGATATTTAAAGTAATGAAAGGGAAAAACCTATAACCAAAGTTACTCTACCCAGCAAGGATCTTATTCAGATTTGACAGAGAAATCAAAAGCTTTACAGACAAGCAAAAGCTAAGAGAATTCAGCACCACCAAACCAGCTTTACAACAAATGTTAAAGGAACTTTTCTAAGAGGGAAACACAGGAGAAGAAAAAGACCCACAAAAACAAACCCAAATCAATTTAAAAAATGATAATAGGTACATATATATTGATAATCACCTTCAGTGTAAATGGATTAAATGTTCCAACCAAAACACACAGACTGGCTGAATGGATACAAAAACAAGACCTGTACATATGCTGTCTACAAAAGACCCACGTCAGACCTAGGGACACATACAGACTGAAAGTGAGGGGATAGAAGAAGATATTCCATGCAAATGGAAATCAAAAGAAAGCTGGAGTAGCAATTCTCATATCAGACAAAATAGAAATTAAAATAAAGACTATTACAAGAGACAAAGAAGGACACTACATAATGATCAAGGGTTCAATCCAAGAAGAAGATATAACAATTATAAATATTTATGCACCCAATATAGGAGCACCACAATACATAAGGCAAATGCTAACAGCCATAAAAGGGGAAATTCACAGTAACACAATAATAGTGAGGGCCTTTAACACCCCACTTATACCAATGCACAGATCACCCAGACAGAAAATAAATAAGGAAATACAAGATTTAAATGACACAATAGACCAGATAGACTTAATTGATTTTTATTGAACATTCTACACAAAAGTGACAGAATACACTTTCTTCTTAAGTGCACACTCAATGTTGAAAACCTGAAAACATTTCCTCTAAGATCAGGAACAAGACAAGGATGTCCAATCTAGCCACTGTTATTCAGCATAGTTTTGGAAGTCCTAGCCATGGAAATCAGAGAAGAAATAGAATACAAATTGGAAAAGAAGAAGTAAAATTGTCACTGTTTGCAGACGACATGATATTATGTATAGAAATCCTAAATATGCTACCGGAAAACTACTAGAGCTCATGAAAGTGAAGTGTCTTGCATTCTGATACACTAACAACAAAAAATCAGAAAGAGCAATTAAGTAAACAATAACATTTACAATTGCAAAAAAAGAATAAAATACATAGGAATAAACGGCCCAAAGAGGCAAAAGACTTGTACTCAAAAACCTATTAAACACTGATGAAAGAAATCAAAGATGACACAAACAGATGGAGAGATATACCATGTTCTTGAATTGGAAGAATCAATATTGTGAAAATGCCTATACTACCCAAAGCAATCTACAGATCATTGCAATCCCTATCAAATTACCAATGGCATTTTCTCACAGAATTAGAACAAAAATTTTAAAACATGTATCAAAACACAAAAGGCCCTGAATAGCCAAAGCAATCTTGAGAATGAAAAATGGACCTGGAGGAATCAGGCTCCCCAACTTCACACTATACTACAAACCTATAGTAATCAAGACAATATGGTGCTGGGACAAAAACAGAAATATAGATAAATGGTACAGGATAGAAAGCTCAGAGATAAATCCACACACCTATGGTCACCTAATCTATGACCAATGAGGTACGAATATACAATGGAGAAAAGACAGGCTCTTCAATAAGTGGTGTTGGGAAAACTGGACATGTAAAAGAATGAAATTAGAACATTCCCTAACACCATATAAAAAATAAACTAAAAATGGATTAAAGACCTAAATGTAAGTCTGGACACTATAAAACTCTAAGAGGAAAACATAGGAGAAACACTCTTTGACATAAAGCACAGCAAGATCTTTTTTGACCTTTCTCCTTGAGTAATGAAAATAAAAATAAAAATCAACAAATCGGACCTAATGAAATTTAAAAGCTTTCGCACAGCAAAGTAAACCATAAACGAGACGAAAAGACAACCCTCAAATGGGAGAAAATATTTGCAAATGAAGCAACTGACAAAGAATTAATCTCCAAAATATACAAATAGCTCATGCAGCTCAATATCAAAACAAACAACCCAATCAAAAAATGGGTGCAAGACCTAAATAGACATTTCTCCAAAGAGGACATATAGATGGCCAACAGGCACATGAAAAGATGCTCAGCATCACTAATTATTAGAGAAATACAAATCAAAACTAGAATGAGGTATCACGTTTCACCGGTCAGAGTGGGCATCATCAAAAAATCTACAAACAATTTATGCTGGAGAGAGTGTGGAGGAAAGGGAGCCCTCTCGCACTGTTGGTGGGTATGTAAATTGATACAGCCACTATGGAGAACAGTATGGAGGCTCCTTAAAAAACTAAAAATAGAACTACCATATGACCCAGCAATCCCACTACTGGGCATATGCCCTGAGAAACCATAATTCAAAAAGAGTCATGTATCACAGTGTTCATTGTAGCACTATTTACAATAGCCAGGACATGGAAACAGCCTAAGTGTCCATAGTCAGATGAATGGATAAAGAAGATGTGGCACATATTTACAATGGAATATTACTCATCCATAAAAAGAAATGAAGTTTGGTTATTTGTAATGAGGTGGTTGGATCTAGAGTCTGTCATACAGAGTGAAGTAAGTCAGAAAGAGAAAAACAATTATATTTGTATATTTATATATTTATGCCCATTTGTGGAATCTAGAAAAATGATACAGATGTTACTATTTGCAGAGCAGGAATAGAGATGCAGAGGTAGAGAACGGATTTGTGGGCACAGGGGTGGAAGGGGAAAGTGGGATGAATTGGGAGATTAGGATTGACATATATACACTACCATGTATAAAATAGATAGCTAGTGGGAACTGCTGTATAGTACAGGGAGATCAACTCTGTGCTCTGTTATGATCTAGGTGGGTGGGTTGAAGGGGGGATGAGAGGGAGGGCCAAGAGGGAGGGGATATATGTATACATATAGCTGATTCACTTCATTGTACAGCAGAAAATAACACAAAATTGTAAAGCAATTATACTCCAATAAAAAATAGACTATAAGTGCTCACATATGCATACATAGAGAATTTTTAATATTGTTTCATGTGACATGTATTTACATTAATTGTATTATGTTTTTACACCATTGAACAACTCTTGTTTTTCCTCAAGAATTATTTTTTTGATTTATCTATGTTGAACTGGCTCATTTCTTTTACTCATCTATTGTTTTATATATACATGCTACTTTTGTTTATCCAGTCCTCTTTTGATAGATACTTTGGGTGTTCCCATTATTTCACAATTACAAGGTGGTAGTTAATTTTCCATGTACATGTTTCATTATTTTATGTGCTAGTGATCTCTGTAGGAGCAGATACTAGCAAGAGGAACTGTTAGGTAACTTAATTTCTTTACACGGTAGTCCCATCTTCAATTTTTATGTGTGTTGCCTAATTGCTTTCCAAATGGTTGAAAAATTTCCCTTCTTTCAGGGAGTACCTGTCAGCATTGGACAATATACAGTGGATGCTCGAACAACATAGGGGGTTGTAGACACTCTCTGCAGTCAAAAATCCACATATAAATTATAAATCCACATATAAATTATAGTCAGCCTTCTGTATCCATGGTTCCTCCATATCCCAGTTCCACTTCCATGGATTCAACTAACTGCAGCTTGTGTAGCATTGTAGTCTTTACTAGTGAAAAAAATACACATATAAGTGTACATGTGTAGTTCAAACCCACGTTATGGCTTAACTGTACAGACCTCTTAATTTTTTTCAGTCCAATGGGCAAAATGTTGTCTCTTTGTTTTAATTTTCACTTGTCTGGTTATTGGTAAGATTGAGACTCTTTTCATTTATTTATTAGTATTTGAATTAGATTTTCTAAAATTGTAAGTTTATATACTGTCCATAATTTTTGATTGGATGATTTGTCATTTTCATATTTATATGTAGGATTAGAGCAATTATTCACAGGTCATCTATGAGGCAAGCATTTTCTCCTAGCATGTGGTTTCCTTTAAAACATAAAGTTGACTTTATTGTTAGTAAAGTTTTAATCACATTTAGATGCCTTTTTCTTTATTATTGTGCTTTTCAGTTCTTTTTTTTAAATGTCTTTATTGGAGTATAATTGCTTTACAATGTTGTTTTAGTTTCTGCTGTATAACAAAGTGAATCAGCTATATGTATACATATATCGCCATATCCCCTCCATCTTGCATATCCCTCTCATCCTCCCTATCACACCCCTCTAGGAGGTCACAGAGCACCGAGCTGATCTCCTTGTGCTATGTGGCTGCTTCCCACTAGCTATCTATTTTACATTTGGTAGTGTATATAGGTTCATTCCACTCTCTCACTTCGTCCCAGCTTAGCCTTCCCCCTCCCCATGTCCTGAAGTCCATTCTCTACATATGCATCTTTATTACTGTCCTGCCCCTAGGTTCTTCAGAACCATTTTTTTTTTAAGATTCCATATATATGTGTTAGCATATGGTATTTGTTTTTATCTTTCTGACTTACTTCACTCTGTAGGACAGACTCTATGTCCATCCACCTCACTACAAATAACTCAGTTTCATTTCTTTTATGGCTGAGTAATATTCCATTGTATATATGTGCCACATCTTTTTTATCCATTCATCTGTCGATGGACACTTAGGTTGCTTCCATGTCCTGGCTATTGTAAATAGAGCTGCAGTGAACATTGTGGTACATGACTTGTTTTGAATTATGGTTTTCTCAGGTTATATGCCCAGTAGTGGGATTGCTGGGTCATAAGATAGTTATACTTTTAGTTTTTTAAGGAACCTCCATACTGTTCTCCATAGTGGTTGTATCAATTTTCATTCCCACCAACAGTGCAAGAGAGTTCCCTTTTCTCCACACCCTCTCCAACATTTATTGTTTGTAGATTTTTTGATGATGGCCATTCTGACTGCTGTGAGGTGATACCTCATTGTAGTTTTGATTTGCATTTCTCTAATGATTAGTGACGTTGAGCATCCTTTCATGTGTTTGTTGGCAATCTGTAAATCTTCTTTGGAGAAATGTCTATTTAGGTCTTCTGCCCATTTTTGGATTGATTTGTTTGTTTCTTTGATATTGAGCTGCATGAGCTGCTTGTAAATTTTGGAGATTAATCCTTTGTCAGTTGCTTCATTGGCAAATATTTTCTCCCATTCTGAGGGTTGGCTTTTCGTCTTGTTTATGTTTTCCTTTGCTGTGTAAAAGCTTTTAAGTTTCATTAGGTCCCATTTGTTTATTTTTGTTTCTATTTCCATTTCCTTAGGAGGTGGGTCAAAAAGGATCTTGTTGTGATTTATGTCATACAGTGTTCTGCCTATGTGTGTCTCTAAGAGTTTTATAGTGTCTGGCTTTATGTTTAGGTCTTTAATCCATTTTGAGTTTATTTTTGTGTATGATGTTAGGGAGTGTTCTAATTTCCTTCTTTTATATGTAGCTGTCCAGTTTTCCCAGCACCACTTATTGAAGAGCCTATCTTTTCTCCATTGTATATTCTTGCCTCCTATATCAAAGATAAGGTGACCATATATGCGTGGGTTTATCTCTGGGCTTTCTATCCTGTTCTGCTGATCTATATTTCTGTTTTGTGCCAGTATCATACTGTCTTGAATACTGTAGCTTTGTAATACAGTCTGAAGTCCAGGAGCCTGATTCCTCCAGCTCCGTTTTCCTTTCTCAAGATTGCTTTTGTTATTTGGGGTCTTTTGTGTTTCTATACAAATTGTGAAATTTTTTGTTCTAGTCTGTTAAAAATGCCATTGGTAGCTTGATAGGGATTACATTGAATCTGTAGATTGCTTTGGGTAGTAGAGTCATTTTCACAAAGTTGATTCTTCCAATCCAAGAACATGGTATATCTCTCCATCTGTCTGTATCACTGTTAATTTCTTTCATCAGTGTCTTATACTTTTCTGCATACAGGTCCTTTGTCTCCTTAGGTAGGTTTATTTTTAGGTATTTTATTCTTTTTGTTGCAATGGTAAATGGGAGTGTTTCCTTAATTTCTCTTTCAGATTTTTCATCATTAGTGTATAGGAATGCAAGAGATTTCTGTGCATTAATTTTGTATCTTGCTACTTTGCTAAATTCATTGATTTGATCTGGTAGTTTTCTGGTAACATCATTAGGATTCTCTATGTATAGTATCATGTCACCTGCAAACAGTGACAGTTTTACTTCTGCTCTTCCCATTTGTATCCCTTTTATTTCTTTTTCTTCTCTGATAGTTTTGGATGTTTTAGCCACGGCAATGTTGAATAACAATTGTGAGAGTGGACAACCTTGTTTTGTTCCTGATCTTAGAGGAAGTGTTTTCAGTTTTTCAACATTGAGAATGATGTTTGCTATGGGTTTGGTAAAGGTAAGGTCATATATGACCTTTATTATGTTGAGGAAAGTTCCCTCTATGCCTACTTTCTGCAGGATTTTTATCATAAATGGGTGTTGAATTTTGTCGAAAGCTTTCTCTGCATCTATTGAGATGATCATATGGTTTTTCTCCTTCAATTTGTTAATACGGTTTATCACATTGATTGATTTGCGTATATTGAAGAATCCTTGCATTCCTGGGATAAACCCCACTTGATCATGGTGTATGATCCTTTAAATGTGCTGTACGATTCTTTTTGCTAGTATTTTGTTGAGGATTTTTGCGTCTATGTTCATCAGTGATATTGGCCTGTAGTTTTCTTTCTTTGTGACATCTTTGTCTGGTTTTGGTATCAGGGTGATGGTGGCCTCATAGAATGAGTTTGGGAGTGTTTCTCCGTCTGCTATATTTTGGAAGAGTTTGAGAAGGTTAGATGTTAGCTCTTCTCTAAATATTTGATAAAATTTGCCTGTGAATCCGTCTGGTCCTGGGCTTTTGTTTGTTGGAGGACTTTTAATCACAGTCTGAATTTCAGTGCTTGTGATTGGTTTGTTCATATTTTATATTTCTTCCTGGTTCAGTCTCGGAAGGTTGTGCCTTTCTAAGAATTTGTCCATTCCTTTCTTTAAAAAGAGGGAAGTTCTTCCCTCTCTCCTGGTCAGCAGAGTGCTTAAGAGCTCAGATATTAAAGCAAGAAAATTGAATGCTTATATTTGAATCCTGAATCAGTCCCTTGACCCCAACCCTAACCCTAACCATAACTGTGATTCTTCAGTAAGTTTACTAACCTCTCTGTGCCATAATTATCTTCTCTGTAAATTGAATAATAATAAAAATAGTAATTTGATTTACCTCGCTAAAGAGGTTATTGATAAAATTAATGTCTGTATTGCATTTAGAAGAATGTCTAAAATATGGCAAGCACTATATAACTGTTAAAAAGGTATATTATTTTCTAATCATTTAAAAGTTTTCTCTTCCATTTTTTTAGGACATTAATTCATTGGAGTATATTTTTGGATATGTTGTGTTATAGTCATATAGTTTTTTTTTTCTTTTCCATATGGATAATCAATTTTCCTAATAGCATATTTTAACAAGCTTATTTTATAACCATTGTTTAGTGAATCCTATTCTGTTAGTCATTACCATTCATAGATAAATTTTGGGTTCCCTATCCTGTTCCAGAAATCTATTTGCCTATTGCTGTGGTAATATCACACTGCTTAAATTGTTAAAACTTTAAAAGTATTTTGATATCTGGTAGGGCAATGTTGTGTCATCCCCAACAAACTTTGTTTTTATTTTTCGGAAATGCCTTGCCATATATTACATTTTTATATTTATTTCTATATATTTATGTATTTCATATTAATTTCCACATAAATCTTATAATCTACATAATTTTATGTTTTGTAATTTTATAATAAATATTATATTTACAGAGTAACTTGGAGAGAATTGGCCTTTTACAATGTTGTCTTCTCATAAATGAATATGTTAAATATCTATAAAACTTAAAAAAAAAAATAGGCTTAAAACTTCAACTCAATTACTGAATTATATGTGGATGTGCAGAATAAAGCTTGGAGAAAAACTTTGGAAGATACCTAGTCCTCTTTTGATAGATGAGGAAATTGAGGCTGAAGAGAAGTATAAAGTTTTTTTTTCAGGATCAGTAAGGTAGTAATTTGTGGCATAAACCTTGGTCATCTGATTTACTTTAAATTCTTTGGATTTTTTGGTCATATATTTGGCCAAACTCTCATGCTTCTTATTTAACATCCCATGCCCAATGATGAGTGAGAGGGTCTATACACAGCAGATGAATAAAATACTATCCTTGCCATTGAGGGGCTTAGAGTAGAAGAGAAAAATTGGAAAAGCAGGCAGATACTTTCACTGCTACCTGATAACTAATAACAGCAACTATGAAAGGGAATCTAGCAGGGAGTGAGCAAGCAATCATTTGTGGAGTAAGGGAGAAGGAGATGTCAGTTAATGTGAATGTTAAACAATGAATATGCTTTCTTCAAGGAGAAAGTAGGAGGAAAGACATTTTAGATAGATAGTATACCATGAATAACATTGAGGCTACATGGGCAAATGTGCTGTGCTCAGAGTTAGAGGAAAGTTTTTCCAAAGAATTAAGTGAAGTGTGTAGGAAGGAGATAAGCTTGGGCCAGATGGAGATGCCTAATGTGTGTTTTTAAAGAGCTTGAATTCTTTTCTGTAGTTATTGAGAAGATATTAGACATAAAAAGCAGTGGCATAGATTTGCAGTTTAGTAAAGTAGGAGGTCATAGAGTTGGTGGGCTAGAGCGAATAGACTGTAGGTGAAGAGGTAAGTTAAGTGAGAAGTAATTAGGTCCTTATCTATGGCATCTGTAGTAGAAATGGGGAAGAATGTGTTTTGATCCGAGCAGAATATACTATTTACAGATCTTGAGCATAGATAGTCTGTGTAGGATGGTAGTATTTGGCTTGAACGAATTTTTATTTAATAAATTAGGAACTATATGAAGAATAAATTATAAGAAGGAAGAAGGGAAGAGAATAATGAGATTCACTGAATACAGAGTGTGAAGTACCTTTGAAACTTTCAAGGTTGTGGTTCAAGTAGACAACTGGTTAAATGGATCTGGAAGATTCACCTGGGGTAATATCAGCATAGAGATGGATTTGAAATCAAGGATAATTCACACTGTCTCAGGAAAAGGGTTTATATCAGTAAGAAAAGTGACCTGAAAATTGAATCCCAGAAAAATCCTTAGCATGTAGGGACCAGGCAGAGGAAGAGAAACCTATTAATGAAGGCCAATCAGAGGAGTAGAAAGAGTAACAGGTAAAACTGCAATTGCGGAAGGCAATAAAGCAACAACAGTTGTATTATTATCTCCCTTTTTTAAAAGGGCTCACAATTTATGCATTGAGTATATTTAGAATGACAGACTTATTGAGTCAGACAACCTGCATAGCAAGTTCCCTTTAGAGTTCAGTGATATGAATTTTGGGAAATTTTAATTCTAGGCTTGTTCATAAGATGACAGTAATTTATCTTCTTAATTATTTTCTCTTGTAGCAGTAGAATGTTTCATTTCCTTTAATAAACATGTTTCATACTTTCATTCTTAGCCCACATTACTAAGTAGTACCATGTTTCCTATTTAATTTTCATATTTGATGTAGTCACATAAGGGTACTATAAATTTTATATATCTATATCTATATCTATATCTATATCTATATCTATCTATCTATCTATCTATCTATCTATCTATCTATATATATATATCTAATGTTGTCGTTATGTTGCCAGTAATTTATGCCTTCCTGCAGTTGGAGGAATTCTGGCATAGCACAGCTGAGCAACTTACTATTGGTAGCAGCGAGTGGATGATGGAGCCTTGTGGGCTTTTAATCCAACAGACCGTGCTGTCTCTATTGCTCTTTTCCTGGTCATTGGGCATGTAGCAATATCACTTCAAGCACATCAGTCTTTAAATATGCAATTAGAAACACACTAATAGACACAAAAACCTTCATTACTCAAAAGCGCTTAAATCATTTCTCTAATAGCTCCTCTGCAGTGTAGTAATAAGCCAGTGCTGGGCAGTGAATAAACATCTTAAAGTTTTTGAAAATTCCCATTAAAAAATTCAGACAATTTTATTTCTCTCTAATGAATATGTGTTTCAGCACATTCAGAATCACATTATCCTATTTCTTCCAGCAAACCTTACAAGCTAAGCCCCCACAGGCAGACCCACTGAGAAAAGGCTCAGTGCCTGAGAGTTAAACAGCCCTTTCTCCATAGCCTGTTAAGCTGTTACTTGGGACATTCAGGGGTACCAGGTTGGAGGGCTTCCTAGATAATTGTCCTTCTCTGTTATTTAGTTCAAGAACAGCCTGTTGTTTTCCCTCTCGTGGCAGTAGCTGATTAAGTCAGCCTACACCAGTATGAATTGCTGACCTGTTAAAGATCCTTCAGAACATTGCTTTGCCATTCGTTTTGATTTTCATGAAATTATTGGAACTGTGATCATAATAGTCCCATTTGGGCTAGTTACTTCTTTTTAGTCATTTCAAAGTGGTCCCATTTTCCCATGTTGTAAAACTGAAATTAAAACACCCTGGGTGCTTAATATAAGAAGTGACAGAACAGCTCTGATAAAATCTAGGTATAGTGTAGAAACTGTCAGTGAGAGGGTTTCTGCTCAGCTCTGCCAGGCCAGAGGAGTGAAAAGAGACAAGTTCTTTTAGAGTTTTAATATATAATATTTAAAATCAACTCATATCTTGATACATTGAAAAACTTCTGAAATGAAAATCAGAAGATATGGCAAAAATTTTTCCAGCAAAATCTGTCACACTGACATAATTCATATTTAATACTTGGTACAATCCCATGGTCCTGACTTTACATCTCTTAACCTAATAACTCATTCTACATATAAAATTAAGCTCAATAAAGTACAGAAACTTCTATAGGGAGAAAACAGGTATGTTGGAAATAATTTTGAGGATTTAATTTTTATGTAGGAAGTACAGGTTTTGTCTGTTATATTTTTGCTTTCATTAGAAATATTTTCTCTACAGGTATTGAAATCTAATGGAGACCAGGCACCCTGAGAAAGAGTACTCATTGCTTTTGCTTGGTGATTATCTTGACATGTTGGTTTATATCTTCTAGTTCCATGAAATAATAAAGAAGGACACTTTTTTAAAGCAAATGTACTGCATTGCTTTCGAACATTCATGTATACAGTAGAGATGTGTAAAGGGAGTTGAAAGTTTAATGCACAACAAACATCAAAGGTCTTTGGGCTAGGTTAAGATTCACAAATAACCCACCATATTGGTCTACATTTTTCTGTCTTTCTTTACCTAAGTTATCCTTTGGAAAGAAAAACCTCAGTGTATATAGAAAACACAAAACAGAACTAATTCTTAAAATTGTGCAAGTAAAATAATTCAATGATATCAATTCTATAAATTCTAAAAACTGTTCTAAGTTGGAAAAGGTGGACAAAATGTTTAACTTTTAAGACTCCTTTATCAACGAAGAAGCTGTATTTCCTTTTTTCTAACCTGAAAAGTTTCATTTTTCCATTTTGTAGAGCAAATATCAGGAGTAATAAGAAAGAAAACACTGTTGTATGACTGAATAAATGCTATTGTGCTACATTTTAGCAATTTACCTCATCTTAGAGGTTATGGAAAGGAATCTTGAAGAAGTATGTTTTTAAAATGATACCCAAATAACACATACAGGTTTATGCTGGGCCAACTTAGCTGTGCTCTAACTATCTTTCCAAGAATCCTCTTCCCAGCATTGTTCTAGTCTATATATGACCACAAAAAATTTGCATGTGATCTGGAAGGCATAAGTGAGAGAACATTGACAGTGTTTCATATTTTGAAGGTTGGCTTGGGGCACCAAACACATGGCAATGTCGGCTTACCTTTTTGACACAGCTCAACATGCAGGTATGCAGCATCTTTCTCTCCTGCTGAATGTTCTTCCCTGGATTCTCCAAATCCTGGGCCAGGAGCAGATCTATGCTCAAGGGAGTCAGCCTCTCCTCCATGGCAATCCTAGCATTGAAGTAGATAGCAGAGACAGATGTAAGTTCCAACTCATCATCGTGGTTCTGGTTTCTTATTGCTTTCCTCCACATTCAGCTTTCCTTTCGGACCACTGGCCTGGAGGAGTCATACCTTTTGTGGTTTGACCTCAGATTTAGACAATATCCTTGCACACATAGACTTCACCACCTCCACTCCTGCTTAGAGTTGAATCTCTATAATAAATCCCTCATTTTGTATTATTTGTAATGGTTCTTAAGTATTTGTATAGCTCATCTGATAGAACCTTTGGTGACACAAACAAAGTTTTCCAAAAAAAATGGATTATCCTGTGTCTGGAGTTAGAATTTGAGGTGATGGTGGCAGAAGTTGAGATAGAAGAGTTAAATATGATACAGGTCATTGAACACATTACAATTTATGATGAATTTATACACATTTTATAGAATGAATCTCTTAGAATGAAACATCTTAGGTGAGATGGAATATAAGACAGAGATGGAGTGTGTAGATGTTTTTACTAGTTGTTCCCTAAGAACCAGTTCCCAGTTACTTAATACAAGAATCTGAGTTTTATCTGGACCTGTGGCTTGAGGAAAAAAAAAAATCATATTTCTTAGCTACCACCTTCCCCTCCTTCTTAAAGTTATGTGTAGTTAATCTATGGCCAATAGACGGTAAGCAGAGATGTCTGTGCAATTTCTAGCAAGTATTCTTAGAATGTGGAAGACACCGTTTTACTTTTTAGCCCTTCATTTTCCTGCTGCTTAGTATGGAGAAGAGATGGCTGGAGTTGGAGCAGTCATTTTCAACCATAAGATGGAAGCTATGTTCTGAGACTGGTGAAGTAGCAGGAAGGAAGGAGTCTGAGTTCCAATAATTTTGCGAAACTTCCTGATCAGTCCTGGATTTCTTACATCCAAACTTTACACAATAAAGAAATACATATCAACTATATTTTATTCACTGTTATTTTGAGTTTTGTGTTTCTGTTTAACTCTATCATCATACACATCAAAAGAGAATTTTAAGTAAAAATTATATATTTCAGGTCTACAACCTGATATTTTGGTATACATATACATATAGTGAAATGATTACTACAGTCAAGCTAATTAATATATTCGTCTCCTCACATAGCTAACATTTTTTTTTTGATAAGAACATCTGAAATCTACTCTTAGCAAATTTCCAGTGTACAGTACAGTGATATTAAGGATAGTCATCCTGCTGTACATTAGATCTCTAGAACATATTCATCCTACATAACCACAGCTCTGTACACTTTGACCAACATATCTTCATTTCCTCCACCTCCCTTCCCATGGTAACCACCTTTCTACTCTTTGCTTCTGTGAATCAACTTTTTAGATTCCATATGTAAGTGAAAACATGCAGTATTTTTCTTTCTGTGTTTGTCTTATTTCCCTTAGCGTAATGTCCTCCTGCTTCACCCATGTTGTTGCACATGGCAAGATCTCCTTTTTTAAGGCTGGTAATATTCCTATATATTTACCCAAGAGGAATAAAATGTGTTTCCATACAAAGATTTGCAAACTAATAGATTTATCATAGTAGCTCCAAACTGGAAAACAGCCCAGTTATTTCTCAATAGCAGAATGCATAAACACCTTGTAGAATATTCATACACTGGATATCAACAATTCTAAACAATGCATTTACTATAACAAACAATGACATGACTGGATCTCAGAAATGTTATCATAAATGAAATAAATCAAACACAAGAGTAGATATGTACTGTATGATTCCATTATATGCAGCTTCAGAAAAGATAAATCCAATCCATAGTGTATAAAACATATCAGTGTTTGACTATTTCTGAGGGTATGGGGGCGATTGAGAATAAGCACAAGTGAACATTTTTGGATGATGGACATATTCTATATCATGATCATGGCAGCAGGTACATATATGTATATGTGTAAATGCTCATCAAACTCTACTTTTAAAATGATTTTATTAGATTTGATTTTATGGAATTTATATCTCAACAAAGTTAATTCAGAAATTGTAAAGAGTCTGAGTTTTTACCCAACTTGCCAGCATATATATGCTTCTGCCTTAATCAGTTTGGGCTGCTATAACAAATTACTATGGACTGGATAGATTAAACAACAAAACTTTATTTTCACAGTTCTGGAGGCTAGGAAGTCCAAGATCAAGGTGCTGGTAGATGGGATGTCTGGTGAGAACTCTCTGGTTTTCAGATGGCTTTCTTGTTGTGTGCTCACATGGCAGGGAGCAGAGAGAGAGAGCAAGCTCTCATATTTCTTCTCATAAGAGCACTAATCCCATTTATGAGGGCTCTACCTTCATGACATTGGGATGAGGATTTCAAAATATGAATTTTTCTCGGGGGGGGGGACCCAAACATTCAGTTTATAACAATATACATAAAATCATAAGACATCTAGGTGAGAGATAAAGTTTATTACTTACAGCAAAAACATCAGCTAGATTAAATTCATAACACCAGTTCCCTGGGTCTCAGTCTCCACAGGGTGATGTACTGAAGGTTGAATGTTACCTGCACATGCAATAGATTAAGGGGGTAAACCTTAGAATTAGGAAACTCTGACCATATATACAGCTGCTGATGAACTGTTCATCCACTTTGAGAGAGAGACCTTAACTTTACTCCAGAGTGTAAGCAAATCTCCAGGGAGAGTTCTTTATCTTTACCACTCTGGAATATCTTAAGGGAAGGAGACAACTCCAAACTTTACTATCCCACAATATTAGCTTATATAAAAACATTCTTAAATTGTCTGTAAATATCTTTGCTCAGAAGATCCAGATCAGGCAAAATGTGAGATATTCATGGATAATTATTTCCCAATCTAGAGTTGATTTTAAAATTGGCTATAATTAATGACCTGAAATATCTTCTGTTCATTCAATAAAATATTTCAAAGAATATATACAATTTAAAGATACCAAGTTAACTTCATGCCAATTTTTTGTGCTTCATATTCAGGAAGTTCACATTACCTAATTGCATTTCCATATATTTCAAAATAAAGTTTAGACCATTAAAACTTCAGAAATTCTTTGGATACTTCACTAATTTCATAAGAAATCCTCTTTCCAATGTGTACTACAATTGTTTTCAGAATTTTAAAAATGTCATCATGCATTTAATATAAGATAATTTCTCTTTATCCTGTGGATAAAATTATAATATGTAAAGCAGCATCATTAAACACATGAAAGGATCACAATATTGTCATTTGATTTTTTTTGTGTGTGTAGTTAATCTTATGCATTTTGTATTAATTCAGTGTTGTTTATTTAACTGAATACATACTATGTGTCTAGGTGTCTGGTTCTATGGGCATTGTCCCTAGAGTGGAACTGGGTAGTCAGTTCACTGAGGGTTTTTAATTTGGAGGATCAGTTCTCATGGTAGCCTGAAGTAGCCTAGCTTGGACTTTAAAATATATGGCTGGATAATAAGAATTATTTTCATGTGAACCAAGCTTCAGTGTTGAGAAGAAAAATCACAAACGTTAAATCTTTGGGTAAAGAAAGGATGAAAACTTGGAAATAATTTAACAAGTTAGTGACTGGTACATATTGGAGTTGGGGGAAATAAGCTTTGATGACTCCTTGAGCTTGAGGCAAAAATATGAATGAGTAAGTGTGTTTAGTTAGGGGGTGATTTGGTATCAGATTGTGTGTCTGGTTGTCTTCTAAGGAGGTGGCTGTCCAGGTTGTGGAGGCAGAGAGAACAGCTTTGTGGAGTCCCAAAGACTGGACTAAAAGCCTCAGAAATGGTGCTAGTGGTAACGTGCTGATAGCTCTGTCTCTCCTTTGACTACTAAGACTAACTCAGCATGGGGCTAGAAACAAACTTTCACATATAGGATCAGAATGGGTAGATTGGGAATGTATAAAAATAAATCAAGGTCCTAAAGAGTGTTGGAATGTTAGTAGGTACTTTTCCACTTACAAAACTTAACCAATAGACTCTTGGAGGAGAAGGTATTAGAATCATAGATAAAATGTAAATTTGAACAATATTGTAGATATTTATTTGAACTTTTTCTGACCAACAATATTTGAGAGTTCTGGATAATAATAATTAATGATAGAAACACAAAATTTTTCTAGTATTTACTATATCTCAGTTATTTTCTAAGCATTTTACACCTATAACCTCATTTAATTATTACAGAACCTCATCATATAAGTACTACTATTATCCTCATTTTACATATGACACAGAAATATGACACAGAAAGATTAACATGCTCACAGCCACATAGCTAGCAAATAAAATAATCAGCATATTCTGATTTGTAAACTTGATGAAAGAACTGCCTGTTCATAAGAATCCTTAACTGCTAAAATAAAAAAATAAAAAAAATCAGCCCACTTTATATCTAAGATGTTTAATGCTTATATTTTAAATGTTATTCCTATTCAGAGAAGTATCAGTACTTCACCCTCTGTCCCTGGCAGTTCTTGGTTCCTAAATGGTTTCAAATTAGTTTATATCTAGATGTGACTGTCAAAGCATTAAACTCAATCTCTAATTGTTTGGCTTATAGTTCTAAGGCTCAGAAGAAACTGAAGGAGCGCTAGGTTTCTTTATCTGTAAATAACTACTAAAATTTAGGTACTATTGGGATTCTGTTTGGTTTTGACACGGTATTAAGCTAGCCAGTTAAAAGCATGAGCTCTGGAACCAGTTTATTTAGTTCAAATTGTGGCTCTACCACTTATATAGATACTTAAGTTCTCTATACCATAATTTCTTCCATAACGCCTCAATATATCTACTTCAGGGCAATGTTGTGTAGATTAAATGAGTTAATGTAAATATAACATTTAGAACCGTACTAGATACAGAGTAAACATGCAATAAGCTTCAATATTATCATTATTTTTATCTTCATATTATGTGAATGGCTTCACCTCTGGGAACAATAAATTTACATTTTTAGCCTCTTCTTTGAACATTAAAAATAGAATATGATACAATACAATATAATAAGGGTTTGAAGAATACCTTTGGAAATTGTACCTCCTTTTATTCATATGACAGAATTCAATAACCTCATTTTGCTGGTTCTTTCTGACTTTGCAGCTGCCAGAGTCTTGTAATGCACCCAGGAAATGATGGATACTGTCTATTAGTTGGAAGCACACAGACCAAGAGTGTGATGAGCAGTTTTGTGTAGGCCTTTATGTGACCCAGTTTTATAATATCTCTAAAGCGTGGCTCTCTTACCATTGATTTATTTAAAAGACAACACAACCTGTCTGATAGTCAACTTTGGTGTATTATTGTTTCCTGATTAGCCAGCAGTTAAGTGGAGAAGTCCTCTTTTGGATGGAACATGCTTGGACAAAGTTGTAGTCAGGTGAAAGATAGGCATGCATAAGAATATCTATCTAGTAAGTAAGCAAGGGGAAGGGTCATAAGACAGAGAGCACTCTCATACCTACTTTGAAATCTGGAGAATAGTGCATGATCAAATCCAAGAACAAGAGTTTGACATGTGTTGGACTGTACAGAAGAGACCTTTCTTTGAAGAGTTCATATTCAATTATTGATGGTCCCTCTCAAGAAAAGCATTTGGAATCACCCAGATACTGTTTAGTAGGTGTTGCTAAGAGTAACTTCTTGGAAAAGTGTGGTGCTGAAGAATCAAGCTTAGAAGCAACCATTTTTCTGTGAGTACCTGTTACTCCCAGAATAGAGAACAGCAGCCCATAATGAAATGAGTACTATTCTGAATGGGGCATCTGGCCTTATGCATATGACCAGGTCACTCCAGCATTTTCAAATCTGTGCAAGTAGGCTCTCTCTCTTCTGCACAGATGGAACTTTTTTTTATTATTAAAGTATAGTAGGTTTATAATGTTATATTAGTTCACAATGTTCTATTAATTATGACATAGGGATTCAATATTTTTATAGATTATACTCCACTTAAAGTTATTAAAAAATATTGGCTGTATTCCCTGTGCTGTACAATGTATCATTGTATTTTATTTATTTTATTCAAAGTAGTTAGTCCTCTCAATTTCCTACACACCTCTTGCCCCTTCTCCAAACCCTCTTCCCACTGGTAATCACTAGTTTGTTCTCTATATCTGTGAGTTTGTTTCTGTTTCTTTATATTATTCATTTATTTTTTAGATTCCACATAGAAGTGATAACATACAGTATTTGTCTTTCTCTGTCTAAATTATTTCACTAAGCATAATACCCCCCAGGTCCATCCATGTTGTAACAAATGACAAAATTTTCATTCTTTCTTTTAATGGCTGAGTAATATTCCATTGTGTATATACAGCACATAGTCTTTACCAATTAATCTGTTGATGGACATTTAGGATTCTTCCAATCTTGTTTACTCTAAATCATGCTGCTATGAACATTGGGGAACATGTATCTATTTAAATTAGAGTTTTAATTTTCTTTGGATATATACACAAGAGTAAAATTGCTGGATGATATGGTAGTTCTATTTTTTAGCTTTTTTTTTTTTTTGAATCTCCATACTGTTTTTCATAGTGGCAATACCAATTTACATTTCCAACAAAAGTGTACTGGGGTTCCCTTTTCTCCATATCCTCACTAACATTTGTTATTTGTGATCATTTTGATGATAGCCATTCTGGCAGGTGTGAGGTGATATCTCACTTTGGTTTTGATTTGCATTTCCCTGATGATTAGTGATGTTGAGCATCTTTTCATGTGCCTATTGGCTATCTGTAAGTCTTCTTTGGAAAAATGTCTATTCAGGTCTTCTGCCCATTTTTAATTAGGTTGTCTGTTGTTTGATGTTGATTTGTATGAGCTGTTTATATATTTTAGTTGTTAACCCCCTTATCAGACATATAATTTGCAAACATTTTCTCCCATTTTGTAGGTTGTCCTTTCAATTTGTCAATAATTTCCTTTGCTGTGCAAAGGCTTTTAAGGTTAATTGGGTCCCATCTCTTATTTTTGCTTTTGTTTCCTTTGCTTGAGGAGAGAGATCCTCCAAAAAATATTGCTACAATTTATGTCAAAGTGTGTTCTGTCTATGTTTTCTTCTAAGAGTTTTATGGTTTTTGGTCTTACATTTAGGTCTTTAATCCATTTTGAGTTTATTTTCGTATATGGTGTGAAGAAATATTCTCATTTCATTCTTTTACATGTAGCTGTTCAGTTTTCCCAGCACCACTTACTAAAGATACTGTCTTTTCTCCATTGTATATTCTTGCCTCCTTTGTCATAAACTAATTCACCATAAGTGTGTGAATTTATTTCTAGGCTCTCTATTCTGTTCCATTGATCTATGTGTCTGCTTTTCTTGCCAGTACCATGATGTTTTTGTTACCGTAGCTTTGTACATAGTCTGGACTCATGGAGCATGATACCTCCAGCTTGTTCTTTTTCTCAAGATTGCTTTGGCTATTTGGGCTCTTTTGTGGTTTCATATAAATTGTAGGATTATTTGTTCTGCTTCTTTGAAAAAGGTCATGGTTATTTCAAGAGGGATTGCATTAAATCTGTAAACTTTTTGTTATGGATATTTTAACGGTATTAATTCTTGCAATCCATGAACACAGGATGTCTTTCCTTTTCTTTGTATCATTTTCAATTTCCTTCATCAATTTTTGATAGTTTCCAAAGTATAGGTCTTGCACCTCCTTGGCTAATTTTATTCCTAGATATTTTATTCTTTTTTGATGCAATTTTAAACAAGATTGTTTTCTTACTTTCTCTTTCTGATAGTTCATTATTAGCATGTAGAAAAGCAACAGATTTCTGTATATTAATCTTGTATCCTGAAACTTTACTAAAGTTGTTTATTAGTTCTAAAATAGTTTTGGTTGGAGACATTAGGGTTTTCTATATATAGTATAATATCATCTACAAATAGTGATAGTTTTACTCTTCCCTTCCTATTTGGATGTATTATATTTCTTTTCTTTTCTGATTGCTGAGGCTAGGACTTCCAATGTTTTGTTAAATAGAAATGATGGGAGTGGGCTTTCTTGTTTTTGATTTTAAAGGAAAAGCTTTCAGCTTTTCACTACTGAGTATACTGTTAGCAGTGAGTTTGTCATAAAGGCCTTTATTATGTTGAGGTATGTCCACTCTACACCAGCTTTGATGAGAGCTTTTATCATGAATGAATGTTGCATTTTGTCAGTGTTTTTTCTGAATCTATTGAGATGATCATGCAATCTTTATTCTTCAAATTGTTAATGTGGTGTATCACATTGATTGACTTGCAGACAATGAACTGTCCTTGCATCCCTGGAATAAATCCCTCTTGATCATGTTGTATGATCCTTTTTATATATTGTTGAATTGTATTTGCTAATATTTTGTTGTGGATTTTTGTATATATATTCATTTGAGATATTGACCTATAATTTTCTTTTTTTATAGTGTCCATATCTGTGGTATCACTGTAATGGTGGCCTCTTTTAAATGAATTTGAGAATATTATGTCCTCTTCAATTTTTTGTAATAGTTTGAGAAGGATAGGTATAAGCTCTTCTTATATGTTTGGTAGAATTCCTCTGTGAAGCTGTCCATTCCTGGACATCTGTTTACTAGGAATTTTTTGATTACTGACTCAATTCCCCTACTAGTGATCTATTTGTTCAGATTATCTATTTCTTTTTGATTCAGTCTTGGAAGTTGTATGTTTCTAGGAATTAATCCATTTATTCCTGATTGTCCTATTTGTTGCTATATAACTGTTCATGATATTCTCTTATGATTTTTTTGTATCTCTGTTGTATCAGTTGTAATTTCTCCTCTTTCACTTCTTATTTCGTTTATTTAGATCCTCTCTCTTTCCCTCTTGATGAGCTTGGCTAAAGGTTTATCAATTTTGTTTAACTTTTCAAAAAAACAGCACTTGGTTTCATTGATCTTTTCTATCTTTTCTTTTTTCTTTTTTTTTTTTTTTTTTTTGGTCTCTATTTGATTGATTTCTTGTCTGATCTTTATTATCTTCTTTCTTCTACTGACTTTGGTCTGTGTTTCTCTTTTTCCAGAGTGTAGGTTAGGTTGTTTATGTGACATTTTTCTTGTTTTTTGAGGAAGGCCTTCATTGCTATAAACTTCCCTTTTAAACTGCTTTTAGCTGCATCTCATAGCTTTTCAGGTCTCGCTTTTCCATTTTCACTTGTCTCAAGGTATTTTCTGATTTCCTCTTTGCTTTATTTACTGACTCTTTTTTTTTCTTTTTTACTAATATGTTGTTTAGTCTCCACATGTTAACATTCTTCCCATTTTTCTTCCTGTTATTGATTTCTAGTTTCATACCATTGTGGTTGGCAAAAATGCTTGGTATAATTTGTATGCTCTTAAATTTGTTGAGACTTATTTTGTGTCCTAGTATATGATCTGTCCTGGAGAAGGTTCCATGTGCTTTTGAAAAGAACCTGTAATCTGCTATTTTTGAATGGATTGTCCTGTAGATACGTATTAAGTCCAACTGGTCTAACATGTTGTTTAAGTCCACTGTTTCCTACCGATTTTCTATTGGGTTGATCTGTTCACTGATATAAGTGCAGTGTTAAAGTGCTCTAGTATTATTGTATTATTGTCAATTTCTCCCTTTATGATTGTTAATATTTGTTTTATATATTCAGGTGTTACTATGTTAGGTGCATATATGTTAACATGCATTATATTCTCTTCTTGTATTGATCCCTTTATCAGTATATAATGCCTTTCCTTGTCTATTGTTATAGACTTTGTTTAAGTCTGCTCGATTTTGCTAACCCAGCTTTCTTTTGTTTAAATTTCCATGATATGTCTTTTCCCATCCCTTCACTTTTAGTCTCTGTGTGTCTTTAGCTGTGAAGTGAGTCTCTTTTAGTCAGTGTAGAGAGCTGTCTCTTTCTTTTTATCCAATCAGCCACCTTATGTCTTTTGATTTGAACATCTAGTCCATTGACATTTAAAGTGATATTTGATAGGTATATATTTATTGCAATTTTGCTATTTGTTTTCTGGTAGATTTTGTATTTCTGTAGTTCTTCTCTGTTCTTTTTCCTTCTCTTAGTCTGTTCCCTTGTGATGTGATTATTTTCTTTAGTAGTATGCTTGTGTTCCTTTCTGTCTAGTTTTTGTGTATTTATTGTAGGTTTTTGATTTGTGGTTCCAGGGGGTTCACATATGTTTACCTATAGCTATATCTACTCATTTTAAACTGATAGTCATTTAAATTCAAACATATTCTAAATAATCTACATTATTTACTCCCCTATCCCACGTTTTATATTTTTAAGGTCATATTTTACATCTTCAAGTCTGTCCCTTAAATATTTATTTTAATTATAGTTGATTTTACAATTGTTGTCTTTTAATCTTTGTATTCACTTATTTAAGTGGTTGTTCCATACCCTTTACTATGTATTTGCCTTTACTAATGAATTTTTTTTCTTTCCTATTGATTCATACTTCTTGTTATAGCTTTTACTTTTCTTCTTAGAAAAGTCCTTTTAGCACATTTTGTATAGTTGGTTTAGTATTGTTGAATTCTTGGTTTTTGCTTTTCTGAGTATTCTTTATCTTTCTTTCAATTCTTAATGATAAACTTGCTGCTAGGGTATCCTAAGTTGTTGGTTTTCCTTTTCAGCACTTTAAATATATCATACCTCTTCTTTCTGGCCTGAAAAGCTTCTGCAGAAAATCAGTTGATAAACTTATGGTAGCCTTTTTCCTTGATACATGACTCTTTGTTTTCCTCTTGCTGCCTTAAAAATTCTCTCTTCATCTTTAACGTTTATCTTTTTGTTATGATACATCTTGGTGTTGGTCTCTTCAGGTTCATTACTTTGGGACTCTCTGTGCTTCCTGTACCTTTAAGTCTGTTTTCTTCTTCAGATTCTGGAAGTTTTCAGCCATAATTTCATCAAATGCCTTTTTTTTAAACCTTTTTCTCTGTTTCTTCCCCTTCTGGGACCTCTATATTGTGAATGTTAGTATGCTTGATGTTGTCCCATTAGAACCCTTAAATTATTCTCATTTAAAAAAATATATTATTATTATTAATTTTGCTGCTCTGATTGGGTGGTTTCCATTATTCTGTTTTTCAGATCACTATGTGTTCTTCTGTATCACCTATTCTGATGTTAATTCCTTCCAGTGTATTTTCTATTTCAGTTGTATTCTTCGGCTATGACTGCTTAATTTTTTTATATTTTCTAGTTCTGCATTAAAATTCTCATTGTGTTCATCTATTCTTTTCCAAAGTTCATATAGCATTCTTATTACTAATGCTTTGATCTCTTTATCTGGTAAATTATTTATCTTTGTTTCATTAGTAATTTTTTCTTGTTCTTTCATATGAAACAAACTCCTCTGTCTTCTCATTTTGTTTAACTTTCTGTCTCTGTGAAATTAGGTGATATGGTTATCTATCCTGGTCTCAAATGGGTGTCCTTGTGTGACAGTGTCCCTGTGAAGTCTGCATGTGCCCAGTGGCTTTGGTGGGTAAACTTGATCTGATGGGATGCACAAGCTACATCTTCCCCTAGGTTATGCTGGCAGCTACAATCTTGGTGGGAGACGGATCTTGAGATGTAAGGGACTAGATTCAGAGCCAGATGTGAGTTGTAGCCACTCCTCTGATCATTGTTGGTCACCACCCTATCAGGGATGGGATCAGGCCCAAGGTGCTGAAATGGGATCCTTAAGGGTCAGATCCAAGCTGTTTCTTTTCCCTCTAAGTGTGATTTCTTCTTCCATCAATGGCATTTCTTCCCTTGTGAATAGCAGCACCAGAGCATGAGGGGCTAGAGCAAGCACCTGGTTCATGTGGGGTGCACGCCCACAAAGTCCCAGCAAGCCTCTCAAAGCCCCAAGCAGTTTCTATCCTGCTGCCTCCATGCACTCACCAACAAAGGCCAGAGGCAATGAGGTCCAAGCCAGCTCCTCTCATTCCCTATCAAGTGTGCACACTCTTTAGCAATAACAGCCTTTGCTCTAGTGGAGCTGGATCAAGCACCTGGTACAAGGGATGTTGCTGCAAACCAGCCAGAGCCCCAGGCAGTTTTCAATCTTCTTCCTCTGCCTTGTTCCCAGGAGTAAGCAAACAAATGCTTGTGCTCATCATGAGAAGAGTCTCAGTTTCTTAAAGTCCTCCAGTAAATCCACTGGTTTTCAAACTAGCAGAGGGGACTCATCTTTCTGGTGTTGGACTTCAGGGCTGGAATGTCCAATATTTGGCTCAAGACTGTCAGTCCCCAGGGAGGATCTTCAAGCCCATGTTATTCCCTCCTCTTCTGTGTCTTTGCTCAGGTTGTGGGTCCTGACCTGATTGCTTCCCTTCCTTTCCTACCCAACTCTGTGTGGATCTTTCTTTACAACTTTAGTTGTAGAAGAGTTGTAGAAGAGTTTTACATAGACAAATTCTTTTTCTTTTAATTTTATTGAAGTATAGTTTACTTACAATGTTGATTTACAGTGTTGTGTTAATTTCTTCTGTACAGCAAAGTGACTCAGTTATACATATATACATATTATTTTTAATATTCTTTTCCTTTATGGTTTGTCATAAGATACTGAATTTAGTTTCCTGTATTAAACAGTAGGAACTTCTTGTTTATCCATCGTATGTATAATAGTTTGCATCTGCTAACCCCAAACCCTCATTCTTTCCCTCCCCTAGCCTCCTTCACCCTTAGCAACCACAAGTCTGCTCTCTATATCTGTGAGTCTGTTTTTGTTTCATAGATATGTTGATTTGTATCATATTTTGGGTTCCACTTATAAGTAATGTCATATAGTATTTGTCTTTCTCTTTCTGACTTACTTCACTGAGTATGATAATCCCTAGGTCCACCTATGTTGCTACATATGGCATTATTTTATTCTTTTTGATGTCTGAGTAATTCTAATATATATAAATATATCACATCTTCTTTATCCATTCATCCTTCGATGGACATTTAGGTTATTTCCATGTCTTAGTGATTGTAAATAGCGCTGCTATGAACATAGGGATGCATGTATCTTTTCAAAATATAGTTTTTTTTTCTGGGTACAAGCCCAAGAAACCATAAACAAAATGAAGAGACAACCCAGAGAATGGGAGAAAATATTTGCAAACAATGCGACCAACAAGGGCTTAATTTCCAAAATACACATACAGCTCATACTACTCAACAACAAAAGAACAAACAACCCAATCAAAAAATGGGCAGAAGACCTAAATAGACATTTCTCCAAAAAAGACATACAGATGGTTAATAGGAGCATGAAAAGATGCTCAACATAGCAAATTATTAGAGAAATGCAAATCAAAACTACAATGAGGTACCACCTCACACCAGTCAGAATGGACATCATTAAAAAGTGAAATCATTAAAGTATAGACATTCACAAAGAGAGGTGGTCTTGGCCCCAACAGGATAGCAGAGAATTATCTATCACAGTAAATTGCCAAAATAAACATTTCAGGAAAAGTGGTCACAAAACAACTAGCATTTTATTGAGTCTATGTTAATTTAAATTTTTTTTGAAATATCTTATTTGGATGCTTTTGTATCATATTAGAACTGTAACAATCAACAAAGTCATGAGACAAACAAAAATGAGAAACTAAGCTAGGTAATATCATTAAATGTCTGATGTAATATTTATACTACCCATCAGAGTTTAACTATATGAAAGAGGACAGGAACTACTGCATAAGAAATCAGAAAAAAATCACACCCTTATTACAGGTACTGATTTTTACAGGTCGTACTGGGATAATGAAAGTTCCAAAACCAATATCTACTCTATTTTTCAGTCCCATCTCTTCCTGTACATTTGGCTATCCAGTCTCAGCCTCTTATGAAACAGACCTAATTTTGATACTTAGTCAATCAATTTTTTGAAAATTTGTGTTAATAAAAGTTAAAAATCTTATTACAGATTTTTTGCCTTCCTAAATTTGATATGCCCACTATATATTACTTTTGACTATCAAGAGGAAAGTGGTTTTAAGGGGTAAAAATAAGGGGGATAGGAAAAAGTGGACAATAAATAAGTTCTCTAATATAAAAGGATCAATTTTACTCATAGAATTATCTACACTAACTCAATTAAACAACAAAAGATAACAAAAAACCAATACCATACACATATATACAGAGGAACACAATTTTTTCCACTTCCAAGTTTTCCTTCCAAGTCTTTTCTCATCCACTGTGGTCTTTTCCTACCTGTTTATTCACTTATCTTCTAGGAAGAGGGAGGGCTAAGGTGATTGGTAAACTTGAAAAAATAAAGTGAACATGTTCAGCTCATGTCAGCTCCCTCAACCTCCTTCTGTTCTATGAGATAATTTTACTTCTATATGCCTCTTCCTTTATCAGCATACCATTCTTATCAAGGTAGGCTTTCAGCACCCTGTCCTACCTCCATGAAATAGGACTGCCATGGTCCAACATCACTGTTTCTGGATGTCTCAGTCTTCCTAATTCTGGGTTAACTCTCCCAACAAACTGTATCTGTAACAGTTATGTGGTGTTGAGGAAGTGTGCTCCTCAGATCTCCACCAAGAAAGTCTGCTGTGGGGAGCAGAGTTGTCTAATTGCCTCAGTTGCCACCATTTTGTTCCACCACCATGCTTTGGCCAACATCACACTTCCCCTGGACTACCATTAGCCAATAACTGAGAAAAGGAGGGTCTTAGTGCTGGCTCACTCCAGTTTAACAAGGGATTCCTCAAACAGGCGAATTTTTCTTGGGTTCTCCCATCAGCCTGGCTGAGATTTTCTCAGAGCCACTAATTCAGTTTGGATTGTTTCTATTGGCCACGTGTTTTTAAGCTCATGTTTTCACATTTTTTCCTTTAGTATCCAATCTGCTGTTAAGCTCATCCAGTGAAGCTTTCATTTATGACACTGATTTTTTTTAATCTCTAGAATTTTGATATATCTAGAGTTTTTCAGTTAGTTCTTTTTAGAGTTCTCTTTTTTTTTTTTGAGATTCACCATCTATTCACTCACTATTCCCATCTATTCCTTTAAATCCTTAAATATATTTGTATTAGATTATTTGCTTCTTTATTAACTTGATTCCAATACCTATATCATCTCTGAATCTGTTTTACTGATTATTTTTGTCAATTTTTCCTATTTATTTCCATGAATAAGTGTTTTTTTATTTTATGCTGAATATTGGAAATGCTATACTGTTGAGAGCCTGGATTTTGTTGTCTTTCTTTAAGAGTGGTAAGTGCTTTTGAGCAAATTTACTGCTCATTTCCTTTTGTATTATGCATTTTTTGTATTTCAACTTCCTAAATATATTCTATATTTTCTTCAAAAACTTTAAAAGTTTTTCCCCCCATGTTTTACTTGGAGTTTGTTATGTGTGTTACTTATATATTGTGAGATAAGAATCTAGATTTCTTTTCATAAATAAAATCATTTGCTGCAGCAACATTTATTGTATTATAAACAATGTTAAAAATTAAGTCAAAGACTGTGAGAAGACCTTGTAATATAAGCACAAGCTTTATTATGCAAAGAATACCTCAAAATAATTTTTAAAATTACAGTATCATAATGTGCAAAAGCTATAAGGGGCAGGTTATGAAGGGCAGGTCTCAATGGCTAAAAAACATTGAAATCCATGAAAACCATGAAAATATGCTCATTCTCACTAGCGATTAGGGAAACACAAATGAAAACAACAATGAAGTATTGTTACACATCTGATTTATTTGCATTAGTTATAAAATTTGACAACGCTAAATATTGATAAAAATGTAGAGCATTTGCTGCTAAGAGGATAAATTACATAAGCAATTTGAAAAAACATGTTTATAGTATATAATTAATTTGAAACTGTGAAGCATCTATAACTGACTAATTATTTTTCTTGGTATCTACTCTAGGAAAACTCTCTACATGTATGCTAGAAGGGAAGGATAAGAATGTTTTTTGTTTAAAACAACAAAATGTTGGATACAGCGTAAATGCCCATAACTAGAGAATGGGAAAAAATAACTTACAGTCTAGTTATCAATAAAATATGGGACAGTAGTCAAAATATATTAACTAGAGTTGCATGTATTGTCATAATTTTGAACAATAATGGATGATGTTGGATTCTGTGTATTCTGTGACATGTGAGCATGTGTAAGTGTTTAAATTTGAAAAGCAATCTGGTTTTCTAAGTATATAATTAGTTAAAGTACAGAAGAAATCTAGGGGATGATAAACTTCTAAATGAGAATAGTGTTTACTTCTAGAGAGGTAGAAGGAAAGGAAATATGAATCAGTAGTGGTGCACTGTAATATTTTTATATTATCTGCAACAACTTATTTCTTAGAAAATAATCATCTAAAACAAATATTACAATAGTGTCTCACCACTTCTGGGTGAGCCCAACCTTAATAAAATAATTTTTCAAGTGAGATTTGATCAATACTTGTGAGGAATGTCTGCTACAAAACATAGTACCTTGTCATAGTGTCTAGGATGCCCTACACTAACTTCTTTCTTAAAGGCATCCTTAGAATGATGTGCACCTTAAATTTAGACTTGAAACATTAATAGTTTAAGATGAAGAATAATATTTCGCATGAATGAGTTTATCAGGTTAAATTTCTTTTCTACCTAAAATAATTTATATCCCAGTGTGTTTGAATAGGTGATAGATAAGTTCAGATAGGTTTTAAAGGAGAAGCCAAAGGTTTGTCTGGGCTCTTGTCACCTGTCAGTAGTAAGAAAGCAAGAAGGGAAAAAAAAAATGTCAAAAGTTGTATTAGAGGACTCTGTTACAAAGCTCAGCCTACCTAAGGAAAATCCTATTTCCCAGGCAGTTTACCTCAGGTCAGTCTCTCAAATGGGGTGAACTCATGAAAAGTCCAGTGTTATTTAGCTCCTGTTTGAAAGGCAAGGCCAATGACTTCTCCCTATGCCTCTGCACCTCATCTGCTTCTGTGAGAGAGATAATTGGGTTTAATATGTAGCAAGATGGGATTAGCAGTTTCACATGTCATCTATCACTTCTGTGTGTACTCATTCAACCTATATTTTGGAGACAAAAATTATTTTATCTTTAAAGTTACATCTTTCTATTGTCTCCTCTGTATTTGTTTACTTACTATGTCTATGACTGGAATTGGGCTATTACTTTTGAGCAAAAGAGTCATAATAAAGGAATAATAACATGGTGAGCTGCTTTCACTTTTCAAAGGTGATTTAAGTTTTTCAGAGTAAACTATGTCTCACAAATAGTGGGGACTTTAGAGTTAATAATTTCTAGCTCCACTTTAGATTTATATCTCATTCTTTGAATAATTCAAGTCAAGAAATAGACTTTTTTTTTCTTTTATTTTTGGAAAACTCAGAGATAGACAAACTTAGTAGGTTGTGTACCAATTTGGCAGTCTATAGATGTTTGCCATTAATTTGCTCTTACACAGTAACAATTTGGACAGTCAATTGTAATCCTCAGGAGTGGAAAGTAAGGGATTCTCTTTCAAGAAAAAGCTGCCTTCTATAGTAAAATATTATGAGATACAGGATATTCTGATTATGACTTGGCTTTCTATTGTGTGTATATTCCATGGGTCAAATCACCTCTCCCAAAACACAGACATATGAAAAGCTTCATAACGTAAAGTCTAATCAGTGCTCTGCCTGAGCCATATTGTATTATGACAGACTATTGTTAGCTTCTCTTTCTAACTCCCTGGTCAGGGATGTTATATTGTAGCTTAAAGTTAACCAAACTACATGAAAAGTATCAAGCAGTACAATTTAGGGCTTCCCATTCTCCCCCAGAATGCTGGTTGCTAAATGGTTACCTTATCTTGTAATCAGTATTACCACGTGCATCACATCCATTATTTTTTCAGGCATGATATTTTAAAAGATTGGACTGACTGGCGTCCAATTGCAGCAAATGGTTCCTTCAAACTTTTAGTTATCAATAAAAATTTAGATCACAAATTTTGATAAAGAGAGTGTATAACCATATATTCTTAAGACTCTCTTCCTAGTGTGGACACAGAATGATTTTTAAAGGATTATTGTGTAGGAAAATCTTAATGGTTCCCATGTAAAAGATGTGGCTTGTTCCCAAATATAGCCTGAATTTTGTTTGTTTACATAACTAATTCAAAATGTATGGGCATGGATAAAGGAAGCAATTAGGAATCTCCATACATGACTAATTAAACTTTCTCCTTGTAACACATAATTCAACAGAAAAGGAAAATCAATTCACCTTTCTGTTTTCAAGAGCAGTGGATGAACTCGTTCTTAATATTTACAACAATCATTGTTGTAGTTTGTCTTTTCACACAGTTTTCTTAGAAGAAATCTTGAATTCTAGAGAAAGGACCTGCAGTAAAATAGACATACTAGATAAAAAGACATTTTCAACAAAATATATTTAAGAGCTTTAGGACAAAGCATATTGGGATTAGCAGCTTTGGTTGTAAAGGAAGATAAGCCGTCTCATCTGTCTAGTCTTTTGAAAGAAGATG
Organism: Eschrichtius robustus; assembly: GCF_028021215.1. NCBI lineage: Eukaryota > Metazoa > Chordata > Mammalia > Artiodactyla > Eschrichtiidae > Eschrichtius > Eschrichtius robustus. The sequence continues at coordinate 32,996,849 of NC_090840.1, read as the reverse complement.
TTGCACAACTTCAGTTATATTAGACAAGGGTGCTCTATGGCCAACCATTAGTATCCTCAAGTACAGGAGCCTCAATGTAAACAATTACAAAGGACTAGCATCTTTGGCAGGTAGTGCTAAAATCACACTCCTTGGGTGGGACTCAAACCCAGCCAAAACTCAGATTGGGACTCGAACCCATGGACTGGGACTTGAACCCACCCACCTCAGATTGGGATTTGAACTCATGGTTTCTGACTAGGAGGGGACTCAAAACAACTGTCATTTGATTAAAACCACTTACCTGGTACAGCACTTACTGAAGTTCAGGTTCCTTTGTCTCATTGCAGAAAGAATTCAAGGTGAGACAAAGAGGTAGGCAAAGAGTGAGTTTATTAACATAGGAGGCTTGTGAGAGTTACAAGTGGGCCGGCAAGGGAACACAGCCCTGAGAACAAAGAGGGATGCTTTTTTATAATCAAAGAAAATGTGGGGAGGGGAGAAGACCACCTTCTTCCTCATTCTTGGGCAGATGTCAAGGCTTACATCATTAGTTCCTCCTTTAGACCTATATGGTTTAACTGGGACTGTCATGGTGCTATTTAAATCATATGTATATTAGCAAAAGGGTGGTAACATATATTAAAATATGGCAATTCAACTCAGGTTTCAGTATAATGTCCCCTGTCACCTAGTTTCTTTCCCCTTGCACCTATGTTTCTATCTTGGCTACTTGCAGAAATGCTACTCTTCAAGAATTATTAACTCTCTGACTTCATGTAACAAGATTCAGACCCCATATCTATTGTCTTGTTTTTTAACCATCAGGGTTTGTGGCTTGAGTGTGTCTGGTGCTTGAATGCACCTGGTCTTCCTTCAAGGTAGTGTAGATTGTTGCTAGGTTACCGGATTCTTTCCTTGAGCGGTCACTAGCTTACAACAGTCTCCCAAGCTCCCCTAAAATTTCCTTTCTGTCTTTAATCTCTAGTGGGATTTCTAAGCTATTTAATTATTCTACTCTATCCCTATCAGTGACACCTTAACTACTTTAGGCCTTGGCATCAGTGGTGATCAGATTCACTATTGAAAGCTGAAGCAAGAGTACCAGAGGGCAGAATCTAAGGGAACTTCTATTTAAAGTAGATGCAAGATATCTCTTGGAGACTCCCAAAACTATTTGGGAGGAAATTAATTGAGGCTGAGATTTCCTTAGGGAAGGCTAAGAGTAGAGAAATATTAGTTTCAATTGTGACCCTATTTTGACCTTCCACTTCCTGTGATCCTAAAAATATGGATTACATATATATATAATATAATAAGACTTTATAGAGCCCTGGGGGTTAGTAAGTAAAGAAAGAAGCCTTGTTTGTCCTTATTACAGCCATGTCCTCAGGGCCTAGCTGTTTATGTCATGTCTTCAACACATTTGTATTACTCTCAGATTTCAATATATTTGATTCAAAGATCACTTGACAAATAACTACAATATTTAAGAAGGGTACTATATAACAAGTAAAATTATAAGATAGATGCAGTACCTACCTTTCGCTGCCTTTTGTTCTAAAATGAATTTATTAGCTATATTCTATTAATGAGTTCCTATGCAATGTCTTGATGCTTTCAGGGGACACCAGGATCTTACAAAAATTTTTCATGTATATTTATATGTATATATATATTTATGCATAAAACATGTTGAGTGGGAACCAGTTGCATCTCCTTATAGCTGCTGAGGAAGACTAGCTTACAAAAATAAATTATAAAAAGACCCCTTGAAATAGCTTGATGATTGTATTGTCACCCACCAAGTTATCCAACCAGAAATCAAAAACAAGCATTGCCAATCCTATCAACACTGCTGACACCTAGTTCAACCATCCACACTTCATTGTGAATAATGACAATAGCTTCTTCACTGCTCTTCCTGTCTCCAGTCTTATCCTTTCCAGTATATTCTCCCACAGTGCTATCATACTAACTATCAAATCTTATTCTCCTGCTCAAACTTGATTTCAATGGTTCCTTCATCATCTGGGCCCTTCACTTCCTGTTTGTCTTCTATATTCCAGGAATAAACAAGTATTTGCAGTGCCCATTTCACACAGAATTTTCTCCTGACTCCACCATGCTTTTGATCGTGATTTTCACTGGACTTTGAATTCCTTTCCTTTGCACATTTGTTACACACTTTTATACTTCTCCAAAGACTCTATTCTACTTCCATTTTACCATATACATATTTCTCATTATAATTACAATTGTATTTTACTGACATTTTTGGCTTACATATTTTTGTTTTCCATGAACTATAAGTTCCTTGAGGACTGGGACATAGTCTTTTCATCTATGTATTGCTCATATATGGGTGAAGTCCATATTCTCAACTGTAAATAGGGTAATATTTATCTCATGGTTATTTAAAAAAATAATGAAATGGAACATAATTAAACTTAAAAGCTTCTGCAGAGCAAAGGAAAACATCAACGAAATGAAAAGACAATTTGCTGAATGGGAGAAACTATTTGCAAATGATATGTCCAATAACAGGTTGATATTGAAAAGATATAAACAACTCAGTTAAATCAATATCAAATCATCAAACAATCCAATTAAATAATGGGCAGAAGACCTGAATATATATTTTCCAAAAAAGACATACAGATGGCCAAAAGGCACATGAAAAGATACTCAACATCACTAATCATAAGGGAAATGCAAATAAAAACCACAGTGAGATATCAACTCAACATATCAGAATGACTATTGTCAAAAAAGATAACAAATAATATATGTTGGTTAGGACATGGAGAAATAGAACCCCAGTATATTGTTGGTGGATATGTAAATAAGTATAACCAGTATGAAAATCAGCATGGATGCTCCTCCTCAAATTAAAAATTGAACTACCATATGATCCAGCAATTTCTGGGTATTTATTCAAAGAAAACATAAACACTAATTCAAAAGATATATGCACTCGTTTGTTCATTGTAGTATCATTTACAATAGCCAAGATATAGATGCAACCTAAGTGTTCACCAACAGATGAATTGATAATATATATATTATATATATATAATAATATAAATATATATAGATTACTCAGTCATTAAAAATAATGAAATTTTGCCATTTGAAACAACATTGTTGGACCTGGAGAGTATTATATTTAGTGAAGTAAATCAGACTGACAAATACAAATAGTGTATGTTTTCACTTATATGTGGAATCTAAACAAATGAATGAATACAAGAAAACAGAAACAGAGTCATAGAGAGAAAAAACTAGTGGTTACCAAAGGTGAGAGGGGTAAGCGAGGGGTGAGATAGGGGAAGATTTTAAGAGGTACAAACTACTAGGTATAAAATAAATAAAACATAGGGTGTAATGTAAATGGATTATAATCTATAAAAATATTGAATCACTATGTTTTACACCTGAAACTAATATAACATTGTAAATCAACTATACTTCAAGAAAAAGAAAAAGAATAAAAAAAGAAAAAGAATAAATAAATAAATAAATAAATGTTTCTTTATGTTCTTGGAATGGAGAAGTATTTCTTTAATGGTAATAGTATTACAGCTACTACTACTACTACTAACAATTATAACAACTAATGCTCAGTGAGAGTACTGTGTCCTAGGCCTTGTTTTAATCACTTGACATATTCTAATAGTTCAGTTCTCATGACAACCTTAGAAATAAATTCTACTACCATCACTATTTTCATATGAGGAGGTCGCTTTTAACTTTCAAAAACATGTGTGGAAGAGGTGAGTTTTTAATCCTGTCAGGCTGTCTCCTGAGTCCATACACTTTAATGGCTGCTATGTACAAGGTATAAGCCATAAAGAAAAATATTAACCAATGTGAATTCATCAAAATTAAAAACTTATGAATAGCAGCCACCACATAATGGGAAAATATAGAAAATATCATGTATATTAAATATAAAGTATTACATATTAATTGGAAAAATGACCTAGATATTAGGTAAAAATATGAATATGCATGTTACACAAAAGAAAACTCAAATATCCAATAAATACATGATCAACTTCCCTAATGGTGAGAAAATTTAAATTAAAATCACAAGATCGCACTTTATGCTCAAATTAGTACTAAGTTTTGGCAAAGATGGAGGGAAGTGTTGAATTAATATGCACTGCTGGTAGGAGTGCAAATTGATAGAATCACTTTGGAAAGCAGTACCTAGTGAAACTGACAATATGCATAATGCATAAAAACCCAGAACTTTTATTTCTAAATATTTAGAGAGGTATCTTCATTTACACAAGACAATATATATAAATATGTTTATTAAAATAATATTCATGAGTCTTAAAAAGTATAAATAGCCCAACTATCCTTTAGTAGAATGACTTAGAGTTTTAAACAATATTTTATTCATGTAGATATACTACAATGTCAGGAGAATCTAACTAAGTATTAAAGGCAGGACTTTTCCTCCCAAGTTTTTGTATTTTCATTGGTGTCTTGCAGACAATTTCTATTAGAAACTGTGTTCTAAAACTCCGTAAACCTCTACCACTGACTGTCACAAAAACTTGTATTTGTTCTTCCCAAACTCAATTAAGGAGGCTCTTTCCTCTTAACACATATATTTGTTTTAGATTTTTGAATTTACATTATGTTTATAATGAGAAATTATTTATTTTGAATTCTGATATAGTGGTTGAAATGTTGAGCATCTGCCACTGAGAAGAAAGGAATACACTGTAGGAAAATTAACCTCTTCTACCCCTCTTACTTTCCAAGAATTATTAGACAGTTATAAATACAGAGAAAATTCAGTATGTTTTTAAATTAAGAAAAAAAAGCCTACAAGTTACTATTACAAAATAGAAAATCAATTTTGTAATGGAACGTTAAGGGATATGTCAGAGAATTTGAGTCACAGGCCATTCAAAATTCAACTGATGTCTTAAACTTGGTTGCCTGGAAACAGACTCTGAGATGCATGTTTGCATATAAAAGCATTCTGGGAAGGGGTCTTGGGCAATACACCACTAAAAAAATGAGGAAAGTAGGAAATGGCAGTAGGAGAAACTCACCAGCAGTGCATGTGCAACTGAGGCCTTAGCCAATCTTATTGCATGTTTTGGGGTTGGCATGATCTTTCAAAGATGTCTCAAGTTTATGTAGTCTCTCATCAGCCAGTCATTGCTAATTGCCACCCTCTGGTAGGGAGTGTAACCTTGTACAAGGTGGTTCCCTTTTGCCAAGGGCAAACTCATGAAGGAAGTAGATGTTGAGGCATCAGTAGCTACTCCCAGAGGCTGGGAGTTGGGGACATTGGCAATGAATAGGGAGTCTGTGTTGAGCACGGCGTTCTGACTGTAATGATATCCATGCTCACACCTACCCTATCTTTGATCTCCCCCCTTCAAGAGATAGGAATCTGATTGAGTAAGAGAAGTTCAGCAGTGAAGCTAAGCTTGGGGATAAGTTAAAAAATAAATAAATAAAATAAAAGAGCATCAGTTTCATAGATTATATGGGAATAAGAGAGCTGAGAGTTCATAGGATTGTTTTTAAAACCTCATTAGAATATTCACTCACCAACATGACTACATCAGAGCAACTGCCTAAATTGTCACTTTGACATGTCTCATATCTACAAGGATATTTCACAAGTAATACAGATCCCAATGGCAGCAGGGATGTGGGGAGAACAAGAGCCCATTATTGAATATAGATGTTCAATTTTAGTAAGTTTCCTTCCTTGATCTCAATGACTTTGTTGAACTTCCTTAATTTTTTGGTGGGATCCTTTCATCCTTCCATTACTAGATAAAATTTTTCTAATGAGCTTTCTCAAATAGTTTAATGCTATTTCTACTTCTTTTTGAAATAAATAAAATATTTATGAAATGAAAGGATGAGCTAGGTTTTTTTAAATTTACAAATTTGCAAATTTGCAAATACTGATCAGACACTAGCTTCCTGATTATGAGAGCATGATTGGAATCAATGTCTACTCAGATGAAATACCCACAGATACTTATATTTGATGAATTGATATAAATTCCTAAAGAGTAATCCTATTTTATGTTAGTTTGTTCAGATTAATGATTCTGTGATTCTAAGCCTAGAATGTGGCCTAATGGTAAAAGCATCCATTTTAAATCAGACAGACCTAGGTTATATTTTGAATATATTTTTTATTAGCTTTGTTATGTTCAGAAAATAATTTAACCTCCTTAAGCAGTAATTTCCTCATCTGTAAATTGTGGATAATGATAGGATTTACTTTACAGAGTTTTTAATTATACATAATACCTGGCATATGAAAGACTCATTAAATGTTAATTGTCTTCCTTCTTTTATGAACAATTTAATTAAAAGTCAATTGGGATTGCACCATCAACATCTGAAAATGTTTAAAGAAATGGGATGTCAGGGCCAAGAGTCCTGGAGAAGGCTGTATAAAGTTTATTCAAGCTTAAAGAAACATTAAAGTTGTCTTGGGCAATATACAGAAAACTGTTTTTGAAAAACGTTCATAAGTCCCCCATATCCACTTCTATTAGCAAATGTAAAGGAGTAAACAATCTCATAACATCCATATCTCACTCATTGCACTTTTGTGACTCTTAGCCTTTTTTTTTTAAATGGTATATTATATTAAGAGGGACAGGAAATCACACTGTATTATTTTGTCCATATCTGTACTTCCTAAGTATGGCCATGATATTCATATTCTATTAGGAATAGCTTTATTGCTTTATTTAAATATTTTAAATAGAAAAAGAGGGTTGATCAGAGTTTACATTAAAAAATACAAATTAAAGCTACCTTTTTTTCAAAATATCTTAAAAGACATTTAAACATTTGTTCTTCTCTCCCTAGATAGGGATAAAACATACAAAAGGTAGATGGAAAAAAAGTAAATGGAAAAATTATATAGTAGTTTTCTAGGAAATTCACACTTTGTTAAAACAGATTAACTTCTAGATCTCTGAAGTAGTTAATCTATGGTACACTTGATAACAAAAACAGTTAACTGAGGAACAGAGCTAAAACATGTTAAGTTATATTGTGTATTTTCTAAATTTACAATCATTTCTAAAAATTGTCATAAGTAGTGTGCATTTTTATCTTGGAAGAAGATAAATATATTTATACATGATATAAAGCATGGGGAAGAATATAGAAAATAAAAGTGCTGTACACAATAAAAGGTTGGAGAGTGGGAAATGAAGAACAATTTATTTAAAGTATATTCAGATCATCCAAACACTGCTACATTAATCTAACTTTTTTTTTTTTTTAAACATCTTTATTAAAGTATAATTGCCTTACAATGGTGTGTTAGCTTCTGCTTTATAACAAAGTGAATCAGTTATACATATACAATATGTTCCCATTTCTCTTCCCTCTTGCATCTCCCTCCCTCCCACCCTCCCCATCCCACCCCTCTAGGTGCTCACAGAGCACCGAGCTGATCTCCCTGTGCTATGCGGCTGCTTCCCACTAGTTATCTATTTTACATTTGGTAGTGTATATATGTCCATGACACTCTCTTACCCTGTCACATCTCACCCCACCCTCTCCCCATATCCTCAAGTCCATTCTCTAGTAGGTCTGTGTCTTTATTCCCGTCTTGCCACTAGGTTCTTCATGGCCTTTTTTTTTTTTTTTTCCTTAGATTCCGTATATATGTGTTAGCATACTGTATTTGTTTTTCTCTTTCTGACTTACTTCACTCTGTATGACAGACTCTAACTCCATCCACCTCATTACAAATACCTCCATTTCATTTCTTTTTATGGCTGAGTAATATTCCATTGTATATATGTGCCACATCTTCTTTATCCATTCATCTGTCGATGGACATTTAGGTTGCTTCCATGTCCTGGCTATTGTAAATAGAGCTGCAATGAACATTTTGGTACATGACTCTTTTTGACCTATGGTTTTCTCAGGGTATATGCCCAGTAGTGGGATTGCTGGGTCGTATGGTAGTTCTATTTGTAGTTTTTTCAGGAACCTCCATACTGTTCTCCATAGTGGCTGTATCAATTTATATTCCCACCAACAGTGCCAGAGGGTTCCCTTTCCTCCACACCCTCTCCAGCATTTATTGTTTCTAGATTTTTTGATGATGGCCATTCTGACCGGTGTGAGATGATATCTCATTGTAGTTTTGATTTGCATTTCTCTAATGATTAATGATGTTGAGCATTCTTTCATGTGTCTGTAGGCCATCTGTATATCTTCTTTGGAGAAATGTCTATTTAGGTCTTCTGCCCATTTTTGGATTGGGTTGTTGGTTTTTTTGTTATTGAGCTGCATGAGCTGCTTGTAAATCTTGGAGATTAATCCTTTGTCAGTTGCTTCATTTGCAAATATTTTCTCCCATTCTGATGGTTGTCTTTTGGTCTTGTTTATGGTTTCCTTTGCTGTGCAAAAGCTTTTAAGTTTCATTAGGTCCCATTTGTTTATTTGTGTTCTTATTTCCATTTCTCTGGGAGTTGGGTCAAAAATAATCTTGCTGTGATGTATGTCATAGAGTGTTCTGCCTATGTTTTCCTCTAAGAGTTTGATAGTGTCTGCCCTTACACTTAGGTCTTTAATCCATTTTGAGTTTATTTTTGTGCATGGTGTCAGGGAGTGTTCTAATTTCATACTTTTACATATACCTGTCCAATTTTCCCAGCACCACTTATTGAAGAGGCTGTCTTTTCTCCACTGTATATTCTTGCCTCCTTTATCAAAGATAAGGTGACCATATGTGTGTGGGTTTATCTCTGGGCTTTCTATCCTGTTCCATTGATCTATATTTCTGTTTTTGTGCCAGTACCAAACTGTCTTGATTACTGAAGCTTTGTAATATAGTCTGAAGTCAGGAAGCCTGATTCCCCCAGCTCCATTTTTCGTTCTCAAGATTGCTTTGGCTATTCGGGGTCTTTTGTGTTTCCATATAAATTGTGAAATTTTTTGTTCTAGTTCTGTGAAAAATGCCAGTGGTAGTTTGATAGGGATTGCATTGAATCTGTGGATTGCTTTGGGTAGTAGAGTCATTTTCACAATGTTGATTCTTCCAATCCAGGAACATGGTATATCTCTCCATCTATTTGTATCATCTTTAATTTCTTTCATCAGTGTCTTATAATTTTCTGCATACAGGTCTTTTGTCTCCTTAGGTAGGTTTATTCCTAGATATTTTATTCTTTTTGTTGCAATGGTAAATGGGAATGTTTTCTTAATTTCACTTTCAGATTTTTCGTCATTAGTGTATAGAAATGCAACAGATTTCTGTGCATTTATTTTGTATCCTGCTACTTTACCAAATTCATTGATTAGCTCTAGGAGTTTTCTGGTAGCATCTTTAGGATTCTCTATGTATAGTATCATGTCATCTGCAAATAGTGACAGCTTTACTTCTTCTTTTCCGATTTGGATTCCTTTTATTTCTTTGTCTTCTCTGATTGCTGTGGCTAACACTTCCAAAACTATGTTGAATAATAGTGGTGAGAGTGGGCAACCTTGTCTTATTCCTGATCTTAGTGGAAATGGTTTCAGTTTTTCACCATTGAGGACAATGTTGGCTGTGGGTTTGTCATATATGGCCTTTATTATGTTGAGGAAAGTTCCCTCTATGCCTACTTTCTGCAGGGCTTTTATCATAAATGGGTGTTGAATTTTGTCGAAAGCTTTCTCTGCATCTATTGAGATGATCATATGGTTTTTCTCCGTCAATTTGTTAATATGGTGTATCACATTGATTGATTTGCGTATATTGAAGAATCCTTGCATTCCTGGGATATACCCCACTTGATCATGGTGTATGATCATTTTAATGTGCTGTTGGATTCTGTTTGCTAGTATTTTGTTGAGGATTTTTGCATCTATGTTCATCAGTGATATTGGCCTGTAGTTTTCTTTCTTTGTGACATCTTTGTCTGGTTTTGTTATCAGGGTGATGGTGGCCTCGTAGAATGAGTTTGGGAGTGTTCCTCCCTCTGCAATATTTTGGAAGAGTTTGAGAAGGATAGGTGTTAGCTCGTCTCTAAATGTTTGATAGAATTCACCTGTGAAGCCATCTGGTCCTGGGCTTTTGTTTGTTGGAAGGTTTTTAATCACAGTTTCAATTTCAGTGCTCGTGATTGGTCTGTTCATATTTTCTATTTCTTCCTGGTTCAGTCTCGGCAGTTTGTGCATTTGTAAGAATCTGTCCATTTCTTCCAGGTTGTCCATTTTATTGGCATAGAGTTGCTTATAGTAATCTCTCATGATCTTTTGTATTTCTGCAGTGTCAGTGGTTACTTCTGCTTTTTCATTACTAATTCTATTGATTTGAGTCTTCTCCCTTTTTCTCTTGATGAGTCTGGCTAATGGTTTATCAATTTTGTTTATCTTCTCAAAGAACCAGGTTTTAGTTTCATTGATTTTTGCTATTGTTTCCTTCATTTCTTTTTCATTTATTTCTGACCTGATCTTTATAATTTCTTTCCTTCTGCTGGCTTTGGGGTTTTTTTGTTCTTCTTTCTCTAATTGCTTCAGGTGCAAGGTTAGGTTGTTTATTCGAGATGTTTCCTGTTTCTTGAGGTAGGCTTGTATTGCTCTAAACTTCCCTCTTAGCACTGCTTTTGCTGCGTCCCATAGGTTTTGGGTCGTCGTATCTCCATTGTCATTTGTTTCTAGGTATTTTTTTGATTTCCCCTTTGATTTCTTCAGTAATCACTTCGTTATTAAGTAGTGTATTGTGTAGCCTCCATGTGTTTGTATTTTTTACAGATCTTTTCCTGTAATTGATATCTAGTCTCATAGCATTGTGGTCGGAAAAGATACTTGATACGATTTCAATTTTCTTAAATTTACCAAGGCTTGGTTTGTGACCCAAGATATGATCTGTCCTGGAGAATGTTCCATGAGCACTTGAGAAAAATGTGTATTCTGTTGTTTTTGGGTAGAATGTCCTATAAATATCAATTAAGTCCATCTTGTTTAATGTATCATTTAAAGCTTGTGTTTCCTTATTTATTTTCATTTTGGATGATCTGTCCATTGGTGAAAGTGGGGTGTTAAAGTCCCCTACTATGATTGTGTTGCTGTCGATTTCCCCTTTTATGGCTCTTAGTATTTGCCTTATGTAGTGAGGTGCTCCTATGTTGGGTGCATAAATATTTACAATTGTTATACCTTCCTCTTGGATCGATCCCTTGATCATTATATAGTGTCCTTCTTTTTCTCTTGTAATAGTATTTATTTTAAAGTCTATTTTGTCTGATATGAGAATTGCTATTCCAGCTTTCTTTTGATTTCCATTTGCATGGAATATCTTTTTCCATCCCCTCACTTTCAGTCTGTATGTGTCTCTAGGTCTGAAGTGGGTCTCTTGTAGACAGCATATATATGGGTCTTGTTTTTGTATCCATTCAGCCAGCCTGTGTCTTTTGGTGGGAGCATTTAATCCATTTACATTCAAGGTAATTATCGATATGTATGTTCCTATTCCCATTTTCTTATATGTTTTGGGTTTATTATTGTAGGTGTTTTCCTTCTCTCGTGTCTCTTGCCTAGAGAAGTTCCTTTAGCATTTGTTGTAAAGCTGGTTTGGTGGTGCTGAACTCTCTCAGCTTTTGCTTGTCTGTAAATGTTTTAATTTCTCCATCGAATCTGAATGAGATCCTTGCTGGGTAGAGTAATCTTGGTTGTAGGTTTTTCTCCTTCATCACTTTAAGTATATCCTGCCACTCCCTTCTGGCTTGCAGAGTTTCTGCTGAAAGATCAGATGTTAACCTTATGGGGATTCCCTTGTGTGTTATTTGTTTTTTTCCCTTGCTGCCTTTAATATGTTTTCCTTATATTTAATTTTTGACAGTTTGATTAACATGTGTCTTGGCGTGTTTCTCCTTGGGTTTATCCTGTATGGGACTCTCTGTGCTTCCAGGACTTGATTAACTATTTCCTTTCCCATATTAGGGAAGTTTTCAACTATAATCTCTTCAAATATTTTCTCAGTCCCTTTCTTTTTCTCTTCTTCTTCTGGGACCCCTATAATTCGAATGTTGGTGCGTTTAATGTTGTCCCAGAGATCTCTGAGACTGTCCTCAGTTCTTTTCATTCTTTTTTCTTTATCCTGCTCTGTAGTAGTTATTTCCACCATTTTATCTTCCAGGTCACTTATCCTTTCTTCTGCCTCAGTTATTCTGCTATTGATCCCATCTAGAGTATTTTTAATTTCATTTATTGTGTTTTTCATCATTGCTTGGTTCCTCTTTAGTTCTTCTACGACCTTGTTAAATGTTTCTTGCATTTTGTCTATTCTATTTCCAAGATTTTGGATCATCCTTACTATCATTATTCTGAATTCTTTTTCCGGTAGACTACCTATTTCCTCTTCATTTGTTAAGTCTGGTGTATTTTGACCCTGCTCCTTCATCTGCTGTGTGTTTTTCTGTCGTCTCATTTTGCTTGTCTTACTGTGTTTGGGGTCTCCTTTTCACAGAGTGCAGGTTTGTAGTTCCCGTTGTTTTTGGTATCTGTCCCCAGTGGCTAAGGTTGGTTCAGTGGGTTGTGTAGGCTTCCTGGTGTAGGGAACTAGTGCCTGAGCTCTGGTGGATGAGGCTAGATCTTGTCTTTCTGGTGGGCACATCCACGTCTGGTGGTGTATTTTGGGGTGTCTGTGTCCTTATTATGATTTTAGGCAGCCTCTCTGCTAATGGATGGGGCTGTGTTCCTGTCTTGCTAGTTGTTTGGCATAGGGTGTTCAGCACTGTAGCTTGCTGGTCATTGAGTGATGCTGGGTCTTGATGTTGAGATGGAGATCTCTGAGAGATTTTTGCCGTTTGGTATTACGTGGAGCTGGGAGGTCTCTTGTGGACCAGTGTCCTGAAGTTGGCTCTCCCACCTCAGAGGCACGGCCCTGATGCCTGGCTGGAGCACCAAGAGCCTTTCGTCCACACGGCTCAGAGTAAAAGGGAGAAAAAATAGAAAGAAAGAAAGAAAGAAAGAAAGAAAGAAAGAAAGAAAGAAAGAAAGAAAGAGGCTATAATATAGTGAAGTAAAATAAAGCTATTGTAAAGCAAAGCTATACAGACAAAATCTCACCCAGAAGCATATACATATACACTCACAAAAAAAAAAGAACAGGAGAAAAATTAATATATCCTGCTCCCAAAGTCCACCTCCTGAATTTGGGATGATTTGTTGTCTATTCAGGTATTCAACAGATGCAGGCACATCAAGTTGTTTGTGGAGTTTTAATCCGCTGCTTCTGAGGCGGCTGGGAGAGATTTCCCCTTCTCTTCCCTGTTCACACAGCTCCTGGGGTTCAGCTTTGGATTTGGACCCGCCTCTGCGTGTAGGTCGCCTGAGGGCGTCTATTCCCTGCCCAGACAGAACGGGGTTAAAGGAGCAGCTGCTTCGGGGGCGCTGGCTCACTCAGGCCGCGGGGAGGGAGGGGTACGGAGGAGGCGGGGCGAGCCTGCTGCAGCAGAGGCCAGCGTGACGTTGCACTAGCCTGAGGCGCGCAGTGCGTTCTCCCGGGGAATTTGTCCAGGGATCACGGGACCCTGGCAGTGGCGGGCTGCACTGGCTCCCGGGAGGGGCGGTGTGGAGAGTGACCTGTGCTCACACAGGCTTTTTGGAGGCGGCAGCAGCAGCCCCAGCATCTCACGCCCGTCTCTGGGGTCCGCGCTGATCGCCGCGGTTGGCGCCCTTCTCTGGAGTTCGTTTAGGCGGCGCTCTGAATCCCCTCTCCTTGCGCGCAGCGAAACAAAGAGGCAAGAAAAAGTCTCTTGCCTCTTCGGCAGCTGCAGACTTTTTCCCGGTCTGCCTCCCAGCCAGCTGTGGTGCGCTAACCCCTTCAGGCTGTGTTCACGCCGCCAGCCCCAGTCCTCTCCCTGCGATCCGGCGGAAGCCCGAGCCTCAGCTCCCAGCCCCGCCTGCCCCGGCGGGGGAGCAGACAAGCCTCTCGGGCTGGTGAGCGCTGCTCGGCGCCGAGCCTCTGTGCGGGAGTCTCTCCGCTTTTTCCTCTGCGCCCCTGTTGCTGTGGGATCCGCGCTATTAGCTGCGGCTCGCGCCCGTCTCTGAAGTTCGTTTAGGCGGCGCTCTGAATCCCCTCTCCTCGCGCACCAGGAAACAAAGAGGGAAGAAAAAGTCTCTTGCCTCTTAGGCAGCTGCAGACTTTTTCTCGGACTCCCTCCCGGCTAGCTGTGGTGCGCTAACCCCTTCAGGCTGTGTTCACGCCGCCAATCCCAGTCCTCTCCCTGCGATCCGACCGAAGTCCCCGAGACTCAGCTCCCAGCCCCCGCCCGCCCCGGCGGGGGAGCAGGGAAGCCTCTCGGGCTGGTGAGTGCTGGTCGGCACCGCTCCTCCGTGCGGGAGCCTCTCCGCTTTGCCCTCCGCACCCCTGTGGCTGCGCTCTCCTCCGTGGCTCCGAAGCTTCCCCCCTCTGCCACCCGCAGTCTCTGCCCGCGAAGGGGCTTCCTAGTGCGTGGAAATCTTTCCTCCTTCACAGCTCCCTCCCACTGGTGCAGGTGCCGTCCCTATTCTTTTGTCTCTGTTATTTCTTTTTTCTTTTGCCCTACCCAAGTATGGGGGGAGTTTCTTGCCTTTTTGGAGGTCGGACGTTTTCTGCCAGCATTCAGTGGGTATTCTGTAGGAGCAGTTCCACGTGTAGATGTATTTCTGCTGTATCTGTGGGAAGGAAGGTGATCTCCGCGTCTTACTCTTCCGCCATCTTCTCTCCTCCCCCCAATCTAACTTTTTTAACATCAATAATATAAATTATGGATTATAATAATACAACCAAGCTAGAAATCTTAGAACTTTAAGACCTTTAAGGTGTTCAAAACAAACAAATTCTTTCAAAATAAACAAATTCTATAATGCTAAATATATTTTACAATAAGTTCTTTTTCTTTTGCAATCTTAGAAGAGGCAAGAATAACTTTCAATAGAGCTTTATTATTGATTGTAAAATCACAGACCTTATCATTTTCAAGGCTGAAATGATGATGGAATTTAAAATTCTTGGCAAATAATTCAAGATCATGTACTGATGTAGTTAAAAATTAAACTTGTGAGCTATGGGATTTCAGCAGGCAGAAAGGAATCGAGACAGTGAGAGAAGCTGCCATAATGCCTAATTTATATGCTGGGTTATAAATTGAAATGCCTAGAACTTACTGTAGAGTTATGGAACCTTTCATTATGAGCATTTTTTTCTGAGATCTACTTCCCTTTTCTTTATTTTTCTCCTCACTCTTCACCCATCTTATTAAACCCATATTGACTGCTTACCAACTTACTCTTCTCCCTAAAGAACATGCTATATTCTTGCCTCAGTTAGTTGACTGTCCTTTTTACTACCATAAGCATTTTCTTATACAGGAAAGACATTGGGAGAAGAAAAGGAGAGCAAAGAATATCTCAGATTATCAGACTAGAAAAATAAAGAGTTATTTATAAAAATCACCCATAAAGATATTGAAATTCTGACAAATTTCTTTTTGCTTTATAAAAAAAACTTTTATTGAAATATAATAAACATGCACATTTCTTTCACCATGCAGACAAACCCATGCAATTATACCAAGAGACAAAAAAACTCCAGGACCCAATAACCTCCTATGTGTTCCTCCTAGACACTACCTTCATAATTTCTAATATACATTAGCTCTGTTGGTTTTTGTACTTTATATAAGTGGAATCATGCAGTTTATGTTTATTTATGTCTGGCTTATTTCACTCACTCCACAACATTAAACTTTCATCTATTTTGTTAAGAGTAATTGTAAACAATTCATCCCCAGTTTCGTATACTGTCCAATTGTGTGAACACCAAAATGTACTTATCCCTTCAAATACTGATGAGTATTTATGTGTTTCCAGAGTGAAACATTATAAATAATATTGCTCTGAACATTCTAATGTATTAGAATGTTTATGTATGTATTCATTCCTGTTATATATTACATTGGGTTGTGAGACATACATATGTTTGACAGTAGTAGATAAGTGGTTTTCCAAAGTGGTTTTACTAATTTATATTCATATGGGAATCTATGACAATTTCAGGTACTCCACATACTTGCCAAAATTGTATTTTCTGCCTTTTTAAAACTTTAGACATTATGATAAATGCGTAGTGATTTATCATTCTGATTTTCATTTTCATTTCCCTGATGACTAACTACCTATTCACATGTCTGTTAGTCATTTGTATATATTCTTTTATAAACTGGGTCATGTTTTTCTCATTGATTAGTAGGTATTCTTTCTGTAACCTCTATGTGAGTAATATTGTTTGTAAAATCACGGTACATATGAATTGCAAATATCATATCTTCTCTCAACATTTGAGTTGACTTTTCATTTTCTTCATGGTGTCTTTTGATGTACAGTGTATCAATTTTTAAAATCTTATGTTAGTGCTTTCTTATGTCCTCAAGAAATCTTTGCCTACTCCAAAGTCACAAGGTGGTTCTCCTTTGTTTACTGCTAGAAGATTTATTGTTTAATTTTCACATTTGGATTTACAGTCCATCTGGACTGGATAGTGGTCCAGATATTCATCCAAATGATTTAGAACCATTTTTTGAAAATATTAGTTTTCTCTCCACTCTACTGCAAATAAGATAACCATACAGTGGGGTCTGTTTTGTGTTCTCTATTCTATTCCATTGGTCTGATTTTCTATTATTGCACCAATGTCACACTGTCTTACTGTAGCTTTATGATAGTTCTTCTTATCTGGTAGTATAATTTGTCCTCTCTTGTTCTTATTTAAGCTAGATTTGGCTACGCTTGTTTGGTCCTCTACATTTTATATAACTTTTAGAATCAGGTTTCCATTTTCTGCAAAAGAAAATCTACTGACATTTTTATTGGGATTGCATTGAATCTATGGATTAATTTGGGAAGAATTGGCATATTTACAATATTAAAGTTACTAATTGATGTTTATATCTGTTTACTTAGATTTTCTTTAATTTTTAATGACAACAGTTTTTAATGAAAGGTCTTACACAATTTAATTAGATTTATTGATATATAATATTTTCATTTAAAACATTTTTTCTGTGTGTTGCTTATCTACTGAAACATAATTGAGTTTTTCAATAGACCTTGAATCCTGTAACCTCAATAAAGTTGCTTATTAATTCTAGTAGTTTGTAGATTCCTTCTTCCCCTACTTCCAACTTCTGTATACAAAATATTGTCTGGGAATTGTGACAGTTTTCTTTCTTCCTTTCTAATCACTATGGCTTTTTTGTTCTTCTTGCTTTATTGCACTGGCTGGGAAATATAGTTTGTGTAGAGGTAATGCTAGTGAATATTATTGTCTCAAACACATATCAGGAAGAAAATTTTAAATATTTCTTCATTAAATATGAGGTTTGCAGAGGCTTTTTTTTTTATCAGATTGAGAACTTTCCTGCCTATTTTAATTTGCTAATTTTTAGTAGGTTGTGAATTTTACTAAATACTCATCCTATAATTTATTTTATTTTATTTTCTTCATCTACTTTTTTAATGTGTATGACTCCAAATCCAATATGTTGGATTTCCTCAAACCAAACCTGAGAGAAGTATAGATATGAAAACTCTTCATTTGAAAATATTCCTCTGAGAAACCAATGGCAGAATGGGTAAATTTGACCACACACAGGTAAAACATCAAACTAATTTTATAGTGGGTAACTTTATATCAGTACTGCAAGGAAGGTCTAGAGACAGTGTAGGTAACACCTCAAAGTTGTTTCTTTCTAGTGCAAGGAAAGTGTAACATTTATGTTGGCTACATCTCTCACTGATTAAGTATTGCACAGGGTCGGGGGGGAGTCACCTTATATTCTTTGTGAGTCTAAGGGTATCAGCAGTCTGAGGGCATATTCCTGACAAAGAAATACAGGTGCTAACTCTTTAGAGTGAAACGTTGGGTAGTAAAGAAAAGGGTAAAGCAACCTGAAGGAGTATGGATGGAGCACTGACATCTGCTGAAGTGAATTACATACCTAACATGCATATCTGAAACAAATCCCATTTGGTCATGATATAGTATCCTTTTTATAGATTGTTAAACTTATTAAGGCAGGAAGCGTTTTGTATCCAGCTTAGCTCTTCTTGCTCAAGATTGCTTTGGTTATGCAGTATTTTTAAAGTTCCATATGAATTTTACAATAGTTTTTTTTTCTTTTTCTTTTTCTGTAAAATGCCTTTGGAATTTCGATACAAATTGTTTTGAGTCTGTAGATCACTTTGAGTTATATGGGCATTTTAACAATATTAATTCTTCAAATCCATGAACAGAGAATTTATTTCCATTTATTTGTGTCTTCTTCAATTTCTTTTATTAATGTCTTGTAGTTTTCCATATACAGGTTTTTCACCTCCTTGGTTACATTTCTTCCTTGGTATTTTATTTTTTTGACCCAACAGTAAATGAGATTGTTTTCTTAATTTCTCTGACATATTTTGTTATTGATGTGTATAAATGCAACAGATTTTTGTGTATTGCTTTTGTACCCTGAAACTTTACTGAATTTGTTTATTAGTTCCAACAGTTTTTTTAATGGAATCTTTAGGATTTTCTATATACAGTTGACTTGAGCTACAGGGGGTTTGAACTGCATGAGTCCACTTATCCATGGATGTTTTTCCAGTGGTAAATACTATAGTATTACACAATCCGAAATTGGTTGAATTTGTGGATGTAGAACCGTGGATACTAAGGAACCGCATATTCGGAGGGCTGACTACTAGTTATATGCAGATTTTTGACTGTGTGGAGGGTCAGCACACTTAAGTCACACATTGTTCAAGGGTTGACTCTATAATATCATGTCATCTGCAAATTGTTGTGGTTTTACTTCTTCCTTTCCAATTTGGATGTCTTTGATTTTTTTCTTGCCTAATTTCCCTGGCTAGGACTTCCAATGCTGTGTTGAATAAAAGTGGTGAGAATGGGCATCTTTGTCTTGTTCTTGATCTTAGAGGAAAAACTGTTTTTCACCATTGAGTGTGATGTTAGTAATGGGTTTGACATATATGGTATTTATAATGCTGAGGTATATTTATTCTCTACCCAATTTTTTTAGAATTTTAATCATGAAAGGATATTGAATTTTGTCAAATAGTTCCTCTGAATCTATTGAGATGGTCATGTGATTTTCACCCTTTATCCTATTAATGTGGTACATCACATTTATTAATTTGTGTATGTTGAACCACACTTGCATTCCAGGGATAAATGCTACTTGATTATGGCATATACTATTTTTAATGTACTAGTGTATTCAGTTGGATAGTATTTTGTTGAGGGTTTTTGCATCTATATTAAGGGACAAAAGGGATATTGGTTTATACTTTTCTTATAGTATCCTTGTCTGGCTTTGCTTGCCTTGTCATTCTCTTCAATTTTTTGAAAGAATTTGTGGAGTATTGTCATTAATTCTTCTTTAAATATTTGGTAGACTTCACCAGGGAAGCCATTTGGTCTGGACTTTTTATGCTGGGAGGAATCTGATTACTGACTCAATCATCTTTGTTGTTATTGGACTGTTCCAATTTTCTATTTCTTCATGACTCAGTTTTAGTAGGTTGTATCTTTCTAGGAGTTAATCCATTTAAAAACATTATCCAATTTGTAGGCATATAATTGTTCATAGTAGTCTCTTATGGTTTTATGTATTTCAGTGGTATTTGTTGTAATTTCTCCTCTTTTATTTCTGATTTTATTTGTCTTCTCTCTTTTTTCTTAGTTAATCTAGCTAAAACTTTGTGAATTTTGTTTATCTTTCAAAAAATCAACTCAGTTTCATTAACTTCTACTATTCTTCTTCTAGTGCCTATTTCATTTATTTGTGCTCTAATCTTTATTATTTCCTTCCTTCAGCTAGCTTTGCTTTTAGTTTCTTCATATTTTTCTAGTTCCTTGGTGCATAAAATTTAGGTTCATTATTTTTTTTTTATTTTTTTAATTTTGTTCTTTTTTTAAAATTAATTAATTTATTTATGGCTGTGTTGGGTCTTCATTTCTGTGCGAGGGCTTTCTCTAGGTATGGCGAGTGGGGCCTACTCTTCATCACGGTGCGTGGGCCTCTCACTGTTGTGGCCTCTCTTGTTGTAGAGCACAGGCTCCAGATGCACAGGCTCAGTAGTTGTGGCTCATGGGCCAGTTGCTCCACGGCATGTGGGATCTTCCCAGACCAGGGATCGAACCCGTGTCCCCTGCATTGGCAGGCAGATTCTCAACCACTGCGCCACCAGGGAAGCCCTAGGTTCATTATTTAAGATCATTCTTTTTTTTTTTTTTAACATCTTTATTGAAGTATAATTACTTTACAATGGTGTGTTAGTTTCTGCTTTAAAACAAAGTGAATCAGTTATACATATACATATGTTCCCATATCTCTTCCCTCTTGCATCTCCCTCCCTCCCACCCTCCCTATCCCACTCCTCTAGGTGGTCACAAAGCACCGAGCTGATCTCCCTGTGCTATGCGGCTGCTTCCCACTAGCTATCTATTTTACATTTGGTAGTGTATATATGTCCATGACATTCTCTCACCCTGTCACATCTCACCCCTCCCCCTCCCCATATCCTCAAGTCCATTCTTTAGTAGGTCTGTGTCTTTATTCCCATCTTGCCACTAGGTTCTTCATGACCTTTTTTTTTTTTTTTCCTTAGATTCCATATATATGTGTTAGCATACTGTATTTGTTTTTCTCTTTCTGACTTACTTCACTCTGTATGACAGACTCTAACTCCATCCACCTCATTACAAATACCTCCATTTCATTTCTTTTTATGGCTGAGTAATATTCCATTGTATATATGTGCCACATCTTCTTTATCCATTCATCCGATGATGGACACTTAGGTTGCTTCAATGTCCTGGCTATTGTAAATAGAGCTGCAATGAACATTTTGGTACATGACTTTTTGAATTATGGTTTTCTCAGGGTATATGCCCAGTAGTGGGATTGCTGGGTCGTATGGTAGTTCTATTTTTAGTTTTTTAAGGAACCTCCATACTGTTCTCCATAGTGTCTGTATCAATTTACATTCCCACCAACAGTGCAAGAGTGTTCCCTTTTCTCCACACCCTCTCCATCATTTACTGTTTGTAGATATTTTGATGATGGCCATTCTGACCGGTGTGAGATGATATCTCATTGTAGTTTTGATTTGCATTTCTCTAATGATTAATGATGTTGAGCATTCTTTCATGTGTCTGTTGGCCATCTGTATATCTTCTTTGGAGAAAGATCATTCTTTTTTCTTAATGTAGACTTAATCACTACAAACTTCCTTAGGACTGCTTTTACTGCATCTCATAAATTTTGGTATGCTGTATTTTCATCTTTGACTCAAGATTTTTTTTTAATTTCTTCCTTGACCCATTGGTTCTTTAGAATTGTGTTATTTTATAGTTTCCACATATTCGTGAATTTTCCAATTTTCCTTTTGTTAATTAATTTCTAGTTTCATGCCAATGTGGTCAAAAAAGATATTTGATATGATTTCATTCCTAAATTTGTTAAAACTTGTTTTGTGGCTTAACATATGATCTGTCTTGGAGAATATTCCATGTGTCCTTGAGAAAAGTATGTATACTGCTGCTGTTAGATAGAATGTTATGTATATGTCTGTTTGGTCTCTAGTGTTGTTAAACTCCACTGTTATCATATTGATTTTCTGTCTGGATGATCTATTCACGGTTTAGAGTTGAGTATTAAAGTACCCTAGTATTATTTATTGTATTGCTGTCTATTTCTTTTAAACTTTGGTTCATATATTTAGGTAGCCTGATGCTGGATGCATATATAATTGCAAATGTTATATACTTTTGACCCATTGACCACTTTATCACTATATAGGGTCCTTCTTTGTCTCTTTGACGATTTTTGACTTAAAGTCTATTTTGTCTGATATAAGTATAGCCATCCCTGCTCACCTTTGGTTAGCATTTGTATGGAATATTTTTTTTTTATCCTATCACTTTAAGCCTGTATGTGCTCTTAAAGCTAATGTGAGCTTCTTTTAGGCAGCATATAGATGGGTCTCTTATAGAGAGCCAATCCATGTCATATGATTGGAAATTTAATCAATTTGCATTTAAAGGAATTGTTGATAGGTAAGGACTTACTATTACAATTTTGTTAATTCTTTTCTGACTCTTTTGTAGTTCCTTTGTTCCTTTCTTATTCTCTTGCTGTCTTCCTTCGTTATTTAGTGATTTTTATAGTGGTGTGCTTTGATTTCTTTCTCTTTATCTTTTGTGTATTTACTACAGACTTTTTCTTTGTGATTACCATGCAAGTTACATAAAATTTCTTATATTCATAACAGTTTATTTTGAGATAACAACGTAACTCCAATTGCATTCCAAACTCAATAGTTTTTCTCTATTCCAAACATTTTATGATATTGAAATCACAATGCATGTATTTTCATATTGTGTAACCATCAACAAGCTATCATATGCAGAGTTAATTTTTATCTTTTGTATTTTTAAGTTTTATACTAGAGTTAAAATTGATTTGCACACCGTTACAGTATTAGAGTATTTTGACTTTCACTATATACTTACTTTTACCAGTGAGTTTTAAACTTTCATGTTTTCTTGTTAGTTTCCTTGTATGTGATGAGCTGTTTCTTCTGCTGTTCTCAAAATTGTCTCTTTGCTATTAAATTTTGAAAATTTGGTAATACTGTATCTTAGTGAAGACATTTTAATGTTCAATTTATTTGAATTTTTTTTGGTTTTCATGAATCTGGATGTTAATTTCCTTCCCTAGATTTAAGAAGTCTCCTGTCATTATTTCTTTAAATAAAATTTCTTCTCCTTTTTCTTTCTCTGCTCCTTTTGGGAATTTCCAAAATGCATGTATCAGTTCACTTGTTGGTGTACCATAAGTCCTATAGGCTTTCTTTAACTCTTTTACTTTCTTTTCCTTTTTGTTCTTCCAACTTAATAATTTCAAATAATTTATCTTCTGATTTGCTGATATTTTTCTTTTTCTCTATTAAGTCTACTATTGAAGCTCTCTCTTTTTTTTTTTTTTAGTTCATTCATTGTATTCTTCAGCTTCAGAATTTCTGTTTTATTATTTTTACTGTTTCTTTTTTACAATTTATTTTATTTTATTATTTATTTAGGCCACACTGTGTGGCACATGGGATCTTAGTTCCCTGACCAGAGATTGAACCTGTGCCTCCTGCAGTGGAAGCTTGGAGTCCCAACCACTGAACCACCAGGGAATTCCTTATTTTTATAATTTATATCTCTTTGTTAAATTTCTCATTTTGTTCATGTATTATTTTCTTAATATCATTTGGGTGTGTATGTGTGTTATCTTGTAGCATTGAGCTTATTCAAGATCATTATTTCAAATTCTTTGTTAGAAAAGTCATAAATCTCCATTTTGGGAGATCAGCCTTGTGAGCTTTATTTTGTTCTTTTGGTGGTGTCATATTTCCTTGATTTTTCATATTCCTTGAAGGCTTGCTTTGTTGTTTTCACATTTGAAGAAGCTATCATCTACTCTGGACTCTTTTTTTTTTTTTTTTTTGACTGGCTTCAGGAGAGAAAGATTTCAAAAATCTGCCTGATTAGAAATTGGGGAGAGAGTGTCTTTTAGAAATTTTCTATGGATACGTCTTCTTGTTTCCTCTTTGGGAAGAAGTTTCAGAATTTTATGTCTATACTTAATCTCACAAAGCCAGTCCAGGTGCTGATAGCTTTATAGTCTATTTTTCCTAGGGCAGTGCCCTGAAATGCTTTTTTCCATCTTCTTCCAATTTAGCAGAGTTAAATCAGCTGCTGATATTCATTTACTGTCTGCTGGGGCTCATATGAACCACCTGTGGAAGATCATGCACTGTCTGAGGGGTCCACAGGTGAGGCAATCTATGGGGTTTATTTGTGGGACCCATAGTGGGTCACTGAGATTAATGTCCTGGTTACTGTGAGTCCTTGACACTTTTTTCTACTTTTAGGGGTCTCCAGACTATCCAGTCATGTCAATCCCCTCAGTGTTTTGTGTGAGGCAAGACAGAAGTGAGCCTCTTAGTTTGTGTATCACAAGGTTGGAGAAGTGGGGTGCTCATTTTATTCTCACTTTCTCCCATGGGAGAAATTGCAGGCTGACAGGGCTTTCTCTTGGCACTGAGCTGTGCCCCTTTGGGAGTGAAGTGATTCAAATAAAGTGAAACTGTTCTTTTTGCCTTATTTAACCCATCTTTTCTTGGATTTTTTTTTCTCCACCCAGTTGCCAGAACCTCTTAGTTGTATTCCTCAGCTCCAATAAAAATATTCTCATTTATGAGTGATTGTTAAAATTGATGATTCAGTGAGGGTTTGGGAGATGGAATAGGAACCCCCTATTCCACCATCTTGCTGACATCAATTCCTCCATCTGGTTTTAGTATGTCAAATGTAAAATCTTCATTATGATTCAGTTAAAATGTTTTCTATTTTTTATGTTTATTTCTTCATTGACCTGTGAATTATTTAAAAGTGTCCTGTTCAATAGACAAGTCCTTGGGGGGGTTTTCTAGGCATATAATTGCTATATATTTTTATTTAAAATACTGTGGTCAAAATACTTAGAATAATTTAATCTTTTGTAATTTTTTGAGGCTTTCTTTTTTGGCCCAGAATAGGGTTTGGTTGGTAAGTGTTCCATTTTCCCTAAAAAAAAAGAAAAGTGAGTTCTGTCATTGGATGTGGCATTGTCTTTATAGCAATTAGCTCAAATTTAACTGAGTAGTGGTTTTTTTTCCTGCTTATTCTCTCATTTATTGAGAGAAAGACATAAAAATATCCAACTCTGATTGTAGATTTATCTACTTATTGTGATATTTTTCTGATCAATTGACGCTTTGTCTTTAGGAAATGTTTCTCTTTATCTCCCCTAATACCTCTTGTCTTGATGTCTACTTTGTTAGATACATAGTATAGTTAAACTATATTGCTTATGGTCAGGGCTTGCAAGATTTATCTTTTTTTTCATCTTTTTAGTTTCAATCTTTCTGTGTTCTTGTATTTAAAGTGTTTTTCCTTTAAGCATTGTATAGTAGGGTTTTAAATTTTAATCCATTCTCATAGTTCCATTCTTTTATTTAGAGTATTTGTTCCAATTAATCTTAATTTAATTATTAATTTACTTGGATTTTTATCATTAACTCACTAGTAATCTACATTTGGCCTACTTCTTTTATGTTCCTTTTCCCCTTTCTTCTTGTTTATTTTTAATAGGCTTTTTAATGTTCCATTTTTTTCATTTCTGTAATCTGTTATAGAAATATATCATTATTCTTTTATGGTAACTTTAGAAATTATAACACTATCCTTGACTTATTACACTCTAATACATTATAAACTTTTATAATTTCCTTGATAGTGCTAGAAGTTTAGAACTTTTAAGCCCCATTCTTTCTTCTTCATGTCTTTGTGGCTGCTTAAAATGTTGTTAATGTCTCTTTCCCTCACTAGAGGTTTTCTGCCTGGGAAATACTGAAATGAGGACAAGTAAAATAACCTCACACATAGGGTTGCCAAATGTCCACAGAGAGAAGAGAATCAGCTGGTAATCATCAGCTTATCTGGAAAAATTTCTTTTCTTTCTGGAATTTTAGTTTATTTAATAATTCTTCTTGCTCATAGAGATCACTGAAATCTTTCAAAAGCTGAGCTGTAATTTATCCAGTTACATTTAGTTGTGATAGTGAGAGAGATGAACTCCTGGGATCTTCTACATCTTTTTGGGAGATGGAAGTCCTTTTTTTTTTTTTTTCTGTTTTAAAACCATGAAACAAGTAAGTCAATATCCAATATAAATTTATCTATTTTATAAATTTATATTTTATGCTAATGAGGATTTAGATGAAAATGCACAGAGGTTTTAAGCTAGGATTCAAATACCAGTACCTTTAGTGGGGATATTATAAAGAACAATAGTTGCCTTAAAATCCCACACTATCTATGTTACTGCTTTTAAAGCAAATCACTTTTACTATTAGTAAACATATCAAATCCAGTGAGTATGAGTGTACAATGCATTTGATTTTGCACATCAGAAAATTGCATTTTCAAAATAAACTTAAGATAGCTAAAACATAGTAGTGCTCCTTGACTCCAAAATTGTTGAACAGGTTCCAGTAATCAGTAATGTGGTCTATAGGCTCTCAAATGAAAAGGACTGGAAAACTGGTTTATTTTATTTCTTTGTTAATTGAACTATAGCTGATTTACACTATTATATTAGCTTCAAATGTAGAACAGAGTGATTCAGTATTTTTAAAGATTATATTCTATTTAAAGTTTTTATAAAATATTGGCTATATTCCCTGTTCTATACAATATATACTTGTAACAGCAGAAACTAACACGACATTGTAAAGCAATTATACTCCAACAAAGATGTTGAATAAATGTATACTTGTAGCTTATTTATTTTATACTTCGCATCTTAAACAACTTACCCCTATTTTGTCCCTCTCACTTCCTTCTCCGCATTGGTAACCATTAGTTTGTTCTCTATATATGTGAGTTTGTTTTTGTTTTGTTATATTCATTTGTTTTTAGAATCCACATATAATTAATAACATACAACATTTGTCTTTCTCTGTTTGACTTACTTAACTAAGAATAATACCCTCCAGGTCCATTCATGTTGCTGCAAATGGCAAAATTCCATTCTTTTTTATGGCTGAGTAATATTCCATTGTATCCACATATACAACATCTTCTTTACTCATTAGTATGTTGATGGACACTTAGGGTGCTTCCAATCTTGTTTATTCTAAATCATGCTGCTATGAACATTGGGGTACATTTATCTATTTAAATTAGTCTTTCTGTTTTCTTTGAATATATACCCAGGAGTGAAATTGCTGGATTATATGATAGTTCTGTTTTTAATTTTTCAAGAACCTCCATATTGTTTTCCATAGTGGGTGCACCAAATTACATTCCCATCAACAGTGAAAGAGGGTTCCCTTTTCTCTACATCTTTGCTAATCAATATTATCAAATATTGATTATTTGTTGGTTTTTTGATGATAGCCATTGAGAGAGGTGTGAGGTGATATGTCATCATGGTTTTAATTTGCATATTTCTCTGATGACTAGCAATGTTGAACATCTTTTCTTGTGTTTATTGCCATCTGTATGTCTTTTTTGGAAAACTTTCTATTCAGGTTCTCTAACCATTTTCAAATCTTGTTTTTTTGTTTTGTTTTGTTTTGTTTTTTGATATTGAGGTGTATGAGTTGTTTGTATATTTTGCTTATTAACCCTTAACTGGT
The DNA here is from genome assembly GCF_028021215.1 of Eschrichtius robustus. NCBI lineage: Eukaryota > Metazoa > Chordata > Mammalia > Artiodactyla > Eschrichtiidae > Eschrichtius > Eschrichtius robustus. The sequence goes on along the minus strand of NC_090840.1, from coordinate 32,969,573 downwards.
CATATCATTTGCAAATATTTTCTGATATTCCATAGGTTGTCTTTTCATTTTGCCTGTGATTTTCTTTGCAGTTCAAAAACTTTTAAGTTCAATTAAGATACATTTGGTTTTTTTTTTTTTTTTGCTTTTGTTTCCTTTGTCTGAGGAGACAGATAGAAAAATTACAGCTACTATTTATGTCAAAGAGGGTTCTGCCTATGTTTTCTTCTAAGAATTTTATGTTTTCCAGTCTCACATTTAAGGCTTTAATCCATTTTGAGCTTATTTGTGTATATTATGTGAGAAATGTGTTCTAAATTTATTCTTTTACATATAGCTCTCCAGTTTTCCCAGCACCGCTTATTGAAAACACTGTCTTTTCTCCATTGTATTGTATATTCTTGCCACTTTGTCGTAAATTGACCATAAGTGCATGAGTTTACTTCTTTGCTCTCTATTCTGTTCCATTGATATATGTGTCTGCTTTTTTGACAGAATGATTCTGTTTTGTTTACTGTAGCTTTGTAGTATAGTCTGAACTCATGTATCATGAAACTTCAGCTTTCTTCTTTTCTTGAAGATTGATTTGGCTATTTGGGGTCTTTTGTGGTTTCAAGTAAATTGTAGAATTACTTGTCCTGGTTCTCCGAAAAATATCATAGGTATTTGGATATGGATTGCATTAAACCTGTAGATTGTTTTGGGTAGTATGGACATGTTAACTATATTCACTCTTCCAATCCATGAACATGGGATATCTTTCTATTTCTTTGTATCATCTTCACTTTCCTTCATCAATGTTTAGTAGTTTTCAGAGTATAGGTCTTTCACCTCCTTGGTTAAGTTTATTCCTAGGTATTTTATTCCTTTTGATGCAACTTAAATGGGACTGATTTATTGCTTTTTCTGATCATTTTTAATATATAGGAAAGCAATAGATTTCTGCATATTAATCTTTTGTCCTTCAACTTTTCTGAATTCATTTATTAGTTTTAATAGTTTTTCAATTGAGATTTTAGGGTTTTTTTATATACAGTATCATGTTGTCTGCAAATTTGGTGACAATTTTACCTCTTCCCTTCCTATTTGGATAATTTTCTTGTCTGATTGCTGTGGCTAGTACTTCCAATATGATGGTAAATAGAAATGGCATGAATGGGCATCCTTATTTTGTTCCCGATTTTAGAGGAAAAGCTTCCAACTTCTCACCATTCAGTATAATGCTACTTGGAGGGTTATTATAAATGGCTTTTATCATGTTGAAGTACGTTTCCTCTATACCAACTTTGTTGGGAGCTTTTATCATGAAAGGATGCTGAATTTCATCACATGTTTTTTTTTTTTTGCCTTTATTGAGATGATCATGTGATTTTTACCTTTTGTTTTGTTAATGTGGTGTATCAAGTTGAGTCATTTGCCAATATCAAACCATCATTGTGTCCCTGAAATAAACCCCATTTGATCATAATGTATAATCCTTTTTATATACTGTTGAATTCAGTTTGCTAGTATTCTCTTGAGGACCTTTGCATCTATTTTCATCAAGGATACTGGCCTGTAGTCATTGTTTTTTTTTGTAGTGTCTTTGTCTGGTTTTGGTATCTGGGTGATGTTGGTCTCATAGAAAGATTTGAAAGTGTTTCCTTTTCTTCACTTTTTTGGAATAGTTTGAGAACACATATTCTTTTTTAAATGTTTGGTAGAATTAACTAGTGAAATATCTGGTCCTGGGCTTTTGTTTGTTGGGAGTTTTTTGATTACTGATTCAATTTCTCTGCTAGTGAACAGTGTTCAGATTATCTATTTCTTCCTGATTCAGTCTTGGAAAATTGTATGTTTATAGCAATTTATCCATTTCTTCTAGGTTGTGCAAATTGTTGGTGTACAATTTTTTGTAGTATTCTCTTATGATTGTTTGTATGTCTGTGATATTAGTTGTAACTTCTTTGCTTTCATTTTTAATTTTACTATTTTGGCCCTCTCTTTTTTTCTTGATGAGTCTGGCTATAGGTTTATCAATTTTGTTTATCTTTTCAAAAAACAGTTTTAATTTGATTGATCTTTTCTATTTTTTTGGTCTTTATTATTTTATTTATTCATCTCTGATCTTTATCATTTCCTTGCTTCTGCTGACTTTGGGCTTTGTTTGTTCTTTTTCTTATTCATTTACATGATAAATTGAGATTTATTTTGTTTCTTCAGGCAGGCCTGTATCACTATGAACTTTTCTCTTAGAACTTTGCTGCATCCCATAGAGTTTAAAAGGCTGTGTTTTCATTCTCATTTGTTCTGAGGAATTTTCTGATTTACTATTTGATTTCTTCATTAAATAATTGCTGTTTTAGTAACGTGTAGTTTAGTCTCTGGACGTTTGTGTTTTTTGCATTTTTCTTCCTGTAATTGATTTCTAGTTTCATACTGTGATGTTTAGCAAAAATGCTTGATATTATTTGCATCCTCTTAAATTTCTTGAGACTTGTTTTGTAGCCTAGCAGGTGACCCGTCCTGGAGAATATTCCACGTGTGCTTGAAAAGAATGTAAATTTTCTGTTTTTGGATAGAATGTCCTATAGATATCTAGTAAATCTAACTGATCTAATGTGTTATTCAAGGCTATAGATGACTTTCTGTGTAGATGATCATTCCATTAATGTAAGGAGGGTGTTAAAATGCCCTACTATTATTCTATTATTGTCACTTTCTCCTTTTATGTCTAAGAATATTTGTTTTATATATTTAGGTGCTCCTATATTAGGTGCATATATGTTAATGAATGTTATGCATTTTTTCTGTATTGATCCCTTTATCATTATATAATGCCCTTCTTTTTCTTTTGCTATAGACTTTGTTTTAAAATCTATTTTGTCTGAGTATCGCTACCCAACTTTTTGTCATTTCCATTTGCATAAAATATCTTTCTCCACTCCCTCATTTTCAGTCTGTGTGTCTCTAGTTTGAAGTGAGTCTCCTTTCCTTTTTTAGAAATATCATTTTAGATTACTATGGATAACTGAGTTGTAGTCACAATTATCCCTGCCTGTGGCTGTAAGGGAAAAAACTTGGAATTAATAGATTATAAAGCTTGGACACTATAAACACTGTAACATGCATTGCAAGATGTGAGTATGTGACATTCTTTCTTTTCTTGAGACAAGAGGAGATGTAGTATTCTAGCTAGTTAGGAAGAGACTTACATTGCTTTTTTTCTTGTTGCAAAAATAATAGTTAATTTAAAAGTAAAAATGGAGATAATAATGGTGTTACAGGAACTAGATAAAAGGAAATTAAGAACATCCTTGTTCATTATAATTCCTTTCTCATACCTTAATTCATGAGTCTGCTAGAAAGACACACTCTGATATAGAATTAAATCTGGGGTCCTAAGCTTTTCTCAAAGGGCATGTATTTTTAATTTCTCCAAGATTTTGAGAACTTAGGGTTAAATCAGAAAATGTATGTGTGTCTGTATGGAGGTGAAATGTGTTTTGAGATTATGTAGAGGTTTACTTTTTCTTTGTGGGAAAATTTGACAAACTGCACTAAGCAAGGAATCTTTACTTGTAAGCATGTGTAAAATTTTTTTGAGGTGCTGCATTCTGGCACAGAAAAAGAGTACTTCATCATGTTCTTCTGAAACAGGATCATGAGATGTTCCAACTGAGAAGAACTGACAGCTCCAACAGGAGGGCTTCTTTTTATCCCACCTTCTTGTCAAACCTCCAACTGACAAACACATTACTTTCCTCACAGTTAATTTTTGGACAATGATTTTTGAGTTGGAGATATCAAATACATGAAATAGGAGTATGAATTTTCTACTCACAGCTTAAACATTCATCTCTGAGTACTGCAGTCCTCTAATGTAATAAAATGGTGATATTGTGGCTTACTTTTATCCAGTGCTTATCATGTGCCAGGTTATGCCAGCACTTCATGTATTTCATCTCCTTTAATCTTTATAACAACTTTATCTGATTGCATTTTAGTGAAGATTAGGGTCAGTCATGATGGGTAGGAAACACAAAGAAACAATGGCTTAAACAAGTAGAATTATTTTTCTCACTTAAATGTCCCACAGTAGAAGGTTGTGGTCATCATTAGTGTCCTTTGTTGACATTTATGATCTTCTCCTTCCAGGTACAGCATAATATTATACTTCTCCATGCCCTTGGTGTTAGACATGGCCAAATGACTTGTCTTAAGCAATTAAATATGAGTGGAAGTAATGTGCCATTTCTTGGGAGAAGTCTTAATAACTGGTGCACACTTCACTTTATTCTCTTTCTCTTACCTCTAACAATGATGCTGTAATGTGGTGAAGGCTCCATCATCCTTGGCCTCTGATTTAAGTCATCATGGAGCAGAGCCTTTTGCTGATCCAAGACGGAAGAGTAGAATGAATAGGAAATAAACCTTTCTTATTTTAAGCCTTGTCCTTGCTTGCTCTTGCTGACACAAACATTAGGGGCTGGAATGATGCTCTGTAGTGTCAGAGACCCAGGCTCTATGTGTCTCACTGCTTTAATATGTGTGACTTCTATTCCCATATACACCCCATGATCCAATATGGGTGCTTTAGGTCAGGTCATAATGTTTGATTTACAGTAATGAAAGTATGGAAGGGATTGAGAAAAGTATTCTCTGCTCTTTAAGGATGCTTCTTGAAAACTGCATGCATCACTTCCATTTACAATCCATTTGCTATTACTTACTGATATGGTCACACAAGTGGGGAGGAGAGTTTGAGAAATGTGTGTTGTTTTTTATTTTTTTTTCCCCAAGTGACCATATACTCAGTTGAAAATCAGGTGTATTACTTTAAAGGAAGGGGAGAATCGATAATAAGAGACAACTATCAATCTCTAAAAATGTAGTTCTGACGAACTTCCCCATTTTATAAATGAGAAAACAGGGAACAAGGGAGATTAACTTAGTCAAGATCACACAGCTAATAATTGATGGTACCTGATTAAGAACTTGAGTCACATTACATGAAAGCCTGTGTGTTAATACAATACTATACTACTTTCACTGTTAATCTGTAGAAAATAAACTCCTTTTTAATAGCAAAAAATATTCTATAGGATTCAAATTGATTTGACATTTCTATTTTCTTCCCTGATCCTCAAATTTGGAATAGAAGATCTGACTGTAATTGCCAGTCCTGATACTAACCAGACCAGTTTTTGAAATTCACAGATTAGGAGCAGAAGTAGCTCAGCCAGCTCAATATATCTTCCTCCTTAGTTACATTAATTTTGAAATACTAGTTCCAGGACCAGCTTGTTAGTTATAGATAGGCTTAATGGCTAAGGAAGAATAGAAGCATAAAAAAAATTTTGAGTCTTAGAGATCATATTTTATATATCTATTTAAAATGTAAACTCCACTTCAGAAATAGATAAATTTTAAATAAAAGTTTAAGTTGACTGACTAAATCATTCAATAATTTTTCTACCTTTTTTTAATAGAGTGTGGATGATGTTCATAATCCTTTATAACTCTCTCTCAATATTTCTTATACTAATTCAATTTCTTTCCTATTTATAAGTTATATTTATCAGTGTTTTCCAGATGTAGTAAAGAACTTTTTCTCACTGTTCAGTGAAATAATCAGGAAAACTTTAGTGAAAGATTATATTAAACATACTAATTTATACTAAATGATTTTTAATTACAATTTGAATTACTCTGGCTATAATCCACTCCCTGGACTAAGAATTCTGTTTAAATTTTCAGTATATTATATATATTTAAATATAAAATTATGAAAAGCAGTGAGGGCTTCCCTGGTGATGCAGTTGTTAAGAATCTGCCTGCAAGTGCAGGGGACAAGGGTTCGAGCTCTGGTCTGGGAAGATCCCACATGCCACAAAGCAACTAAGTCCATGCACCACAAACAAATAAATAAATAAAATTTTATGCAGTGACATTATATAAATACAGCTCATTTCTTACTGGAGATCCTGGCTCACTTATGTTATTGTACATAAAAATACATATTGACACTACAGAGGAAAGACAGGAAATATATGCAGAGAGAAAAATTTCTTTTTTCTTAGCTTCTGAAAAGCGATGCTGTCTCAGTAATTATATTTACTAATGTCACAATGTTGTCATTCTCAGAGTAATATAAAGGTTGGTAGAAATTGTTCACCTTTTATATCTTGTCCTTGGTGACACTCTCTGGTCTGGCAGAACATGAAACTCTTTTTTTTTTTTTTTTTTTTTTAGTTGTTTTGTTTGTTTTTTTATACTGCAGGTTCTTATTAGGCATCAATTTTACACACATCAGTGTATACATGTCAATCCCAATCGCCCAATTCAGCAAACCACCATCCCCACCTCACCGCAGTTTTCCCCCCTTGGTGTCCATATGTCCATTCTCTACATCTGTGTCTCAACTTCTGCCCTGCAAACTGGCTCATCTGTACCATTTTTCTAGGTTCCACATACAAGCATTAATATACGATATTTGTTTTTCTCTTTCTGACTTACTTCACTCTGTATGACAGTCTCTAGATCCATCCACGTCTCAACAAATGACTCAATTTTGTTCCTTTTTATGGCTGAGTAATATTCCACTGTATATATGTACCACAACTTCTTTATCCATTCATCTGTTGATGGGCATTTAGATGGCTTCCATGACCTGGCTATTGTAAATAGTGCTGTAATGAACATTCGGGTGCATGTGTCTTTTTGAATTACGGTTTTCTCTGGGTATATGCCCAGTAGTGGGATTGCTGGGTCATATGGTAATTCTATTTTTAGTTTTTTAAGGAACCTCCATATTGTTCTCCATAGTGGCTGTATCAATTTACATTCCCACCAACAGTGCAAGAGGTTTCCCTTTTCTCCACACCCTCTCCAGCATTTGTTGTTTGCAGATTTTCTGATGATGCCCATTCTAACAGGAGTGAGGTGATACCTCATTGTAGTTTTGATTTGCATTTCTCTAATAATTAGTGATGTTGAGCATCTTTTCATGTGCTTTGTGGCCGTCTGTATGTCTTCTTTGGAGAAATGTCTATTTAGGTCTTCTGCCTATTTTTGGATTGGGGTGTTTGTTTCTTTGATATTGAGCTGAATGAGCTGTTTATATATTTTGGAGATTAATCCTTTGTCCGTTGATTCATTTGCAAATATTTTCTCCCATTCTGAGGGTTGTCTTTTCGTCTTGTTTATGATTTCCTTTCCTGTGCAAAAGCTTTGAAGTTTCATTAGGTCCCACTTGTTTATTTTTGTTTTTACTTCCATTACTCTAGGAGGTGGATCAAAAAAGATCTTGCTGTGATTTATGTCAAAGAGTGTTCTTCCTATGTTTTCCTCTAAGAGTTTTATAGTGTCCAGTCTTATATTTAGGTCTCTAATCCATTTTGAGTTTATTTTTGTGTATGGTGTTAGGGAGTATTCTAATTTCATTCTTTTACATGTAGCTGTCCAGTTTTCCCAGCACCACTTATTGAAGAGGCTGTCTTTTCTCCATTGTATATCTTTGACTCCTTTGTCATAGATTAGTTGACCATAGGTGCATGGGTTAATCTCTGGGCTTTCTATCTTGTTCCATTGATCTATGTTTCTGTTTTTGTGCCAGTACCATATTGTCTTGATTACTGTAGCTTTGTAGTATAGTCTGAAGTCAGGGAGTCTGATTCCTCCAGCTCCATTTTTTTGCCTCAAGACTGCTTTGGCTATTCGGGGTCTTTTGTGTCTCCATACAAATTTTAAGCTGATTTGTTCTAGCTCCGTAAAAAATGCCATTGGTAATTTGATAGGGATTGCATTGAATCTGTAGATTGCTTTGGGTAGTATACTCATTTTCACAATGTTGATTCTTCCAATCCAAGAACATGGTATATCTCTCCATCTGTTGGTATCATCTTTAATTTCTTTCATCAGTGTCTTATAGTTTTCTGCATACAGGTCTTTTGTCTCCCTAGGTAGGTTTATTCCTAGGTATTTTATTCTTTTTGTTGCAATGGTAAATGGGAGTGTTTCCATAATTTCTCTTTCAGATTTTTCATCATTAGTGTATAGGAATGCAAGAGATTTCTGTGCATTAATTTTGTATCCTGCAACTTTACCATATGCATTAATTAGCTCTAGCAGTTTTCTGGTGGCAGTTTTAGGATTCTCTATGTATAGTATCATGTCTTCCGCAAACAGTGACAGTTTTACTTCTTCTTTTCCAATTTGTATTCCTTTTATTTCTTTTTCTTCTCTGATTGCCGTGGCTAGGACTTCCAGAACTATGTAGAATAATAGTGTTGAGAGTGGACATCCTTGTCTCGTTCCTGATCTTAGAGGAAATGCTTTCAGTTTTTCACCATTGAGAATGATGTTTGCTGTGGGTTTGTCATATATGGCCTTTATTATGTTGAGGTAGGTTCCCTCTGTGCCCACTATCTGGAGAGTTTTTATCAGAAATGGGTGTTGAATTTTGCCAAAAGCTTTTTCTGCATCTATTGAGATGATCATATGGTTTTTATTCTTCAATTTGTTAATATAGTGTATCACATTGGTTGATTTGCGTATAGTGAAGAATCCTTGCATCCCTGGGATAAATCCCACTTGATCGTGGTGTATGATCCTTTTAATGTGTTGTTGGATTCTGTTTACTAGTATTTTGTTGAGGATTTTTGCATCTATATTCATCAGTGATATTGGTCTGTAATTTTCTTTTTTTGTAGTGTCTTTGTCTGGTTTTGGTATCAGGGTGATGGTGGCCTCATAGAATGAGTTTGGGAGTGTTCCTTCCTCTGCAATTTTTTGGAAGAGTTTGAGAAGGATGGGTGTTAGCTCTTCTCTAAATGTTTGATAGAATTCACCTGTGAAGCCATCTGGTCCTGGACTTTTGTTTGTTGGAATATTTTTAATCACAGTTTCAATTTCATTACTTGTGATTTTTCTGTTCATATTTTCTGTTTCTTCCTGGTTCAGTCTTGGAAGGTTATACCTTTCTAAGAATTTGTCCATTTCTTCCAGGTTGTCCATTTTATTGGCATAAAGTTGCTTGTAGTAGTCTCTTAGGATGCTTTGTATTTCTGCGGTGTCTGTTGTAACTTCTCCTTTTTCATTTCTGATTTTATTGATTTGAGTCCTCTCCCTCTTTTTCTTGATGAGTCTGGCTAATGGCTTATCAATTTTGTTTATCTTCTCAAAGAACCAACTTTTAGTTTTATTGATCTTTGCTATTGTTTTCTTTGTTTCTGTTTTATTTATTTCTGCTCTGATCTTTATGATTTCTTTCCTTCTGCTAACTTTGGGTTTTGTTTGTTCTTCTTTCTCTGGTTTCTTTAGGTGTAAGGTTAGATTGTTTACTTGAGATTTTTCTTGTTTCTTTAGGTAGACTTGTATAGCTATAAACTTCCCTCTTAGAAACGCTTTTGCTGCATCCCATAGGTTTTAGGTCGTCGTGTTTTCATTGTCATTTGTCTCTAGGTATTTTTTAATTTCCTCTTTGATTTCTTCAGTGATCTCTTGGTTATTTAGTAACGTATTGTTTAGCCTCCATGTGTTTGTCTTTTTTACGTTTTTTTTCCCTGTAATTCATTTCTAATCTCATAGCGTTGTGGTCAGAAAAGATGCTTGATATGATTTCAATTTTCTTAAATCTACTGAGGCTTGATTTGTGACCCAAGATGTGATCTATCCTGGAGAATGTTCTGTGTGCACTTGAGAAGAACGTGTAATCTGTTGTTTTTGGATGGAATGTCCTATATATATCAATTAAAACTATCTGGTCTATTGTGTCATTTAAAGCTTCTGTTTCCTTATTTATTTTCATTTTGGATGATCTGTCCATTGGTGTAAGTGAGGTGTTAAAATCCCCCACTATTTTTGTGTTACTGTCAATTTCCTCTTTTATAGCTGTTAGCAGTTGCCTTATGTATTGAGGTGCTCCTATGTTGGGTGCATATATATTTATAATTGTTATATCTTCTTCTTGGATTGATCCCTGGATCATTATGTAGTGTCCTTCCTTGTCTCTTGTAACATTCTTTATTTTAAAGTCTATTTTATCTGATATGAGTATCAGCTTTCTTTTGATTTGCATTTGCATGGAATATCTTTTTCCATCCCCTCACTTTCAGTCTGTATGTGTCCCTAGGTCTCAAGTGGGTCTCTTGTAGACAGCATATATATGGGTCTTGTTTTTGTATCCATTCAGCCAGTCTATGTCTTTTGGTTGGGGCATTTAATCCATTCACGTTTAAGGTAATTATCGATATGTATGTTCCTATGACCATTTTCTTAATTGTTTTGGGTTTGTTTTTGTAGGTCCTTTTCTTCTCTTGTGTTTCCCACTTAGAGAAGTTCCTTTAGCATTTGTTGTAGAGCTGGTTTGGTGGTGCTGAATTCTTTTAGCTTTTGCTTGTCTGTAAAGCTTTTGATTTCTCCATCAAATCTAAATGAGATCCTTGCCGGGTAGAGTAATCTTGGTTGTAGGTTCTTCCCTTTCATCACTTTAAGTATATCATGCCACTCCCTTCTGGCTTGCAGAGTTTCTGCTGAGAAATCAGCTGTTAACCTTATGGGAGTTCCCTTGTATGTTATTTGTCGTATTTCCCTTGCTGCTTTCAATAATTTTTCTTTGTCTTTAATTTTTGCCACTTTGATTACTATGTGTCTCAGCGTGTTTCTCCTTGGGTTTATTCTGTATGGGACTCTCTGTGCTTCCTGGACATGGGTGGCTCTTTCCTTTCCCATGTTAGGGAAGTTTTCGACTATAATCTCTTCAAATATTTTCTCTGGTCCTTTCTCTCTCTCTTCTCCTTCTGGGACCCCTATAATGCAAATGTTGTTGCGTTTAATGTTGTCCCAGAGGTCTCTTAGGCTGTCTTCATTTCTTTTCATTCTTTTTTCTTTAGTCTGTTCTGCAGCAGTGAATTCCACCATTCTGTCTTCCAGGTCACTTATCCGTTCTTCTGCCTCAGTGATTCTGCTATTGATTCCTTCTAGTGCAGTTTTCATTTCAGTTATTGTATTGGTCATCTCTGTTTGTTTGTTCTTTAATTCTTCTAGGTCTTTTAATCATTTCTTGCATCTTCTCAGTCTTTGCCTCCATTCTTATTCTGAGGTCCTGGATCATCTTCACTATCATTATTCTGAATTCTTTTTCTGGAAGGTTGCCTATCTCCACTTCATTTAGTTGTTTTTCTGCGGTTTTTTCTTGTTCCTTCATCTGGTACATAGCCCTCTGCCTTTTCATCTTCTCTATCTTTCTGTAACTGTGGTTTTTGGTCCACAGGCTGCAGGATTGTAGTTTTTATTGCTTCTGTTGTCTGCCCTCTGGTGGTTGAGGCTATCTAAGAGGCTTGATCGAACATGAAACTCTTAATCAAATAGTCAGTGACTGTACAGTGTAAGTTGATTTATGATGTTAGAAGTTACATGAATTCCTCAGCTCAGCCAATTACAAAGTGGTTTCGTTTAATCTTAATTCACAGGAATATGTCTACAGCTTGGGCTAATATTTATGGCACATTTCCTGATGCAGCAGCCATCAGAGGTCTTTTGTTTGTGGGAGTATTGTGTTGGCAGTCTAGAATTCCAGAGCAGATATCAATCAATAGGGAAATAATTTAGGAAGTGCCAATGAACTAAGGAGCTGTCATGCTGCGATTTCTTCTTTAAGTACAGTTCAGTGTTCACTCTGATATGTACTGAGGAATATAAAGTATATCAAGAAACAAAAGGAGTACATAACTCACTTTAATTCTTGTGGAATAGGTAAAATGAATTCTCCCAGGAGACGTATCATTGACATATAATGTTTTAACCAAAATTCCAATCTTTGTGTTCAAACTAACTTGTATCTTCATTTGCATCAAACATCAAGTATAATTTGATAAGGAACATAGGACTTTAAAATAATTCTGTAAATTCAGAAATGAACAAATTCTTCACTTAAGAAATTGGAGTAATTGTATACATCTGTATGGTATTTAATAGTACCAAAACTAGAGTAACCAAGCCTTTTTTTCAACCTTTCTTTTCTTACCATGCATAATACCTTATTTTATTTACTCATCACAAAACTCTATATGAGAAGTAGGTTTACAAAAGATAATATTCTTTCTTTTCTCTAATATGAAAACTGCATCTCAGAGAGATTATGTGGCGAAAATAACGTTCAAAACCAAAACTTCAAATTTCTAAATTCATGAGAAGTTCATGGTCTCCAAAATATATAATAATAGTGCCTAAGGGCATGCAAACAAAACTGTGAAGAAAGAAAACTGCAAGCATGTTTTACATTCCCTCTTTTCCTGTCTGTGTCCGTCTCCTTTCTTTTACTATCTTTACTCACTATTTTCTTCCTTCTAAATAAAACTTATGTGCCATGACACCCGGATTCTGAGAAGCTAAAAATGAGTTAAATAATCTGAAAAATTATTTTGTGTATTTTGTTTACATTAGATTAGATGCACAGCTTCCATAGTTATCTACATTTTAAAAAAGCATCCTAGACTACATTCTATACGTCATATTAATCCAAAGGTATGAATGATGATGGAAGAAATTGCATATCTTGTAGCTAATGAGTTCTCCAATAATTTTTTCAAGTTAATTTTCACCAGTATACTTACATGGTCTAGCATTTCCATTCTTAAATAAACCTCTTTTGATATCCTGTCTTTCTACAGTGGAGTTACTATAGTCACTGCATCCACTTAATTACTTCATATTCTCTCTTCAGCCTATTCCATTCTGGCTTCTGCTCCATCACACCAATGGGACAACACTTGTCAATGTCATGATATCCATGTTGCTAAATCCAATGGTCAATTTATTTATCTGTCCTTCTTTTATCAGTATTTGACTCAACGAACCAGTTCCTCCTTGAAAGAATTTCTTATCTTGGCTTTTATGATCTAATCCCTTTTTCTAGGCTTTTTGATGATCTCTCTTCCTTTATTTAATCTTTATTCTATTGTCTCTTCTTATATATATGAGAAAAGAATACACATATATTCTCAAGGTTTGGATTCATTCATCATTGGATCAAGTAATTCATTTCTATGCCTTTGAATATCCTTTTATGTACTTATGACTCCAAAATCTATATTTCCATTCATGATCTTTCCTTGTACACCAGATTAATGTTTAACTTCCTACTGAACATTGTCACATGATTGCATGCTACCTTCATTCTTTCCTGTACCAAATGAATGATCTCTTAATCTCATTATTTCAGGCAAATAATCTAAAAGTTAACTCTGATTCCTCTATTTAACCTATTCTCTTTATCAAAACAATCAACGGGTTCTATTGAGTCTACCTCAAAAACCTATGCCAAATGCTCCTGCTTCTTCCATCAATCTTTTTACTTACATCTAAGCCATGATCATGTTTTATGTGGGCTAAAACAATAGTTTGCTTTAGTCCTCTTGCTTCCACACTACCTTTATATTATGCAATTTTCACACAATACCCTGAATGACTTTCTAAGATAGTAATTAAATCTGTCATTCTCCTCCTTAAGCTTATGCTTATCATTACACTCAGAATTAAATTTTAACTCCTTATTCGGGTTATAAAGCCTTATATGGTCTGCCCCCTGCTATTGTTCTCAACTTTGTGTAATACAATTCTCCACTCTTTCAGGACAGTGTAGTCAGTGTTCTTCTTTCTGCTCTAGAAACATCAAAGTTTAGGTTCTTTGAACAATCTCTTCCTTCGGAATCTGGTTTTCCTCCTGATATTTGAATGGATTGACTCATTCTTGTCATTTAAAACTTTGCCTAAATTTTATAGCTCAGAGAGCTCTTATCTGACTACCAATCTACAGAAACCATCAGTAACTCCACCACATCACCCAGTTTTGTTTTTCAGCATAGCATTCATATTATCTTGATATTATCTGTCTTTTATTTGTTGTCTAATTAATTCACTAATCAGCGTGTATATCTTTTTATTTTATATCCGTCTTCTCATAGTGTGTATGCCCCTAGTAAGCAGGATATGTCCTGCTTTATTCTTTAGGGCATTACTAATGCTTAGTACATAAACATGGATGCTCAAGAAATATTTGTTTAATAAGTAGAGTTAAAATTTTTCCAGATGTTCTCAATCTAGTTGGAGATAGTGATTCATCTTAGGGTTTTTCTTCATCTTATCCTCTTTTTTCTTCTGATGGTTGAGATAATCACTCAACTGAGTGGCCTCTCTCTCTCTCATATATATGTATATTCTCAAGGTTTGACATATATATATATATATATATATATATATATATAGTCTCCATTTCATTCTTTTTATATGTGGCTTGACTGAGACAGTCACTTTCAGCATCCCGACTAGTGAACCTGTTCAAACAGATGTCATTGGGACCTTATTCCTTTTCCATTTGCTTCTCTGTCAGGTGCAGAGTGGAACATAATTATGTCTTCACAGGTTGTTTTGTAACTAATGTGATCTTTCTGATGTTCAATGTGGGTCCTGAATGGATATATACTGAGTATTAATTGACCTATCCTCTTAGTAGCAGTACTATTATTTCTGTTTGTGTAGTAGCACCACATCTTATACTTGATCTTAGATTTGATGAATTCTGATTGGTCTAATTCAATAAATGCTGTGTGGAATATGAATTAGTTCTGAGATGGACAGCTCAGTCAGGATTAACCTCAGGACTTTAGCTGAAAATGCTTGGATATGGGATTTTTGTACCCATTGGATGTGAATAAGAAACTTTAACCTGGTGCCCATTTTGGGACCACAAGGGGCAGCTTCCCAAGAATGAGCCAACAAAGAGAAGTGAGGTGAGAAATAGTTCCTGTTCACTTTGTTTGAACCACAATAATAAATTTCACAAGAAATCAATCATGTTTATAAACTTCTCAGTTATATAAGCCTTTCTTGTTTCCTTTATTGTTAAATTCAGTTGCGATGTGCCGTTTTGTTGAAAGAAACTGAAAATATTGTGTCTTTCCTGGTAAAATAAATCACATTCATTTGAGTGTAAATTACAGTGGCAATCTAACATGGAGGTTACTTTATTAAGAATATTAAATTATATTGATATAAATTATATTAAATCCTATACAATACATTTGTGCTTAAGTGATGTATAAAGTCTCTTCTCCACAAACAAATAAAAGTCCACAACTGACAAAACAACAAATAAAATATTCTTTTGATTCCATTCCTCTTATTTTCTCAAAGACATTGCTTTATCAATCACACCCTTTGAATTATCATTTTCCCTCCTTTACTTATTGACAAGTAGTTGGATTGTTAACCGTATCAAAGATTTTTATGCAAGAAGGACTTTTGGGAGATAAAAATATGATGTTATCAGGAAAGATGTCTGTTCCGACATTTGACACAAAAACTCAGTAGCAAAGAGACTTTGAGTTTTCATTTGAATTTTTACCTATTGAGAGGTGGACTTTATTAATTCCCACCTTATTCTGCTGCCCAATCCTATAATTACTTTGTAGTCATCACTATCTTTCCAGAGTAGTGGAATTTGACAATCTTTTTTTTTTTTTAATTGAAGTATAGCAGATTTACAAAATTGTGTTAGCTTCAGGGGTACAGCAAAGTGATTAATTTATATATTTTTTCAGATTATATTCCGTTATAGGTTATTACAAGATATTGAATATAATTTCCTGTGCTATAGAGTACATTCTTGTCGCTTATCTGTTTTATGTATAGTACTTTGTATCTGTTAATCCCATACTCCTAATTTGTCCCTCTCTCCCTCCCTCTCCCCTTTGGTAACCATAAATTTGTTTTCCAAGTCTGTGAGTCTGTTTCTATTTTGTATATAGATTCATTTGCATTATTTTTAGATTCCACACATAAGTGATATAGTATTTATCTTTCTCTATCTGACTTACTTCAATATGTATAACATTCTCTAGGTCCATCTATGTTGCTGCAAATGGCAATATTTCATTATTTTTTTATGGCTGAGTAATAGTCCACTGTATATGTACAGCAAATCTTCTTAAGCCAATAGTCTGTTGATGAGCACTTGGGTTGCTTCCATGTCTTGGCTATTGTAAATAGTGCTGCTACGAACAATGGGGTGCATGTATCTTTTTAAATTAGATTTTTCATTTTTTTCCAAATATATACTCAGGAGTGGGATTGCTGGATCATATGGTGACTCTATTTTTAGTTTTTTAAAGAACCTACAAGCTGGTTCCATAGTGGCTGCGCCAATTTACATTCCCTCACAGCGTAGAAGGGTTCCACTTTCTCCACACCCTCTCTAGCATTTATTATTTGTAGATTTTTGATGATGGCTATCTGACCTGTGTGAGGTGATACTTCACTGTGGTTTTGATTTGCATTTCTGTGTGAGGTGATACCTCACTGTGGTTTTGATTTGCTGAAAAAACACAAGTGAAAATGATTGGTGCTGAGAGGATGTGAACAGGAGTCAACAATATCTGCCACAACTGCCATATTTTCAGGTTAGTCCCCTCCTATAACTCATTTACCTGCCCAGCAACTTAGATATCTAATAATCATCTCAAACCAACATGCTTAAAAGCCCCCACTGATTTCTATGCCTGAAAACCTGTTCTTGCCTAGAATTCTCCCATTTCTGTAAGTTGAAATTCCATTCCTTTAGTTGCTCAAACTTTGATGCTCCGCTTTCTTTCAGACTCTACATCCAGACTGCTAGCTTATCAGGACTGATTCTCAACACTTCCACTGCCACTGTCATCTCTCACATGGATTATTACAATTGTCTCCTAACTGGTCTTCTGTTTCCATCCTTGCTCTTGCTCTTCTTACAGTCTTTTATCTATAGAACTATCAAGATGATGATTTAACTTTAAATCATACTATGCCAAGGGCTTCTCATCTCACTGAAATTAAAAGCCAAGGTCCTAATAATGACCCACAAAGTCCTAAGTAATTTTACCCTCAGTCACCAAACTGATCTCATATTTGACCACTCTCTTATTTGTTTACTCCACTCTAGCCACACTGTCTCTCTAGCGTTTCCTTAAACATATCAAGCTTGTCCACAGGATTTTACATTGCTGTGTATTCTTTTTGTATTACTTTATACCAGATGGCCACATCACTCACTTCAGGTCACCTCTATTAGTCAATTTTATATTATTAGATAGTTTTCCTTATGGAAAGTTACATAACATGTTCCATCATTTTTTCTCCCTTTAACCTTATTTTCTCCCATCATTACTTTTTATCATAATTTGATAATATAAAAATTTCTATATGAGCAGAGACTTTGTTCTGATATAAGATCTAGAAAGGTTTGTGGCACTGATGAATTGTGAAAAAAAGTTAGAAGAAAAGGAAACGATTTCTAACACTATAAATAAATTTCTTGTCTTTTGTAGTTTTTCAGGTTAATTTATACTTGCCTCAAATTTGAATGCATGAGTGTAAGATATATAAATAAGTCACACATAAAATCATGTCTTCTGTGGTATACCTATAGATTAGATATACATAGAAGAAAATAAAACAGTACAATATGTTTTAAAATTACTTTGGCTTTTTATTTTTATGTTATAATTTATAACTAAGGAAAGATATTCTTTTGAAAGAAAAGGAGAATAGAACTTATTTATTTTTTTATTAAAATATTACTATGTTTTATTAAATATTACTATTAAAATATTACTATGCTAGAAAATTTCTAGAAGATACTCCACTGTGTATTATTCAATCTTTAGTATCTGTTTGGAAAAATAATAGTAAATTTACTAGAAGAAGAGAGTATGCTGCTCAGTTGCTTTTCACAAAAATATAGTAGGCATTACATATAATAGTTTCACAAGATGCTGGAATAAGAAAGAATGTGAAACTGTAGAGAACACATAATAAAAATTTAATGATCATGGTATATCCAGACAATGGAATATTGTTCAATACTAAAAAGAAGTGAGTTATCAAACCATGAGGAGCCATGAAAGAAAAATAAATGCATATTGCTAAGTGAAAGAATCCAATCTGAAAAGTCTACATATTGTATGATTCCAATTATATGACATTATGGAAAAGGTAAAACTATGGAGACAATTAAAAAATCAGTGGTTTCCAGAAGTGGGAGGAGAAGGGAGAGATGAATAGGCAGTGCACAGAGGAGTTTTAGGGCAGTGAATATACGCTGCATAATATTATAATGATGGGTATATGTCATTACATATTTGTCCAAATCCATAGAATGCACAACCCCAGGAGTGAACACTAAGGTAAACCACAGACTTTGGGTAAAATATGTAACATTCTGGTGAGCGATGTCGATAATAAGGGAGGCTATGCACGTGTGAGGACAATGTGTATGTGGGAATCCTCTGTACCTCCCTCTCAATTTTGTTGTAAAACAAAAATGTCTCTAAAAAAATAAAGTCTTTAAAAATTCAGTGATCAGAATTACTGTAATTGGTCTTATTCTATTATATTTCTCTTTACATTTTAGCTTAGTGAGTCTTGGCAGAAAGATGTGTTCTAAAAGAATTTTTCTGATATTTGAGGGAGGTCAGATTTACATTCTTTTGTTAAAATTTTGTTGAGAGAGATTATTTATTGGCATTGTACTAGGTTATTTTGACACAAAGGCTAGTATAAGAGATGACTTGTTTTGCCATTTATTGAAGAATGAAGAAAGTAATAATAACAGTACTTTGCGTTAAGCACTATAGAGGTAGGTATTGAGGGTTCCCTGTGGGGGGTGGGGGCGGATAAAATCACATTGTTACATTGGGAACTGTTTGCCAGAAGAGGATGCTGTGGGGCTCAGTATAGGGTCAGAAAGAGATAAAATGCTGTGCAAAAGTTTCAATGCATAAGCCTGCGATGCCAACTCAGGAAACTCCATTTATTTTTGTTAAGCTGTAGTGAAGAATAAATAAGGGGAAGCAGCAAGAAATATACTGATATGATTATGAAGGGCTTATATATCTAGGTAGGTGTTTGAATTTTATACTAACATTTGTGTATTTTGGGGGGAGGGCTGCACCCCACGGCATGTTTGATCTTAGTTTCTCAACCAGGGATCAAACCCGCGTCCCAAGCAGTGGAAGGGCAGAGTCTTAACCACTGGACTGCCAGGGAAATTCCTAACATTTATGTATTTTTGAAGGAGACTGATACATTTGCATTCTAGAAATATCACTGTAGGAGCAGTTTGGAAGATAGTTGGAGGAGAGGGCATACTGGAGGAAAATTAGGAGAGATTTTTATGATTCAGGAGATACTAATGAATACTGGTCTTACGTCATTGTTAGTGAAATGTCGAAGTATATAATTAACATATTTTAGAAAGATGGAATGTTCAGGGTTTACACTGATTGGATGTGGGGAATCAGCTATAAAGAGGCATCTAGGATAAATTTTATCCTAAGTTAGACAATTTTTTCACTAGTATTACTGTCTACTGTGATTGGAGATAACAGAAGAGAAATGTTTGGGGAGCAGGGAAGGGGAATGGGGTGATAAGATGACAAGTTCAATTGAATGTAATGTGGAATATTCAAGTAAAATGTTTAATAAGCAGTTAGTTATGTATTTCAGGAGCTCATTGGAAATAAGGCTGCTGAGTAAATGTATATTTGTGTGTCATCAGAAAGTTATTGACTGTTGCAAGCTTTGGCTTGGAGAAGCTTACTGTGATATCAGAGCATGTGATACTAGCATTTAATGATGATTACAAGAAGATTAGCTTACAAAAGGATACTGATAATCAGCAGAGGCTAGGCAAATAGAAGACCACCAGGAGAGAATGGGGAGAAAGTTAAAACTGTATGTGTATAAATATGTTTAAAGTTTTTTGCCCTATGATCTGCCTTGCCTGATGTTCTTCTATTGTTGTTGTTGTTGTTCTTTAGAATGTCAAAAGATTTTGAAACTTTAATAACACTTAATGGTAATGAAAAATATAAGGGTAATTTTCTCAGAAGAGTGATTCTTAACATTTTGGGAAATTTGATAATCTGATGATAGATGTGAAGTCTATACCAAAGGAAAAATCTGCATACTGACTGTGTTTGTTAAAGTTTTGGGCTCATTGATTTAGAGAATTTGTCAAAGTTTTGTCAAAGTTTTGGGCTTGTTTGTCAAAGTTTTGGGCTCATTGATTTAGAGAATTGTTTGTCAAAGTTTTGGGCTCATTGATTTAGAGAATTATTTTTTTTTTCCATTCCTATCCCAGAAAAGAGTTCATATTCTTATGGGACAGGCAACAGTATTTATGGTCTTACTCAAGAGAATGTGTTAACTCTTCTGCTCTCTGCCATAATATAGTCAAAAGGGACTTGTACCATCCAGTTTCCCCAGAATATCATTTTGGGATCAGATTAAAAGAAGTGACAGTTATATTGTGACATCTGAGATCCAGTGAGTGTGAGATAAATTCTATGAAAATTCATAGGCTTGACACATCAGTGGAAGTTTTAGGGGTTGAATGATTTGAGGAATGCTGAAACATCCTTCCAATGTAAAGTATAAATGATTGCATCTCACAACTTCCACTAGTAAGAAGGCAGTATAAGGGGGGATAATGTAATATTATAATTGGGAATATGCTTTAACATATTATGGAGGAACAAGGAAAGCTACAGTCTTTAAGTGAGAGTAGAAGAAGAAAGGACTCTGAAATAGGTCCATGCTGTGATGTCAACAACCCTGACATTTGCATCATGCTCTCTGGCAAACCCTATATTATTAGGGGTAACTCTGGTGGGAAAATACGCCATGTGAATTTTATGTCACATTCAACTGGGAGAATTACAGTATAGACCCTAGAATTCTGGAGCTGTGCCATGCCATGGACAGCAGCAAATTCAACACCATTCAAAGAAAAAGTGCCTTGGTAGATATGACACACATGACTAAAGGACATCAAATGACAGTGTTGTCGGAACAGTCCATTATGAGCTGAATTATCTCAGACTAATCATTTCATAAGGGTGTATGAGTGAGGAGCAGGGTCAGGAGAGGAGGAATAGCAGTAGTAAAATTCACAAGCTAGAAGTGAAGTAATACATCTGGGATGGGCATAAGAGGGTCAGAGAGTACATGTAAGTTGCATGAGCAAGTAGCTCAACTCCACTGTCATTTACCACTTGGTTGGATGTACCACTCTCTCAGCTTACACTGGTTTCCTTAAGATCAGCTGATGGAACAGGAAAAAGTCCAAACTTGATTCAGGACTTGGTTAGCTTGGTATATGGATGTGAGCTGAAGACGAACTGCTGCTGCCTTATAGCCCTGCTCAGGTATGGCCTTGAAAGGCAGTAATGAGGAGAAATTCTCCCAATGTGAAGATCTTCAGGTGGTGTACCTGGTCACTCATTTTGTATGAAAAGAGAAATAGCTCATGTTAAGAATATGTATGAGCCATGGAGAATGACTAAGCTGTTGTTCAGAGACCTGGAAAAAAATATTGAAAGATCAGTGACAAAGAAATTTGAAGAGGAGGCATGTGGACGGGCTATGGGGGTGAGAACAAAGAGTCAATATCACCAGAAACAATATATCACAAAATAGGCCCTAACCAATAAATAAAGAATATGATGTGGCTAGCTGATATCAGTCAGACTCTATCTTCAACCATACCTGGTGCCAGCACAATAGGTTTCTGATCAGGGAAGACATGGTAAAAGAGATAGAGCCTATGCGTGGAACAAATTAAGGCTATTGCCACTGCCAACTATACAACCTGACACATATACAACAAACACCCAGGTTGGGCACCTGATACAGCCCCAACCTTCAAGAAAGTCGGCTAGCCAACTTCCAACTTGGATATATGAAATTGATTTATTTTTTATCAAAATTGATATATTTTGGTCACAAGTGTGCCTTTCTTGCACACAGCCTCAGACAACACTTTTAACAAGGACTTTCAGATTATTTGTTGTATAGTCACAGCTTCTCATCTGACAGAATGATGGAACAGCCTTGTTGAAAGCAGAGCTAAGGAGCTAGCTTGGAGAAAATATCCTGCAGAAATGCGACATCATCCTGCAAGACATAGTATATACATTAAATCAATAATCATTATATGAGGCTGTGTCTCCAGTAGGTAAAATACACTGACCCAGGAACCAAGGGGTTGAAGTATGAGTGGCTATGTTCCCCATGATCCACTTGGAGAAATTTATACATCCTGGTCTTACAACTCCAGAATTTGAGACTGCTTCTCAGATCGGGATCCCTGTAGCAGTGAACATATCTAGATTCCCATTAAATTTTAACCTGTGACTGCTACCCAATTACTCTGAGTTCCTCATGGCAAAGATTAGTAGGAAGGAAAGGAGTCACAATTGTGGTAAGGGTAATTGACCCTGAAGGTCAGGAGGAGTAGTTGAGTAATAGGAGCAGAAAAAAGTCCCAAACATTTGAGAACATTTCTGAGGATGAGGGTAATTATAATAGGTAGTAGAGGATGAGGAGGAAGATGATAAATTTAGCTTGGCGGATGTTGTGTTGTACTGCCCAGATTCAGGCACCCATTTCCCAAGTTGCTATGCCTATTGTATACAGATGGTTCACAGCTAAATCTCTCCCAGGAAATTCCTTTGGCTTGCTACACTGAAAGTTCTTCTCCCTTGCTGGAGAAAGCCAGAATCCAATGGCTGGTTGAAGCAGGAGTGCAAAGGCACAGGCCCCTTGCTTTGATTTGGGACAACTCCAAAGCTTCCATTTTCCTAATTTTTCACTCCTTCCCAGATGTTTTTTCTCTAGAGTACTCTCTAACACATTCTTGCACCCAAATCCCCTCACAGCATTTGTTTCCTGAACAACCTTACCTGAGACATTACTCTTGCTGCTTTAAAGCTTTCTCAAAACTTTCTAAAGATACAAAAATAAAATGAACTTTTCAAAAGCAGAATTTCTATACAGCTTTATTAAGAATTAATTGACATGCAATAAACTTCACATATTTCAAATGCACAATTTAATGAGTTTTGACATATGTATATGCCCATGAAACCATGCTCAAAACAACATAGTGAACGTATCCATCATCCCCAAAGATTCCTTGTGCCCCTTTGTAATTCCTACCTTCTATTCCACTCCCCTTGCCACCCCAAAGCAACCGTTGATCTGCAGACTGTCGCTATATATTACTTTGTATTTTCTGGAATTTCATGTAAATTGAATCATACAGTATGCAATCTTCTTTTTTGTCTTGCTTCTTATACTTAGCATAATTATTTTGAGATCCATTCCATGGTACTGCATATATCTATAAATGTATTTCCTTTTTTTAAAAATTATTGATTATCCCATTGATAATGCACAGTTTGTTTTCACTTTCACTCATTGATGAACATCTGGGTTGTTTCCAGTTTGGAGTTATTACAAATAAAGCTGCTATGAACATCCATGTAAAAATATGTGTATAAACATATGTTTTAATTTCCTTTGGGTAATAAAGACTGGATTGGCTGGATCATAGATGAGGTGTATGTTTTTTTTGTTTGTTTGTTTGTATGTTTTGTTTTTTCTCTTTTTGAATTTTATTAATTTTTATACAGCAGGTTCTTATCAGTAATCTATTCTACACATATCAGTGTATATATGTCGATCCCAATCTCCCAATTCATCCCACCGGAGGTGTAAGTTTAATGTTTTGAAACATATCAAATTATTTTCCAAAGTGGTTGTGCCATTTTTCATTTACACTAGTGGTGCATGTGAGTTCAAGTTCCCGTACATTCTCACTAACACTTGATATAATATTTGTTTATTTTATAAATAAATATAATTACTTGTTTATTTTTAAATTTTATGGGAGTATAGTTGATTTATAATGCTCTGTTAGTTTCAGGTGTACAGCATAGTGATTCAGTTATATATATACATATACATATATTTATTCTTTTTCAGATTCTTTTCCCATATAGGTTATTACAAAATATTGAGTAGAATTCCCTGTGCTATACAGTAGGTCCTTGTTGGTTATCCATTTTATATATAGTAGTGTGTGTATGTTAATCCCAAGCTCCTAATTTATCCCTTCCCCTCCTCCACATTTCCCCTTTGGTAACCATAAATTTGTTTTTGAAATTTGTGTGTCTGTTTCTGTTTTGTAAATAAGTTCATTTATACCATTTTTTAAAAATTAGATGCCACTTATGAGTGATATCATATGATATTTGTCTTTGTCTGACTTCACTTAGTATGATAATATTGATGTCCATCCATGTTGCTGTAAATGACATTATTTCCTTCATTTTCGTGGTTGAGTAATGTTCCATTGTATATATGTATCACACTTTATCCATTCCTCTGTTGATGGACATTTAGGTGGCTTCCATGTCCTGGCTATTGTAAATAGTGCTGTACATTGGGGTGCATGCATCTTTTCGAATTATGGTTATCTCCAGATATATGCTCAGGAGTGGGATTGCTGGATCATATGGTAGTTATATTTTTAGTTTTTTAAGGAACCTCCATAGTGGTTGTACAAATTTACATTCCCACCAACAATGTAGGAGGGAGCTTTTTTCTACACACACTCACCAGCATTTATTTTTTGTAGACTTCTTGATGATGGCCATTCTGACTGGTGTGATGTGTTACTACATTGCAGTTTTGATTTCTCTGATATTTAATGATCTAAAGCATATTTTCATGTACTTTTTGGCCATCTGTATGTTTCCTTTGGAGAAATATCTATTTAGAACTGCTGCCCATTTTTTGATTGGGTTGTTTGTTTTTTTGACATAGAGCTGCGTTAGCTGTTCCTATATTTTGGAGATTAACCCCTGATTGGTTGCTTCGTTTGCAAATATTTTCTCCCATTCTGTGGGTTGCCTTTTCATTTTGTTTATGGTTTCTCTTGCTGTGCAAAAGCTTTTAAGTTTAATTAGGTCCTGTTTGTTTATTTTTGTTTTTATTTTCATTACTTTAGGAGGTGGATTGAAAAAGATCTTGCTGCAACTTATGTCAAAGAGTGTTCTGCCTATGTTTTCCTCTAAGATTTTTATAGTGTCTCGTCTTACCTTTAGGTCTTTGATCCATTTTGAGTTTATTTTAGTGTATGCTGTTAAAGAATGTTCTAATTTCATTGTTTTACATGTAGCTGTCCAGTTTTCCCAGGACCATTATTGAAGAGATATTTACTCCATTATATATTCTTGCCAGTCTTTTTAATTTTGACCATTCTAATAGGTATAAAGTGATATTTTATTATGGTTTTAGTTTGCATGTACCTAATAACAAATAATACTAAGGATGTTTTATTGTACTTATTTGTCATCCCTATTATCCTCATTATTAATGGATTCCAGATATGTGAATTCACCTGCTTGTTAAAATTTATTTGTAATCCAAAAAGTCAGTACTTGGGACACTTTAGTGGACATTTAGGGCCATAAGAAAAGTGGCAAAAGGTTTTGAATTGTCACAAGTGTGCTTGCACTAAATCCCAGCTAAGGTGGAAAATGGAAACTATCCTCTGCTGTCTCCTTTCAACTCCAATATAGGAATGACCAGAGGATGGGAATAATAGGTGGCAGTGCAGTGTAGTGCAAGAAGATCCCCAGAGCCACTTGAATGGGGTTTTAATCCCAACTATCGTGTCTGTTAGTGTGGTGACCTCAGGCAAGTCATTTCACACAACTGAATCGTTTCTCTTTTATAAAATAAAGAAAATAGAACATATCAGGATGAATTGTTTTTAGTATTTAACCTTTAATCTGTGTTAGGTGTATATATCTACATCTACATCTATCTATCATCAATTTATCTATACAGTTCCCCTAGAAACAATGATTCAGTATTCTCTAATTCAGTGTTCACTGTGACTTTGTAATGAGAATCAACTGTACTTTCTTTGTTGAAGTATCTGTTCAAATATTTCAACCATATTGAAATTTGATTATGTATTTTCTTAATGTTGAGTTTTGAGAGTTCTAGATACTGTGTTTGTCAGATACATGCTTTGCAAATCTTCTCCACAGAAGACTTTGACATATCTTTTTATTCTCTTTATAGTGTCTTTTGGAGAGGAGGGAATTTTAATTTTTATGAAACTCAATTTATCTATTTGTTCTTTAATTAATTGGGCTTTTTGTGTTGTATATAATAATTCTTTACTAACCTAAAGTTATAAAGATTTTCTCTTAGCCATTTTTATAGTTAGGTTTTATATTTAGGTCTAGTATCCATTTCAAATTAAATTTTGTAGTTGGTGGTGAGTATTCATTCCCATTTATTTATTCTTGGCATACGGGTATCCTTTTTTTTTTTTTTTTTAACACTGTATGTTGGAAAGACTATCCTTTATGTCTTGTATTGCCTTTGCACATTTGTCAAGATTAGTTGTCCATACATATGAGGTTATTTGTGGATGATCTGTTTTATACTATTGCTCCATTTGTCTATCTTGAGGGCAATACAACATGGTCTTGATTAATGTAGCTTTATAGTAATTGAGGTTATTGTCAGTTCCCTTTGTTATTCTCTTTCAAAGTTTCACTGGCTATCCTAGATGCTTTACACTTTCATATAATTTTAGAATCAACTTACCAAATATTACAATAACTAAATTGCTGGAATGTTGACTGGGATGGTATTTAATCTATTGATAAATTTGGGGAGAATTAATATTTTGACAATGTTGAGTTTTTAAACCCATGGGTACCATATACCTTTCTTTTTAGTTAAGTCTTCTCTATCTCAGGAACATTTTGCCTTATTCTGTGTTTAAGTTTCTCACATATTTTCTAAAATTTATCTCTAGTATTTCATAATAACTGTTACCTTTTTCAAAGCAGTATTTAATCCTATAGTTAATGTCTTTCGCATTTTTTTCTGGATAATTTTCCATGTTTGGCATTTTTAGGATGTGAATCAGTGATGGGCTTAGTTAAATTAATGTAATAAATAACTACAAACAGGAATGTTTATAAATTTTAGTTATTTTAGAATAATTGGACAGATATCACTTATTATTCTTATTCTATTCTACATAGGTGATAAATAAATTGAATAAGACAAAAATATTTAAGAGTTAAAAATGTTTTATGTGAATTTTTATACAATAATAATTAGTGGACACAAAGTGTTTGCAATCACTCTATTCCCTTTTCTTGAAATAATCTTCATTTTAATCCAATCGCTTTTATTTTGATACATTCTCAGTATTTGCTCTAAATATGGAAGCAATTAAACATTAAAAATTTTGTTCCCCAATTTATCATTAAAAGTATTTTGAACACAACTTTTTATAAATTATCAACCTTAAAAGGTGATTTTCTTTGGCATTAAGAAAGCATATACGTAGCCTAAAGGCATAGGTTTTTGAAATCAGAGCAATCTGAATTTGAATACTGATTCTACCACTCATTACATGCTTGAGACTTGGGAAAATTACACTCTCTGGGCTTTAATTTCTTCATCTATAACATATGCCTGACATAAAATATTTATTTAATTTTTTAGATAATTATAATACAGTTAAATACTTTGTCATTATATCCTTACTTCTTTCACTCCCAGGTTAAGAATAGATGCTCTGTACTAACATGGTATTTTGTGCATCCTCCTATAATACCATGTACTGATACTACATATTAATTGTTTAGCATTTTTTGTCATTATTTGACACAAAAGAATTAATTCATCATTAAGGAGAATGTTTCTTCTCTCCTCTGATGATTCCTTCCAAGAGGACCCTGAATTGCTACCCCATTCCTGGTCCTTTTTCTGAACTCATGATACTGAGCTCAGTTCCTACCTTGTTCCTCTTGGAGGGGTGAATGCCTTCTGAGAGCGCACATTGTCTGCTCTCCCAAGAAACGGGATCATCTATGTAGAGGCCTAGTCCAGAGCTCTATGATCAGATTGTTATATCTGTCTGGCTCTAAGGTTCAGTGTTATGCATTAGGAGGACACATTTGCCCCTCACATTAAGCTATATCCTCCAACCTTCGGTTGTCATTTTTTTAAAGTTTAGTTTTGACCCTAAAGATTAAAAAAAAAGAAGAAAAAGAAAAAAGGTATATCAGGAACCATTTTGCTTCTTGCACAAACACATCGTTTTCTTTTAGAAGTATAGATGCAGAATTATAACTTTACCTTGATTTACATTAAGCTAAAACCTATCTTTTTCTTTTAATCTTCAAAACCTTAAAGAAGGTAATATAATTTTCATTATGGAATTGAAATTCAAGCCTAAATTGGTAGAATTATATGCTTTACTGTCACTCTAGTTAAATGTTTGTTAAAAAAATTGGAATTCAGGAAAAAAGTATCTCTGATTCTGTATGCTCTTATGTACTACTACAGAAATAATTGAAAAATCTTATGTTTCCTTCGAGCCACAGACTTGATGATCTTGAGTATTTTATTTCCTGAATCAATTTCAAATGGTGTCAGCCTAGATACTCATTTTCAAAGGATATAGAAAACTGAGGCACTTATTTATATAATTCAGTACAAAATTCCATAAGATCATGGAAATAAGATTCTATGACCAGAATTATATGGATAATAGATGCAAATCTCACTTGTAGTTATGTATGTTAGTGACTAAGGCAGCTGAAATAACTAGTGGACTAGGTATAGTCTGTTTAATTTAGTCGTATAGATAAATGAAACCAATATTTGTTGTTCCAGTTAATATGGTTATCTAACTGATCAAATTGGCACAATTTGATCTGCACTAA
Organism: Eschrichtius robustus; assembly: GCF_028021215.1. Taxonomy (NCBI): domain Eukaryota; kingdom Metazoa; phylum Chordata; class Mammalia; order Artiodactyla; family Eschrichtiidae; genus Eschrichtius; species Eschrichtius robustus. The sequence continues at coordinate 32,940,963 of NC_090840.1, read as the reverse complement.
TAGAACTAGTGCATGTTGGGAGCTACCAGTAATGTGCTTGCATTAAAATAATGTGGATGTTCATTCTGGGTTCAGTATTTCAAATAAATTACTATCTTTAGCAGCCAAGGAAAAGCATATGTGCATTTCTCTATGAAGATCCATTGGGTCATATGATTCATTTTTTTTTTTTTTTTGGTTGTTTTTCTTTTGACTGCTTTGGAATTTTGATAATTTTGGGTAATTGATGCATCACGTGTAACATGTTTGAAGGGAGAATCACATCAAAGTCAATGATAATTACTGTGAAACAGTTGTTTCTGAGAAAATTAAAGTGAGTATGTAGATCTAATTATGGAATACTAAGAGCATAATTGATCTCTTTCGTAGTAATACTTTTTCTCTTTGCTTTTAGTAAAAAGAAAAATAGGATGTAATAATTCATGAAAATGCAATAACGGATTGTATACAATTTTTAAAAATTCTCAGCAAATGAATTCTCAAGTAATAGATGAAGCACAGGGTGTCTTACTACATCATATTGATAAAGGGTTATGATTATTTATTTATTTAGCAACTTTAGTGATGTCTCAGATAGATAACTTGAAGTACTGGAGATTTGGATATGGGTAATAAGAGAACCCTGATTTTTTATTGCTCACACACACGGTTGAGGTTGAGTAAATATCACAGAAGGAAGACCTTATAGCCCCTTTTTTCATCACTTTGTCTGGAGCATCCTGCATCATGCCTGGGACATAGTGAGTGTTCACCTAATTTGTTAAATGAGTTGTGAGGTACAGGTAAGTGGACTTCTAACTTTTTTCATTTCCTTCTTCTATTTCTCTTTTTGTAATGTGGGAAAAAGGATGAGTTGAGATAAGATGAAAAACAATCAACCTGAAATAGAAATTACTTAGCCAAGATTATCCTGGTTTGGTGAGACAAGGGTTGGGGGTCCTTGGAGTAACTTTGATTTGTAGCATGTCAAACAAGTGCTACTGTCTTAATTTAGGCATTGGAAGTAGTTTACAGTGACATACTACCATATATATTGTAGTCTGACTCCAACTTGGAAAGTTGGGAAAATTTGTCCTTCTGGTCTCTGTAACCTCAGTTCTGAACAATAACCATCTCTTTTCTTTCAATTCAGAGATCTAGTGCATATTTCTCTCTAACAGATCAAAGTCCCAACCCTATTGTTCTAGCCAGATCTAGTCTTCTACCTGAAATAAATCCACTTTCACTGTAATGAAAACTCAGGCGGATATTATTATTTGATTAAACTACAGTAGTTCACAAAAACGTGGGAAAAGCTTTAACCTTTGTGGGTATATTTTGGGTTTGGATAGGCTGCTGCATGATATTACAGTCAAAGAGAGCTTGGTTTATTCTCAAATTTTAAAATAATTCCACATTACTGAAGAGCAGGGGTGAGGAGGTAGTAGATTAGAAGGGTTAAGGTACTTAGCTGGGTAATTTGGGGAAAATTTTATAGATGAAGAAATTTTATCTCGATTTTATCATCTAAAAATTGGAGCAATAACAACAGCAAGAGACAAATGGAGATCAAATGAGAGTACAAATACAGTACACCTATAGAAGTGTCCTGGAAACAGCAATTGATCAATAATGCTAGTCTTATCATTAAATTCACCACACTCTTTTCCACTTCAAGGCTTAGCACATGTTCCCTTAAAAGAGAATTTGGAAGAAGGATTGAGAGATCTGGTGGGGCACCGATATTGTTTATAACAGGGTATAAAATGTTTATTTTGAGGAGACCATGGGCAATTCAAGAGATGTATTCAGTAGACAGGAAGACTGCTGTGAGGTTCAGGAGGGTGAAGAAGTATGAGTCATCATCATGGACTTGCATGGAGTACATAAGGAAGGTGCTAAGAGTAAGAAAGCCAAAAAGAACAATTATGGAACTGATATTCTAGGCATGAGCAGTGACAATGGAATCTATTAAGAATAAGAACATATGAAAGCCCGAGGGAGGAGAAGAAAAGAAAAAAACCCAGAGGATGCTGTTTTCATAGTCAGGAAGGGAGGAAGTGCCATGAAAAAAGTGGTGTTCTAAAATAGCTGCTGCAGAGTTTCAACAAAGGAAGTGAAGAATATTGACTATTGGATTCAGCTATTAAGGTAGATTATTGAAGTAAGTGAGAGTAGATTTGGGAGTATGGTGGGAACAAAAACACAATCATTATTGGTTTCAGAGTGAATGAGTGATAATTTACTAACCTTTAAAAACCTTGGCTATGATGGGAAAGTTAGAGATTAGGCTGTAGTTAGGGGAATAAGTATGTTCAAAAGAAGCCACTATTTAAAAGGAAGAGACTCTAGAATATTTTTAGCACTAGTATAAGGAATCAGCACGGAGGGAAAAACTAAAGACACAAGCTGAAGAGGCTGAGGGCTGATATAGCTAGATGATTGAGCAATTAGGAGGGCATAGGATACAGAGCACTGTTGGAGAGATAGGCCTTGTATAGGGGAAATATCATCACTCCTGAGACAGGAGAAAAGGAAGTACAGGAATGGAACAGATTGGTCTGTAGCTGATCTAATAACAAATTGAAATAATTATTGTCTGATGCTCTCTATCTTCTGTGTGAAGCAGGAGGTAAGGTTTTATGTCTGGTGCAGAAACTAGTTTACATACAAAACTAAATATAATTGGCTTTCTGATGAGAGGTTGGGATATGGATTTTTATAATTAGCATTAAAATTTTGAATAAATCTAATTAACATTTTTGAAATCAAAGGAGATTGATAGCATATCAATATTTTCTCAAAATAGGTGGCACTCCTAAAACTGTGTATTTTTGTGAGAACTTTATTGTAGAACTTCATCCACTGCCTCAGCACCTGTCTTTGAACTTAATCACATGAGAACTCAATTGGAGAAATCTGACCAGAATATTTGATTTGTGAAGTGTCTGAGTGACTTTTTCTTTATCAGTTTAGTTTAGGGGTGATAATATTCACTCATTTTATACTTCTTTTTATGTTTTCAAATTAATTTTGACTATGTTATCTCCCTTTGATCTTACAATGAATGGCCTGGTGAGCTTGATCAGGCAGGATTTGCATGAGGATACAGAGGCAAAGGCTAATTAATTAAAGAGAAGAAAATTGAAACCAACTCTCTGAAAATTAGGAAAGGAGTAGGATGCCTTTGGAGAAATTATCAGTAATCATCCTGATGGCTCCTTAAGGGAGAAACTTAAGTTTATAGCTTAGGGAATGGAAACAGAGAAAAAAAAATGGAAAAACATTATATTCAAGAACTGAAAAGCACCTTAGAATATATAGGACTCTATATTACTTTCCAGATTAAGAAACTTGCTAGGTACTCAGTAAACGTTTGCAGAAGGAATGAATAGGTGAATGAAAGAAGAAACTGAGCTTCAAATAGTGAAGTCATTTTCCTGAATTTAGAGAACAGATTTTTGGTAGAAGGATAAGAAACCGTACTTTTTAAATGTTCAGGTCAATTGTCTTTCCATTAAATTAGGAATTGTTTCAAGGAATAATTATGGAGGAAAATAAAAATTATAAACTGAAAATAAACCAGTGTAGTAAATCACAGAAGAAATAATCTGCATTATCAGGAGTTTATAATGCAGTACTAATAAGTTAGCCAGAAACAACTTGGACTGAATTCATAGAGCCTGAGATGTTTGGACTCCTGATGTTTTGCTCTTGCCAATTTTACTGGTTACATTAAAAATTAGAATGCACTTTTTATAGCAAGGCAGAGCTTACCTTCCCCTTCCTCCTACCATTTTATGGCTACAGAATCTGAGTGCAGTGGAGACTGAGTGCTTTTCCCAAGGCAGCTAAGCTAATTAATGTCAAAGTTTGAATTTAATCCTGGGTCTTTTGATGACTGGCTCTCCAAAATGATTCTTTCTAACATTTCATTTTGTGGAAAAAATTTTTTTTCTCTTTACCCTCTTTTTTATTTATCTCATTTTCACATGTTTAGGCTAAAATGGAACAAAATAAGGAAATAAAGGAAAACTGTATTATTTTGTCTACTATACTATTATTGGGAATAGATCCTTTAATAATCCTTAAGTGAGACTTAAATGAGCTTCAATTTACCATAAAGAAGTAAAATCAAAGTTATTTAATAACATAGTACCTAACAACTCAATACCTAACAATATGCAAGAGTGTATATATGCTCTTGTGTGTGTTTGCGTGTGGGCCTCTCTCCCTCCACTTTCTCTGTTCCTCTTTTAGTCTCTCCTGAGATGCCAACTCTCTTGCAGCCTCTGCTATTCATTTATCATTCTATTTCCCAACTCAAGTAATGCTTTCTACATTTAGTTCTCAATGTTCCATCACGAAAATCTTATCCTACCATTTCTGGGTCCATCTATAATTGAACAGCCATGAATTTCTATTCATTTATTTGGCTTACCTTAGCAAATACTTCTTAAAACTTTTAAGAAATAACCATGCTAATGCTGTGACATGAAGATGAACAAAAGTTGACAAAGTTCCTATTCTCAAAAAATATACATGTTATAGATCAAGATGGTGGAGGAGTAGGATGTGGAGTTCTCCTTCTCCTACAGATACATCAAAAATACATCTACATGTAGAATGACTCTCACAGTACATCTACTGAACACTGGCAGAAGGCCTCAGACTTCCAAAAGGGCAAGAAAATCTCCATGCAACTGGGTAGGGCAAAAGAAATAAGGAAAAAAAGAGAGAAAGGAATTGGGACAGGACCTGTGCCTCTGGGAGGGAGCTGTGTAAGAGGAAAGGTTTCTTCACATTGGAAAATCCCCTCACTGGTGGGGAGATAAGCTAGGACACAGGGGGGCCTTCAGAGTCTTGGAGGAGAATGCAGAAACAGGGGTGCAGTGGACAGCAACAGGGGTGCAGAGGGCAAAGTGGGTAGACCTGCATAGTGGGTTGGTGCTGACTGGCACTTCCCAGCCTGAGATGCTTGTCTGTTTGTCTGCTGGGGCATGTGGGGCCTGGACACTGAGGCTTGGGCTTTGGAGGTCAGACCCTGGGGAGAGGACTGGGGTTGACTGCATGAAGGCAACCTGAGGGGGCGAGGGTGTAGAAAGTCAAAACTGAGGGAGTCTGGGAAGAAGCTTGGCCCTGCAAGAGAGGCAAGGCACCATTGTGGGGGGGGGTGCATGAGATGGGAAGACCCACTATAGGATCTTCTTTCTCCATGCACTTTCAGGCAGCAGGGCACCACCTAAATGAGCTACAGGGGCGGGAGCAAGCTGTGGCTGCCTTCTCAGACTACAGAAATCTGCCCAGACCACTGACACTGTGACAGCCTGCAGCCAAGGGTCTGTGATCTGGGGCCAACTTTCCCGGGAGAATGCATGGCCCACCGCTGCTGCCAATTGCCCCACAACCTAGTGCCAACCACTGCCTCCACCACCCTGGGAGTGCACAACCTGCCACTGCTGTGGCCAATGGCCCCAAGATCCAGAGCCAACATCCCTGGGAGCTCACATGGCCTGCAACCACTGCTGAGGGCCCTGTGACCTGGTGCCAACCACTGCCCACACTTCCTCAGCAGCACTTGACCCACCACCACTGTTGCAGAGGGACCTATGATGGGAAGCCAACCACTGCTCCTGCTTTCCAGGGAACCTGTGTGAGACATGAACCTATGCACATGCACACCCCCTAACAAGGGGATAACATTCAGCACACACAGAGGAAAGAGATTACAAACATCCAAACCAATAACAGCCCTCACCCCCAAAATAATTAAACTCACACAAGTTTCACAGTGACACTCCCACTTATAAATAGCCCTCCAAGGCTACAGTAGGTAACTGTTTCTCCTAAACTCACAGACTAAGAGAAATATAAGCAAAATGAAGAAGCAGAGGAACCACTGTCTGTTAAAATACCAAGAAAATTCCCCTGAAGGAACAAGCAATGAAACAGACCTCTTTGGTCTAACAGACATTGAGTTCAAAAAGGAGGTAATTAAAGTACTGAAGGAATTAAGAAAGGCTATCAACAGAAATGCAGATTACTGTAAAAAGGAACTAGAAACTATAATAAGGAGCCAGGAAAAATGAGAAAATTCATTTGCCAATACAAAAGCTAAGCTCAAGGCAATGAATAGCAGAATAAATAATGCAGAAGAAAGAATAAGTGACCTGGAAGACAGAATAATGAAAATTACCAACTCAAAACAGCAGATAGAAAGCCAAATGGAAAAAAAAAAAAGAAACGAAAACAATATAAGAGACTTATAGGATAATATAAAGCAGGCCAATCAATGCATAATAGGGATTCCAGAATAAGAAAAAGAAAAGGGGATTGAAAATGTATTTGAAGAAATTATGGCTCAAAATGTCCCAAACCTAAAGAAGGAAACAGATATCCAGATACAGGAAGCACAGATGATCCCAAATAGGATGAACCCAAACAGATCTACACCAAGACATATTATAATAAAAATGGCAAAAGTTAAAGATAAAGAGAGGATTCTAAAAAGTCAGAAGAGAGGAACAAATAATTCTTTACAAGGGAACCGCCTTAAGGCTATCAGCTGATTTCTCTACAGAAACACTGCAGGATAGAAGGGAGTGGCAAAATATATTCAAAGTCTTGAAAGAGAAAAATCTGCAACCTAGAATACTCTACCCAGCAAGATTATCATTTATAATAGGAGGAGAAATAAATAATTTCTCAGACAAGGAAAAACTAAAAGAATACAGAAATACTAAACCAATCCTAAAAGAAATAGTGAAAGGTCATCTCTAAATAGAAAAGAAGCAAGAAGAAATAGGAAGGAGGAAATCACAGTTGGAAAGTAAATCTCTTAAATTAGGCAGTATACAGATCAAAAATGGAAAAAAAAATCTATTTATGAAAGCAATGATTAAAAACAAGGAACAGCAAAAGAATAAACATGAAAATGTAAAAAGGTACATCAAAATCACAAACTTTGAGGAAGGAGAGCAAGAAAATACAAATTCTTTTTCTTTTTTTTTTAGGATATTTTTGAGCCTATATGACTATCAGTCTAAAGCAAGCAGATATAGGAAACAGTTAACATACTTGAAAAACAGGACAACCACAAATCAAAAACATACAATAGATTCACAGAACCAAAAAGAAAAGAACACAGGCATAAAATAAAAGGAAATCATCAAACCACAAAAAGAAAAAGAAAGGAACAAAGAAGAAAGAAAGAATCAACTGGAAAACAAGGTTTGAAATGGCAATAAATACACATGTATCAATAATTACCTTAAATGTCAGTGGACTGAATGCTCCAATCAAAAGACATAGAGTGGCAGAGTGAATAAAAAAATCAGAGCCTATAATATGCTGCCTACAAGGGGCACACATTATGGCAAAGGGCACACATAGATTGAAAATGAGGGGATAGAAAAAGATATTTCATGCAAACGGAAATGACAAGAAAACAGGAGTTGCAATACTCATATCAGACAAAATAGACTTTAGAACAAATGCTATAAAGAAAGATAAAGAAGGGCACTATATAATGATAAAAGGATCAATACAAGAAGAGGATTTTATACTTATCAACAAATATCCAGCTAATATCGAAGCACGTGAATACATAAAACAAATACTAACAGAAATAAGGGGAGAAATTGATAGAAATACAATAATAGTAGGAGACTTTAGCAGCCCACTCACATCAATGGACAGATCTTCCAGACAGAGAATCAATAAAGCAACAGAGGTCCTAAATGATACAATAGAAGAGTTAGATTTAATTGATATTTTCAGGACACTACATCAAAAAAAAAAAAAAAAAAAAAACGAAACAGAATATATACATCTTTTCAAGTGCACACAGAACATTCTCTAGGATTGACCACATCCTAGGACACAAAACTAACCTCAATAAATTTAAGAGTATAGAAATTATTTCAAGCATCTTCTCTGTCTATAATGGCATGAAACTAGAAATTAACCACAGGAAAAGAAAAGAGAAATAAAGGATTACATGGAGACTAAATAACATGCTACTAAAAAACCAATGGGTCAATGAGAAAACCAAAAAAAAAAAAAAAATTAAAAAATGCCTTGAGACAAACAGCAATGAAAACACAAGCATACAAAATCTATGGGATGCAGCAAAAGCAGTTCTTAGAGGGAAGTTCATAGTGATACAGGCCTTCCTCAAAAAACAAGAAAGTTCTCAAGTCAACAACCTAACCTACCACCTAAAAGAAGTAGAAAAAAAAATAGAACAAACAAAACTTAAAGTTAGCAGAAGGAAGGAAATAATAAAGGTCAGGGAGGAAATAAATAAAATAGAGATTAAAAAAATAGAAAAAAATCAATAAAACCAAGAGCTGGTTCTGTGAAAGGGTAAAAAAAATTGACAAGCCTCTGGCCAGGCTCACTAAGAGGAAAAGAGAGAGAATGCAAATAAACAAAATAAGAAATGAAAAAGGAGAAATCTCAACTGATATTACAGAAGTACTAAAAACCCTAAGAGAATACTATGAACAAATATATGCCAACAGATTTGACAACCTAGAAGAAATGGACAACTTTCTAGAAAGATACAGCCCACCAAAATTGAATCAAGAAGAAATAGATGATTTGAACAGACTGATGACTAGAAGTGAAAGAGAATCTGTAAAAAAAACAAACAAACAAATTCCCTACAAACAAAAGTCCAGGACCAGATGGTTTCACAGGCGAATTCTACCAAACATACAAAGAAGAACTTATACCAATTCTTCTCAAAATCTTCCAAAAATTGAAGAGGAGAGAACACTCCCAAAGACATTTTAAGAAGCCACCATCACGCTGATACCAAAACCAGACAAAGACACCACCAAAAAAAGAAAATTACAGGCCAATATCTTTGATGAACATAGATGCAAAAATTTTCAACAAAATATTAGCAAGCTGAATCTAACAACACATAAAAGAGGTCATACACCATGACCAAGTGGGATTCATCCCAGGTTCACACAGATGTCTCAACATACACAAATCAATCAATGTAGTACACCACATTAACAAAAGAAAAGTCAAAAACCACATGATCATCTTAATAGATACAGAAAAAGCATCTGACAAAATTCAACATCCATTCATGATAAAAACTCTTGTCAAAGTGTGAATAGAGAGAACTTATCTCAACATAGTAAAAGCCATTTATGAAAAACCCACAGCCAATATAATACTCAATGGTGCAAAGCTGAAAGCCTTCCCTCTAAAATCTGGAAGAAGACAAGGATGCCCACTCTCAGCACTTCTCTTCAAAATAGTATTAGAAGTCTTAGCCACAGCAATCAGATAAGAAAAAGAAATAAAAGGTATCTAAATTGGAAGGGAAGAGGTAAAATTGTCACTATATGCACATAACATGTTATTATATATAGAAAACCTTAAGGACTCCACACAAAAGCTATTAGATCTAATAATCTAATAAATGAATTCAGGAAAGTAACAAGTTACAAGATTAACATTCAGAAATTGGTTGCATTCTTTTACACTAACAATAAAATATCAGAATGTAAAAAAACAATACATTTTAAAATCACACCAAAAAAAAAAACCAAAAACCTTAAAATAAACTTGACTAAGTAGGTGGAAGACTTATAGGCTGAGAACTATCACTATAAAACATTAATAAAGGAAATAAAAGAGGATTCAAAGAAATGGAAAGATATCCCATGCTCTAGGATTTGAAGAATAAATATTGTTAAAATGGCAATACTACCCAAAGCAATCTACAGATTTAATGCCATCCCTATCGAACTACCCAGGACATTTTTCACAGAACTACAAGAAATAATCCAAAAATTTATATGGAACCATAAAAGAACCAGAATTGCCAGAACCGTCCTGAGGAAAAAAAAAAAAGAAGGAGGCATCACTATCCCAGACTTCAGACAATACTATGAAGCAACAGCAATCAAAACAGTGTAGTATTGGTAGAAAAACAGGCATACTGATCAATGGAACAGAATAGAGAACCCAGAAATAAACTCACACACTTATGGTCAATTAATCTTTGACAAAGGAGGCAAGAATATAAAATGGGAAAAAGAGAGTCTCTTCAACAAGTGGTGTTGGGAAAGTTGGATAGCTGCACATAAATTAATGAAGTTAGAACACACCCCCACAACACACAGAAAAATAAACTCAAAATGGCTTAAAGACTTAAATATAAAACATGACGAGGAGAGAAGATGGCGGAAGAGTAAGACGCGGAGATCACCTTCCTTCCCACAGATACAGTAGAAATACATCTACACGTGGAACTGCTCCTACAGAACACCCACTGAACGCTGGCAGAAAACGTCCAACCTCCAAAAAGGCAAGAAACTCCCCCCGCACTTGGGTAGGGCAAAAGAAAAAAGAAATAACAGAGACAAAAGAATAGGGACGGCACCTGCACCAGTGGGAGGGAGCTGTGAAGGAGGAAAGATTTCCACGCACTAGGAAGCCCCTTCGCGGGCAGAGACTGCGGGTGGCAGAGGGGGGAAGCTTCGGAGCCACGGAGGAGAGCGCAGCCACAGGGGTGCGGAGGGCAAAGCGGAGAGGCTCCCGCACGGAGGAGCGGTGCCGACCAGCACTCACCAGCCCGACAGGCTTGTCTGCTCCCCCGCTGGGGCGGGCGGGGGCAGGGAGCTGAGGCTCGGGCTTCGGTCGGATCGCAGGGAGAGGACTGGGGCTGGCGGCGTGAACACAGCCTGAAGGGGTTAGCGCACTACAGCTGGCTGGGAGGGAGACCGGGAAAAGGTCTGCAGCTGCCTAAGAGGCAAGAGACTTTTTCTTGCCTCTTTGTTTCCTGGTGCGCAAGGAGAGGGGATTCAGAGCGCCGCCTAAACGAACTCCAGAGAAGGGCGTGAGCCGCGGCTATCAGCGCAGACCCCACAGCAACAGGGGCGCAGAGGAAAAAACGGAGAGACTCCCGCACAGAGGCTCGGTGCCGAGCAGCGCTCACCAGCCCGAGAGGCTTGTCTGCTCACCCGCCGGGGTGGACGGGGCTGGGAGCTGAGGCTCAGCTTCGGTTGGATCGCAGGGAGAGGACTGGGGCTGGCGGCGTGAACACAGCCTGAAGGGGATGGCGCACTACAGCTGGCTGGGAGGGAGACCGGGAAAAGGACTGCAGCTGCTGAAGAGGCAAGAGATTTTTTCTTGCCTCTTTGTTTCGCTGCGCGCAAGGAGAGGGGATTCAGAGTGCCGCCTAAACGAACTCCAGAGAAGGGCGCAAGCCGCAGCGATCAGTGCGGACCCCAGAGACGGGCGTGAGACGCTGGGGCTGCTGCTGCCGCCTCCAAAAAGCCTGTGTGTGAGCACAGGTCACTCTCCACACCACCCCTCCCGGGAGCCGGTGCAGCCCGCCACTGCCAGGGTCCCGTGATCCCCGGACAAATTCCCCGGGAGAACGCACTGCACGCCTCAGGCTAGTGCAACGTCACGCCGGCCTCTGCTGCAGCAGGCTCGCCCCGCCTCCTCCGTACACCTCCCTCCCCGCGGCCTGAGTGAGCCAGCGCCCCCGAAGCAGCTGCTCCTTTAACCCCGTTCTGTCTGGGCGGGGAATAGACGCCCTCAGGCGACCTACATGCAGAGGCGGGTCCAAATCCAAAGCTGAACCCCAGGAGCTGTGTGAACAGGGAAGAGAAGGGGAAATCTCTCCCAGCAGCCTCAGAAGCAGCGGATTAAATCTCAACAAACAACTTGATGTGCCTGCATCTGTTGAATACCTGAATAGACAACGAATCATCCCAAATTCAGGAGGTGGACTTTGGGAGCAGGATATATTTTTACCCTGTTCCTTTTTTTTTGTGAGTGTATATGTATATGCTTCTGGGTGAGATTTTGTCTGTATAGCTCTGCTTTACAATAGCTTTATTTTACTTCACTATATTATAGCCTCTTTCTTTCTTTCTTTCTATTTTTTCTCCCTTTTACTCTGAGCCGTGTGGACAAAAGGCTCTTGGTGCTGCAGCCAGGCATCAGGGCCATGCCTCTGAGGTGGGAGAGCCAACTTCAGGACACTGGTCCACAAGAGACCTCCCAGCTCCACATAATACCAAACGGTAAAAATCTCTCAGAGATCTCCATCTCAACATCAAGACCCAGCATCACTCAATGACCAGAAAGATACAGTGCTGAACACCCTATGCCAAACAACTAGCAAGACAGGAACACAGCCCCATCCATTAGCAGAGAGGCTGCCTAAAATCATAATAAGGCCACAGACACCCCAAAATACACCACCAGACGTGGATGTGCCCACCAGAAAGACAAGATCCAGCCTCATCCACCAGAGCTCAGGCACTAGTTCCCTACACCAGGAAGCCTACACAACCCACTGAACCAACCTTAGCCACTGGGGACAGATACCAAAAACAACGGGAACTACAAACCTGCAGCCTGTGAAAAGGAGACCCCAAACACAGTAAGATAAGCAAAATGAGACGACAGAAAAACACACAGCAGGTGAAGGAGCAGGGTCAAAACACTCCAGATTTAACAAATGAAGAGGAAATAGGTAGTCTACCTGAAAAAGAATTCAGAATAATGATAGTAAGGATGATCCAAAATCTTGGAAACAGAATAGACAAAATGCAAGAAACATTTAACAAGGACATAGAAGAACTAAAGAGGAAGCAAGCAATGATGAAAAACACAATAAATGAAATTAAAAATACTCTAGATGGGATCAATAGCAGAATAACTGAGGCAGAAGAAAGGATAAGTGACCTGGAAGATAAAATGGTGGAAATAACTACTGCAGAGCAGGATAAAGAAAAAAGAATGAAAAGAACTGAGGACAGTCTCAGAGAACTCTGGGACAACATTAAACGCACCAACATTCGAATTATAGGGGTCCCAGAAGAAGAAGAGAAAAAGAAAGGGACTGAGAAAATATTTGAAGAGATTATAGTTGAAAACTTCCCTAATATGGGAAAGGAAATAGTTAATCAAGTCCTGGAAGCACAGAGAGTCCCATACAGGATAGACCCAAGGAGAAACACGCCAAGACACATATTAATCAAACTGTCAAACATTAAATATAAGGAAAACATATTAAAGGCAGCAAGGGAAAAAAACAAATAACACACAAGGAAATCCCCATAAGGTTAACATCTGATCTTTCAGCAGAAACTCTGCAAGCCAGAAGGGAGTGGCAGGATATACTTAAAGTGAAGAAGGAGAAAAACCTACAACCAAGATTACTCTACCCAGCAAGGATCTCATTCAGATTCGATGGAGAAATTAAAACCTTTACAGACAAGCAAAAGCTGAGAGAGTTCAGCACCACCGAACCAGCTTTACAACAAATGCTAAAGGAACTTCTCTAGGCAAGAAACACAAGAGAAGGAAAACACCTACAATAACAAACCCAAAACATTTAAGAAAATGGGAATAGGAACATACATATCGATAATTACCTTGAATGTAAATGGAATAAATGCTCCCACCAAAAGACACAGGCTGGCTGAATGGATACAAAAACAAGACCCATATATATGCTGTCTACAAGAGACCCACTTCAGACCTAGAGACACATACAGACTGAAAGTGAGGGGATGGAAAAAGATATTCCATGCAAATGGAAATCAAAAGAAAGCTGGAGTAGCAATTCTCATATCAGACAAAATAGACATTAAAATAAAGACTATTACAAGAGACAAAGAAGGACACTATATAATGATCAAGGGATCGATCCAAGAGGAAGCTATAACAATTGTAAATATTTATGCACCCAACATAGGAGCACCTCAATACATAAGGCAAATACTAATAGCCATAAAAGGGGAAATCGACAGCAACACGATCATAGTAGGGGACTTTAACACCCCACTTTCACCAATGGACAGATCATCCAAAATGAAAATAAATAAGGAAACACAAGCTTTAAATGATACATTAAACACGATGGACTTAATTGATATTTATAGGACATTCCAGCCAAAAACAGCAGAATACACATTTTTCTCAAGTGCTCATGGAACATTCTCCAGGATAGATCATATCTTCGGTCATAAATCAAGCCTTGGTAAATTTAAGAAAATTGAAATCGTATCAAGTATCTTTTCCGACCACAATGCTATGAGACTAGATATCAATTACAGGAAAAGATCTGTAAAAAATACAAACACATGGAGGCTACACAATACATTACTTAATAAGGAAGTGATTACTGAAGAAATCAAAGGGGAAATCAAAAAATACCTAGAAACAAATGACAATGGAGATACGACGACCCAAAACCTATGGGACACAGCAAAAGCAGTGCTAAGAGGGAAGTTTATAGCAATACAAGCCTACCTCAAGAAACAGGAAACATCTCGAATAAACAACCTAACCTTGCACCTGAAGCAATTAGAGAAAGAAGAACAAAAAAACCCCAAAGCCAGCAGAAGGAAAGAAATTATAAAGATCAGGTCAGAAATAAATGAAAAAGAAATGAAGGAAACAATAGCAAAAATCAATGAAACTAAAAGCTGGTTCTTCGAGAAGATAAACAAAATTGATAAACCATTAGCCAGACTCATCAAGAGAAAAAGGGAGAAGACTCACATCAATAGAATTAGAAATGAAAAAGGAGAAGTAACCACTGACACTGCAGAAATACAAAAGATCATGAGAGATTACTACAAGCAACTCTATGCCAATAAAATGGACAACCTGGAAGAAATGGACAGATTCTTAGAAATGCACAAACTGCCGAGACTGAACCAGGAAGAAATAGAAAATATGAACAGACCAATCACAAGCACTGAAATTGAAACTGTGATTAAAAACCTTCCAACAAACAAAAGCCCAGGACCAGATGGCTTCACAGGTGAATTCTATCAAACATTTAGAGATGAGCTAACACCTATCCTTCTCAAACTCTTCCAAAATATTGCAGAGGGAGGAACACTCCCAAACTCATTCTACGAGGCCACCATCACCCTGATACCAAAACCAGACAAAGATGTCACAAAGAAAGAAAACTACAGGCCAATATCACTGATGAACATAGATGCAAAAATCCTCAACAAAGTACTAGCAAACAGAATCCAACAGCACATTAAAAGGATCATGCAACATGATCAAGTGGGGTTTATCCCAGGAATGCAAGGATTCTTCAATATATGCAAATCAATCAATGTGATACACCATATTAACAAATTGACGGAGAAAAACCATATGATCATCTCAATAGATGCAGAGAAAGCTTTCGACAAAATTCAACACCCATTTATGATAAAAGCCCTGCAGAAAGTAGGCATAGAGGGAACTTTCCTAAAAATAATAAAGGCCATATATGACAAACCCACAGCCAACATTGTCCTCAATGGTGAAAAACTGAAACCATTTCCACTAAGATCAGGAACAAGACAAGGTTGCCCACTCTCACCACTATTATTCAACATAGTTTTGGGAGTGTTAGCCACAGCAATCAGAGAAGACAAAGAAATAAAAGGAATCCAAATCGGAAAAGAAGAAGTAAAGCTGTCACTATTTGCAGATGACATGATACTATACATAGAGAATCCTAAAGATGCTACCAGAAAACTACTAGAGCTAATCAATGAATTTGGTAAAGTAGCAGGATACAAAATAAGTGCACAGAAATCTCTTGCATTTCTATACACTAATGAGGAAAAATCTGAAAGTGAAATTAAGAAAACACTCCCATTTACCATTGCAACAAAAAGAATAAAATATCTAGGAATAAACCTACCTAAGGAGACAAAAGACCTGTATGCAGAAAACTATAAGACACAGATGAAAGAAATTAAAGATGATACAAATAGATGGAGAGATATACCATGTTCCTGGATTGGAAGAATCAACATTGTGAAAATGACTACTACCCAAAGCAATCTACAGATTCAATGCAATCCCTATCAAACTACCACTGGCATTTTTCACAGAACTAGAACAAAAAATTTCACAATTTGTATGGAAACACAAAAGACCCCGAATAGCCAAAGCAATCTTGAGAACGAAAAATGGAGCTGGGGGAATCAGGCTCCCTGACTTCAGACTATATTACAAAGCTTCAGTAATCAAGACAGTTTGGTATTGGCACAAAAACAGAAATATAGATCAATGGAACAGGATAGAAAGCCCAGAGATAAACCCACACACATATGGTCACCTTATCTTTGATAAAGGAGGCAAGCATATACAGTGGAGAAAAGACAGCCTCTTTAATAAGTTGTGCTGGGAAAATTGGACAGGTACATGTAAAAGTATGAAATTAGAACACTCCCTGACACCATGCACAAAAATAAACTCAAAATGGATTAAAGACCTAAGTGTAAGTGCAGACACTGTCAAACTCTTGGAGGAAAACATAGGCAGAACACTCTATGACGTACATCACAGCAAGATTCTTTTTGACCCAACTCCCAGAGAAATGGAAATAAGAACACAAATAAACAAATGGGACCTAATGAAACTTAAAAGCTTTTGCACAGCAAAGGAAACCATAAACAAGACCAAAAGACAACCATCAGAATGGGAGAAAATATTTGCAAATGAAGCAACTGACAAAGGATTAATCTCCAAGATTTACAAGCAGCTCATGCAGCTCAATAACAAAAAAACCAACAACCCAATCCAAAAATGGGCAGAAGACCTAAATAGACATTTCTCCAAAGAAGATATACAGATGGCCTACAGACACATGAAAGAATGCTCAACATCATTAATCATTAGAGAAATGCAAATCAAAACTACAATGAGATATCATCTCACACCGGTCAGAATGGCCATCATCAAAAAATCTAGAAACAATAAATGCTGGAGAGGGTGTGGAGGAAAGGGAACCCTCTGGCACTGTTGGTGGGAATGTAAATTGATACAGTCACTATGGAGAACAGTATGGAGTTTCCTTAAAAAACTACAAATAGAACTACCATAAGAACCCAGCAATCCCAATACTGGGCATATACCCTGAGAAAACCATAGGTCAAAAAGAGTCATGTACCAAAATGTTCATTGCAGCTCTATTTACAATAGCCAGGACATGGAAGCAACCTAAATGTCCATCGACAGATGAATGGATAAAGAAGATGTGGCACATATATACAATGGAATATTACTCAGCCATAAAAAGAAATGAAATGGAGGTATTTGTAATGAGGTGGATGGAGTTAGAGTCTGTCATACAGAGTGAAGTAAGTCAGAATGAGAAAAACAAATACAGTACGCTAACACATATATACGGAATCTAAGGGAAAAAAAAAAGGCCATGAAGAACCTAGTGGCAAGACGGGAATATAGACACAGACCTACTAGAGGATGGACTTGAGGATATGGGGAGGGGGTGGGGTGAGATGTGACAGGGTAAGAGAGTGTCATGGACATATATACACTACCAAATGTAAAATAGATAACTAGTGGGAAGCAGCCACATAGCACAGGGAGATCAGCTCGGTGCTTTGTGAGCACCTAGAGGGGTGGGATTGGGAGGGTGGGAGGGAGGGAGATGCAAGAGGGAAGAGAAATGGGAACATATTGTATATGTATAACTGATTCACTTTGTTATAAAGCAGAAGCTAACACACCATTGTAAGGCAATTATACTTCAGTAAAGATGTTTAAAAAAAAAAAAACATGACGTCATAACACTAGAAGAGAGCATGGACAAAACATTCTCTGACAGAAATCTGACCCATGTTTTCTTAGGTCAGTCTCCCAAGGCAATAGAAATAAAAACAAAAATAAAAAATAGAACCTAATCAAACTTACAAGCTTTTCCACAGCAAAGGAAACCATTAAAAGAATGAAAAAGAAATATCTTACAGAATGGGAGAAAATATTGCATATGAGGCAACAGACAGGGTTTAATCTCCAAAATACACAAACAGCTCATACAACTCAAAAACAGAACAAAACAAAAAAACCCAAACAACCCAATTGAAAAATAGGCAGAAGACCTTAATAGACATTTCTCCAAAGAAGACATACAGATGGCCAGTAGGCACATGAAAAGATGCTCAGAGGAGGAGGGGCCAGATGGCGGAAGAGTAAGACGCGGAGATCACCTTCCTTCCCACAGATACAGTAGAAATACATCTACACGTGGAACTGCTCCTACAGAACACCCACTGAACGCTGGCAGAAGACGTCAGACCTCCCAAAAGGCAAGAAACTCCCTTCGTACTTGGGTAGGGCAAAAGAAAAAAGAAATAACAGAGTCAAAAGAATAGGGATGGGACCTGCACCAGTGGGAGGGAGCTGTGAAGGAGGAAAGTTTCCACACACTAGGAAGCCCCTTCGCGGGCAGAGCCTGCGGGTGGCGGAGGGGGGAAGCTTCGGAGCCACGGAGGAGAGCGCAGCCACAGGGGTGCGGAGGGCAAAGCGGAGAGATTCCTGCACGGAGGATCGGGGCCAACCAGCACTCACCAACCCGAGAGGCTTGTCTGCTCACCCGCTGGGGCGGGTGGGGACTGGGAGCTGAGGCTCGGGCTTCGGTGCTAGCCGAGAGGGAGTCCGGGAAAAAGTCTGCAGCTGCCGAGGGGGCAAGAGACTTTTTCTTGCCTCTTTGTTTCACGGCACACAAGGAGAGGGGATTCAGAGCGCCACCTAAACGAACTCCAGAGACGGGCGCAAGCCGCGGCTATCAGCGCAGATCCCACAGCAACGGGGGCGCAGAGGGAAAAACGGAGAGATTCCGGCACAGAGGCTCGGTGCCGAGCAGCGCTCACCAGCCCGAGAGGCTTGTCTGCTCACCCGCCGGGGCGGGCGGGGACTGGGAGCTGAGGCTCGGGCTTCGGTGCTAGCCGGGAGGGAGTCTGGGAAAAAGTCTGCAGCTGCCGAGGAGGCAAGAGACTTTTTCTTGCCTCTTTGTTTCACAGCGCACAAGGAGAGGGAATTCAGAGCGCCACCTAAATGAACTCCAGAGACGGGCGAAAGCCGCGGCCATCAGCGCGAACCCCAGAGATGGGCAGGACACGCTAAGGGTGCTGCGGCCGCCACCAAGAAGCCTGTGTGCGAGCACAGGTCACTCTCCACACCTCCCCTCCCAGGAGCCTGTGCAGCCTGCCACGGCCAGGGTCCCGTGATCCAGGGACAACTTTCCTGGGAGAACGCACTGCGCGCCTCAGGCTGCTGCAACGACACGCCGGCCTCTGCCACCACAGGCTCGTCCCGCATCCGTGCCCCTACCTCCCCCCAACCTGAGTGAGCCAGAGCCCCCGAAGCAGCTGCTCCTTTAACCCCATCCTGTCTAGGTGGGGAACAGACGCCCTCAGGCGACCTACATGCAGAGGCGGGTACATATCCAAAGCTGAACCCCGGGAGCTGTGCGAACAAAGAAGGGAAAGGGAAATCTCTCCCAGCAGCCTCAGAAGCAGCGGATTAAAACTCCACAAACAACTTGATGTGCCTGCATCTGTTGAATACCTGAATAGACAACGAATCATCCCAAATTCAGGAGGTGGACTTTGGGAGCAGGATATATTAATTTTTCCCCTTTTCCTTTCTTTGTGTGTGTATATGTGTATGCTTCTGGGTGACATTTTGTCTGTATAGCTTTGCTTTCACCATTAGTCCTAGGGTTAGGTCCGTCCGTGTTTTTTTTTTTTTTTTACTTAAAACATTTTTTTTTCCTAATACAATTTTTCTTAATAATTTTTTCCTTATTTTCTATTTTTAGAAATTAAAAAAAAATTTTTTTAATAAGTTTTTTCATATTTTTTATTTTAAAAAATTAAATTTTTTTTCTTAATACTTTTTTCTTACTTTTTACTATAAAAAATTAATCTATTTTAAAAAATTTAAACACCTTTGTTTTCTGAATACATTTATTAATAATTGTTTCTTATTTTTTATTATAATAGCTTTCTTTTATTTTATTTTCTCCTCTTTCTTTCTTTCTTTCTTTCTATTTTTTTCTCCCTTTTATTCTGAGCCATGTGGATGAAAGGCTTTTGGTGTTCCAGCCAGGCATCAGGGCTGTGCCTCTGAGGTGGGAGAGCCAACTTCAGGACACTGGTCCACAAGAGACCTCCCAGCTCCACGTAATACCAAATGGCGAAAATCTCTCAGAGATCTCCATCTCAACATCAAGACCCAGCTTCACTCAATGACCAGCAAGCTACAGTGCTGGACACCCTATGCCAAACAACTAGCAAGACAGGAACACAGCCCCATCCATTAGCAGAGAGGCTGCCTAAAATCATAATAAGGCCACAGACACCCCAAAACACACCACCAGACGTGGACGTGCCCACCAGAAAGACAAGATCCTACCTCATCCACCAGAACACAGGCACTAGTTCCCTCCACCAGGAAGCCTACACAACCCACTGAACCAACCTTAGCCACTGGGGACAGATACCAAAAACAACGGGAACTACGAACCTGCAGCCTGTGAAAAGGAGACCCCAAACACAGTAAGATAAGCAAAATGAGACGACAGAAAAACACACAGCAGATGAAGGAGCAGGGTCAAAACACTCCAGATTTAACAAATGAAGAGGAAATAGGTAGTCTACCTGAAAAAGAATTCAGAATAATGATAGTAAAGATGATCCAAAATCTTGGAAATAGAATAGACAAAATGCAAGAAACATTTAACAAGGATGTAGAAGAACTAAAGAGGAACCAAGCAATGATGAAAAACACATTAAATGAAATTTAAAATACTATAGACGGGATCAATAGCAGAA
Organism: Eschrichtius robustus; assembly: GCF_028021215.1. NCBI lineage: Eukaryota > Metazoa > Chordata > Mammalia > Artiodactyla > Eschrichtiidae > Eschrichtius > Eschrichtius robustus. Next base: position 32,920,333 of record NC_090840.1, on the reverse strand, counting down.
TAACTGAGGCAGAAGAACGGAGAAGTGACCTGGAAGACAGAATGGTGGAATTCACTGCTGTGGAATAGAATAAAGAAAAAAGAATGAAAAGAACTGAGGACAGTCTCAGAGACTTCTGGGACAACATTAAACGCACCAACATTCGAATTATAGGGGTCCCAGAAGAAGAAGAGAAAAAGAAAGGGACTGAGAAAATATTTGAAGAGATTATAGTTGAAAACTTCCCTAATATGGGAAAGGAAAGAGTTAATCAAGTCCTGGAAGCACAGAGAGTCCCATACAGGATAAATCCAAGGAGAAACACGCCAAGACAAATATTAATCAAACTATCAAAAATTAAATATAAAGAAAACATATTAAAAGCAGCAAGGGAAAAACAACAAATAACACACAAGGGAATCCCCATAAGGTTAACAGCTGATCTTTCAGCAGAAACTCTGCAAGCCAGAAAGGAGTGGCAGGATATACTTAAAGTCATGAAGGAGAAAAACCTACAACCAAGGTTACTCTACCCAGCAAGGATCTAATTCAGCTTTCATGGAGAAATTAAAACCTTTACAGACAAGCAAAAGCTGAGAGAGTTCAGCACCACCAAACCAGCTTTACAACAAATGCTAAAGGAACTTCTCTAGGCAAGAAAGACAAGAGAAGGAAAACACCTACAATAACAAACACAAAATATTTAAGAAAATGGGAATAGGAACATACATATCGATAATTACCTTAAATGTAAATGGATTAAATTCTCCCACCAAAAGACACAGACTGGCTGAATGGATACAAAAACAATACCCATATATATGCTCTTTACAAGAGATCCACTTCAGACCTAGAGACACATACATAATGAAAGTGAGGGGATGGAAAAAGATATTCCATGCAAATGGAAATCAAAAGAAAGCTGGAGTAGCAATTCTCATATCAGACAAAATAGACTTTAAAATAAATACTATTGCAAGAGACAAAGAAGGACACTATATAATGATCAAGGGATCGATCCAAGAGGAAGCTATAACAATTGTAAATATTTATGCACCCAACATAGGAGCACCTCAATACATAAGGCAAATACTAACAGCCATAAAAGGGGAAATCGACAGCAACATAATCATAGTAGGGGACTTTAACACCCCACTTTCACCAATGGACAGATCATCCAAAATGAAAATAAATAAGGAAACACAAGCTTTAAATGATACATTAAACACGATGGACTTAATTGATATTTATAGGACATTCCACCCAAAAACAACAGAATACACATTTTTCTCAAGTGCTCATGGAACATTCTCCAGGATAGATCATATCTTGGGTCACAAATCAAGCCTTGGTAAATTTAAGAAAATTGAAATCGCATCAAGTGTCTTTTCCAACCACAACGCTATGAGAGTACATATCAATTACAGGGAAAGATATGTAAAAAATACAAACACATGGAGGCTACACAATACACTACTTAATAACGAAGTGATCACAGAAGAAATCAAAGTGGAAATCAAGAAATACCTAGAAACAAATGACAATGGAGACACGACGACCCAAAACCTATGGGATGCAGCAAAAGCAGTGCTAAGAGGGAAGTTTATAGCAATACAAGCCTACATCAAGAAACAGGAAACATCTCAAATAAACAACCTAACCTTGCACCTAAAGCAATTAGGGAAAGAAGAGTAAAAAAACCCCAAAGCTAGCAGAAGGAAAGAAATCATAAAGATCAGATCAGAAATAAATGAAAAAGAAATGAAGGAAACAATAGCAAAAATCAATGAAACTAAAAGCTGGTTCTTCGAGAAGATAAACAAAATTGATAAACCATTAGCCAGACTCATGAAGAGAAAAAGGGAGAAGACTCAAATCAATAGAACTAGAAATGAAAAAGGAGAAGTAACCACTGACACTGCAGAAATACAAACGATCATGAGAGATTACTACAAGTAACTCTATGCCAATAAAATGGACAACCTGGAAGAAATGGACACATTCTTAGAAATGCACAACCTGCCGAGACTGAACCAGGAAGAAATAGAAAATATGAACAGACCAATCACAAGCACTGAAATTGAAACTGTGATTAAAAATCTTCCAACAAACAAAAGCCCAGGACCAGATGGCTTCACAGGCGAATTCTATCAAACATTTAGAGAAGAGCTAACACCTATCCTTCTCAAACTCTTCCAAAATATTGCAGAGGGAGGAACACTCCCCAACTCATTCCATGAGGCCAACATCACCCTGATACCAAAACCAGACAAAGATGTCACAAAGAAAGAAAACTACAGGCCAATATCACTGATGAACATAAATGCAAAAATCCTCAACAAAATAGTAGCAAAAAGAATCCAACAGCACATGAAAAGGATCATACACGATGGTCAAGTGGGGTTTATCTCAGGAATGCAAGGATTCTTCAATATACACAAATCAATCAACGTGATACATCATATTAACAAATTGAAGGAGAAAAACCATATGATCTTCTCAATAGATGCAGAGAAAGCTTTTGACAAAATTCAACACCCATTTATGATAAAAGCCCTGCAGAAAGTAGGCATAGAGGGAACTTTCCTCAACATAATAAAGGCCATATATGACAAACCCACAGCCAACATTGTCCTCAATGGTGAAAAACTGAAACCATTTCCACTAAGATCAGGAACAAGACAAGGTTGCCCACTCTCACCACTATTATTCAACATAGTTTTGCAAGTGTTAGCCACAGCAATCAGAGAAGACAAAGAAATAAAAGGAATCCAAATCAGAAAAGAAGAAGTAAAGCTGTCACTGTTTGCAGATGACATGATACTATACATAGAGAATCCTAAAACTGCTACCAGAAAACTACTAGAGCTAATCAATGAATTTGGTAAAGTAGCAGGATACAAAATTAATGCACAGAAATCTCTTGCATTCCTATATACTAATGATGAAAAATCTGAAAGTGAAATTAAGAAAACACTCCCGTTTACCATTGCAACAAAAAGAATAACATATCTAGGAATAAACCTACCTAAGGAGACAAAATACCTGTATGCAGATAATCATAAGACACTGATGAAAGAAATTAAAGATGATACAAATAGATGGAGAGATATACCATGTTCTTGGATTGGAAGAATCAACATTGTGAAAATGACTCTATTACCCAAAGCAATCTACAGATTCAATGCAATCCCTGTCAAACTACCACTGGCATTTTTCACAGAACTAGAACAAAAAATTTCACAATTTGTATGGAGACACAAAAGACCCCGAATAGCCAAAGCAATCTTGAGAACGAAAAATGGAGCTGGAGGAATCAGGCTCCCTGACTTCAGACTATATTACAAAGCTACAGTAATCAAGACAGTCTGGTACTGGCACAAAAACAGAAATATAGATCAATGGAACACGATAGAAAGCCCAGAGATAAACCCACGCACATATGGTCACCTTATTTTTGATAAAGGAGGCAAGAATATACAGTGGAGAAAACACAGCCTCTTCAATAAGTGGTGATGGGAAAATTGGACAGGTACATGTTAAAGTATGAAATTAGAACACTCCCTGACACCATACACAAAAATAAACTCAAAATGGATTAAAGACCTAAGTGTAAAGCCAGACACTATCAAACTCTTAGAGGAAAACATAGGCAGAACACTCTATGACATAAATCACAGGAAGATCCTTTTTGATCCAACTCCTAGAGAAATGGAAATAAAAACACAAATAAACAAATCGGACCTAATGAAACTTAAAAGCTTTTGCACAGCAAAGGAAACCATAAACAAGACCAAAAGACACCCATCAGAATGGGAGAAAATATTTGCAAATGAAGCAACTGACAAAGGATTAATCTCCAAGATTTACAAGCAGCTCATGCAGCTCAATAACAAAAAAACCAACAACCCAATCCAAAAATGGGCAGAAGACCTAAATAGACATTTCTCCAAAGAAGATATACAGATGGTCAACAGACACATGAAAGAATGTTCAACATCATTAATCATTAGAGAAATGCAAATCAAAACTACAATGAGGTACCATCTCACACCGGTCAGAATGGCCATCATCAAAAAACCTACAAACAATAAATGCTGGAGAGGGTGTGGAGAAAAGGGAACACTCTTGCACTGTTGGTGGGAATGTAAATTGATACAGCCATTATGGAGAACAGTATGGAGGTTCCTTAAAAAACTAAAAATAGAACTACCATACGACCCAGCAATCCCACTACTGGGCATATACCCTGAGAAAAGCATAATTCAAAAAGAGTCATGTACCAAAATGTTCATTGCAGCTCTATTTACAATAGCCAGGACATGGAAGCAACCTAAGTGTCCATCATCAGATGAATGGATAAAGAAGATGTGGCACATATATACAATGGAATATTACTCAGCCATAAAAAGAAATGAAATGGAGGTATTTGTAATGAGGTGGTTGGAGTTAGAGTCTGTCATACAGAGTGAAGTAAGTCAGAAAGAGAAAAACAAATACAGTATGCTAACACATATATACGGAATCTAAGGAAAAAAAAAAAAAAAGACCATGAAGAACCTAGTGGCAAGATGGGAATAAAGACACAGACCTACTAAAGAATGGACTTGAGGATATGGGGAGGAGGAGGGGTGAGATGTGACATGGTGAGAGAGTGTCATGGACATATATACACTACCAAATGTAAAACAGATAGCTTGTGGGAAGCAGCCACATAGCACAGGGAGATCAGCTCGGTGCTATGTGACCGACTGGGGGGGTGGGAGGGAGGGAGATGCAGGAGGGAGGAGATGTGGGAACGTGTGTATATGTGTAGCTGATTCACTTTGTTATAAAGCAGAAGCTAACACACCATTGTGAAGCAATTATACTTCAATAAAGATGTTAAAGAAAAAAAGAAAAGATGCTCAACATCACTATTGGAGAAACGCAAATCAAAACTACAGTGACGTACCACCTCACAGTGGTCAGAATGGTCATCATTACAAAGTCTACAAATAGCAAATTCTGGAAAGGGTGTGGAGAAAAGGGAACACTCGTACAGTGTTGGGAGAATGTAAAATGGTACAGCCACTATGGACAACAGTATGGAGGTTCTATATATAAACTATAAATAGAGCTACCATATGATCCTGCAATCCCCAGCCTGGGAATATACCCAGACAAAACTATAATTCAAAAAGACACATGTACTTCTATGTTCATAGTAGCACTATTCATAATAGCCAAAACAGGGAAACAATCTAAATGTCCATCTACAGATGAATGGATAAAGAAAATGTGGTACATATATACAATGGAATACTACTCAGCCATAAAAAACAATGAAATAATGCCATTTGCAGAAACATGGTTGTAACAAGAGATTATCATACTAAGTGAAGTACATCAGAAAGAGAAAGACAAATACCATATGATATCACTTATAAGTGGAATCTAAAATATGGCACAAATGACCCTATCTATAAAACAGAAACAGACTCGTAGACATACAGAACAGGCTTGTGGTTGCCAAGGGGGGTGGGGGTGCGGGAAGGAGAGGAATAGACTGGGAGTTTGGGGCTGGTAGCTGCAAACGATTACATTTATAATGGATAAACAACAAGGTTCTAATGTGTAGCACAGGGAACTATATTAAATATCCTGTGATAAACCATAATGGAAAAGAATATAAAAAAGAGTGTATTATGTATATGAGTCACTTTGCTGTACAGAAGAGATTGACACAACATTGTAAATCAGCTATACTTCAATAATAAATTAATAAATAAATAAAAAAATTTTTTAATGTAAAAATTGTACATGCTATAAATTTAACCAAACAATCCTACAGAAAATATAAAACATTGGCTGTGATGAGTACTGTGAACAAAACTAGTGTCCTTCTAATTCTAGAAGATGCCCCAAGTAGATGATTTCCAGAAAAGGTATGAAGCTACTGAAATTGTTAGTCAAGAAGCATAACTGGCAGTTCTGAGAGATGCAAATCCACCACTTGAGGCCAGAGGGAACATTCTTTTCTGCTCTATGGTTATCTTTGTGGCAGAAGGAAGGATGTTAAAAGAAGATAAATCAAACTATGATGAAGGAAAAGTGGGCAATGAGCCGGAGGTTTGGTGAATTCTTGTTTCAAAAAAGTTGGCAGAAATCTAATTAGGTTTCCAGTTGCTGTTTGGGATGAGTCATGTGCTTGCTTGGGACTAAGTAATTTTGTAATTTTCCCATGTATGTTAAATTCCCCAAACCTGGTTTTATTTATTGATTAGAATTAAGACCTGAGAAAAGAAAGGTCTGAGAGAGTAAAAGAAGTACTTAATAGGGAAGACTATGTCCTAGTCTTCAACTAGTCATGAAGATAGACCTCCAAGAAATAGACTATGTGACAGCAGATTTAGTCTTTGGAACCAGGGCTGAAGAACAATAAAAAGTCCCCAGTGTCTGGCCCTGAAAATTGACTCAAGGCTACAGCATAACATTAGAAAGACCCTAGAAGATTCCTCATGCAAGATCTCTCTTAGACCCACGAGTTCAGCTCAGTTGCTATGAAGCTGATTTTACTTCAAGGGCTGTCAGTGGGTGGTAAGATATGTACAAAGAAAGCATGGGTTGGAACAAGGATTATTAACTCAGTTGTGGACTGTGTTCCTACTTCATAATTCTTTTGTAAATTTATGTATAATATGAGTTCATTCTGGTTGGAGAAGTATGATAGTAATTAGTAATTACAAGTATGATAGTAATTAACAGTGATCATACTTAGCTTGCTTGTAGCATTTGAGAAAAGAAAAGGAAGTCCTTTTAGTTTGAGCCATGGCATCAATCAAAGACAAAGACAGCACCCAAAGAAGGGGAGTTTGTGATGGCTGCTGGCAGATTCTCCTCTGAGTGTTAAATTGTAGTGCAAATTGCTGATAGAATGGAGATGGTCATGTGGGGCTGGAACAGGAACTACAACTTATTGGATACAGGGTACACACGTCAAGAACACAAGATACTGCACGTAAAGGAGCAAAGCAAATTCTAAATACCATTCATGGCAGGAGATGAGCTCTTAATGTACCTTCAAATTCATCACAGGATGACTCTGTAATTGGTTGTGGACTATGTCAACACTTTGATTATATTCTATAGCTATTGCTCATCAGAACTTTCTTTTCTGGCCAAGAAAAGCAATAATAATTTAAAAATTTTCACAGCAGCCTCATGAGATGATTATTACTATCGTAATTGTTCAGATAACAAAGTTGAGGCTTGGGTTTAGGTAAATTGACTAGTTTCCAAAACATTCAAATTCAGGTCCTTAATACTGTAAAACCCCTTCTCTTTTCTGACTGCACTTCACTTGCTTATAAGTCCATTTTGTTCGAATTTTTTTCTTTATAAAAAACCATAACTGTAGTTTTGCCTCAGAAAAAAAAATCTATTCCTTCTGTGTCCCACGAAAGATCTTATATTTCCAATTACTCTCACCTATGAAACATATACTTCTTACCACTTTTATAACCAAATAAGAGTGAAGGGGCAGTTGTTTATCCCTTTTTGCACAATCAAAACTCTGTTTATAGTTCACTTTCCATTCTTCTAAAGTCTTCTATCCCTATGAATCATTTGGTTTAAATATTGTCACTTTTATTCACTAGGACCCTGTTCTATTTTTTTAACAGCTTTACTGAGGTATAATCATCATACAACAAAGAGCACAGATTTACATTGTACAGTTTGACAAGTTTTGAACTATGTATACAATGTTAAACCATCACCAAAATCAAGATAATGAACATATGCATTACTTTGAAAATTTCCTTATGCCTGTTTTAATTCCCTCCTCTCAACTCTCCCTGACTCTTATGGTCATACCGCCAACCCTAGGAAGAAACATATCTGCTTCCTATCAATAGATACTATTTTGCATTTCCTAAAATTTATATAAATGAAATCATTCAGTGTACCCTTTTTCCCCTTTGGATTCTTTAACTCAGAGCAATTATTGTGAGATTTATCCACATCTTTGTGTGTGTCAATAGTTCTTTCTTTTTTATTGCTGAGTAGTAGTCCATGTATGGAAATATCACAGTTAGTTTATCTATTCACCTGTTGAGGCATATATTGGTTATTTCCATCTTTTAGGTATTCCAATATCTGTTACAGATATTCATATACAATTCTTAGTATGAACACACGCTTTAACTTCTCACAGGATTGTAATGGCTAGATAATATAGTAAATCTATGTTGAACTTTTTAAAGAATCTGCCAAACTGTTTTCTAAAGTCATTGTACCATTCAACTTTTCTACCAGCACTGTCTGAGAGTTTGTTTTTCCATATCCTCACCAATACTTGCTATGAGCAGTCTTTCATTTTAGCCATTCTACAAGGTCTACAGTGGTATCTTGTTCGGTTTTTATTTGTGTTTTACTGATGACTAATAATGACTTGAGTGTATTTTAATGTACTTCTTTGCTATTCATGTATTTTCTCTGGTGAAGTGCATTTCCATATCTTTTAACCAATTTTTAGAATTAGATAATTGTTTTCTTAATGTTGAGTTTGAGAATTATTTATATATGCTGTGTATAAGTTCTTATCAGACATGTTTGTAAATATTTTCCTCAATCTATGGTTTATCTTTTCATTCTCTTAATGCTGTCTTTTGAAGAACAAATGTTTTAAATTTTATAAAGTCCAATTTATCAACGTTTAACTCTTTTGAATTATGTTTTGGTATCATAAGCTAAAGGTCACAAAGGTTATTTGTAACTTATTGACCAGGAGTTTTATACTTTTCAGTTTGACTTTTAGGTCTCTGATAAATCTGAGATTTTTTGTCAATGGCATAATGCATAAATGAACATGTTTTTGCATACAATTATCCAATTGTTCTGATAGCATCTGTAGAAAGACCATTTTTTTCTGTACAGATATGCCATTGCACCTTTGTCAAAGATCAATTTTCCATAGATATGAGAGGCTATTTCTGGACTCACATTTTTTTTTCAATTGATATATTAGTCTCTCTTAAAGTAAACACCACTCTGTTTTCATTAGTGTAATTTTATAATAAATTCTAGGATTGGTTACCATTAATCCCACAACTTTATGCTTCCTTTTTTCAAGTGTTTTGACTATTTCAGATCAAATTCCTTCATATTTCCATAAACATTTTAGAATCATCTTGTCAGCATCAAAAACAAATCCTGTTGAGATTTGACTAGCATTATGTGGGAGCTACAGACCAAATTGGGAGAATTGACATCTAAACAATTTTGAGTCTTCTAGCCGGGAAGAAATTATATCTTCACATTTCTTTAGATCTTAATTTTTCTCAGCAACATTTTCAGGTTTCTATGTAAATATCTTACACATTTTTCTTGATTTCTCTCATAGAATTTCAGTTTTTGATGATATTATAAATGGTATCGTTTTAAAATTTTAAACTCCAACTGCTCCTTGCTAATATATAGAAATACAATTGATTTTTGTACATTGACCTTTTTTCTGCAGTCTTGTTAAATTTACTTTTTAGTTCTGGTAGCTTTGTCTTTGTGTGTGTGCAGATTCCTTTGTATTTTCTACATAGACTATCATGTTGTTTGCAAATATATATTTTTACTTCTTATTTTCCAGTCAGAGTGATGTTATTTTCTCCCCTTATTCAGCATTTAGAAACTCCTTAATGATGTTGAATAGAAGTTGTGAGAGCAGCGTTGCTTTTGATCTTAGAAGAGTTTCTCACCATTAAGTATGATATTAGGTGTAGGTTTTTCACTAACGCTGTATATCGGATTGAGAAGTTTACTTTTATTCTTGTTTGCTGAGTTTTGTTGTTGTTGTTGTTATGAGTGGATGTTAGACTTCTTTCAAGTGCTTTTTGTACAGGTGATCATATGGTTTATCATTTTCAGTTTATTAACATTGAGAATTAAATTGACTCATTTTAAAATGTTAAACCTGGGATAAACCAGGAGATATATCTCCTGGTTTTATAGATATTAAATATAAATACATTATAGCTATATTTATCTATCTATTGAGATAGAGAATTACATTATACATATAAATATATTTCACACACACACATACACAGTTGGGAAGTGGCAATGGCATAGTGGCCAGCAGTCAGGTCACAGAGGGCTTTGTATGTCATCCTAAGAAGGTGAAAAGGTGTTTTATTCTCTCGAAGTGGCAAGGGATTTTTAGCTTTTAAGATAAGATCTATGTGTTAGGAATGCTTCCCTGTAAACGATGCAAAGAATTGGGCTGAACCGACAGAAGAGAGTCTAATCTGGAGATTATTGGCAGTCCTGGAAGTGATGATAGGGGTGTAAATGTATGAGAGTATGATTTTAGTTGCTCTAAAATTTTAAATTATTAGCCTAGTCCTGCTCAAGTTGGTTGTAAACTCCTTGAGGACTTGATCCATGTCATATATTTTTATACCTTATGGTTTCTACCCAAGCCCTTAGTACACTGTGTGCTCAATATTCTTGTTGTATTTACATATAGCACTATTTACAAACAAACCCAGTGTCCTCTCTCTACACAAAAACATTTATCAACTCTTTAAACTTATTTTGGTAAAGTTTATAATAGCCATTTCTAGACATGAGTTTCCTTGAAGTTCCTTCAATCTAACTGAGTGAATCATTTTCATTTCCAGCTAGAGAACAAGAAAGAACCCACAAGACTGTTAATTAGCCAAATTACCCTTCATCTCAAAACAGCAAAAGACTTTCAAGCCAATTAAAAAGACAATTACTGAACTCTGCTCTGGCAGATTGTGGCTGTTGGGACTTTGGTTTGAGTTGATAGATTTGTTTTGTAGTTTTGTCATGGCATTTCAATAGCACAAAATCCTTATTAAAAATACACTAGTGTGGGCTTCCCTGGTGGCGCAGTGGTTGAGAATCTGCCTGCCAATGCAGGGGACACGGGTTCGAGCCCTGGTCTGGGAAGATCCCACATGCCGTGGAGCAACTAGGCCCGTGAGCCACAACTGCTGAGCCTGCGCGTCTGGAGCCTGTGCTCCGCAACAGGACAGGCCGCGATAGTGAGAGGCCCGCGCACCGCAATGAAGAGTGGCCCCCACTTGCCACAACTAGAGAAAGCCCTCGCACAGAAACGAAGACCCAACACAGCCAAAAATAAATAAATAAATAGATTTAAAAAAAAAAAATACACTAGTGTATTCAAGCCCATGGAATTGCACACGTCACTATGTAATCATGGAAAAAAAAACTGCTTACTTGATACTCTACCATGTAGATTTCTTATAAATGGGAATTTATGAATTTATGTTGCTAAAGCTCTCAATGCAATGACACTGAAAGTCTGGTTTAAATCAGTACGTAAGTAAAGTTAATAAAAACTAATTTCTGAACAGAGAAATGTCCATGTATTTTGAATGTATACTATGTATATTCAAAGCATACATTTCTGTATGGGGACAACCATACTTAACTTTTGTCTTACTGCATTATCTATGTCTCAACTTTATTATTTTGACATTTCTTGAGAATCTCCCATGTGACCAGCACTGTGCTAAGTACTGGGAATATAAAGACATTGTATCTTTCTTTAAATTTCCTAAACATAGACAAATTCATAAACTATTAATTCAATTTAATGTGTTTGGTATTGTGATATAGATGTACATGAATTGTATACAATTTTTTCTGGAACACAGGAAGGTTGGTAAGTTTCATCAGCATGAATGATTTGTTCCTTGAATGCATGCTGAAAATTTCTATCTATATAACTAGGGTACTTCTCTCCTTAACCACATGAATTCTGAATTTTGTACCCACTGCTCTATTAAAGTGAATCTCTGGAAAATAGTAAATGAACTCTTTACTGACAAACTTGCTTGTATTTTTTTTTTTCTTCTAGTTTTATTGAGATATAATTAACATACAGCACTATATAAGTTTAAGTCATACAGCATTGTGATTTGACTTACTTACATCATGAATTGTTTATCATAATAAATTTTGTGAGCATCCATCATCTCATATAGATACAAAATTAAAGAAATATAAATATTTTAAATTTTATTTATTTATTTATGACTGTGTTGGGTCTTCGTTTCTGTGCGAGGGCTTTCTCTAGTTGCGGCAAGTGGGGGCCACACTTCATCGCGGTGCACGGGCCTCTCACTATCGCGGCCTCTCTTGTTGCGAGACACAGGCTCCAGATGCGCAGGCTCAGTAGTTGCAGCTCACAGGCCCAGTTGCTCCGCGGCATGTGGGATCTTCCCAGACCAGAGCTCGAACTCGTGTCCCCTGCATTGGCAGGCAGATTTTCAACCACTGCGCCACCAGGGAAGCCCAAGAAATATAATTTTTTTCTTGTGATGTATTTACTCTCTTCACAACTTTCATATATAATATGCAGCAGTATTAATTATTTTTGTCCTGTTGTACATTACATTCCTAGTACTTAAAGTTTGAACCTTTTGGTGGCCTTCATCTAATTCCTCCTCCCCTCAACTCCCTCTTCTAGTAACCACATATTTGATCTCTTTTTCAGTGAGATGTTTGTTTGTTTTTGAAGTATACTTGACTTACAAAACTATGTTAGTTCCTGTTACACAACATAGTGATTCGATATTTCTATACATTTTTTTCAATGATCACCATGCTACATCTAGTTATGGTATGTCACCACACAAAGATATTACATAGTTATTGACTATATTCCTGAAATTGTACATTTCATACTCGTGACACATTTATCATTTATTACAAACTGGAGGTTTGTAGTTCTTAATCTCCCTCAACAATTTCTCTCCCCACCCCCTCTACTCTGACAACCACCTGTTTATTCTCTGTATCTATAAATCTGTTTCTATTTTGTTAAGTTCATTCATTTGTTTTGTTATTTAGAATCCACGTATAAATGAAATCAAGCAATATTTGTCTTTCTCTGTCTGACTTATTTAACTTAGCATAATGCTGTCTAGGTCCATCCATGTTGTTGCAAATGGCAAGAAAAATTTCATTCTTCTTTAAAACTAGGTAATAATCCATGATGTGAGTATATATATACATACGTAAATATGTATATATACACACACTGTCTCCTTTATCCATTTATCTATTGATGGATTGATGGGCACTCATGTTTTTTCCATATCATGGCTATTGTAAATACTGCTACAATGAACATAGTAGTGCATATATCTTTTGAATTAGTGTTTATGTTTTCTTCAAATAAATACCCAGGAGTGGAAATGCTGGATCATACGGTAGCTCAGTTTTTAATTTTTTGAGGAATCTCCATTCTGTTTTCTATAGTGGCTGCACCAATTTATTTTTTACGAGTCTTTTACTTCCTTAGTTAGATTCATTCCTAGGTATTTTATTCTTTTTGGTGTTATTGCAAATGGGATTCTTTCTTAATTTATCTTTCCGACAGTTTGTTGTTAGTGTATAGAAACACAATAGATTTTTGTATATTAATTTTGTATCCTGCAACTTTACCAAATTCATTGATGGTTCTAGTAGTTTTTTTGGTGACATCGGTTAAGCATTTGGTTAGGATTTTCCATGTATAGTATCATGTCTTCTGAAAACAGTGACATTTTTACCTCTCACTTTCCAATTTGAATGCTTTTTATTTCTTTTCCTTGTTTGATTACTGTGGCTAGGTCTTCCAATACTATGTTAAATAAAAATTGGTGAGAATGGGCATCCTTCTCTTGTTCCTGATCTTAGAGGAAATGCTTTCAGCTTTCCACCATTGAGTATGATGTTAGCTGTGGGCTTGTCATATATGGCTTTTATTATGTTGAGGTATATTCCCTATAAGACCAATTTGTTGAGAGTTTTTATCATAAATGGATGTTGGATTTTGCCAAAAGTTTTTTTTCATCTATTGAGATAATTTTATTTTTCAATGTGTTTATGTGGTATATCACATTGATTTGTGGATACTGAACCACTCTTGAATCACTGGAATAAATCCCACTTGATCATGGTGTATGATCCTTTTAATGTATTGTTGATTTTTGTTTGCTAATATTTTGGTTTTGGTTTTTGCATCAAAGTTCATTGGTGATATTGGCCTGTAATTTTGTTTTTTGTGGTTTCTTTGTTTGATTTTGGTATCAGTGTGATTCTGGCCTTGGAATGAGTTCTGAAATGTCCCTTGATTTGCAGTTTTTTGGAGCAGTTTGAGAATAACAGGTCTTAACTCTTCTCTAAATATTTGGTAGAATTTAACTGTGAAGCCAACTCTTCCTGGACTTTTGTTCTTTGGCAGTTTTTAAATTACTGATTTAATATCATTATTGGTCATTGCTCTGTGCATATTTTCTATCTCTTTTTAAAAAAAAAATTTATTGAAGTATAGTTTATTTACGAAGTGGTGTTAATTTCATGTGTACAGCAAAGTGAATCAGTTATACATATACATATATCCACCTTTTCTTCTTTTTAGATTCTTTTCACATATAGACCATTATAGAGTATTGAGTAGAGTTCCCTGTGCTATACAGCAGGCTCTTGTTAGTTATCTATTTTATATATAGTAGTGTGTATATGTCAGTCCCAACTTCCCAATTTAGTCCTTCCACTCTTATCTTCTGGTAACCATAAGTTTGTTTTCTACATTCGAGACTCTACTTCTGTTTTGTAAATAAGTTTATTTGTACAACATTTTTTTTAGATTCCACACATAAGTGATATCATACGATATTTGTCTTTCTCTGTCTGATTTCACTCAGTATGACAATCTCTAGGTCCATCCAGGTTGCTGCAAATGGCATTATTTTGTTCTTTTTTATAGCTGAGTAATATTCCATTCTGTATATGTGCCACATCTTTTTTTATCTATTCCTCTATTGATGGACATTTAGGTTGCTTTCATGTCCTGGCTATTGTAAATAGTGCTGCAATGAACATTGGGGTGAATATATCTTTTTGAATTATTGTTTTCTCTAGGTATATGCCCAGGATTGGAATTGTTGGGTCATATGGTATTCTATTTTTAGTTTTTTATGACCCTCCATACTGCTCTCCATAGTGACTGTACCAATTCACATTCCCACCAACAGTATAGGAGGGTTCCCTTTTCTCCATACCCTCTCCAGCATTTATTGTTTGTAGATTAAAAAAAAAAAAATATTGGAGTATGGTTGATTTAAAGTGTTGTGTTAGTTTCAGGTGTACAGCAAAGTGAATCACTTATACATAGACATATGTCCACTCTTTTTCTTTCATTTTCTTTTTAGATTCTTTTTCCATATAGACAATTACATAGTATTGAGTAAAATCCCCTGTGCTAAACAGGAAAAGAAGGAATCGTGATGGGGCTTGTGACCCAAGGAGGGAGCTATTTTCTATTTCTTAGTCCCCCAATTAATTCCTGATTTAGTCTTAGGAGGCAGTACATTTCTAGAAATTTGTCCATTTCTTCTGGGTTGTTCATTTTATTGGCATATAACAGTTCTTAATAATCTCTTATTATTCATTGCATTTCTGTGGTGTCAGCTGTATCTTCTCCTTTTAAATTTCTGATTTTATTAATTTGTTCACTCTCTATTTTTTCATGATGTGTCTGACTAAAGGATAAACTTTGTTTATCTTTGTAAAGAACCAGCTCTTACTTTCATTTGTCTATTCTATTGGGTATTTTGGCTCTATTTCATTTTTTCTGCTCTCATCTTTATGAGTTTTTTCTTCTACTAATTTTTGGTTTTATTTGTTTTTATTTTTCTAGTTCCCTTATGTGTAGGGTTAGGCTGTTTATTTGAGATTTTTCTTGATTCCTGAGGTAGGATTATATCACTATAAACTTCCCTCTTAGTACTTTTGCCTCTACATATATATTATGGGTCATTCTGTTTTCATTTTCATTTGTCTCTGGGTATGTTTTGATTTCTTCTTTGAACTCTTAAGTGATCCATTGGTTGTTTAGTAGCATATTGTTTAGCCTCCATGTGTTTGTATTTTTTGCAGAATTTTTTTACCTTGTAGTTGATTTCTAGTGTCATGGTGTTGTAGTCAAAAAAGATGATTGATATGGTTTCAGTTTTCTCAAATTTACTGAGAATTGGTTCTTGGCCTAGCATATGATCTATTCTGAAAAATGTTCCATGTGCACTCAAAAAGTATTGTATTCTGCTGCTTTTGGGTGAAATATTATATATATATGTGTGTGTGTGTGTGTGTGTGTGTGTGTATATATATATATATATATATATATATATATATATATATATATATATATACCTTAACCCCATCTAGTCTAATGTGTCACTTAATGCCAGTGTTTCTTTGTTAATTTTCTGTCTGGATGGTCTGTCCATTGATGTAAGCGGGATGTTAAAATTCCCTCCCATATATGTGTTATACTGTCAATTTCTCTCTTATGCTTATTGATATTTGCTTTATGATTTAGGTGGTCTTATGTTGGGTTCATATATATTTATAATTGTTATATCTTCTTGGATTAGTCCCTTATTCATTATGTAATGTCGTTCTTTGTCTCTTTTTACAGAAGTTGTTTTAACCTATTTTATCTGATATATGTATTGCTACCCTGGCATTATTTTCGTTTCCATTTACACAAAATATCTTTTATCATCCCTTCGCTTTCAGCCTGTGTGTATGTCTGTATCTGAAGTGAATCCATTGCAGGCAGCATATGTATAGGTCTTGTTTTCGTATCCATTCAGCCACTCTATGTCTTTTGATTGGAACATTAATTTATTGACATTTAAAGTGACTATTTACAGATATGTGCTTATTGCCATTTTGTTAATTGTTTTGGTGGTGGCTTTTTTTTTTTTTTTTGTAGCTCATTTTTTGTCCTTTCTTCTTTTTTGTTCTCTTCCCCTGTAATTTGATGACTACCCTTAGTGTTATATTTGGATTCCTTTCCACTTTGTGTTTGTGTTTGTATTATAGATTTTTGGTTTGTTGTTTCCATATATATGTGATTATTGTACGTTTCTGATCTCTTTATTTCAAATTTATTTTAACGACCCTGCAATTTTACTACACCCACTCACACACATGTTTACTGTTACTGACATGATAATTTATATTTTTGCCTTGCAAAAACTACTTATTGTGCATATAGATGATTTTAATACTTTTGAATTCTAACCTTCCTACTAAATTTAAACATGGCTGATCTATTGCTTTTGCTGTATATTTTCCTTTACCAGTGATATTTCTCCTTTCATAATTTTTTCATATTTCTAGTTGTGGCCTTTTCTTTTTCACTTAGATAAGTTGGTTTAGCATTTCTTATAAAGCTGGTTTGGTGGTGTTGGACTCTTTGAGATCTTGCTTGTCTGTAAACCTTTTGATCTCTCAATCAAATACAAATAAGATATTGCTGGATAAAGTATTCTCAGTTATAGGTTTTCCCTTTTATCACTTTAAATATATTATGACATTTCATTCTGGCTTGCAGAGTTTCTGCTGAAAAGTCAGCTGATAGCCTTATGGGAGTGCCCTTGTACATAATTTGCTGCTTTTCCTTTGATGTTTTTAATATTCTCTCTATTTTTAATTTCAACATTTTATTTGCAGCATGTCTACATGTGGTCCTGTTTTGGTTAATCCTGTTTGGAACTCTCTATGCTTCCTGGACCTAGATGTCTGCTTCCTTTCCCAGGTTAGGG
This sequence comes from Eschrichtius robustus, assembly GCF_028021215.1. Lineage (NCBI taxonomy): Eukaryota > Metazoa > Chordata > Mammalia > Artiodactyla > Eschrichtiidae > Eschrichtius > Eschrichtius robustus. Next base: position 32,902,721 of record NC_090840.1, on the reverse strand, counting down.
AAGCGTTCAGCTATGATGTCTTCAAATATGTTCTCTGCCCCTTTCTTTCACTCTTCTCCTACTGGAATCTTTATGATGTGAATGTTAGTATGCTTGATGATGTCCCACAGTCTCTTGAACTGACATCATTTTTTAAATTTCATTTTTTTAAACATCTTTATTGAAGTATAATTGCTTTACAATGGTATGTTAGTTTCTGCTTTATAACAAAGTGAATCAGCTATACATATACATATATCCCCATATCTCCTTGCTCTTGCATCACCCTCCTTCATTTTTAAAGAGAAACAGAGTCTGGGGGAGGTACTGCAGGCTGGTGGCCTGGGTTCAGCTAGCAGTGGTTTGACAAATGGCAGAGTAGAAGGACATGAGTTATTCCCTTCTTACAGAAACACCAAAATCACAACTAACCACTGAACAACTACCAAGAAAAAAATGCTGTAACCTAGCAAACAAGATACCCTACATCCAAAGACAAAGAGGAAGCCACAATGAAATGGTAAGAGGGGTGCAATCATGATAAAATCAAATCCCATACATACCAGGTGGGCAACCCACAAACTGGAAATATATCATACCACAGAAGTTCTCCCCCAGGAAGGAAAGTTCTGAGCCCCACATCAGGCTCCCCAGCCTGTGGGTCTGGCAATGGGAGGAGGAGCCCCCAGAGAATCTGGTTTTAAAAGACAGCAGGGTATGATCACAGGAATTTCAGATGACTCTTGGAAATTCCAGAGGACTTCCAGAAACTCCACTCTTGGAGGATACACACAGGGTCTTGTGTGCACCAGGACCTAGGGAAAAAAGCAGTGACCTCATAAAGAACTGGGCCAGACTTATCTGCTAATATTGGAGGGTGTCCTGCAGAGTTGGGGGGCAGCTGTGGTTCACTGTGTGGACAAGGACACTGGTGGCAGAACTTCTGGAAAGTACTCTTAAGGGTGAGTCCTCTTGGAGGCCACCATTTTCTCACCAAGGCCTGAACCCTCAGGCCAAAAAACTGACAAGACAGGAAGATAGCCACACTCATGAGGAGATAGGCTACCTAAAGTCTTCCTTAGCCCACAGCTTCCCACTAAACACATCCCATGACATGGTCTTGCACACCAGAGGGACAAGATCCAGCTACACCCACCAGTGGGCAGGTACTAGACCCTCCCACCAGGAAGCCTGCACAAGCCTCTTAGACAGCCTCATTCACCAGGGCCAGACAGCAAAAGAAAGAAGAACTACAACCCTGTGAAGCCTACAGAACGGAAACTACAATCACAGAAATTTAAACAAAATGAGACTGCAGAGGAAAATGTCTCAGATGAAGGAACAAGATAAAACCCCAAAAGAACAACTCAATGAAATGGAAATAAGCAATCTACCTGAAAAAGAATGCAGAGTAATGATAGTAAAGATGATCAAAGATCTCAGAAAAAGAATGAAGGCACAGATCTAGAAAATACAAGAGATATTTAACAAAGACCTAGAAGAAATAAGGAACAAATAAATAGAGATGAACAATAAAATAACTGAAGGAATCAATAGCAGAATAACTGAGACAGAAGAATGCATAAATGACCTGGAAGACAGAATGATAGAAATCACTGCCACAGAACAGAATAAAGAAAAAAGAATGAAAAGAAATGAGGACAGTCTAAGAGACTTCTGGGACAATATTAAATGCACCAACATTCACATTATAGGGGTCCCAGAAGGAGAGGACAAAGACCTAAAAAATATTTGAACAGATAATAGCTGAAAACGTCCCTAATATAAGAAAGGAAACAATCACCAAAGTCCAGGATGCACAGAGAACACCAGGCAGCATAAACCCAAGGAGGAACACACCAAACCACATAGCAACCAAATTGACAAAAATAAATACAAAGAAAAAATATTAAAAGCAACAAGGGAAAAATAACAACATACAAGCGAATACTGTAAGGTTATAAGCTGATTTCTCAGCAGAAATTCTTCACGATAGAAGGGAGTGGCATGATATATTTAAAGTGAATTAAGGAAAGAACCTACAATCAAGAATATTCTACACAGCAAGGGTTTCATTCAGATTTGATGGAGAAATAAAAAAAATCACAGACAAGCAAAAGATAACAGAATTCAGCACCACCAGACCAGCTTTGCAAAAACTGCGAAAGGAACTTCTATAGGCAGAAAAAAAAAAAAGGCCACAAGTAGAAACAAAAATATTATGAATGGAAAGCTCACCAGAAAAGACAAATGTACAGTCAATGTAGGAAATCATCTGCATACATATATGATATCAAAACCAGTAATTGTGAGAAGAGGAGAGCACAAATACAGGATATTGGAGATGCATTTAAAATTAAGAAACCGGCAACTTAAAACAACCCTGTATATATATAGACTGCTTAACCAAAATGTCATGGGAAATGCTAACCAAAAACTACAATGGATACACACACACAAAAAAAGCAACCTAAACTCAACACTAAAGATTTTCATCAAACTACAAGAGAAGAGAACAAAAGAGGAAGGGAAGAAAAAAGACCTACAAAAACAAGCCCAAAACAATTAAGAAAATGGCAACAAGAACACAAATATTGATAATTACCTTAAATGTAAATGGATTAAATGCTCCAACTAAAAGACCTAGACTGGCTGAATGGATACAAAAACAAGACCGTATATATGCTGTCTACAAGAAACTTACTTCAGATGTAGGAACACATACAGACTGAAAGTGAGGGGATGGAAAAAGTTATTCTATGCAAATGGAAGTCAAAAGACAGCTGGAGTAGCAATAGTCATATCAGAAAAAATAGACTTTAAAATAAAGACTATTACAAGAGACAAAGTAGGACACTACATGATGATCAAGGGATCAATCCAAGAAGAAGATATAACAATTGTAAATATATATGCACCCAACATAGAAGCACCTCAAAATATAAGGGAAATACTAACAGTCATCAATGCAGAAATTAACAGTAACACAATAAAAGTGGGGAATTTTAACACTCCACTTTCATCAATGGAAAGATGATCCAGACATAAAATAAATAATGAAACACAGGCCTTAAATCACATATTAGACCAGATTAACTTAATTGATCACATGAAGGGACAGAAAGCAAGCCTCAATAAGTCTAAGAAAATTGAAATCATATCATGCATCTTTTCTGACCAAATATTATGAGACTAGAAATCAACTACAGGAAAAAAAACTTCAAAAACTACAAACACATGGAGGCTATACAATATACTACTAAACAATCAATGGATCACTGAAGAAATCAAAGAGGAAATTAAAAAATACCTAGAGAAAAGTGAAAATGAAAGCATGATGATTCAAAATTTATGGGATGAAGCAGAGGTAGTTCTAAAAGGGGAGTTTATAGCAATACAATATTACCTCAGGAAACAAGAAAAATCTCAAATAAACAACCTAACCTTATAGCTAAAGCAACTAGAGAAAGAACAGACAAAATCCAAAGTTAGTAGAAGGAAAGAAACCATAAAGATCCGAGCAATAATAAATGAAATAGAGGCAAAAAAACAAAACAAAACAAAAAAAAATCAATGAAAGTAAAAGGTGGTTCTTTGAAAAGAAAAACAAAATTGATAAACCTGTATCCAGACTCATCAAGAAAAAGAGGGAGAAGGCTCAAGTCAATAAAATTAGAAGTGAAAAAGGAGAAGTCACAACCAACACCACAGAAATACAAAGGACCATAAGAGACTACTACAATCAACTATATGACAACAAAATGGACAACCTAGAAGAAATGGACAAATTCTTAGAAAGGTACAATCTCCTAAGAATAAACCAGGAAGAAATAGAAAATATGAACAAAGAAATCACAAGTACTGAAATTAAAACTGTGATTTAAAAACTCCCAACAAACAAAAGCCCAGGACTCGAAGGCTTCACAGGGGAATTCTATCAAACATTTAGAGAAGAGAGTTAACACCTATCCTTCTGAAAATATTTCCAAAAAATTGCAGAGAAAGGAACACTCCCAAACTCATTCTATGAGGCCACCATCACCCTGATACCAAAATCAGATAAAGCTACCACAAAAAAAAAAACAGAAAGAAAATTAGAGGCCAATATCACTGATTAACATAGGTGCAAAAATTATCCAAAAAATACTAGCAAACAGAATCCAAAAATATATTAAAGGAATCATACACCATGATCAAGTGGGATTTATTCCAGGGATGAAAGGATTTATCAATATCCACAAATCAATCAGTGTGATAGATATCACCAAATTGAAAAATAAAAACCATGTGTTCATCTCAATAGATGCTGAAAAACCTTTTGACAAAATTCAACACCCATTCATGTTAAAAATTCTCCGGAAAGTGAGCATAGAGAGAACATACCTCAACATAATTAAGGACATATATTACAAACTTACAGCTAACATCATACTCAATGGTGAAAAGATGGAAGCATTTCCTCTAAATTTTGGAACAAGACAAGGATGTGCACTCTTGCTACTTTTATTCCACATAGTTTTGGAAGTCCTAGCCATGGCTATCAGAGAAGAAAAAGAAATAAAAGGAATCCAAATTGAAAAAGAAGAGGTAAAATTTTAACTGTTTGCAATGACAAGATACAATATATAGAAAGATACATAATTACATATGTACATATATATTTTATATACTATAAAATCCTAAAGATGCTACCAGAAAATTACTGGAGCTCATCAATGAATTCAGTAAAGTTGTAGGCTACACAATTAATATGCAGAAATATGTTGCATGTCTATACACTAACAACAAAAGATCAGAAAGAGAAATTAAAGAAATAATCCCATTTACCATTGCATCAAAGAGAATAAAATACCTAGGAATAAACCTACCTAAGGAGGAAAATACCTGTACTCCCAAAACTATAAGACACTTATGCAAGAAATCAATGACACAAACAGATGGGAAGATATACCATACTCTTGGACTGGAAGAATCAATTTTCTCAAAATGACTATACTACCCAAGGCAATCTATGATTTAATACAATCCCTATCAAATTAACAATAGCATTTTTCACAGACCTAGGACAAAAAAATCTTAATTTGTATGGAGACACAAAAGACCCCAAATTGCCAAAGCCATCTTGAGAAAGAAAAACGGAGCTGGAGGAATCAGGCTCCCTGATTTCAGACTATACTACAAAGCTACAGTCATCAAAACAGTATGGTACTGGCATAAAAACAGAAATATAGATCAATGGAACAGGATAGAAAGTCCAGAAATAAACCTGTGCACCTATGGTCAATTAATCTATGAGAAAGGAGGCAAGACTATATAATGGAGAAAAGACAGTCTCTTCAATAAGTGGTGTTTGGAAAACTGGACAGCTACATGTAAAAAGTGAAATAAGAACATTTTTTAACACCGTACACAAAAATTAATGCAAAATGGATTAAAGAACTAAATATAAGTCTGGATATTATAAAACTCTTAGAGGAAAACATAGGCAGAACACTCTTTGACATAAATTGTAGCAATATCTTTTTTGATCCATCTCCTAAGGTAATGACAATGAAAACAAAAATAAACAAATGGGACCTAGTTACTCAAAAGCTTTTGAATAGCAAAGGCTTAACAAAACTTAAAGACAACCCACAGATTGGGAGAAATTATTTGCAAACGATATGAATGACAATGGATTAAACTCTAAAATTTACAAACAGCTCATGTGGCACATTATCAAAAAAAAAAAAAAAAAAAGCCCAATCTAAAAATGGGCAGAAGACCTAAATGGACATTTCTCCAAAGAAGACATACAGCTGGCTAGTAGGCACATGAAAAATGTTCAAGATTGCTAATTATTACAGAAATGTAAATCAAAGCTACAATGAGATATCACCTCGTACCAGTCAGAATGGCCATCATCACAATGTCTATAAACTATGAAAGCTTGAGAGGGTGTGCAGAAATGGGAACCCTCCTACATTGTTGGTGGGAATGTAAATTGGTATAGTCACTATGGAGAACAGTATGGAGGTTCCTTAAGAAACTAAAAATAGAGCTACCATATGATCCCACAATCCCACTCCTGAGCATATATCTGGAGAAAAACATGATTCGAATGGATATGTGCACTCCAATATTTATTGTAGCACTGTTGCAATAACCAAGACATGGAAGCAACCTAAATATTCATCAACAGAGGAATGGATAAAGAAGAAGCAGTTATAATACATAATGGAATATTACTCAGCCATTAAAAAAATGAAATAATGTCACTTACAGCAACATGGGTTGACCTGGAGATTATCATACTAAGTGAAGTCAGACAGAGAAAGACAAATATCACATGATATCACTTATATGTAGAATCTAAGAAAAGATACAAACGAACTTACTTACAAAACAGAAATAGACTCACAGATTTAGAGAACAAAGTTATGGTTACCAGGTGGGAAGCTTGGGGCCAGAGATTGATTGGGAGTTTGGGATTGACATGTAGACACTACTATATTTAAAATACATAACCAACAAGGACCTACTGTATAGCACAGGGAGCTCTGTCCAATACTCTGTAGTAATCTAAATGGGAAAAGAATTTGAAAAGGAATATATACACATATATGTATAACTGAATCAGTCTGCTGTACACCTGAAACTAACACAACAGTGTTAATCAACTGTACTGCAATATAAAATAAAAATTAAAAACAACTCAAAACAAAAAAAAAACCCCAAAACCAGAACAAACAAAACATTACAATAATATTGCACGTGTCAAATTACAGACCTCATTCAGGTACTGTTTTTATTTCCATGGTATTTTCTGCTAGCATACACGTCTATTAGAATTTAATGTCTGATTCAAGCTGTAACCAAAGTGGTATTTTGTAGCTTAAAGTCATAGACAAATTGATTTAAAATCACTAGTTCTGTAAAAAAAAGAGACATATAAAACTTTCTTATACATATATAAAAGGTGATTTAGTTGTCTTTAATTTCCTTTTTTTCTTTTTTCAGTTTCAGTGATTTCCACTACTGTCTTCCACCTCTGTGATCTGTATCATCTGTATCATCTGATATACTCTTGATTCCTTCTAGAGTATTTTCTATTTCAGTTATTGCATTCTTCATCTCTGCCTGGTCCTTCTTTATATTTTTTAACTCTTTGTTAAAAACTTCAAACTTCTCACTATGTTCATTCAATCCTCTCCTAAGTTCTTTGAACATCCTCATGATCATTACCTTGAACTCTCATCAGGTCAATTGTTTATTTCCTCTTTATTTAGTTCTTCTTCTGAGGTTTCACCTTGTCCGTTCATTTGGAACATATTCCTCTGTCACCTCATTTTGCCTAATTTGCTGTTTATATTTATTTGGTAGGTTGGTTGTGTTTCCCAAACTTAGAGAAGTGTCCTTTTGTAGGAATCATCATATGTGTCTCAGTATTGCACTCCTGGTCACCAGAGCTATATGCCTTAGGGCTGCCCCTATTTGGACTTCATGGGTCCTTCTGTTGTGGTGGGTTGAATACTCTTGGTGGTCTGGTAGGTGTGGCTCTCCCATGGTCCAGTTGGTTACCTGACCCTACCTTGTGTGAAGGCTGCTGGACAATGGTAGGCAGGGCTGGGTAGCCATGGTTGCCTGTGGGGCCCAGAGGATAGTGCAGACTCAGTAGTGAGTGGAGCCTGATCTTGGGCCCTGTGATAGTTGGCGTCAGTTCCCAAGGGAGCTGGGGGCTCAGGGTGTCCCTCTGCAGCTGGTCTGTTGGTGGGTGGGCTGTGTCCTCACCCAGCTAACTACTTAGCTTGGGTCATCCCAGGACTGGTGCTAACTGCATCAGTCTCAGGGTTGGGTTCCAGGGTGGGGCTGGGTTCCAGGGCTAACAAGCTAGATGGAGAATTCCAAAATGGTGCTTGCCAGAGCCAGTGTCCTTTTAGTAGAACAAGCTCCCAAACATGGCAGCTGCCAGTGTCTATGTCCCAAGAGTGAGCCCCAGTTGTCTCCTTCCGCTCCAGGAGGCTCTCCAAGATCATCGGGTGGGTCTGACCCAGGCTCCTTTCAAGTTACAGCTTCTGCCTTGGATCCTGGAGCAGGTGAGATTTTGTGTGTGACATTTATGAATAGAGTGTCTATTTTCTACAGTCCATTGGCCTTTCTGAAAGTAAGTCCTACTGGCCTTCAAAGCCAAGAATTCTGGGGTCTTGTCTTCCTAGTGCAGGACCCCAGGCTGGGGAGACTGATGTGGAACTCAGACCCCTCACTCCTTGGGAAGAAACTCTGCAATTGTTATTATCCTTCTATATGTGGGCCACTCACTTGGGTCTTTGAGTCTTGAATATATCTCCAGTCCTCCTACCCATCTCATTGTGGTTCCTTCTTTATATCTTTAGCTATGGAAGCTCTTTTCTGTTAGTCTTCTGGTCTAGCTCATCAATAGTTGCTCTGAAATCGTTGTAATTTTGGTGTGCCCATGGATGGAGGTGAATTCAGGGTCTTCCTTCACAACCATCTTGGCCAATTCTCCCCTTCCTGTATTTTTTTTAAATTCTAATCTTCAGCATTTGATACTGTTGAACCTCAACTCCTCTTTGACACTCATTTTTTTCACTTACCATTTTTTTTTTATTTCTTGCCTGTTTCATCATCTGTAAAACAAAATTAATTAAAATGGTTAAAATAGCAGATATTACAATGTTCCAGGCACTATTCTAAGCATTTTACTTATATTAATTTATTTAATATTCTTAACAGCCTCATGAGTTTGGTATTATTATTCTTCACTTTTTACAGATAAGGAATTCAAAGCATAGAAGGTTTAGCCTAAGGTTAAATTGCTCAAAGAGAACACAGTATGGTTCAGGGTATTAATTAATTTGAAACATATAAATCCCTGGTAAAGCTGTTAGATTTTATGCCTCCTTGTTTCTCTATTTATCCAGTATGTGCTGAATTTAGTCTTACTTACCTGATGGTCTACAAGCTTTATTACTAGCTGTCCTCCTCTTTCTGGGTCCTTAAATATAAATATTTCTAAAGTTTCTTCTTTGGAAGAAGTTTAAAAGAAGTTCTAAAGTTTCTTGCAATACCTTTTCCCTTCATGAATGTGCCCACTTTCACAACTTGACGTGTTGTCTCAGGTGATGTATTCCAAACCGTCAACTCATACTTTACCTCTTTCCCAAGCTCCAAACCTATCTGAATCTTTCAACTGAACACATTTGTTTTTCCCAAGCTCTCAAAATCAATTGTCAAAATTTTCTTTCTTGCTAAACCAACTCATCTAGTTATCTCCACATAATTTTTGGTTAAAGGATCCAACATTATTTTAATTTTACAGGCTTCAAATGTTACAGATATCTTTACTTATACCTTCAGATTTAATGGTCATAATCCATTTAGTTGCAAGGTTTAGGCGTTCTCCACCCAAGTTCAGTCCCTATGAATACTTGTATGGATTATCACAATAACTGTTTTTATTTCTCTAATCTGACCTACTCATAGCTGTCAGGTGACTCTTTCTAATGTATAATTATCATCATATCCATCCAATGTACACAGACCTTTAATGACTAACAAAGTAAACCCAACAGACTTTGCATTACTATTTCCAACTTTTTTCTGGGCACACATTTTCTTCTGCCTGGATGCCTCCAACCTCTCCCCAAACCATTACAAGGTTAAATCTACTTATATTTCAGTGCCCCAGTAATATTACATTTCCTTCAGGAAAACTTTTCCTGTAATTTCTTCATGATTTCTTCAGTGAACACCTGCATGAATTTTTTTTCATTTTGTCTGTTATAATGATTTGTAGAGTTATCTTATCTATTTCTACAAGTTGGAAGCCCTTTGAGAGCAGAGGCCCTGACTAATACACCTTTGAACCTCTGCAGTATTTAACCTAGCACTGGGAATATATTTAGTACCTGATACTCAAACTTTGTAAAATTACTGAAATAGTGAATCAGAACACCTATGATAGTTTACTGAAATAATTTTTGAGTTGTATGCCATAGACTTGTTGAATGCCTTCCTTATTCTGTTGAAAAGTACCTTTTTTCTACTGCAAGTATGGATGATTTATAGCAGAAATGAAAAGTGTTCCCTGGAACTGAGTCTTATTTCAGGGCTAGATTTGTATAGGCATTGGTGTTAAGCTTCAGGTTTAGTGTGCTGGTGTTATTACTGCTTTTGTCTGTCTTTCCTGGCTATTTCTTAAATTGAATGCATTCTGTGGGACCTCTCACTTAGAATGCCATTTAAAATTATTCATTCACATACAAGGTTGCTTTAATTATTCATTAAGGTTCATATTTTTCTATGTTTGCTTATCTCTCACTTGAAACACCTGTTTCTAGATCTATCCGTCTTCTCTATATCCCCTCATGTATCCATGATGCATACCCTTCAGCCTGATGAAAAAATAAGAAAATCCCAAAAGTCCTTACTTATTTTAGGACTCTGAATACAGCATTATGGATGGGTGATAATCAGTATTATTACAGAGCCAGGGTCATCCATAGAGTTTTCAGTGTGAACCAAGTGATCAGCAATTTATGTGTGTATATGGGTTGCTTAACTTTTTAAAATTGACTATACCTGCAGTTGAAAGGGTTTGTTTGATGTTTGAACATTGAAACTCCCCATGAGTAGTCATGCAATTGTAATCATACATTTTCTATATCCTTTTCAGTATTCTTTCTTAATCTGTGTTACTTGATCTGATTACAACGGAATTGAACTTAAACAGCTGAAATTATGTGGTATAGCAAGTAAAGCTAAGGTTCAGTCTGTCCCTGGTTAAAATCTTGACTTTACTACTTATTAAGTAAGCAACTTCATGTGAGCAACCTACCCTCTCTTATTGAATGAGGATAACAGTATTTTCTTCATAGAGTTCTCATAAGGAGAAAATAAAGCAATCAGAAAGTACATATTACCAAACCTGATATACTTTATCATATAAATGATAACTTTGTACTTGTATTTACTTTAAAAAAAAATGTTGTTGTTATACTACCCTTTTAATTTTGCAATCAGCCCTCCATTTACATGGGTTCTTCATTCACAGATTTAACCAAACACAGATCAAAATATTTGGAAAAAACAAGTTCCAGAAAGCTCCAAAAAGCAAAACTTGAATTTGCTGTGTGCTGGCAACTAACTATACAGCATTTACATTATATTTGGTATTATAAGTAATCTGGAAATGATTCAAAGTATATGGGAGGATGTGCACAAGATAATAATTGTTTGGTAAAAAGATATGGTACAAAATTTTAGTTATCTATAAATGATAGCCAGCTTATGCTCACCAATTGTATTTTTGACACTAGATTAATAACTGAGCAAATGATAATTTTATTTTCCATTTACTATTAAAGAAGTTGAGCATTTTTCATATGTTTTTTGGCTATATATGTATTTTCTGCTTGCAGTCCATCCGTATCCTTTGCCATTCTTTGCTAATGCATTGTTTTCTTTCTTTTAGAAGCTCTTTATATATTGTACACATTAATCTTATCCCAAATAATTGGGAAATAAATATATTTCCCACTTTTATACCTGTGTTTATGGTATTTTTGTTATAGAGAAGCTTCAAATTTTATATTGTATAATCTAGTTTCTAAGAGAGGTTGACACATAGTTTATTTTGCTGTGTTGCTATAGTAGTACATTTTTTGTAACAGGGGTTTTAGCACTTCACAAATAAGCATGTTTTAACTATCTTTTTGCTTGTCATTTATCTTCTCCATTTATGTTGTAGAAACTTTTAATATTCTCTGATTTGTGTAGAGATGGCACTATTTCCCTTTTCTCACAATTCAGGTAAGTTATCACCTTACCCTCTCAGGAAATGTTGAGGAGGGAGCTTCTACTTCAGGTCTCTCCACACCCAGCCCTGCAATGAAGATGATTGAGCTCTTTACCTGAGGCTTTTTTCTGTTCAATTAATAGAGTTTTAGTGTTGTTCTAAACTATTCTTCTATATGTCTGTAAGAGGTGTGTGTGTGTGTGTGTGTCTGTGTGTGTGTGTGTATACACACCATACATGTGGTATATTTTCATTACGCATTAAAATGTGGAATAAGCCACTTTACTTCAAAATTTGATCAGAATAAAGGAATATTGCCCTTAGAATTTCAATTATTATAAAATGTTTATTCTTCTCTCTGAATTAATATACACTAGGTGTGGGTTTCTCATCTCTCCTGGTTCAGCCTGAACCCACTCTCATTTCTTCAGTTTAGGTTTTTGTGGTGCTTTGCTAGAATACCCTTTTTTCATTTCATTCAACATTACATGGCTTTCTTCAGAAAGGGAACTGTTTTTGTGAATGATGACTTCATTTTGTGTTATGCCATCTGTATTAATTGAAATTGTGGTTTATTTTTAGTAGTTTACCTCAGTTTAACCCCGGATGATTTTTATCCCTATTTAAATATTCACTTTTTGGTCATTTCTGTGACTACAAGAGTTTGGAAGGCAGTTTTTCAGTTGACTTCCTATTAATTTTCTTCTGTATTTACCATCTTTGCACTCATAAAATTTGCTCACCACATTAGTGCTTCCAGGACATGGTTTCTGTGTAATTCAAGGTGTTAAATAGACTAGAGATTAGGGAAAAGGGGAAGCCAGTAAGTTCTCAGTAAGGGGATATTTGTAATAGTATGTTGAATAAAGCAACATTCATGAATAAAATTTTAAGACAGTTAAAGTTATAAAAAGTAAAACTCTGCCAAGTATTTTAACACCTACCTTTCAATAAAAACATACTGGCTGCCTTGGATAAAACAAAGGGCAATGGAACCTGAGTAAGAAAAGAATCAAAATTTCTTCCCAGTAGGAACACTTGGTATACCAGTTGGTTGGGCTATGATTCATGCTTTGAGTTGCAAAAAGCAGAATGACATATCAGTGAGTGAAGTTCTTTGGAAACACTGGAAATTATAGGCTAAACACCTGTGAAGTTTGTGGAGGAAATATTTCATTGCACAGCTTATAGAAGATAGTCTTAATGCTTTTATTATTTACATATTGCATGGCATAAATCAATAACTATTTAACTTTTATTAATAATTCTGTTCCATTTTGGAATGAACTTCTTGACACCAATGAAATTTTTTAAAATTGCATGTTAAATTAAAAGTAACTACTGAATTTGCTTTCTCAAGAAAGTTTGTGCAGAATATTCCACTTGCACATAGTATTCATCATTTACCATCTGCAATCATCAAAGTAATATTACAAACCCTATAAAAATAAGACAGAAATCTGCTGAAGAATCATCAATATATATGTCAAAAGTTGTTATTTATTTTAACAAGACTGTTCCTGTACATGATGAGCATGTGCAGCTGCTGAAGGTACTTTTTACATACCAATCTGTGAAGCATGATGTTTCATTTAGCTCAATGACTGAATTGTCCTAAATAAAGCTCACTCACTTTAGATGACCTTGTCTCCTAAAACTCATTTCTTTCAGTCTTCTGTATCTTAGTGAATGACACCACTATCCATCCTATTTCATAAATTTTCTTGATACTCCCTTATAAATAATGAGTCCAATGTCATCAATTTGTAAATTGAAAAATATATTTCCACTTCATGAGATTTTTGAGTCGATTAAATAAAGTTGAATTTGTAAATCCCCATGTTTAACCCTATAGTAGAAACACAATAAATAGAAATTCTTTCAACTTTGTATTACAATTTTGTGGAGCATAGGTACTCTCTTAGGTTTGTCTTTTCCATCAGAATCAAGGATTTGTCAAAATGCTTAATTTTAATATAAAGATGATCATAGTGAATTGTTGCCCTGTGCCTATTATTTCACCCTGGAATATGAGAATGAGTCTTGTTTATTCTTCTCTGTTGTGTCAGGCATGTCAGTAACTATATTTGTATTTGCATTTTTACCATGAATATTTGTACTTTAATTCATGATGCCATTTTCTCTTCCAGAGTTTGAACTCATATTACCTGGCTCATTTGCTATTTTTACCAGTGTCTTCAGGGCTGGAATTTGTTGACTAGACAAAATTTCTTTGGAGAGATAGTTCTTCTTATCCATCACCTTTAGATTATGCATTAAAATGATCATTCTGTAGTTTCTGGCTTGTTTTTTCAAACTTTCCTTATTTTCTATAGAAATATTACCTACATACTCATGTCACATGGACTGAAGTTTGTAGGGAAATGAGAAGAAAATGATATGATCATATGATAAAATAGAGGGTAAAGAAAAAATAATTTTTCTTTATCACTTATAAACATTTTAGTAATATGTTACATTAATACTAGGTCAGCCATATTTTGTTCATGCAGTACTAGTTGATAATTAGTGACAGAAAGAACTGAATAGGCTTAACCATGTGATTACACATGCTACCTTTCTACAATAAGGTTTACCAGTAATAATTTATTTATTTATTTTAAGTTTCTCTAAATGATTGGTTTATATAATATTATTAAGCAAAACCTTGCCTCCTTCTGAATTGTAATAGTACTTCTTTCAAATTAAAAAGAAATCTATTTGTCAAATTTTTTAATTGAACTACAGTTGATTTACAATATTATATTAGTTTCAGGTGTACAACATAGAGATTCAGTATTTTTATCTGTTGTACTACATTTAAGGTTATTATAAAATATTTGCTATATTTTCTGTGCTGTACAGTATATATTTGTAGCTTATTTTTATACACAGTAGTCTATATCTCTTAATGACATACTCTTCTTTTGCCCCTCCCCTCTTACCTCTTCCCACTGGTAACCACCAGTTTGTTTTCTATATCTGTTAGTTGGTTTTTATTTTGTTAGAGTCATTCGTTTTATTTTATTTTTTTTAGATTCCACATAAAATTGACAACATACAGTATTTGTATGACATATTTTTTTTTCTCTCTGACATATTTTACTAAGCATAATACACTCCAGGTTAATCCATGTTTTTGCAAATGGCAACATTTCATTTTTTTAATATCTATGTAATATTACATGGTATAAATATACCAAAACTTGTTTATCCATTTATCTCTTGATGGACACTACAGTTGTTTCCATATTTTAGCTATTATAAATAATGTTGCTATGAACATTGTGGTGCATACTTATTTTGAATTAGTGTTTTTATTTTTTTCAAATATATACCCAGAGTGGAATTTCTAGATCATATGGTAGTTCAATTTTTAATTGTTTGAGGAACCTTCATACTGTTTTTCATAGCAGCTGCACCAATATACATTCCACCAACATTGTACTAAGGTTCCCTTTTCTCCACATCTTCAACAATATTTGTTATTTGTGGTCTTCTTTATGATAGCCATTCTGGCAGGTGTGAGGTGATAGCTCACTATGGTTTTCACTTGCAATTCCCTGATGATTAATGATGCTGAGCATCTTTTCAGGTGCTTGTTCGCCATATGTATGTCTTCTTTGGAAAAATGTCTATTGAGGTCTTCTGCCCATTTTTTAATCAGGTTGCTTGAATTTTTGAAATTGAGTTGTATTAGCTTTTTATATATTTTGCATGTTAAGGCCTTACCAATCATACCATTTGCAAGTATTTTCTCCCAATCTGCAAGTTTCTTCATTTTGTTGATGATTTCCTTTGCTGTGAAAAAACTTTTAAGTTTAATTAGGTACCATTCATTGATTTATGCTTTTATTTTCTTTGACTGAGACAGATGAAAAAAATATTGTTATGATTTTGTCAAAGAGCATTCTATGTTTTCTTCTAGGATTTTATGGTTTCCCATATTACGTTTAAGTTGTTAATCCATTTTGAGTTTATTTTTGTATATGGTGTGATCAATAAGCACTGCTTATTAAAGACTATCTTTTCTCCATTGTATATTCTTTTCTCCTTTGTCATAGCTTAATTGACCAATAAGTTCATGGGTTTATTTCTGGGTTCTCTATTCTGTTCCATTAATCTATGTGTCTCTTTTTGTGTCAGTAATATACCATTTTGTTTACTGTTATTTTGTACCAAATTCGGAACTAAGGGAGTGTGATAACCCCAGCTATGTTCTTTTTTCTCAAGACTGCTTTGTCTATTCAGGGTCTTTTATGGTTTCATATTAAATATAGGGTTGTTTGTTCTAGCTCTATGAATAATGTCATTTTTTAAATAGAGATTGCATTAAATCCTTAGATTATTTTGGGTAGTATGGACATCTTAACCATCTTAATTCTTCCAATCCATGAACATGGGATATCTTTCCATTTCTTTGGATCATCTTCAATTTGCTTCATCAATGTTTGATAGTTTTCAGAGTATAGGTCTTACACCTCCTTGATTAAGTTTATTCCTAGGTATTTTATTATTTTTGATGCAATTTAAATGGGACTGTTTTCTTGCTTTCTCTTACTAAAGTTCATTTTTTAACTTAGAAAAGCAATAGATTTCTGCATATTAATCTTTTATCCTTCAACTTTCCTTAATTCATTTATTAGTTCTAATAGTGTTTTTTTGATGGAGACATTAGGGTTTTCTATATGTAATATCATGCTATCTGCAAAAAGAGACAGTTTTACTTCTTCCCTTCCTGTTTGGATGCCTTTCATTTTCTTTCTTGTCTGATTGCTGTGGTTAGGACATGCAGTACTAAGTTAAATAGAAGTGTTGAGATTGGGCATCCTTGTCTTGTGCCTGATTTTAGAGGAAAAGCTTTTGGCTTTTCACCATTCAGTATGATGTTAGCTCTGCATTTGTTATAATTAATCTTCATTGTGTTTAGATATGCTCCATCTATATCCAATTTGATGAGAGTTTTTATCATGACCAGATGTTGAATTTGTCAAATGCTTTTTCTGCATCTATTGACATGATTTTTATCTTTCCTTTTGTCAGTATGATATATCACATTGATTGATTTGTGGATATCAAACCATCCTTGTATCCCTGGAATAAATCTCATGTAATCATGATGTATGATCCTTTTAATGTACTGTTAATTTTGGTTTACTAATATTTTATTGAGGATTTTTGCATCTCTATTCAGCTGAGATACTTGCCTGTAATTTCTTTTTTGTAGTGTCTTCATCTGGTTTTGATATAAAGGTAATGGTGACCTCATAGAATGAATTTGGGAGTGTTTCCTCCTATTATATTTTTTGGAATAGTTTGTGAAGGATAGGCAGTAGCTCTTCTTTATATGTTTGGGTTATTTCCCCTGTGAAATCAGGTCCTAAACTTTTGTTTGCTCAAAGTGTTTTGATGACTAATTCAATTTTGCTACTAGTGTTTGTTGTGTTCAGATTTCTCTTTCTTCCTGATTCCGTCTTTGAAGTTTATCCATTTTTCTTCTGGGGTTGTTCAATTTGTTGACATGTAACTCTTTATAGTATTCTCTTATTATTTTTTGGATCTTTTTAATATCAATTATAATTTCTCCTCTTTCATTTCTTATTTTGTCTATTTAGGTTCACTCTCTCTCTCTTTTTCTTTTCCTTAATGAACGTGGTTAAAGGCTTGTCAAGTTTGTTCATCTTTTCAAAAAACAGCTCTTGGTTTCATTGATCTTCTCGTATTATTTTTTTGTCTCTATTTTATTTATTATCACTCTGACCTTTATTATTTCCTTCCTCCTGCTGAATTCTAACTTTGTTTGTTCTTTTTATAATTCCTGTAGACGTTAGGTTGGCTTGTTTATTTGAGATTTTTCTTGTTTCTTGAAGTATGCCTGTATTGTTTATAAACTTCCTTCTTGGAACTGCTTTTGCTGTGTTCCATAGATTTTGGATAGTCATGTTTTTATTTTCATTTGTCTTGAGGTGTTTTCTAATTTCCTTTTTGATTTCTTCACTGACACATTAGTTTTTAGAAGGATTTTGTTTAGTCTCTACATGTTTGTGTTTTACCCAATTTTCTTCTTGTAATTGATTTCTTGTTTTATACTGTTGTGTTCAGAAAAAGTTCTTGATATAATTTCCATCCCCTTAAATTTGTTGAGACTTGTTTTTTGGACTAGCTTGTAATCTGTCCTGGAGAATGTTCCATGTTCACTTGAAAAGAATGTGTATTCTGCTGTTTTTGTATGGAATGCCCTGTAGATATCTATTAAGTTCAAATGGTCCAATGCATCATTTGAGGCCAGTATTTCCTTATTGATTTTCTGTCTGGATGGTCTGTCCATTGATATAAGTAGGATGTTAAAGTCCTTTACTATTATTGTATTACTGTTAACTTCTCTCTTTATGTCTGTTAATATTTGCCTTATCTGTTTAGTTGCTCCTATATTAAGTGCATCGGTGTTAACAATGGATGTTATAAACTATTCTTGTACTGATTCCTTTATCATTATATAATGCCTTTCTTTGTGTTTTGTTATAGACTCTTTTAAAGTCTACTTGTTCTGATAGAATATTGCTATCCTGCCTTTCTTTTCCTTTCTAAATGTATGAAATCTTTTTGCCATCCCCTCACATTCAGTCTCTGTGTGTCTCTAGCTCAGAAGTGAGCCTCTTGAATGCAGTATGTAAATGGGTCTTATTCTTTTTATCCCATCAACCACCCTGTGTCTTTTAATTAGAGCATTTATGCCACTTAA
Organism: Eschrichtius robustus; assembly: GCF_028021215.1. NCBI lineage: Eukaryota > Metazoa > Chordata > Mammalia > Artiodactyla > Eschrichtiidae > Eschrichtius > Eschrichtius robustus. Next base: position 32,884,203 of record NC_090840.1, on the reverse strand, counting down.
AGTGATTGATAGGTGTGTACTTATTGCCATTTTGTTACTTGTTTTCTGGTTAATTTTGTAGTTCTCTGTTCTTTTCTTCTTCTTTAATTTCTTCTTTTGTGGTTCAATAGCTATCTTTAGTGTAATGCTTATACTCTTTTCTCTCTATTTTTTGGTACCTATTGTAGTTTTTTTCTTTGTGGTATCCACGTGGTTCATGTATGTTGACCTATCTACTTGTTTTAAACTGATAGTCATTTAAGTGTAAACACATTCTTAAAGATCTACATTTATTACTCCCCCCCCAATAGTTTACAAAAATATTTTGTATTTTTATATTATATTTTACATTTTCATGCTTATCCCTTAACTGTATATTGTAGTTTTATTTTAATTTACATTTTTTATTTTACTCTTTGTACTAGCTTATTTAAGTTGTTGATTTATAGCCTTTAGTATATATTTTCCTTTACTAGTGGGATTTTCCCTTTTCTATAAATTCTTACTTCTTAATGTGGCCTTTTCTTTTCCACTTAGAGAACATCCTTTAACACTTCTCTTAAGGTTGGATTTTCATTGATGATTTCTTTTAGTTTTTTATTTCCTGTTCTTTATCTTTCCTTCAGTTCTAAATTATAAACTTGTAGAATATCCTAGGTTGTAGATTTTCCCTTTCAGCCCTTTAAATATATCTTGCCTACAAAGTTTCTGCTGAAAAATCACCTGATAGCCTTATGCTGGTTTCCTTGTATGTGGTTCTTTGTGGCTTTTTTTTTTGTTGTTGTTGTTTTCTCTTGCTGCCTTTAGAATTCTCTCTTTATCTTTAATGTTCACCATTTTAATTATATGTCTTGGTGTGGTTGTTTTATGTTTATCTTGTTTAGGACTCTCTGTGCTGCCTGTACATGGATATTTATTTCCTTCTTCAGGTTTGGGAAGTTTTCAGCCATAATTTCGTCAACATATTTTCTACACCTTCCTCTCTCTTCTCCTTCTGGGACCACTATAGTGTGAATGTTAGTAAGCGTGATGTTGTCCCAATGATCCCTTAAATTGTCCTCATTTTTTAAAATTTGTTTTTCCTTTTGTTGTTCTGATTGGGTGATTTCCATTTTTCTATCTTCCAGATCACCTATGCATTCTTCTGTATCATCTAGTCTGGTGTTCATTCCTTCTAGTGTGTTTTTTATTTCAGTTGTTATCTCCTTAAAGCCTTTCTTGCTATAATTCAGGATCATAGATTTCTTGTTTATATTGATCAGTTCTTTAAATTGATTTAAGTCTATCACCTCTGCTATTATTTTTAGATATTAAGTTAATTATTTATTTAATGATAAAATCTACTATTTTCTCCAAATGTGTTTTCTTTCTAAGAATAAGTATGAACTAGAAATGGGATTACTATTAATTTAATACAATGTATTTGGTTACTCTAATCTTGCTCTGTGTGTGCTCTAACTAGTCAGGCAAGGCTTTACAGAACTTTTACTAAAAAACTAACACATTAGAGTGAGGGCCCAACCTAGAATAGTATTTCTACACATGCTCAGACAACTATGATTTAAACAAACACACTTTAACACTTGTCAATCTTTGACAGAAATATAAATGCTTAATAAACCAACATTATCTGAAAAAGGAGTTCAACATAAGTGACACAGAGACCAGTTTTAACACAGAAACCTTAAAACCACCAAGATCTTTGTAAGTGGTTGTTACTACATGGTGAGAAGTGGTGAGTCAAAAAACAAGGTCTTGTTATTGTTGAACCTTGTTAAAAAGAATTTGACAAAGAGATCAAGATGACAGAGTAGGAGGAAGTGGAGCTCACCACTGCCACCCCCCATGAACAAATCAAAAATATATTTACATGTGGAGCAATTCTCACTGAAAACGAACTGGAGACTGGCAGAAAGACTCATAGAATCAAGGTGTAAAGAAATATTCACACAGAGCCTGGTAGGAAGGGAAGAGAAGCAGTCAGGTCAGGACCAGAACAGGAGGGGGATATCAAGGGCTTGGGGAATCTTCACTGGTAGCAAGGGGTTCAAGCCACTACTGGGCACCCCAGGCCTGGGGTCTGACACCAGGAAGACAAATCTCCTTAGCTGATTTGAAAATCAGTAGGACATACAGCAGAGCTATAAGGAACCAAGATTCTGCTCGTGAAGAATGCAGATACATTCTTACTTACTCCCAGGAAAAAGGCAGAGAAAGCAAATTGAAACTTCCCAGGTTTCTGGCTGATTTACTGAGGCCACCCCAGTGCACATCCCAGCCCACATCAAGCACCAAATCCAGACCATCTAGCTCTGGTGCAGCTCCCCATTAAGGCAAATGCTACCATTGCAGAGGAAACTGCACACACAGTGGAGATAAAAACACTCAGAACCTGGCAATTCATCTGACCAGGTGCTCATGGAGGCAGAAGACTGAGAGCTGTCTGGAGCTCTGACTGACATACAGAACCCTCCCAACATACATGCCAGCCAGGACCAGGAATTCTCTCTGGCTTCTCTTGCTTCTATGCTGCTCCCTTGTGGGACAAAGTGCCATTTCTGGGAAGGGGAAACTCACACTTAGAGGGAACATTAACAGCTCAGACCCAAACCTCAGAGCTTCTGCTCCAGTGCCTTAGGAACCAACCCTACACCCAAAAGTGCGGTGACAGCCACTGAGCATAGGAGAAGCTCCAACTCACACCTAAGTATGGCTCTAGCCATTCCATCTCCACCCCTACCTCCCACCAAGGCGATAGCTGCCAGCACAACATATTAGAAGACGTAATCCATGACCACTCCAGATTCTGTTCTACACCAAAGCCTTTGGGCACACACAGACTGCATAGGGACACTCCCCAAAAGGACGTAACCAGGTATTAGTTTCATTCATTGTTCTCCAAGCTTTTCTCAGCTGATATACTATAAGCAAAAATAACACACACATATCTACATAAGATTCTTTAGATTTCTGTTTATTGAAAGAATAATCGTTCCCAAAATGATTTATTTCATGATAGGTTTAATAATTGATTTCATGATTGTCCTTAGAAGATCATACTATCACCCCACATTTGAATATATATTATTCCTTAAATAACGTAGTCTTTCTTGTCTTTTGGTTGAAATCTAAGAGAAAACTTTCTAATTACTTGGCATGATTCCTGAATTCAGATGGCTGTGTTTGCAACATATCCAATTTCTGATACTCTAGAAACAGAACCAGCCACTTCAGTTATACACTTATGCATTTTTTTCATAAAAATAGAGATTAATTAAACACCACTTACCCCAAATATACTGCTGTGTCTTATAAGATGCAGTGATGAGCAGTTCCAGGTTTCAGTCTTTCCCTGACAGAGCTGAGTTTTATCAGAGATATGATTTGCAAATATTTTCCCCCATTCACTAGGTTGCCTTTTCATTTTGTTGATGGTTTCCTTTGCTGTGCATACAATGTTTAGTTTGATATAGTCTCCCTTATTTATTTTTGCTTTTGTTGCCTTTGCTTTTGGTGTCAAATCCAAAAATTTATCAGCAAGACTGATGTCAAGAAGCTCTCTGCTTATGTTTACTTCTAGGAGTTTTATGGTTTCAGGTCTTACATTCAAGTCTTTAGTCTATATTGAGTAAATTTTTGGTTCAGTTTCATTCTTTTGCACCTGGCTGTCCAGTTTTCCCAACAATATTTATTGAAGAGATTGTTGTTTTCCCATTGTATGCTCTTGGATCCTTTGTCAAAATTAATTGATCATATATGCATGAGTTTATTTCTGGACTCTCTATTCTGTTCCACTGACCTATGAGTCTGATTTTATGCCAATACCTTACTGTTTTGTATAGCTTTGGAATATAGTTTGAAATCAGGAAGTGTGTTGTTTCCAACCTTCTTCTTCCTCGATACTTTTTTGGCTATTAAGGCTCTAATGTGATTCCATACAAATTTTAGAAGTATTTGTTCCATATCTGTGAAAAATGCCATTGGATTTTGGTAGGGATTGCATTGAATCTGTAGATTGTTTTGGGTAGTATGGGCATTTTAAACAATATTGATTCTTTCAATCCATGGGCACAGAATATCTTTCCATTTACCTGCATCTTTTGAGATGATCATATATTTTCTATCCTTCATTTTGTTAATGTGGTTTATCACACTGATTGATTTTTCTGGATGTTGAATCATCCTTGCATCTCTGGAATAAATCCCACTTGATCATGGTGTATGATCCTTTAAAGGTATTGTTAAAATCGGTTTGCTAATATTTTGTTGAGTATTTTTGCATGTATGCTCATCAGGAATATTGACCTGTAATTTTTTTTCTTGTGGAATCCTTGTCTCGTTTTGGTGTCAAGATAAAGTTGGCATTTTAAAATGAGTGTAGAATTATTCCTTCCTCTTTTATTTTTTGGAATAAATAAAAACTCTCAAATTTTGGAGTTGGAGAAGAAATTATATTAATTCTTCTTTAAATGTTTGGTAGAATTCACCAGTGAAGCCATCTAGTCCTGGACTTTTGATAACTCATTTAATGTCCTCACTAGTAATTGTTCTGTTCAGATTTTCTATTTCTTCATGATTCAGCCTTGGTAGATTGTATGTTTCTAAAAATTTATCCACTTCTATCCACTTCTGTCAAATTTGTTGATATGTAATTGTTCATAGTAATATCATGAAACTTTGTATTTCTGTTGTATCAGTTGTAACATCTCCCTTTTCATGTCTGATTTCAAGTCCTCTTTCTTTTTCTTGGTGAGTCTAATTAATAGTTTGCGAATTTTGTTTATCATTTTAGAAAACCCTCTCTTAGTTTCATTGATCTTTTCTATTTCTTTTTAGTCTCTATTTCATTTATTTCCCATCTGATCTTTGTCATTTCCTCTACTCATTTGTTCTTTTTTTAATTTCCTTGAGACTAGGCACTTCATCTTGATTCTTTTTTGCTATGCCCAGCAGGTGACAGCCAACTAATAAAACTTTTTCCTTTGTTATATATCTGTGGGACCCTCGAGCATAAGCCCCATTGTCTACAAAATCCAGATTTCCTCTGGGTGGCAGCCACAAAATTTGTGGTACCAGGAGAGTGTAAAAGCTCTTTTCCATGAGATACCAATGACTTGGAGCCAGGCAGAGGGAGAAGGCAAAGATGGTGTCCACTGTCCTCTTTCTTTAGAGAGTATTTCTGTAGGCCCTTAGATGTGTATTAAATTAGATGATTTAAGGTAAACAAATAAGCCTATTTCCCAGAAATTCTGGGCCCCTTTTGTCAGCTGCCTCTGTGCTCAGCAAGTCCCTCATGCCCAAGCCCTTTAAGAACCATTTCTCAGTTTATTATGGCCTTGTGGGTCTCCTACATGCAAGCCCCATTGGTTTTCAAAGCTAGATATTTTGGGAGCTCGTCTCTCATGTTTAAGTCTTAAAAGTTGGGGTTCCAGCTGTGAGGTTCAAGGCTTTGGCTCCTCAGGGAGAAACTTGGGGTTTTGAGATCCCACCCAATTGTGGATTCCTGCATTGGGTGTGGGATTGATGAAGAGGTTGTGTTTCAATCTCTCTTATCCACTTCAATGTAGATCTTCTTGGTTGCTTGATGTGTAGGAGTCACTTAGCTGCTTTTGTTTTGTTTTGCAGAGGATATTGTTCCATATGTAGCTGTAGAGTCAGTGTGCTTGTGGGTGAATGTGAGACAGCATCCTCCTATGTTTCTTTCTTGAACCAGAACCCTCATTTTTTTCTTTTAGCTCTTACTACTTTCTAATATAGTATATGTTATTTATCTTTTTATTATCTGTTTTTCCAATTTAAGATCTATAACAGCAGAGATTTATTTGTCTGTTTTGTTCCCTCCTTTATCTCTAGCACATATAATAGTGCTTGGGGTATAATAGGTGTTCAATTAATTTTTGTTGGAAAAAATGCATGAATGAATGAATTTTAAAAAGCATAGAAATATCTTCTGCATTGAAGTGATCTGTAGATGGCAAATATTAGAAAATCAGTGTACAGGAAATAATTCACGTTCTTTTTCATTGAATCTACTTTATATCTACTTTGTTATCTATTTTTTATAAGTTTTAAAGTCAGAAATCTGAGTTGTAAAGTGCATTCTCCACCAGCAAGAGCACTCCCATGAGCTGTGACTCCACAGGTTGTCAGAACCCAAATCCTGGCCTCACCACTCACTTGCTTTGTAAATTTTGTCCAGTTGCTAACTTTTTAAAGTATCAGTTTTTTATCTGCAAAACAGAAATTAAACTCACTATATTGTAGAGAGATCAAGATGGTGAAGGAGTAGGATGTGGAGTTCACCTTCTCCCCACAGATACATCAAAAATACGTCTACATGTGGAACAACTCTCACAGAACATCTACTGAATGCTGGCATAAGACTTCAGATTTCCAAAAGGGCAAGAAAATCTTCACATAACTGGGTAGGGTAAAAGAAAAAAAGAAAAAGAAAGAGAGAGAGAGAGAGGAACCTGGATAGGACCTGACCCTCTGGGAGGGAGCTGTGAAGGAGGAAACGTTTCCACACACTGGCAAGTCCCCTCACTGTCAGGGATGGGGAAGGGGTGAACTTCAGAGCCTCAGAGGAGAACACAAGAGCAGGTGTGTGGAGGGTGAAATGGAGAGAGACCTACACAGAAGGTCAGTGCTGACGAACACTCCCCAGCCTCAGATGCTTGCCTGCTCGACTGCCGGTGCAGGTGTGTGCTGGGTACTGAGGCTCAGGCTTTGGAGGTCAGACCTCACGGAGAGATTGGGGTTGGCTGTGTGAAGACAGCCTGAGGAGACCAGAGTGTAGTGTGCCACAGCTGAGGGAGTCCAAGAAGAAGCCTGGGCCCTCCAGAGAGGCAAGGGATCATTGTTGGGGGATGCACAAGGAGAGACCCTGGCCTGAAATAGAAGCTTCTTTGTGTGCTCACAGGTGACAGGGCACTGCCTACAGGAGCTTCAGTGGCAGGCATGAGCCCCGGCTGCTATCTCGGACCCCAGAGGTTAACAAGGACTGTTACCACTGCTGCTGCTGCCACTGAGGGTCCTGTGAGTGAGAGCAGGTCACAGCCCACACCTTCACGGGAGCCTGTGCGGCCCACCACTGCCAAGGGTCCTGTGATCTGGGTCCAACTTCCTTGGGAGAGCACATGATGCACCCCAGTCTGTTGCACCTTCCTGCTGGCCTCTGCAGCCACAGGCATATGCCAACTGTGGCCGCCTTATCCCTCTCTGGCCTGAATGAGTAAGTGTGCCTCAATCAGCTGCTGCTTTAGCCCCCTCTCACCTGCGTAGGGAGCAGTCACACTGAGGATGGCCTGCACACAGAGGTGGGGCCAAAACCAAAGCTGAGCCCCAGGGGCGGTGGGACTAAGGAAGAGGAATGGAAATCTCTCCTTGCAGCTGCTAAAGCTGCAGATTAAAGCCCCGCAACTGAAAATGATCTAGCCTTAAGAGCTGTGGACTTTGGAGGCAAGTACATGCATGAGTTGGGCCAGGTCAGAGTCTGAGCTACTCCCACAGTGACCAGAGCAGGTCTAGGTATTGGAGGGCCTCCTGGGGAGGCAGGAGTTGGCCTTGGCTCACTGTGGAGGCAAGGACACTGACAACTGAGGCCCCAGGAAAATATTATTACTATTTTTGTTTTGTTTTGTTTCTTTGTTGTTGTTTTATTATTATTATTTATTTTTTCTTTTCTTTTTAAAAATATTTTTTCTATTTTTACTTTACTTTTCTCATTGCTTTGGGTTTTTTCCTTTTTTTCTCTGTTTTGTTTTGTTTTGACCTTTTTCTTCTTTGACCATTTTTGTGTGTTTGTTTTATTTTTTTGCATTTTTAAAATTTGCATTCTGCTTTTTATGTTTTTTGCTTTTGTTAGATTTTTATTGTTTGTTTTTGTTTTGGGGTAATTTGTTTGTTTGGTAGTGTTCTTGTTTTTTGTTTTCTTTATTTTTCTTTCCTTTTTTTTCTGTGTGTGTTTCTCTGTTTTGGTTTGTTTTGGTTTATTTGGCTTTGTTTTTACCATTTGTCTTAGGTTTTGTTTGTCTCTTTGTTTTCTTTTCCTTTTTTATTGTTGTTGTTTCTGTTTGTTTGGGTCTTGTTATTTGTCTTGGGTTTTATTTGTCTGTTTTCTCCTCCCCCCCCACTTTTTTTTTTCTTTTTCTCCTCACTGTGTGGCTTGCAGCATCTTTGTTCTGCAGCTAGGGGTCAGGTCTGAGCGTCTCGGGTGGGAGTACCAAGTCCAAGATGCTGGGGTGCCAGAGAATCTCTGGCCACAGGGAATATTAATTGGTGATAGCTCCCCCAGAAATCTCCATCTCGACACCAAGATCAGCTTGACCCATCTGCCTACAGGTTCCAGCACTGGATGGCTCACTCCAAACAACTAGCAAGACAGGAATACAGCCCCACCCATCAGCAGACAGACGACCTAAAGATGTACTAAGCTCACAGTTACCCCAAAACACACCACCAGATGTGGCCTGGCACATCAGAGGAGCAAGACTCAGCTCCATCCACCAGATCACAGGCAGCAATATGTCCCACTAGGAAGCCTACAAAAGTCCCTGGATCAAACTCTCATGAGGGGGCAGACACCAGAAACAAGAGGAACTAAAAACCTGCAGCCTGTGGAAAGGAGACTTCAAACACAGGAAGTTAAACAAAATAAGATGACAAAGAGATAGATTGCAGATGAAAGAACAAGGTAAAAACTCACTGTACCAAATAAATGAAGAGGAAATAGGCAACCAACCTGAAAAAGAATTCAGAGTAATGATAGTAAAGATGATCCAAGATCTCAGAAATAGAATGGAGGCATAATTGGAAATATACAAAAAATGTTTAACCAGGACCTAGAAGAAATAAAGAACAAACAGTGATGAACAACACAATAACTGAAATTAAAAATACACTAGAAAGAATCAATAGGAGAAAAACTGAGGCAGAAGAATGGATGAATGAGCTGGAAGATAGAATGATGGAAATAACTGCCATGGAACAGAAAAAAGAAAAAATAATGAAAAGAAATGAGGACAGTCTCACAGACATCTGGAACAAAAATAAATGCACCAACATTCGAACTATAGGGTTCCCAGAAGAAGAAGAGAAAGAAAAAGGGTCTGAGAAAATATCTGAAGAGATTATAGTTGAAACCTTTACTAACATGAGAAAGGAAATAGCCACCAAAGTCCAGGAAGCATAGAGAGTCCCACGCAGCATAAACCCAAGGAGAAACATGCGGAGACACATATTAATCAAACTAACAAAAAATAAATTCAAAGAAAAAATATTAAATGCAGCAAGGGAAAAGCAACAAATAACATACAAGCAATAAAGCCCCATAAGGTTAGCAGCTGATTTTTCAGCAGAAACTCTGCAGACCAGAAGGGAGTGGCAGGATATGTTTAAAGTGATGAAAAGGAAAAACCTACAACCAAGATTACTCTAGCCAGATAGGATCTCATTCCTATTTGACAGAGAAATCAAAAGCTTTACAGACAAGCAAAAGCTAAGAGAATTCAGCACCACCAAACCAGCTCTACAACAAATGCTAAAGGAACTCCTGTAGGTGGGAAACACAAGAGAAGAAAAAGGCCTACAAAAGCAAACGGTAAACAATTAAGAAAATTATAATAGGAACACACATATTGATAATGACCTTAAATGTAAATGGATTAAATGCTCCAACCAAATGGCACAGACTGGCTGAAGGGATACAAAAGCAAGACCCATTTATATGCCACCTACAAAAGATCCACTTCAGACCTAGGGACACATACAGAGAGAAACTGAGGGGATGGAAAAAGTTCTTGCATGCAAATGGAAATCAAAAGAAACCTGGAGTAGCTATATTCATATCAGACAAAATAGACTTTAAAATAGAGAGTGTTACAAGAGAAAAGGAAGGACATTGCATAATGAACAAGGGATCAATCCAAAAAGAAGATGTAACAACTGTAAATATTTATGCACCCAACATAGGAGCACCTCAATACAGAAGGCCAATGCTAACAACCATAAAAGGGGAGATCAACAGTAACACAATAATAGTGCTGGACTTTAACACCTTCCTTACACCAATGGATAGATCATCCAGACAGAAAATTAATAAGGAAACATAAGCCTTAAATGACACATTATAACAGACAGACTTAACTGATATTTATAGGACACTCTATCCAAAGCAGCAGAATACACTTTCTTCTCTAGTGCACACGGAACATTCTCCAGGATAGATCACATCTTGGATGACAAATCAAACTTTGGTAAATTGAAGAAAATTGAAATCATATCAAGCATCTTTTCTGCTGATGATGCTATGAGGTTAGAAATCAATTACAGGAAAAAAAAATATGTGAAAACAACAAACACAAGGAGGCTAAACAATATACTACTAAATAATCAAGAGATCACTGAAGAAATCAAAGAGTTAATTTAAAAATACTTAGAAACAAATGACAATGAAAACATGATGACCCAAAACCTATGAGATGCAGCAAAAGCAGTTCTAAGAGGGAAGCGTATAGAAATACAATCCTACCTCAAGAAACAAGAAATATCTCAAATAAACAACCTAAGCTTACACTTAAAGCAACTACAGAAAGGAGAACAAACAAAACCCAAAGTCAGCAGAAGGAAAGAAAGCATAAAGATCAGAGAAGAAATAAATGAAATAGAAACTAGGAAAACAATAGCAAAGATCAATAAAATTAAAGCTGGTTCTTTGAGAAGATAAAGAAAATTGATAAACCTTTAGCCAGACTCATTATGAAAAAAAAGGGAGAGGACTCAAATCAACAAAAATTGAAATGAAAAAGGAGAAGTTACAACTGACACAGCAGAAATATAAAGGATCATAAGAGACTACTACAAACATCTATATGCCAATAAAAAGGAAAACCTAGAAGAAATGAACAAATTCTTATAAAGCTACAACCTTCCAAGATGTAACCAGTAAGAAATAGATAATATGAACAGACCAATCACAAGTAATGAAACTGAAACTTTAATTTAAAATCTTCCAACAAACAAAAGTCCAGGACCAGATGTCTTCACAGGCAAATTCTATCAAACATTTAGAGAAGAGCTAACACCTATCCTTCTCAAACTCTTCCCAAAAATTACAGAGGAAGGAATACTCCCAAGCTCATTTGACAAGGCCTCCCTCACCCTGATACTAAAACCAGACAAAGATATCATAAAAAAAGAAAATTACAGACCAGTATCACTGATGAACATGACACAAAAATCCTCAAAAAATACTAGCAAAACGAATCCAACAACACATTTAAAGGATCATGCACCATGATCAAGTGGGATTTATACCGGGGATGAAAGGATTCTTCAATATATGAAAATCAATGTGAGACACCATATTAACAAATTAAAGAATAAAAATGATATGATCATCTCAATAGATGCAGAATAAGCTTTTGAGAAGTTTCAACACCCATTCATGAAAGAAGTTCTCCAGTAAGTGGACATATAGGGAACCTACCTCAACATGACAAACCCACTGCAAACATCATTCCCAATGGTGAAATTCTGAAGGCATTTTCTCTAAGATCAGGAGCAAGACAAGAGTGTCCACTCTCACCACTATTATTCAATATAGTTTTGGAAGTCCTAGCCACAGTAATCATAGAAGAAAAAGAAATAAAATGTATCCAAATTGGAAAAGAGAAAGTGAAAGTGTCATTGTTTGCAGGTAACATGATAGTATATATAGAGAACCCTAAAGATGCCATGAGAAAAATATTAGAGCTAATTAATCAATTTGGTAAAGCTGCAGAGTATAAAATTAATACACAGAAATCTCTTGCATTCCTATACACTAAAAATGAAAGATTGAAAGAGAAATTAAGGAAACAATCCCATTTATCTTTGCAACAAAAAAATATAAACCAGGAATATAACTACTTAAGGTAGCAATAGACCTCTACTCAGAATACTATACAATACTGATGAAAGAAATCAAAGACGACACAAACAGATGGAGAGATATACCATGTTCTTGGATTGGAAGTATAACTATCATGAAAATAAATATACTACCCAAAGCAATCTACAGATTCAATGCAATCCCTCCCAAATTACCAATGGCATTTTTTACAGAATTAGAACAAAAAATTTTACAATTTGTATGGAAACACAAAAGACCCCAAATAGCAAAAGCAATCTTGAGAAAGTAAAACAGAGCTGGAGGAATCAGGCTCCCTGACTTCAGACTATACTACAAAGATACAGAATCAAGACAGTATGGTACTGGCACAGAAACAGAAATACAGATCAATGGAACAGGGTAGAAAGCCCAGAGGTAAACCTACACACCTATGGTCAACCAATCTATGACAAAGGAGGCAGGAATATACAATGGAGAAAAGACAGTCTCTTCCACAGTGCTGCTGGAAAAACTGGACAGCTACATGTAAAAGAATGAAATGAGAACACTACCTAACACGATACACAAAAATAAACTCAAAATGGATTAAAGACCTAAATGTAAGACTGGACACTATAAAACTCTTAGAGGAAAACATAGTCAGAACACTCTTTGACATAAATCACAGCAAAACCTTTTTCGACCCACCTCCTAGAGTAATGAAAATAAAACCAAAAATAAACAAATGGGACCTAATGAAACTTAAAAGCTTTTGCACAGCAAAGGAAACCATAAACAAGACAAAAAGCACCCAGAATGGGAGAAAATATTTGCCAACGAAGCAGCTGACCAGAGATTAATCTCCAAAGTATACAAACAGCTCATGCAGCTCAATATGAAAAAACAAATAACCCAATCAAGATAGGGACAGAAGATCTAAATAGACATTTCTCCAAAGAAGACATATGGATGGCGAAGAAGCATGTGAAAAGATGCTCAGCATCACTAATTACTAGAGAAATGCAAATCAAAACTACAATGAGGTATCACCTCACACCAGTCAGAATGGCCATCATCAAAAAATCTAATAACAATAAATGCTGGAGAGGGTGTGTATAAAAGGGAGCCCTCTTGCACTGTTAGTGGGAAAGTAAGTTGATGCAGCCACTATGGAGAACAGTACAGAAGTTCCTTAAAAACTAAAAATAGGGCTACCATATGACCCAGAAATCCTGCTTCTGGAAAATCCTGCTTTGGAAAACTATAATTCAAAAAGACACATGCACCCCAATGTTCATTGCAGAACTATTTACAATAACCAGGACATGGAAGCAACCTAAATGTCCATCAACAGATGAATGTGTAAAGAAGATGTGGTACATTTATATGATGGAATATTATTAAGTCATAAAAAGGAACAAAATTGGGTCATTTGTAGAGGCATGGATGGACCTGGATACTGTCATACAGAGTGAAGTAAGCCAGGAAGAGAAAAAATAAATATCATATATTAATGCATATATGTGGAATCTAGAAAAATTGTACAGATGAACCTATTTTTAAAGCAGAAATAGAGACATAGATGTAGAGGACAAACGTGTGACTATCAGAGGGGGAAAGGGGGTGTGTGATGAATTGGGAGATTGGGAATGATATATATACGGTACTGGGTATGAAATAGATAACTAGTGAGGACCTAATCTATAGCTCGGGGAACTCTACTCAGTGCTCTGTGGTGACCTGGATGGGAGGTAAATCCAAAAGGGAGGGGATATATGTATACATATGGCTGGTTCACTTCACTGTGCAGAAGGTGCTAGCACAACATTGTAAAGCAAGTATATCCCAATAAAATAAATATATAAAAAAGAAAATAATAAGACCATATATTTAAAAACAAAACAAAACAAAAACCACATATTGTACACGTTACACCTTTTGAAAATCTCCCATGGTTGTTGAACATTCTGTTTTTGCTTTTTTATTTTTCATTCCTTTTTCTCTTTGTATTTCACTTTGGGAAATTTGTGCTGACATAGCCTCAGGCTCATTGGTTCTTTCCTCAGCTATTTCAAGTCTACTGATGAGCACATGAAAAGCATTCTTCATTTCTGTTAGTGTTTTTGATTCCTAGCATTTCCTTCTGGTTCTTTATTAAGGTTCCCAAATCTCTGCTTACATTGCACATCTGTTCCTGTTTGTTGTCAAATATTTTCATTACAGCTCTTAACATATTAATCATAGTGATCTTACCTTCCTTCTCTGATAATTCCAACCTCTCTCTCATATCTGAATCTGGTTTTAATGATTGGTTTGTCTCTTCAGACTGCTTTTTTTCCTGCCTTTTGTCATGCCTTGCAATATGTTTCAGAAAGTGAGTCATGTGGTGCTGGGTAATAGATAAATAGGATTTAGTGTTAGAGTTTAAGTTAATCTGTCTAGGAGTTGGGCTGTGTTTAATGTTTGCTAAAGCTGTTATGTTGGAGATTTCAAATTAATCTATGGTCCTGTTTTTGTCTCTCTCTTGACTTTGGACTTCCCTTTGTACTCCTCAGAAGGAATCTTCATCTTGAAGCTCTTTCAGCTGTAATCCACTGTTGTTATACTGGAGCCCTCTTTGATGCTGGTAAGGAGTGAGATAGGGGAAGTATTGTATAATTTTAAGATTAAATTTGATTGAGCCTGTTTTTAGAGCTGTGACAATCACAAGTGTTTATCCAGTAGCACAGTTTTTCTCCCCTTAGATGAGACAAGAAGATCAGAGGGGGCTGGAGAAGGAGGAATGTCCTTACCCCAGGTGGGTTAAGGTTCTGGTAAAATCTTTACTCCTGGAGGCTAGGTACTTGTTATGAAAACTGTTCTGTACTTATTCCACAAAAATTATTCTTATCTTTTGGTTGCCTGAGAAATTCACCTTAAGAATCTTGTGGCATTCCTGGATGTAAAGCCCATGAATATTTTTTCCTCAGTAAGACTGTCCCTAGGAAGTTCTCATTCTCATGTTAGTCCACACTCAATCTCCAGCAATTTGTCAAAATTAGCATTTAAGTGCTCCTACCAGCTAATGGTTCCAGTAGCTTGTACTCCATGTAAGTAAATCTTGGCTATTACCCTCTGGGTTGTCTTCTCTTCTTCAGATTTAAGGGTGAAGTTCTGCCCTATAATCTCAGTTTTCTAATGGGTACTAGAAAAATCATTGGTTTTCAAGTTTTTTTAGCTTTTTCTTATGTAATGATGGGAATGATGACTTCTAAGTTCTTTACAGGTCAGAGCTGAAACTGAAAGTAAATAAATTCAATTTTTAATATATTAAATTTGAGGTTCATCTAGTACATCTAAATGAATTTTTTGCTAGAAGAAGAAAAGTTCTTTTCTTTGCATTTTGAATTTTTCAGCTCCTCCCTGGAATTATGGAATCCTTGAAAAGAGAGTAGAACATATGGTCTTTTATTTGTATATTGGAAAAGAAAATATTGTCAACGTTTTAAAGGATTAAGTCACTCTACTGATTCTGTTTTAACTATGCATGAGCTTAGGGTGGTTAGTCCTGACCAATAAGTTTGTGAATTTCTATGGAATAAATTACAGCAGTGAGCCCTTTTGCTTACTTACCTCTTTTTTTTAATGACTTGGAAAAGGACCCACCAACATGAGACTGTAATAAATGTTTTTTTGTCCTGTTTAATAAATGTATGAGATGCTCTTAAGAAGTAGAGATGAAATGAATGGCTTCTTGAAGTGTCAGTTGTCCTCCAGCTTCTGATAAATAAGCTTGTGCTTTTATATATACTCACTACTTTATGTCGAACTCCTTACCCTCAATGTAGTTTCTCAAGAAACTATCACCTTTCTTCTCCTTCACTGACCTATTGCCCTCTGCCATAAAATCTATAAAGAATTACCTTCTCTTGAGGATAAAATGGGGGGGAGATGTGCATGTGCACACACACACACACAACTTGATCTAGCTACCAATCTAAGTTCAATTTTTTCTTTTATAATAAACTTTTCAAATGACAAACTTTGTCTAGTTCATTCCATGTCTTTATGCCACCATCATTCCTTAATCACTGTGAGATACTGTCTTAGTTCAGGCTCATATAACAAAAATATCATAGACTGGGAAGCTTAAAAAACAAACATTTCTATTTCAGTTCTGAGGGCTGGAAGTCCAAGATCAGGATGTCAGCATGATCAGGTTCTTGGTGAAGGCCCTCTTCCTGCTTTCTAGTTGTTTCCTCACATGGCAGAGAGAGGGAGCTCTAGTCTCTTTTACTTCTTATAAGGACACTAATCCCATCATAGGGACTCCACCCTCATGACGCTGTCTACACAATTACCTCCCAAAAGTCCCACCTCCTAATACCATCCCATTTGGTGTTAGGGTTTCAACATATAAATTTTGGGGGTGACCAAAACATGCAGTCCATAACAGATACGTTCACCCCGAACTACTCAATTAAAACATTGTTCTTAATCTTATCCAGTGTGAATCAGTATGATAGGAAGAAGAGAAGGCTAGAAATCAATGTCACACCTGAATTCTTCTTTTTTTATAATAGAAATATAGTTGATTTACAATGTTGTGCCAATCTTTGCTACACAGAAAAGTGACTCAGTTTTACACATATATGTATTCCTTTTTTAGTATTATTTTCCATTATGGTTTATCCCAGGAGATTGGATATAGTTCCGTGTGCTATACAGCAAGACCTTGTTGTTTATCCATTCTAAATGTAATAGTTTGCATCTACTGAATCCTTCTTCTGACTTGAGCACTAAGTCTGTATGACCTTAGGCACGTTACTTTCCACAGAACTTGGTACTCTTCTGTAAAAAAAGAACTTAAGATTCTGAGTACTGTATCAGTATAAAAAAAGGTTATTAGAGAGTAAATGAGGCTATAGGATATCATAGAGACAAAGTGAGTTTATAATTAAATAAAAATCTCTGCATAATGAACACTAAATATACAGAAAGGTAATGGAGGTTATTTTGAAAAATGATAAAACTAATATATTTTTCTTATGTTTTTCATTAAAAAGAAGAAAATTAACCATTGCTTAGAGCATTTTCTGTAAAAAATAAGAGTTATGCTTGAAACTGGAACAAATAATTTCTATTTGTTCTGGGACATTCAAGGACAAGTCATCCACTTTCCTCAGAGATTTAGTTTTTCAAAATAATCCTTCTTTGCTTGGCTGGAAGCTCTCTGTGAGGCTTTCAGCACTGGTACTTCTCTGACAAGATCACTATAGCCATTTCCCTATGGTCTTCAGCTACCCACTGGAGGGTAGAGTTTGAAAGAAGTAAGCAATCTCTTGGTTCTAAAAACTTCAACCTCATAGTTAAAACTGGAACTCCATTGAAAGTAAGCATGGTCATATATACCAATTCTAATTTTAAAAAATTAGCTTTCCTTTTGTGACTCTAACTGATCTTAAGAGTGAGAGACGTGTCAAAAGACTCTTGCTTTTCCTTTCATTGCTCTCCTCCACTCCCAGGAAAGCAGAACAGGAAACAGCGTCATGATATCAACCCTGTCCTTTAATATTCTAATTTCTTGAACAGTTCAGGGGTTGTGGAGCTGGAGAGGAAGTTCAAGGTCCTGGATGGCACTTTCCAGGGGCAGGCTATACAAGTGTCAAAAGGTCTCCGAGTCTGAAACCCAGGAATGCGATTTATCTGGCTTATCTGAGGTTACCTTGTATGAACACAAGGCCAGGGTATGGAAATGTAGGAGAGAAGAAGCATTTCTAAAAGGGATTTTGTGGTCCAGAGAAGTAAACCTAGGTTCTGAGATGGGGGTCTATGTACACAGACAAGATATCACAAAGTAAATTTGGGAAATACAATATGTATACATGAACATATCCCCAGGATGAAGCTGAAGTGTGGCAAGGCCAGAGAATAATGTGAGTACTGAGAAAATCAGACAAGGTTTTGTTAGACAGGCCCCTTTCATTATCACTGTCTCTCTGCAGTGTCTGATGCCCATGTCAGAGTGGAGCTTAATGACATTATACTCAAGTTTTATTATAGTCCTTGTTCACTCTTCCTTCAGCATCTCAGACCTAAGATTATATAATAACCATATACAGCATTGGTTTGTGCCATTTTAAGTGATTCTGTTAAACTTGAAACATTTATTGAGGGCCTACTGTGTCATTGCATTCGTTTAAAATTAGACACAAGTCATCGCCTTCTAGGAGTATAAACTATAATGGGGAGTTATATCATAAAATAAAAACTCTGATTTAAGATATACTGAGATAAATATTATACTATTTTTTTAAAAAAAGGAAAAGAGCTATGGGACCATGGGAATACTAACATTGCTTAAACCTCTATGGTGATTTATAACACATTATTTACATTGTAAAATGGAGCTAGTAGGACCTCACACATCAGGATTCAATGAAATAATACTCAAGTGATTAACACTGTGCGTGGACCAAACAATCAATTAATATTGGTTTTTATAATTATTTTTTATGAATTTTTATTTGGAAGGGTTTTTAGAGGTGGCTCTTCTGTTTTTGGAAAGATAAGCAGATTTGGGGGCTTTCTCCTTTGTGTTTCTGTAACCCTTTGTAAATGATTTCATTATAACACTTACCACACTACTGTAATTGTTTGCTTAATTGTCTGTTTCCCCTGATGGAATGTGTGCTCCTGAAGGAGAGGCATCATGCTCTATTTGTTTTCAATCTCCAAAGTTTACCACAGAGCTTGGTACACAGTAAGAGTTTAATAAATGTTAAATGAATGTTATTTAACTTCTGTAATTGTGTGCTGTTTTCATACAGAGAGGGCCAGAGTGGCATAGGTTGAAATGTGTCTCCAAAGCTTATTCGTGTTGTTTTGCTGTCATCTGTGGCAGTGTTTCAAAATTTTCAGATGTGTTTTCACACTTCATTTCACCCTGTGAACAATCTATTCTTTATTAGCTCACCATAAAGAAATAAATTTGGAATGCAGCTGTTCTCCATTAGTCTCCTATACCCCACTCACTGAGGCTGAATCTCTGTGAATTTTGTCCTCACATCAAAGGCAGACAAATCTCTGGAGCCTGATTAGTGCAGGGATAGAGGGCAGGCAGCAGTGTCAGAGAATGGGAGGCATGAGACAGGATAATCCAGTTCTGTTCCTGGAAAGACACTCTGAAGCCTCATGATTCTTGGCTTAAATGAGAAAGCCAGGCAATTCTATCATACTCATACCATACTGAATACTTACTCATTGGTAAAACTGGAGAAGGTGACAATGCTCATTTCTATAGACTGTTTTAATAAAACAGCACATATAAAAATATTTTGTGAAATATGAAACAGTAGACAACACAATACAATATTAGCTGTTATTACTCTACCTACATATTGGTCCCAGTCAGCTCCTGAAGAAAGTGTCATCACTTGCGAAATTTAAAACTTACTCTGATTATTTTTAAGGTCCACAGCTTTTTTGCTGACACATTATTTTTGAGGTTCTGAGGGCAGAGTGATTGGCCTACTGGTGGCTGTTGCCCTGGTCACAGAAGCATGGCCTCTCTGTGTGCTGTCCCAGGTGCTGTAGGTCACCTGCTGCACAGCAGACTGGTTGGTATTGGTGGCTGAGCTCTCTGGATGCTGTACTGGATAATGATGTGTGCTGGGACTGGAAAAGTGACTTTCTCCCTTTTGAGTTCCACTTTTGTTAGAGGGATTTTGAGGTGGCAGTTCGTACCCCAATGTGTTGCAGTTTCCTAAAACACTCAGAGTCGAGATCAAAGTACTGGGGACCGATTTAGGTAAACAGAAGCTTTCTGGCTCTGAATTCCACTTCCTCTTTTTTGTTCCTGAGACAAGCTGTTTATGTCTGGATCGTTTTCTACTTAAAGATGAATGGTTATGTCCCAAGAATCCCTTCCATCCCATGCCTAACCTTCTCCACCCTCTAAAAAAATTGGAAAGAGACTTTGGTTGGACAGTGTTGACAGTCATACCTAGGTTATATCTGGCTACTTTGCAACTTTTCTCCGGAGTCATTTCAGGAACTGTGTGGTCTTTTGTAAGGCCTGATTTACCAGTTCATCTAACATATCTTAAACTTCAACACTGGGCTTTACAAAATTGTGGCTGATGGCTGTACACTGGAACATATAAAAATGTGTAAAGATTTCTAATATTTTAAGAAAGGGATGTTGTACATAATGATATTCATCCACACCAAAGGATGTGAAGAAAAGTCATTGGAGAGAAGTCTGTATATTAGAGGAATTGACCAACTCTATACCTTTTGAGAATCTTCAGTGCTGCTTGCCTGACTCTGTATGTATGTACACAAGGAAGGTAAGCAGTGGTTAGGTATGGTTAATCATCTTTATTAATGGCAGACAATCCTAAACAAAATCTCAGGACTTGGTGAAGTTAATGATGAAGCTAATCTCCCTCTGTGAGATCCTGTTGCTTCAAGAACTTGCTAATATGGTCTTTATATTAAGAATATTGCATAACTAACTTCTGATACATATGTATTGATCTTTTCTACTTGCCTTGAATATAAAGTGAAAAGAAGAATTCCATTTCCCACTTCTGTGTCTCCCAGATACATAAAACATTCTATATAGAGTTTTGCTTACTAGAACCTGACCTGGTGAATAAAGTGTCCTAGAAAAGTATAAAAAGCACCTATTGACATTTTGCTATTGATGGTGTCCTGAATACATTGAAGGTTTCTTAAAAGACCTAAACCTAAGACCACATTCTTATGGGGAGAAAAAAAAATGTTTTCTTGGGATTATGTCATCCTACCCACAATGGTTAGAGGCTATTAGTATTCCAAACTCACTTGTGTTGCTATGTAGAACAGCTGCATCTGCAAATTCGCTGTTTTGGTGACACTGGTCATTTTAATGAACCTGCAGGAAGGAAAAAAATTCATGCCAAATAGAGTACAAACTATTATACAAAATGTACTTCAGAATTATCAGTTTGACTTTGACGTCCTTGCTTTCAGATGAGAACAACAGCAACCCAAACAATTGAAAAGGTAGATACATTTAAAAAATTGCTTTTCTTTAAGGATTTGTGTCAATCCAACTGTAAAAGTTGTGTAAGGCAATATTAAATGGAGAATTTAGGGTAAATTTTATTTAAGACTGAAGGAAAACACATCTTTGTTAATTACTAACGAATGTGCAATCTATTGGGGACTGATTACCTCTTTGAACATTTTGTAGATCATCCCTTTCTTCTGAGCTTCTAATTAGCTGCCTCTGAGGGGTAGTGACAGTGACTCACACAGTAAAGTTGTTTTAGCATTGAAAGATTATGTCACATTTAGATAAGTGCCATTTGTTATAAGCATAAAAATCACTCGAGATGAATACAACTTGCACATTCCAGTCACAATCTTTTCCCAAACAGTAAAGCTAGCCCCTGAACTGAAGTTATGGTGACTTTTCTAAAATGTTCTAGAGGAAAATATATATCCTTTCTTAAAGGCAGCCTTTGCTCTTAGAGAAACAATTTATGGGGTAAAGGACCATTGTTCCACATTTGAAAAGTCCTTTTAAATGTTATTAAAAATATATATAGGTGACCACTTAACAAAATTTTTCTACTTCAATTTATGAGGGTTGATATAGTAAAAAAAAATTGTTTAAGGATGCTTCAATATTTGTATATTCAACTTCAGAAACTTTCTAGTAGGATAATATACCTTCATGCATTTAAATTATGCATTATACATAAAAACTGGGAACGTTCTGAAGATATGGTAAGTGAAATGCCAGCTTCAGCTCTTGGATAATGAGGTCATTGAACAGAGAAGATAATTTGAACAAATTATCTTGACAGTTGAAATGATGCAAATTTGTTTTTTGTGTATGATTCAATCCTTTTCAGGCAGAACAGAAAGTACCTATCAGAGATTTTTAAGAACCTGTCAAATTGTAGTGATATGATGTATAAGCCTAAAACTGTGAGTCTATTTATTATATATAGTGGACTCGGTTAATGTGGTTAACTAACCAGTAATAGTATTATTTTTCCCTTAAGCAGCATAGGTGCTTTTGAACATATTTGTTTGTAAATATTTTTAATGGTATTTTAGATGTCCAGCTCTACAGCAGTATTGAGCAGTACAATTCAGTAAGTTATTTGGAAAGCATACTACAGGAAGCTAAGCACTGTGGTTAGTAGGTAGGTAGGAAATTTAAGGTTATCAACACAAAGAAAACATACACTTGTCCTAAAGAAATTTGTGATCTTAAATGGGACATCTACAGCACATCGCAAAAGAGAGTGTGCTATAGAGTACACATAGAGCACAGAGGAAGGGGGATATTATCTGAATTTTTCAGAATACTTTATCTTCCGTCTTAATTGAGTTATGCAAGGTTATCCTTTGGGAACAACTTTCATTTCCTTTGATATAATGCTGAGAACATTTTGGGCAGGGAAGAAAATTCCCCCCCAAATTTTCACCTAAAACATCTATTGCTAGCTTTACTGAAGACTTTATTAACTAAACTACCACATCAGCTTTCCATTTTATTTGCCAGTGTAATCAGGTGAATCATGTATTTGCTAAAATCACTGCTTCATAAGTGTTTCATAAGAAAGCACCTAAAATAAGCATGAAACATATATAGTTTTGTACAGTTCCTAAATATACAGTTATCAAAATTCGTTTAACATATTACTGATCTCTTCATTTAATTCTCAAATATTCTTCATATTTCTTCCATCTATAGTCTCTTGACATTAAGTAAAACAAGTTTGAACACCTCCTCTCCGCCCCCGGCTCCTTTTTCTGTATTTTGGTGGCTCCTCTCCAGCATCTGCAGCTCTATCACAGCTGGGCTGGATTCCCGGCAGGTGTTGATCATAAGCTGACTTGGAATTTTCTCTGAAGTGCTTGGGTTATTAGAATGTGGGCCAAATGGACATCACACACCACGGTGTGGTACAAGTCCTAGCTCTCCATTTGATCTTACTTTGATACGAAGAATAGCTTCAGAGAAACATACAAAAAAGACTCTCCTGAGAAATAGGCACACAGATTGTTCAAGCTGATTCAGTACTAACCACTGTGGTTTAATTTCAGGCTTGCCATATTATCTTTAGTTTATTTGTCTTGATATGTTTTTAATGAAGCCTGAGCTGTTTTACCATGTTATATAATAGAGTTGGTCTTAATTAAGTCACTGAACAGTATTGGTCATATGAGAATAAGATATTTTTCTGATCAAAGATTCATATTTCATTATCATTTTCTGTATTATTATGAACTAGAATTTTCTTTTTAGTATGTCCTTTGTTGTAGTTTTTACAATACTACTGGTTTTTAAATTTTATTTATTTGTAATATTAAGGGCTGAGTAGGCTAAGATGGATGTGGGATTTAGCTAAAATAGTGCTTGGAGAGAAATTATAAAATATCGGTAGATGCTTTATCAGAAAAGATATGAGTTTTATATATATATATATATATATATATATACACACACTAGGTAACACAGTTCTTTATATCATGTTTCATAATTTTAATGACATTTATGAATTAAGAAGTAATATCATATCAAATTTAAAGATGAGGTACTGAGGTCTGAAGAAACTGAATACTTTGCTCAATGTCACTCAGTTAGTAAGTGGTAGAAGTATGATTCAGACTCATCAATAACTATTAAAAATGCATTAATAGATATGGCCTAATGATTCAAGAGTCAAATGGCATCAACTTGAAAAAGCAGCATTGGAAATCACTGATTATAATGTTAGGAGAGAAAGCAGATAATATAATTCTGAGGCATGATGCAGAATAGTTTTGATAAACACATCTAATTCATTAATAGTGTATTATGTTGACATGTTCAAAGCTGTTTCTTGAGGCTTTTCATTTCATATTTCAAAATTGTATTTGTTCTGCTTTCTTGAGACATCATGAGGATTTAGAACACTTACAGTCCCCCATTCTACTTTCCCTATCTTCATCCAGCCAACACATTTATAACTCCAACCACAATTGTTCATAAAATTAATGTATGATGTTTATAATTTTAGGACTATATTCCACCTTTCTGTTCTGCTTTTTTTTTTGTTTTATTTTATTTTCCTATTAAATTTTCCCTTCTATTTTTCTTATGGCTTCCCTTCATTGCAAAAACTTTTTTCCCTGTCTGTTTTCTCTGCTTGGAATATTCCCCCTTCCTTTTCCAACTCTGTCTTCCTACTGTTTTCTACCACCTTATCTATGGCTTCATAGGCATCCTTCATGTCCTGACTTAAATTTCATCTCAGTGAAATTTTCTCTGACAGTCTGCAGTTTCCTAACCCTATTGTTAGCTGTCATTTCACCTCCTTTCTTTTCTCTATTTCTCTTATAACTGTGCTCATTTATACATATGTATATAATGATATACATCCTAGAATCTGGCACATATTTATACCTCAGGAAGCACCAATAAGTTGATGAGTGAATGAACAAAGGAATGCATGATTTGAATTGCTTGATACATTCCAAAGAACCATAGAAAGAGTAATACATCAGAATTAAGGTGGAAGAACATTGCAGTTGCACTGGCAGGTAAGAGTGTAATATAATGATTATGATTTGCAATATAACTTGAAAAGCTGACTAAAATTTTTTTCTCAAGAAAATCTGTTTCTTATTCTCTCACCAAAACATATACTTATCTTTCCCCTGCCCCAGATCTAATGTCTTAAGTCTCTTTAAAGTTGCTGAGGTCTGAGAGAGATAATTTTCTGGCACGCCTGTGGTAAAATATATTGAAGTTAGGCTTTGAGAATTCTCTGAACATCAATATGGTCAAAGCTCTTTGTCAGCTTGGGAGAATTCTTCTTTCCCTCTGAGAAGTGCTTTGGATTCTTTTAGATTTAACTTCAGCCACAATTTCATTAAGTTCCTCTTCAGCAGTTTCTGGTAAATTGTGCTGAAAATTACCAAACATTTCAATAATGCAGTCTGGGAGATTCAGTACGTAATTTTAAAAGTATTTTATTTCAATAATAAGGTCTTGGCAATTTTGCTTTTGCTTAGCCATTGTATTCTTTGTTGGTTTTAATTGAACACTGACAAGCTTGATTGCAGGTCAGTTCAGTAAGTCCTAGCAGCAACGGACTGAGTGATTTGGAAAATTATACCACTGGAAATTAGGAAATATAAGAAAGAAGCCATTGTAGAAATCCATTAAAGTCGTATAAATTCTAACTGTATTAACTTTTATTGAAATACAGCATAAAAACAAATACATGTAAAAATCATACTGTATAACTCAATGAATTTTAACAGGTAAATACACCTATATAATAACCAGGTTGTTCAAGTAGTAAAACACTACTACTACCCAGGAACCTCTTTCCTGAACTCTTCCAGTCATTATCCCCACCTAATATAGCTACCATTGTGCTTTATATCAAAATAGATTAGTTTGCTCATTTTTGATCTTTGTGTAAAAGGAAATTATAATAAGTACCATTCTGCTGACTTGTTTCACTCAACATTATGATATTGTGCAATTTATTGCACAATAAATGATGATAGTAGCAATTGCTACAAATTGCTATGATATAGTAGCAATTTATTTTCATTGCTATGTAGTATTTAATTGGATGAATATACCATTATTAATTTAGTCATTCTACAATTAATGGGCATACAGGTTATTTGGTTATTTCAATTTGGGGAAATTATAAATACTGGCATCAACCTTTTCATATATATCTCTTGCAGCTCACATTAGTCATCTTTAGGAGGAGAATTGCTTCTTAACAGGTTACAAGGACATTCAGTTTTAAGAAATTCTGCCACATAATACTTCCAAAATTATATACTATTGGGTTGGCCAAAAAGTGCCTTTGGTTTTTAAGTAAAAATAAAAGACACATTTTTCATTTTTACTAAGAACTTTATTGAACAATATATTCACTGTTTTGTTCCACTACCTTCTGGCATTTTTCAGGCAACTTCATAATTCCATCTTCCCAAAACTTTTTATCGTTTTGAGCAAAGAACTGTTCCAGGTGCTTTTGCAGTCTTTCAGGGAATTGAAATTTTTCCATTGAGAGAATTTTGTAAAGACAGAAATAAATGGAAATCCAAAGGTGCAATGTCTGCTGAATACAGCAGATGAATCAGAACTTCCCAGCCAAGCTGTAACAGTTTTTGCCTGGTCATCAAAGAAACATGCAGTTTTGCATTATCCTGATGGAAGATTATGCGTTTTCCGTTGACCAATTCTGGATGCTTTTTGTCGACTGCTGCTTTCAGTTGGTCTAATTGGGAGCCGTACTTGTTGGAATTAATCGTTTGGTTTTCTGAAAGGAGCTCATAATAGAGGACTCCCTTCCAATCCCACCATGTACACAATATCACCTTCTTTGGATGAAGACCACCTTTGGTGTGGTTGGTGGTGGTTCATTTCGCTTGCCCCACAATCTCTTCTGTTCCACATTATTGTACAGTATCCACTTTTCGTCACCTGTCACAATTTGTTTTAAAACTGGAATGTTTTCATTACGTTTAAGTAGAGAATCTCATGTGGAAATACGGTCAAGAAGGTTTTTTTCACTTAATTTATGTGGAACCCAAACATCAAAGTGATTAACATAACCAAGCTGGTGCAAATGATTTTCAAAGCTTGATTTGGATATTTTCAGTATGTTGGCTATCTCCCGCCTGGCATAATGGTGATTGTTCCCAATTAATGTCTCGATTTGATTACTATCAACGTCAACTGATCTACCTGACTGTGGAGCATCGTCCAGCGAGAAATCTCCAGCACAAAACTCCGCAAACCACTTTTGACATGTTTGATCAGTTGCAACACCTTCTCCACACACTGCACAATTTTTTTTTTTTTGGCATTTCAGTTGCGTGTTTACATTTCTTGAAATAATAAAGCATAATATGCCAAAAATGTTGCTTTTTTCTTCCATCTTTAATATTAAAATGGTTACACAAAAATTCACCAATTTTGATAAGTCTTTTTTTAAATGCAGCTGATACGACAGCTGTCACATTGTCATTGTTTTGAATGAAGTTAAAGACAACTACGTGCTTACCAGAGCCATCTAACGGAAAAAACTGAACGAAACTTTTGGCCAACTCAATATTTATTTTTCTGCCAGCAGAGCCTGAGAGCTCCAGTTGCTTCACAGCCTTGCTGAGATTTAATAATTTTCATAGTTTTTACTTTTGCCATTTGGGTGCATGGGTAGTTATAACTCATTGTTGTTTAAATTTTGTACTGATAAATTCTTTTATCAGTATTTAAAAATAGGATTGTCTGTCTCTATCTTGTTGGCTTGAGGAGTGCTTTTTATATTCTGGATCTGTGCTGTCTGACTTGGTACACACTAACCACATGTGGCTATTGAGCAATTGAAAATGGCTTCTCTGAACTGAGGTTTCACATTATATTTCAATTGGTCAGTGCTGTTCTTGAAGAAAAATCCTCATCAGCTATATGTTCTACAGCTATTTTCTCCTACTACATGGCTTTCGTTTTCACTCTTAGTGGCTTCTTTTGCTCAACAAAGATCTTTCATTTTAACAAGTCTAGAGTTTCAATTTTTCCTTGGTGATTATTGCTCTTTGTGCCTGTTTAAAATTTTTTGCCTACTTCAAGAACATAAAAATATTTTGCAATTAATCTTGTGGAGGTTTTATTGTTTTACTTTTTACATTAAATTTATAATCCATCTGAAAATAACTTTTTGTTTTCATGTGATTTAGAAATCAAAATTACTTTCTTTTAAAAATTAATTTTTTTAAGATACTTATAGATTCACATGCAGTTGTAAGAAATAAGACCCTGTGTACATGTAACTCAAACCATTTTTCAAAACTACAGTATCATAGTCAGGATATTAACAACGATGCAGGTAAGATATAGAACTTTTGTCACACCAAAGGGAACCCTCATGTTGCCCTGTTATAGCCATCCCCTGCATGTCTACCTCCATTCTCGTGCTCCTAACTCTTTGCAACCACTAATTAATTCTCCGTTTCTATAATTTGTCACTTCAAGATTGTTATATAGATGGGATCGTATAGTATGTAACCTTTGGAATTGGGTATTCTCTCTTAGGAGACTTCTCTGGAGATTCATCCAGGTTGTTTCATGTAATTAAACAGGTTTTTGTGTGAACATAATTTTCAAGCTCAACAGTGCAATTGCCACGTTTTATGATAGCTGCAGGTTTACTTTTTTAAGAAACAACCAAACTTTTTCAGAGTTTGACATTCTCCCAAAAATGTATGAGTTTCTCCACATTATCACCAGCATTTAGTGTTATTAGTTCTTATTTTATCCATTTTGATGGGCGTGTAGTGGTACCTCACTGTGATTTTAATTTTCAATTTATTAATTGTTAATGAGTTGACATCTTTTCATGTGTTTCTTGGAAATCTGTATGTCCTCTTTGGTGAAAAGTCTGTTCATGTCTCTGTCCATCTTCTTTTTTTTTTTTTATTGTTGAGTTTGAGAGCTATTTTTAAGTTCTATATATTTGTTGTATTAGGGTTCCCTAGAATAATAGAATGAATAGAATGTGTATATATATACATATTTGTTTGTTTGTTTATTTAAAGGAATCATCTCACATGGTTACAGAGGCTAACAAGTCCCAAGATCTGCAGGGTGAGACAAACAGCTGGAGACCCAGGAAAACCAATGCTGTAATTCCAGTCCTAAGGTTAGCAGTTTCTAGATCTGGGAAGAGACAATGTTTCAGCTCAAGCCCAAATGCAGAAATATACAGATGTCCCATTTCAAAATCAGTCAAACAGGAGGAATTCTCTCTTACATGGGGAAGGGGTCAGGCTTTTGGTTCTGTTCAGATCTACAACTGATTGAGTGAGGCCACCTTAGGGAAGAAAATTTGCTTTACTCATTCTACCAATTTAATGTTAATCTCATCCAAAAACATTGTCACAGAAACACCCAGAATAATGTTTGACCAAATATCTGGGCACCCCGTGGCTCAATTAAGTTGACATATAAAATTAACTATCACGTTTGCCTTTCATCAGGTATGTGGTTTGTAATAAATGTATACCAGTCTACAGCTTATCTTTTCATTCTCTTAGTAGATGTTTTGATCACAATGTTTCCTCTTAGCATTATGCTATTGGTGTCAAGTCTGTGTTGTATGAGTTCCTTATATTTTGGATATTAGCCCCTTATCAAGTATGTAGTTTGCAAATATATATATATTTCATTGTGCAGGTTGGCTTTTCATTTGGTTGATCATTTCTTTTGCTGTTGAGAAGCTTCTTATTTTGATGTATTTCCACCAGTTTATTTTTATCTTTGTTGCTATTGATGTTATATCCACAAACTTACTTTCAAAATCAAAGTCAAGAAGCTTTTTCTTTATTTTTTTTCTAGGAGTTTTACAGTCTGATTCTTACATTTGAGTATTTAATCAATTTTGAGTTAATTTTTGTGAGTGGTGTAAGGTAGGTGTCCAATATCATTCTTTGCAAGTGAATACCCAGTTTTCCCAATGCCATTTTTTAAAGAGACTATCTTTTCCCCATTAAGTAGTATTGGCTTCCTTGTTAAATATTAGTTGACTGTATAGGTATGCATTTATTTTTAGGCTATCGATTGTGTGCTATTTGTCTATGTGTGTTTTTCTGTCCATACCATACTGTTTATATAACTGTAGCTTTGTAGTATACTTTGAAATCTGGAAGTTTAATGACTCCAGCTTCGTTCTTTTGCAGGATTATATCTGCTATTTTGGGTATTTGCATTTCATAAATTTTAAGATTTATAACTGAACTATAGTCGATTTACATTATTGGCATTAGTTTCAGGTATACAACATAGTGATTCAGTTTTATTTTTTCAGATTATATTCCATTATGTTATTACAAGATATTGGATATAATTCCCTGTGCTATGCAGTAAATCCTTGTTGATTATCTATTTTATGTATAGTAGTTTGTACCTGTTAATCCCATACTCCTAATTTGTCCTTACCACCATCCTTTCACCTTTGGTAACCATGAGTTTGTTTTCTATCTCTGTGAGTCTGTTTCTGTTTTGTATATAGATGCATTTTTATTATTTTTAGATTTCACATACAAGTGATACCATATAGTATTTGTCTTTCTCTGACTTATTTCACTAAGCATAATATTCTCCAGGTCCACTCATGTTTATGCTATTGGAAATATTTCCTTCTTTTTATGGCCGGGTAATAGTCCATCGTATATACATACATGTATGTATATGTATGTATATGTATATCTCTCCAGAATTTAGTATCTGTAGACTTTTTGATGATACCACTTTGACTGGTGTAAGGTGATACCTCATTGTGGTTTGATTTACATTTCTCTAACAGTAATGTTGAGCATCCTTACATGTGTCTGTTCACCATATGTATGTCTTCTTTAGAAAAATGTCTATTTAAGTCTTCTGCAGATTTTTTGATTGGGTTGTTTGGTTTTTGGATATTAAGTTTTAAGAGCCATTTGTATATTTTAAATGTTAACCCCTTGTTGGTCACAAATATTTTCTCCCCTTCCTTGGGTTGTCTTTTCAATTTGTTGATGGTTCCCTTGGCTGTACAAAAAACAAATTAAGTTTGATTAGGCCACGTTTGTTTGTTTTGATTTTATTTCTTTTGTCTTGGGAGACTGAGCTAAGAAAATATTGCTACAATTTATGTCAAAGAATGGTTCACGAATGTTCACTTCTAGGAATTTTATGATGTCACATTTTTACATTTAAGTCTTTAAACTAGTTCAAGCTTATTTTTGTATATGGTGTGAGAGAATATTCTAACTTCACTGATTTACATGTAGCTGTCCAGCTTTCCCAACACTAGTTTTTGAAGAGACTGTCTTTCCTTGATTGTATATTCTTGTCTCCTTTGTCATAGATAAATTGGCCATAGGTGCATGGGTTTATATCTTGGCTCCCTATTCTAGTCCAATAATCTATATGTTTGTTTTTGTGCCAGTGCTGTTTTGATTACTGTAAATTTGTAGTACAGGCTGAAATCTTGGAGGGTTATATCTCCAGGTTTGTTTCTTTGTTCTCATAATTGTTTTGGCAGTTCTGGGCCTTTTATGGTTCCATATAAATTTTAGGATTATTTGTTCTAGTTCTGCAGAAAATGTCATGGGTATTTGATAAGGATTGCATTAAATCTGTAGATTGCCTTGAATAGTATGGCCATTTTAACAATATTATTTTTTCCATTCCAAAAGCATGAAGTATCTTTCCATTTCTTTGAATCATTTTCAATTTTCTTTATCAATATTTTATGGTTTTCAGCATATTGGTCTTTTACTTTCTTGCTTAGGTTTATTCCTAGGCATTTTATTTTATATTTCGATAAACAGGATTTTTTTTTTTTTTTACTTTCTCTTTCTGATATTTGATTATTAGTGTAAAGAAACACAGCATATTTCTGTGTATTCATCTTGTATCTTGCTGAATTCATTTATTAGTTCTAATAGTTTTTGTGTGGAGATTTTAGGGTTCTCTACATAGAGTATCATGTCATCTGCAAATAGTGACAGTTTTCCCTCTTCCCTTCCAATCTGGATAACTTTTATTTCTTTTTCTTGTCTGATTGCTGTGATTAAGACTTTTAACACTATATTGAATAGAAGAAGTGAGAGTGGGCATCCTTGTCTTCTTTCTGATTTTATCAGGAAGGCTTACATCTTTTCACTGTTGAGTATTATGTTGTCCATGGCTTTGTCATAAATCACTTTTATTATGTTGGGATTTGTTCCCTCTATTCCCACTTTGGTGAGAGTTTTTTTTTTTTTTTTTTTTTATCATGAATGAATGTTGAATCTTGTAAATTGCTTTTTCTGTGGTTTTTGTCTTTCCATTTTAATTTTGTTTTTAAATATGGTGTATCATATTGATTGATTTGTGTATGTTGAAACATCCTTGTGACCCTGGAATGACTACAACTTCATCATGGTGCATGATCATTTTTATGTCTTGTTGGATTTGGTTTGCTAACACTTTGTTAAGGATTTTTGCATCCATATTCATCAAATATACTGAGCTGTAATTTTATTTTTTGTTGTTGTATCTTTGTTTAGTTTTGGTATCAGGGTGATTGTGTCTTCCTAAAATGAATTTGGGAGTGTTCCCTTCTCTTCAATTTTTTGGAATAATTTGAGAATGATAAGTATACTTTTTTTGTATGTTTGATAGACTAGCTCAGTGAAGCAATCTGGACCTGGACTTCTGTTTGCAGGGAGTTTTTGTTTTTGTTTTCAGATTCTATTTCACTTCTAGTGTTAAATTTGTTCAAATTATCTGTTTCTTCTTGACTTAGTCTTGGTAGGTGATATGTTTCTAGGAACTTGTCCATTTCTTCTTGGTTGTCTATGTTTTGGGCATATAACTATTGGTATTCACATACGGTTTTTTTTTGTATTTCTGTGGCATTGATTTTTATTTCTTCTCTTTCATTTCTTATTTTGTTTATTTGGGTCCTCTCCCTTTTCTTCTTGGTGAGCCTGGCTAGAGGTTTGTCTATTTTGTTTATCTTTTCCAAAAAACAGCTCTTGGTTTTGTTGATCTTTACTATTTGTTTTACCTCCACTGTATTTCCTCTCTGATCTTCATTATTTTCTTCCTTCTGCTGTCTTTGAGTTTTGTTTGTTCTTTTTCTAATTATTTTAGATAGTAGGTTAGGTTATTAATTTGTGATTTTTCTTGTTTCTTGAGGAATGTCTGTATCACTATGAACATCCTTCTTAGAACAGCTTTTGCTGCATCCCATAGATTTTGTAAAGTTGTGTTTTCATTTTCATTTCTCTAGAGGTATTTTCTGATTTATTATTTGATTTTTATCATTGACCCATTGGTTTTTTTAGTAACATGTTGTTTAGTCTCCAAATGTTTATTCTTTTCTCATCTTTCCTTCTATAGTTGACTTCTAGTTTCATTCTGTTGTGGTCAGAAAAAATGCTTGAAATAATTTCTATCCTCTTATATTTGTTGAGGCTTATTTTGTGACCTAGTATGTTCTCTAACTTAGAGAATGTTTCATAGCACTTAATAAGAATGTGTAATTTTTTTGTTTTTTGATGTATTGCCTGTAGATATCAATTAAGTCCAACTGGTCTAATGTGTCATTTAGGACATCCGTTGCCTTATTGATTTTCTGTCTGGATGATCTGTCCATTGATGTCAGTGAAGTGTTAAGTCTCCTCTACTTTCACTGTATTATTGTCAATTTCTCCCATTATGTCTATTTGTTTTATATATTTAGGTGCTCCTCTATTGAGTGTGTATACATTAATGAGTTTAATATCCTCTTCTTGTATTGGTAGTTTTATCATTATATACTGTCCTTCTTTGTCCTTATTTATAGCCTTTGTCTTAAAGTCTATTTTATCTGATATGAGTATTGCTACTCCCATTTCTTGCCATTTCCAGATGCATGAAATATCTTTTGTAATCTCCTCAGTTTTGGTCTGTATGTGTCTTTCACCCTGAAATGAGTTTCTTCCTGGCAGCATATTCCAGGTTCTTATTTAATTATTCATATATATGTACTTATAGCCATTTTCATCCTTGTTTTCTGGTTGTTTTTGTAGTGTTTTAAAATTTCTTCTTCTTTTTGTTTTTCCCGTCTGTGATTTGATGATTTTCTTTTGTAGTGTGCTTGAGTTCTTTCATTTATGTTTTTGTGAATCTATTGTTTGTTTTTTATTTGTGGTTACCATGGAGTTCACATATGTTGACCCATAACTATATCTACTTGTTTTAAGCTGATAATCATTCAAGTTCAAACATATACTAAAAGATGTACAATTTTATACTCCCCTCCCCCACATTTTGTGATTTTGGTGTCCTATTTTACATCTTCATCCTTTTTTTTTCCTCTTTATTGTGGTTCTAATTGATTTTCCATTTTTTAATTTTTAAAAAAATTTACATATTGGCTTATTTTTGTGATCTCCAATCCTTACTATACATTTACCTTTTTTATTGTGATTTTCCCTTTCCTACAGATTCTTGGTTCTTTTCTATTTATAGAAGACCCTTCAATATTTCTTTTATGATAGGTTTAATATTGCTGAATTCTTTCAGTTTTTACTTATCTCATAAATTCTTTTTCTCTCCTTCTATTCTAAATGATAATATTGCTGGGCAAGTATCCAAATTGCAGGTTTTTCCCTTTCAGGACCTTGAATATATCATGCCACTTTCTTATGGCCTGCAACATTTCCAGAGTAATCAGCTGATAACCTTATGGGGTTCCTTTGTAACTGACTAGTTTTCTTTTTTCTTTCATCCTTTAGATATTTCTCTTTATCTTTCATTTCTGCTATTTTAATTATGATATATCTTTGTGTGGGTCTGTTTGGATTCATCTTGTTTGGGACCCTCTGTGCTTCCTGTACCTGGATATCTGTTTCCTCCTTTAGGTTTGGGAAGTTTTCAGCCATAATTTCTTCAAATATTTTTTTGGATCCCCTTCTCTCTCTCTTCTCCTTCTGGAACCCCTGTTATGCATAGGTTGTCATGTTTTATATTATCCTGTAAATCTTGTATGTTGGTTTTTTTTTTCTTTTTTCTTTCTTTTTTTTTTTTTTCTTTTTGCATTTGTCTGCTATTCTGATTGGGTGATTTCCATTATTCTATCTTCCAGACCACTTATTCACTCTTTTCATTCTTCTGTGTCATTTAGTCAGCTATTCATTGCTTCTAGATTGCTTTTTAGCTCAGCAATTAATTAAATTATATCTTTTGGATGTGTTCATCTTTATAGGTTCTAGTTTCTTGTTTAGTCAGCTGCATTTCTATCTATAATATTTCTTAATTCCTTTAGCAATTTTATTACCACTTTTTTGAACTTTGGGTCTCGTAGCCTGGTGAGCTCTGTTTTATTATTTGTTCTTTCAGGGGATTTCTCTTGATCTTTTAACTGGGAGCAGTTCCTTTATTTTACTTAACTTTCTCTGTCTCTGTGAATTTAGGAGGAACAGTTATCTACTTTGGTCTTAAAGGACTGTTTTCATGTGGGAGAAACTCTGTGTAGACTGTGTGTATCTATCTTTTGTACAAGGGCAGGTTTTGATATGGATGCCAGCTATTTTCCTCAGGGAGTGCTGGCCTTTATCCCCTTGATATGTTATGTGGTTTGTACTGGAGGATCTATAGTGTGTGCAGGGTGTGTGTGAGGGGACTTTCTCTCTGCTGTGTGGCTGTTGCCACTCTGTTGGTGGGTCTGCCCCCCAGTTATTGGAACAGAAGTCCTGAGGGTCAGGCTTAACCCTGCCCAATAAGAGGTGATTGATGAAGCAGTGAAGCCTGTGCACTTACAGAGTACCTATGTGCCACCTTTGCAGGCCTCTGTGGCTCTGCTCACATGCAGGCCAAGTTTGTGACCCTTCTTCTATGTGTTCATTCCAGA
Source organism: Eschrichtius robustus (assembly GCF_028021215.1). Classification (NCBI taxonomy): domain Eukaryota; kingdom Metazoa; phylum Chordata; class Mammalia; order Artiodactyla; family Eschrichtiidae; genus Eschrichtius; species Eschrichtius robustus. The sequence goes on along the minus strand of NC_090840.1, from coordinate 32,848,929 downwards.
TCTAGTGCAAGATCATGATGCTGAGTAGGCTGGGACTGGGAGTCAGAGAGTTGTAGCCTTAGGAATTAAGGTGGCTGTACTGATGCCAGAGATCTGGGCTGCCCCTGTGGCAGTCTTCTCCCAGAACTTGTCTATCCCAGAACCAGTGCTAAGCTGTCATGTGGTGTATGCAGGGCTGGGATGCTCTCACTGGGAAATGAACTGCTCTGTGCTCCTGTGGCCACTGGAGCCTGCACTGACAGTGGCTGCCACTGCCCAACCTAGACCACAACCCAGGCACCCTAAGCAATCTGTACATAGCTAGATCAAGGCCTCTTCCAGGCTCAGTTGGCCCAGATCTCATACCAAATCATAGTGTGGAGTGAACAGGGCCAGGGTGTTTTCCCTGTTTGGTGGGGAGTTTGACCAGGAGGCAGCTGCCATTGCAAGTTTCTTTCCACTCTGATTATTGATAAGCCAGCATGTGTGCACTCCTTGCCAGTAAAATGTAGGCTTCTCCAGCCCTTCTGTCTGTCCCAGCAGCCAAAGGGGCTTGTCTCCTCCATGCAGAACCCCAGAAGCAGGATGCCCAGATTGTGGTTCAACCTGCTTACTCCCCAGGGCAACATTCTGCCCATGTGGTCCTTCTCTTCCTTTCAGATTCCTCAGAGGGATGCAGTTCCTGACCCAATTCCTTTTTCCTGTCCTACCCTGTTACATGGAGATCTTTCTTGCAGGTTTTAAATATAGTTCTTCTATTTCCAGTTAGATTTCCATGATAATTGTTCCCCATGTAGATGTATTTTTGATGTGTTTGTGAGGGGATTTGATTTCTATGTCCTCCTGCTCCACCATTTTGATCACCATACTAGGATTGTTTCCATATGTCTGTAAAAAATGCCATTGGAACCTTGATAGGAATTGCATTGAACCTATAGATGGCTTTGGGTAGTATGGATATTTTAACAATATTAAGTCTTCAAATCCATTAACATGGGATATTTTCCATTTATTTGTGTTTCTTCAAATTCTTATAATTTTCAGCATATAGATGTTTCTGTTACTTTGTTAAATTTATTTCTAAGTGTTTTCTTATTTTTGATGCTATTGTATTGTTTTCTTTATTTCTTTTTCAGATAATTTACTGTTAGTTTATAGAAGCACAACTGATTTTTGTATCTTGCAACTTCCTGAGTTTGTTGATTCGTTCCAACAGGTGTTGTGAATTTTGTTTTATGTTTTTTGTTTTCTTTTGTATGTGTGTGGAGTCCACAGGATTTTTAGTATATATGATCATGGCATTTGCAAACAGAGACCATTTTACTTCTTTCTTTTCAATTTGCATGCTTTTTTATTTCCTTTTTCCTGCTTAATTGGTCTGGCTAGGACTGTCAGTACTATGTTGAATAGGAGTGGTGAGGGGGGAATTCTTGTGTTGTTACTGATCTTAGAAGAAAAAATCTAATTGAAAACCATTGAATATGATGTTAGTTGTGTGCTTGTGATATATGGCCTTTATTATGTTGAGATACTTTTCTTCTGTATCTAATTTGTTGAGACTTTCTACCATAAATATTTATTAAATTTTGTCAAATACTTTGTACCCAATGAGATAATCATGATTTTTAATTTTAAAATCATAGTTGTAAGTAAATTACACAATACTATTACAATATTAGAGAATATGACTTTGATATATTTTTACCATTACCTGGGAGTTTTACACATTTATATGTTTTTATGGTATTAATTATTGTCCTTATATTTCTGCTTGTTTTGTAAAGCAGATCTAGTGCAATGAACTCCATCAGATTTTATTTGCTCAGGAATATTTTTATCTCTCATTTCTTCAGGACAGCTTGGACTGGTATAGAATTCTTGATTGACAGGTTTTATCTTTCAGTATTTTGAATATGTCACCCCCCCTCTCCTTGCCTACAAAGTTTCTGCTGAGAACTTTACTCAGTCTTATGGGAGTTCACTCATATATAACAAGTTGCTTTTCTCTTAATATATTCAAAATTCTTTTCATCTTTGATTTGTGATAATTTATTTATAATGTGTTTCAGTGTAACCCTTTTAAGGTTCAACCTCTTTGGGATCCTTTTGGCCTCATGAACCTGGATGTTCATTTCTCTCTCTAAGTTTGAGAAGTTTTCAGCCATTATTGCTTTAAATACACTTAAAACTTTTTCTTGTATGTGATTTCTATAATACTTATATTGATTTTGTTGTTGTTGTCATTACTGTTTTGTTTTGTTTTTGATGGTGTGCTATATGTCCAGTAGGTTTTCGTTACTTTTTCATTGTTTTTTCTTAATTCTCCTCTGGATAATTTCAAGTGAACTCCCTTCTAGTTCATTTATTCTTTACTTGGTTTAGTTGAGTTTTTTTTTAAATTGAAGCTCTCTATTGAATTCTTTTTCTTTCTTTCTTTCTCTTTCTTTCTTTCTTTCTTTCTTTCTTTCTTTCCCTCCACCTGTCTTTCTTTTTTTTTTTTTTTTGATGGTTGATATTTCTTTGACTTTCTTATTTTGTTCATGTATTACTTTCCTAATTTCATTTAGTTGTCTGTGTTCTTGTAGTTCACCAAACTTCATTAAGAGGGTTATTCTGAGAATATTATTATTAAGAAAATTCTTTTTAGTTCATAGATTTCCATTTCTTTAAAGTCAGTTAATATAGCTTTATTAGTTTCCTTTTTTGATGTCATGTTAACGAGACTCATTGTGATTTTTGATTCTTTGACTCAAGTTCTCCTCTTTCTTTCTTTACAGTTTGCTTTGGCAGGGAAAGACAGTTCATCTTGGGATACTGGAATGGTCATCAGGTAGCATCCATATTCAGGTGGGACTTACTTTCAGGGTCTCTAGTTGGGTGAGATCATTTTCCATGCTCTGTGTTTTAAGGGGAGGGGACATGAAGTTTCCTAGGCTCCATATTCAAGCAAGGTCCCTGGGTGGGCTCTATGATCAGGCAGGGATGCAGGCTTTGTTCCATGGCCAGATGGGGCCACTAGTTGGTGTCTACAATCACTTTTTTTTCAGCAAGATTGCAGGCTGTGTTTCCTGGCAGGGTGGTGCTACTTGTTGAATTCCATGATTAGGCAGAGCTATAGGATATACTCCTAAATCTACTTGTTTGGGAGGTGTTTCAAGTTGTGCTCTTCTACTCAGTGGTTGGCTGAAGTCTGTGTTCATAGAAGGTCACAGGCAGGACATTGCAGTTGGACAAGAACTCAGGCTGTGCCCTGAAATCAGGCAGAATTACAGGCTGTACCACAAAGTTGAGTGGGACTACAAGGTAAGGTTCATTATAAGGTAAGCTTCTGGCTGTTTTGAATTGCGGACAATGTCACTCAACATTTTCGCTGGTTGGGAGGGACATCTCATTGTATCCTGCAGTTGTGTGGGCCTAGAGACTGTGCACCATGGTTAGATGGGGTTGCTGTCTTGGTTTTCTCATCAGGTAGGGCCACAGTTTATGCCCGGAAATTGGGCAGAGTCACTTACTGGACTCCGTTCCTGGAAAAGACCACAGGCTGTGTTCAGCTATTAGGCAGGGCTGTGGGCTATACTTTAAAAAAAAATTTTTTAAGTCTTTATTGGAGTATAACTGCCTTACAATTGTGTGTTAATTTCTGCTGTATAACAAAGTGAATCAGCTATATGCATACGTATATCCCCATATGCCTTTCTTCTACGCCTCCCTCCCACCCTCCTTATCCCACCATTCTAGGTGGTCACAAAGCACCAAGTTGATCTCCCTGTGCTATGCAGCTGCTTCTCACAAGTTACCTATTTTACATTTGGTAGTGTATATATGTCATTGTTACACTATTCCTTCCCCCTCCCCATGTCCTCAAGTCCTTTCCCTACATCTGTGTCTTTATTACTCTCACATCCCTAGGTTCATCACAACATTTTTTTTTTTTTTGATTCCATATATATGTGTTAGCATATGGTATTTGTTTTTCTCTTTCTGACTTACTTCACTCTGTATGACAGACTAGGTCCATGCACCTCACAACAAATAAATCAATTTCATTTCGTTTTATGGCTCAGTAATATTCCATTGTATATATGTGTGACATTTACTTTATCCATTCATCTGCCAAAGGACACTTAGGTTGCTTCCATGTCCTGGCCATTGAAAATAGAGCTGTAATGAACATTGTGGCACCAGACTCTTTTTGAATTATGGTTTTCTCAGGGTATATGCCTGGTAGTGGGATTGCTGGGTCATATGGTAGTTCTATTTTTGGATATTAAGGAACCTCCATACTGTTCTCCATAGTGGCTGTATCAATTTACATTTCCACCAACAGTGGAAGAGAGTTCCCTTTTCTCCACACCCTCTCCAACATTTACTGTTTGTAGATTTTTTGATGATGGCCATTCTGACCAGTATGAGGTGATACCTCATTGTAGTTTTGATATGATTTCTAATGATTACTGATGTTGAGCATATTTTCATGTGTTTGTTGGCAATCTGTATATGTTCTTTGGAGAAATATCTGTTTAGGTCTTCTGCGTATTTCTGGATTGGGTTGGGTTTTCTTTGATATTCAGCTGCATGAGTTGCTTGTATGTTTTGGAGATTACTCCTATGTCAGTTGCTTCCTTTGCAAATATTTTCTCCCATTCTGAGGGTTGTCTTGTCATCTTGTTTAGGGTTTCATTTGCTGTAGAAAAGCTTTTTAGTTTCATTAGGTGTCATTTGTTTATTTTTGTTTTTATCTCCATTTCTCTAGGAGGTGGGTCAAAAAGGATTTTGCTGTGATTTATGTCATAGAATGTTCTGCCTATGTTTTCCTCTAAGAGTTTTATAGTGTCTGACCTTACATTTATGTCTTTAATCCATTTTGAGATTCTCTTTGTCTATGGTGTTAGCAGAGTTCTAATTTCATTCTTTTACATGTAGCTGTCCAGTTTTTCCAGCACCACTTATTGAAGAGGCTGTTTTTCCTATATTGTTTATTCTTGCCTCCTTTATCAAAAATAAGGTGATCATATGTGCATGGGTTTATCTCTGGGTTTTCTATCCTGTTCCATTGATCTATATGTCTGTTTTTGTGATAGTACCATACTCTCTTGATTACTGTAGCTTTGTAGTACAGTCTAGTGTCTGTGATCCTGATTCCTCCTGCTCCGTTCTTTTCCCTCAAAATTGTTTTGGCTATTTGGGATCTTTTGTGTTTCCATACAAATTGTGCAGTTGTTTGTTCTAGTTCTGTGAAAAATGTCATTGGTAGTGTGATAGGGATTGCATTGAATCTGTAGATTGCTTTGGGTAGTATAGTCATTTTCACAATGTTGATTCTTCCAATCCAAGGACATGGTATATCTCTCCATCTGTTTGTATCGCCTATGATTTCTTTCACCATTGTCTTATAGTTTTCTGCATACAGTTCTTTTGTCTCCTTATGTAAGTTTATTCCTAGGTATTTTATTCTTTTTTTTGCAATGGTAATTGGGAGTGTTTCCTTAATTTCTCTTTCAGATTTTTCATCATTACTGTATAGAAATGCAAGAGATTTCTGGGCATTAATTTTGTATCCTGCTACTTTACCAAATACATTGATTAGCTGTAGTAGTTTTCTGATAGCATCTTTAGGATTCTTTATGTATAGTATCATGTCATCTGCAAACACTGACAGTTTTACTTGTTCTTTTCCAATTTGGATTCCTTTTATTTCTTTTTATTCTCTGATTGTCCTGGTTAGGACTTCCAAAACTATGTTGAATAATAGTCGTGTAAGTGGACTTCTTTGTCTTGTTCCTGATCTTAGAGGAAATGCTTTCAGTTTTTCACCATTGAGAGTGAGGTTTGCTGTGGGTTTGTCATATACGGCTTTTATTATGTTGAGGTAGGTTCCCTCTATGTCTACTTTCTGGAAGGTTTTTACCATAAATGGATGTTGAATTTTGTTGAAATTTTTTTCTGCATCTATTGAGATTATCATATGGTCTTCGTCCTTCAATTTGTTAGTATGGTTTATCGCATTGATTGATTTGCATATATTGAAGAATCCTTTCATTCCTGGGATAAAACCCACTTGATCACAGTGTATGATCCTTTTAAAGTGCTGTTGGATTCTGTTTGCTAGTATTTTGCTGAGATTTTTTGCATCTATGTTCCTCAGTGATATTGGTCTGTAGTTTTCTTTTTTTGTGACAACTTTGGTTTGGTACCAGGGTGATGGTGGCCTCGTAGAAAAAGTTTGGGAGTGTTCCTCCCTCTGCCATACTTTGGAAGAGTTTGAGAAGGATAGGTGTTAGCTCTTCTCTAAATGTTTGATAGAACTCACCTGTGATGCTATCTGGTTCTGGGCTTTTGTTTGTTGGAAGATTTTTAATCAGAGTTTCAATTTCAGTGCTTGTGATTGGTCTGTTTATATTTTCTATTTCTTCTTGGTTCAGTCTTGTAAGCTTGTGCTTATCTAAGAATTTGTCCATTTCTTCCAGGTTGTCCATTTTATTGGCATATAGTTTCTTGTAGTAATCTCTCATGATCCTTTGTATTTCTGCACTGTCAGTTGTTACTTCTCCTTTTTCATTTCTAATTCTATTAATTTTGAGTCTTTTTCCTTTTATTGTTGATGAGTCTGGCTAATGGTTTATCAATTTTGTTTATCTTCTCAAAGAACCAGCTTTTAGTTTTACTGATCTTTGCAATTGTTACCTTTATTTCTTTTTCATTTATTTATGATCCGATCTTTAAGATTTCTTTCTTTCTGCTAACTTTGGGGTTTTTTGTTCATCTTTCTCTAATTGCTTTAGGTGTAAGTTTAGTTTGTTTATTGAGATGTTTCTTTTTTCTTGAGGTAGGATTGTATTGCTGTAACCTTCCCTCTTAGAACTGCTTTTGCTGCATCCCATATGTTGTGGGTCATCCTGTTTTCATTGTCATATGTTTCTAAGTATTTTTTGAGTTCCTCTTTGTTTTCTTCAGTGATCTCTTGGTTATTTAGTAGCATGTTGTTTAGCCTCCATGTGTTTGTGTCTTTTACATTTTTTTTCCCTGTAATTGATATCTAGTCTCATAGTGTTGTGGTTGAAGAACATAACTGATACAATTTCAATTTTCTTAAATTTACCAAGGCTTGATTTGTGAACCAAGAAATGGTCTATCCCCAAGAATGTTCCATGAGCATTTGAGAAGAAAGTGTATTCTGTGGTTTCTTGGATTGAATGTCCTATAAACATCAGTTAAGTCCGTCTTGTTTAATGTATCATTTAAAGTTTGTGTTTCCGTATTTATTTTCATTTTGGATGACCTTTCCATTGGTGAAAGTGGGGTGTTAAAGTTTCCTACTATTTTTGTGTTACTGTCGATTTCCTCTTTTATGGCTGCTAGCATTTGCCTTATGCATTTAGGTGCTCCTATGTTTGGTGTATAAATATTTACAATTGTTATACCTTCTTCTTGGATTGATCCCTTTATCATTATGTAGTGTTCTTCTTTGTCTCTTGTAATAGTCTTTATTTTAAAGTTTATTTTGTCTGATATGAGAATTGCTACTTCAAACTTCTTTTGATTTCCATTTGCATGGAATGTCTTTTTCCATGCCTTCACTTGCAGTCTGTATGTGTCCCTAGGTCTGAAGTGGGTCTCTTCTAGACAGCATAGATACAGGTCTTGTTTTTGTGTCCATTCTGCCAGTCTATGTCTTTTGGTTGGAGCATTTAGTCCATTTACATTTAAGTTAATTATCAATATGTATGTTCCTATAACCATTTTCTTGTTTTGGGTTTGTTATTGTAGGTCTTTTCCTTCTCTTGTGTTTCCTGCCTAGAGAAATTCCTTTAGCATTTGTTGTAAAGCTGGTTGGTGGTGCTGAATTCTCTTAGTTTTTTCTTGTCTCTAAAGATTTTAATTTCTCCATCGAATCTGAATTAGATCCTTGCTGGGTAGAGTAATCTTGCTTGTAGCTTTTTATCTTTCATCACTTTAAATATTACCTACCACTTCCTTCTGGCTTACAGAGTTTCTGCTGAAAGATCAGCTATTAACCTTATGGGGGTTCCCTTGTATGATATTTGTTGTTTTTCCCTTGCTGCTTTTAATATTTGTTCTTTGTATTTAATTTTTGATAGTTTAATTAATATGTGTCATGGCATGTTTCTCTTTCGGTTTATCCTGTATGGTACTCTCTGTGCTTCCTGGACTTGATTGACTATTTCCTTCCCTAGGTTAGGGAAGTTTTCGATTATTGTCTCTTCAAATATTTTCTCAGGCCCTTTCTTTTTCTCTTCTTCTTCTGGGATCCCTCTAATTTGAATATGGCTTCATTGAATATTGTCCTAGAAGTCTCTTAGACTGTCTTCAATTCTTTTCATCCTTTTTTCTGATCCCTGGAAGTTATTTCCACCAGTTTATCATCCAACCCACTTATCCGTTTTTCTGCCTCGGTTATTCTCCTATTGATTCCTTCTAGAGTATTTTTAATTTTAGTAATTGCATTGTTTATCACTGTTTGTTTTCTCTTTAGTTCTTCCAGATCCTTGTTAAATGTTTCTTGTATTTTCTCTATTTTCTTGCTGAGATTTTGAGTTATCTTTACTATCATTACTGTGAATACTTTTTCATGTAAGTTGCCTATTTTGTCTTCATTTATTTGGTCTTTTAGGTTTTTACCTTGTTCCTTGTAACATTTTTTTGTCATTTCATTTATTTATTTTTTTGATGGGTGATGCTGTATTCCTGTCTTACTGGTGTTTGTCCTGATACATCCACACTGGAGTTTTCAGGCAGTTGGATACAGCTGGGTCCTGGTGTTGAGATGAGGACTTCCAGGAAGCCTCACTCTGATTAATATTCCCTGGGGTTTGTGGTTCTCTGTTAGTCCAGTGGTTTGGACTCGGAGCTCCCCCCATAGGTGACTGGGCCAAACCTGTGGCCTGGGAACCAAGATCCCACAAGCTTCATGGCCTGGTAAAAATAATAATAATAATAAAGAAAGGAAAAAAGCAGCAGTACAGTATCAAAGAATAAAAAGCAAAATAGAATTAGAAAGGTAAAAATATATTAGGAAAAATAAAACTATAATTGAAAGAATTGAAACAAGGTAAAATAAAACCTCAACAGAAAAAAAAAAAAAATGGGGTGGTGGTGGTGGAAATAAGCCAAAAGGAGTTAACAATAACAAAGTATAAAGAATAAAATAAAATTAGAAAAATAAATGATTTATTAGGAAAAGTAAATATATAAAAGAGTCAACAACAACAAATCAACAAGGTAAAATAGAACCCCAATATAAAAGAGGGAAAAAAATAAAAGGCCTTGCCTATTGGCGAAGAGTTTAGGTGGGGGTGGAACTTAGGCAGGGGTGGGTTTAACGTGGGGTGGGACCTAGGCGTGTGGGTAGGGTACCGTTTGAGTGTACGGTGGGGCCTAGTCTCAGGACCCATATAGCCGGAAAAGGCCCTGGGATAGGGGCTTAGTCAGGGAAACGTTCAAGCATGGGGCAGGGACTGTGTTTAGGACCTGCACGGAAGGGGAGAGGAAGCATGCCCAAAGGGGTGCCTCCTGAGTGTGGAGTTCTGGAGTTTGGAGGTAAGGCCCTGGGTGAGGATGTGTGGGTGAGGTTTAGGCTCAGCATGGTTGGAGGAGGTCTCAGTTGGGGTCTCCAAGTGTAAAGGTAGGGCCCTGAGTGGGGTGTTGGGGGGCTTGTGTTCTGCACAGCAGGAAGGAAGTTCTGAGGGCAGAGGATTAGGCTTGGGAGCCCAACAGGCTCCCCCCTGCCTAAATGGACAGGGAAAGCACTGGCTGTGTTCGCTTCCATTCCATCATGCCCCCCACCATCTCCCCCAGGGTCTCCCCCATTGCCGCTGGACCTCTAACCATGGGTGGTTTCCACTGGGTGTAGGAATTCCTCCCCTCCTCCACTCACCCTTCAGAGGTGTCACTCCTGGCTGTCCAGCCTGTACTTCTGCTCCCCCTTTCCTCCCTCCCACTGTCTCAGGACCCAAGCAGCTGGAGGGGTCTAGGTGGGCAGAAGATCAGGCCCAGGATATCAGCAGATTCCTGGGAGCCCAAGTGGTCAGGGGAAACCTGGCCACGCTCTGTTTTGATCCTCTGCCTTCCCAATGGTTCTCCAATTTCCCCCTTTGGATGTGGGATCCCTTCCCTTCCCCCAGCCACCCCTCAGGGGCTCCAGTCCTGTCCCACCTACACTTCTCCTCCCCTTTTACTCCCCCCCGTGCCCCACGTCTTACCCAGTCACTGGGAGTTTGTCCTGTCCACTTAGGTGTCCATGGTCCCCCACCGGTGCCTGGTAGGTGCCCTAGTTGTGTGGAGACATGAATTCCGTGTCCTCCTTGTACCCCATCTTGACTCCGCCCCCCGTGGGTTATCCTTTGCTGTGGTTAGTCAATACCAGAGGCTTGGTTTCAAGGCTGTGCAGGGTTACTGTTCAGGCTCCCTGGTTATACTTGGCCAAAAGCTACACTTAACAGTTGGGCAGGGCTGCTGGCTTGGCTCCTTGCCCAAGTGTGGCTGTAGAATGGGCTCTGTGGCTGCCTGGGTTCTCTGGCCAGTTTCCTGATCAGGTTGGACTGGAGGCTAAGCTCAGTAGTTGGGCAAGGCTGTGGATTTGCTTTTCTGCCAGGATGAGGCAGAAGAGTGGGCTCTACCCCTGGTAAGGCTTATTGGCTGGGTACCCAATTCAGGCAGAACTTCCAAGGTACTTCTGTCCAGATGGGGTTACCAGCTCAGTATTGATGATGGGCAGAGTCACTGGCTATGATCTCTGCCCAGGCACCACTGCAGGCAGGAATGCAGTCTGCTAAGATGTGAGCATTGGTTGTTTTAAGCACTACCTCTCTTCTTCATCTCTATCTGATCCCCAATGGTCAAACCCCACATATTCCATTAGTCCCCATGAGGTGAGGCCCAAGTGGGTTTCCCAGGAAAAGTCCTGTAATGTTAGGGGAGCTAAATGTCTAACTTAGGTATTCTTTTTCCCACGAGAGAGACCATAGGACCCGAGAAACCCTCTCCCTATGGCACTGTGGAGGAGTAATGCAGTCAGGTTTCAGTCACTTCTCTTACCCTTCTAGTATGGTCCTTCATGGTCTCTATTGTCAAGGGAAGAGCTTCAAATTTACCCCAGGATTGTGGTATTTTCACAGTGGTGTCTTATCTATGGGTAATTGCTAGTTGTTCTTGTGAGGGATACTGAAGTTGGAAATGGCCTCTGATGCCATCTTGGTCATGTCACTCCCTTATTTTTTCTTTAGCCTTTTAATATGGTGGATCACATTGATTGAATAGTGATTTTTGAATAGTGAACCATCCTTGCATCTGTGGATTAAACCCCACTTGATAATAGTGTATAAATCTTTTCATAGATTTCAGACTACTATTTGTTAATGTTTTAAGGATTTTTGCATATTCATGAAGAGTATTGTTCTCTAGCTTCATTTTTCTTTGAACTGTCTCTAGTTTTAGTTACAGAATAACACTAGCTTCATAAAATGAATTAGGAAGTATTTTGTCTTCTATTATCTGGAAGGGATTGTGTAGAACTGGTGTTAAATTTTATTTAAACATCTGGTAGAATTCTCCAGTAAAAATATCTTGGTCTGGAAATTTTTAAGTGGGGGGGAAGAGTTTTTAAATTATGAATTCAATTTCCTTAATAGTTACAGGGTTATTCAAGTGATCTATTTTATATTAAATAACTTGCAGCTGTGTTTGTCAAAGAATTGGTCAATATCATGTAACTTTTCAGATGTATGTGTGTACGGTGATTGCCAGTATCCCCTTACTATATTTTAGAAGTCTACAGTGTCTGTAATGATATCTTCTGTTTCATTCCTGATGTTGCAAGTTTATTTTTTCTCCATTTTTTCTTTTGATTTTTTTTGTTTTTCCAATCTTTCTAGAGATTTGCCAGTATTATCTTTTCAAAAAAGCAACTCTTCATTTCATTTTTTTTTCTCTATTTTGTTTCTATTGCTAATTTCATTGATTTTTGCTTTTTATTATTTCATTCAATTTGCTTGTTTTGAGGAATTGTTTTGATTTGTTTTTGCTCTTCTTTTTCTAGATCTTTGAAGTGGAAGCTTAGTTTATTTCTTTTTTAAACGTTTTTATTGGAATATAATTGCTTTAAAATGATGTGTTAGTTTCTGCTGTATAACAAAGTGAATCAGCTATATATATACATATATCCCCATATCCCATCCCTCTTGCATCTCCCTCCCACTCTCCCTATCCCACCCATCTAGGTGGTCAAAAAGCACCGAGCTGATCTCCCTGTGCTATGCAGCTTCTTCCCACTGGCTATCTATTTTACATTTGGTAATGTATATATGTCCATGCCACTCTCTCACTTCGTCCCAGCTTACTCTTCCCCCTCCCTGTGTCCTCAAGTCCATTCTCTATGTCAGCATCTTTATTCCTGTCCTGCCCCTAGGTTCATAAGAACCTTTTTTTTTTTTTTTTAGATTCCATATATATGTGTTAGCATATGGTATTTGTTTTTCTCTTTCTGATTTACTTCACCCTGTATGACAGACTCTAGTTCCATCCACCTCACTACAAATAACTCAGTTTCATTTCTTTTTATGGCTGAGTAATATTCCATTGTATATATGTGCCACGCCTCTTTATCCATTCATCTATTGATGGACACTTAGGTTGCTTCCATGTCCTGGCTATTGTAAATACTGCTGCAATGAACATTGCAGTACATGTCTCATTTTGAATTATGGTTTTCTCAGGGTATATGCCCACGAGTTGGATTGCTGTGTCATATGATAGTTCTATTTTTAGTTTTTTAAGGAACTTCCATATTGTTCTCCATAGTGGCTGTATCAATTTACATTCCCACCAATAATGCAAGCGGGTTCCCTTTCCTCCCCACCCTCTACAGCATTTACTGTTTGTAGATTTTTTGATGATGGCCATGCTGACTGGTGTGAGGTGATACCTCATTGTGGTTTTTATTTGCATTTCTCTAATGATTAGTGATGTTGAGCATCCCTTCATGTGTTTGCTGGCAATCTGTATATCTTTTTTGGAAAAATGTCTGCTTAGGTCTTCTGCCCATTTTTGCATTGGGTTGTTTTTTTTTTTTATATTCAGCTGCATAAGCTGCTTGTATAATTTGTTGATTAATCTTTTGTCAGTTGCTTCATTTGCAAATATTTTCTCTGATTCTGAGGGTTGCCTTTTCATCCTGTTTATGGTTTCCTTTGCTGTGCAAAAACTTTTAAGTTTCACTAGATCTCATTTGTTTATTTCCCTTTTTATTTCTGTTTCTCTCAGAGGTGGGTCAAAAAGGATCTTGCTATCATTTATGTCATAGAGTGTTCTGCCGATGTTTTCCTCTAAGAGTTTTATAGTGTCTGGACTTACACTTAGGTCTTTAATAATCCATTTTTAGTTTATTTTTATGTATGGTGTTAAGGAGTGTTCTAATTTCATTCTTTTACATATAGATGTCCAGTTTTCCCAGCACCATTTATTGAAGAGGCTGTCATTTCTCCATTGTATATTCTTGCCTCCTTTATCAAAAATAAGGTGACCATATGTGCATTGGATTATCTCTGGGCTTTCTATCCTGTTCCATAGATCTATATTTTGGTTTTTGTGCCAGTACCATACGGTCTTGATTACTGTAGCTTTGTAGTATAGTCTGAAATCAGTGAGCCTATTCCTCCAGATTTGTTTTTCTCTTTCAAGATTGCTTTGGCTATTCGGGGTCTTTTGTGTTTCCACACAAATTGTGCCATTGTTTGTTCTAGTTCTTTGAAAAATGCCATTGGTAGTGTGACACAGATTGCTTTGAATCTGTCGATTACTTTGGGTAGTATAGTCATTTTCACAATATTGATTCTTCCAATCCAAGAACATGGTACATCTGTTTGTATCATCTTAAATTTCTTTCATCAGTGTCTTATAGTTTTCTGCATACAGGTCTTGTTTCTCCTTAAGTAAGTTTATTTCTAGGTATTTTGTTCTTTTGTTGCAATGGTAAGTGGGAGTGTTTCCTTAATTTCTCTTTCAGATTTTTCATCATTAGTGTATAGGAATGCAAGGGATTTCTGTGCGTTAATTTTGTATCCTGCTACTTTACCAAATTCAATTTATTAGCTCTAGTAGTTTTCTGGTAGCATCTTTAGGATTCTCTATGTATAATATCATGTCATCTGCAAACAATGACAGTTTTAATTCTTCTTTCCGATTTGAATTCCTTTTATTTATTTTTCTTCTCTGATTGCTGTGTCTATAACTTCCAAAACTATGTTGAATAATAGTGGTGAGAGTGGGCAACCTTGTCTTCTTCCTGATCATAGTTAAATGGTTTCAGTTTTTTACCACTGAGAATAATGTTAGCTGTGTTTTTTTTCATATATGGCCTTTATTATGTTGAGGTAAGTTCCCTGTATACCTACTTCCTGGAGAATTTTTATCATAAATGTGTGTTGAATTGTGTTGAAAGCTCTTTCTGCACCTATTGAGATTATCATATGGTTTTTATCCTTCAACTTGTTAATATGGTGTATCACATTGATTGATTTGCATATACTGAAGAATCCTTGCATTCCTGGGATAAACATCACTTGATCATGGTGCATGACCCTTTTAATGTGCTGTTGGATTCAGTTTGCTACTATTTTGTTCACTGATTATGTTCATCAGTGTTAGGGCCTGTAGTTTTCTTTTTTGTGATATCTTTTTCTGGTTTTTATATCAGGGTGATGATGTCCTTGTAGGATGAGTTTGGAAGCGTTCCTCCCTCTGTTATATTTTTGAATAGTTGGAGAAAGTTAGGTGTTAGCACTTCTCTAAATGTTTGATAGAATTCACCTGTGAAGCCATCTGGCCCTGGACTTTTGTTTGTTGTAAGAATTTTAATCACAGTTTCAATTTCAGTGCTTGTGATTTGTCTGTTTATATTTTCTATTTCTTCCTGGTTCAGTTTCACAAGGTTGTGATTTTCTATGAATTTGTCCATTTCTTCCAAGTTGTCCATTTTATTGGCATATAGTTGGTTGTAGTAATCTGTCATGATCCTTTGTATTTCTGCAGTGTCAGTTGTTTCTTCTCCTTTTTCATTTCTAATTCTGTTGACTGGAGTCTTTTCCCTTTTTTTCTTGATAAGTCTGGCTAATTGTTTATCAAATTTTTTTTATTTTCTCAAAGAACCAGTTTTTAGCTTTATTGATCTTTGCTATTGTTTCCTTCATCTCTTTTTCATTTTCTTCAGTTCTGATATTTATGATTTCTTTCCTTCTGCTAACTTTGGGTTTTCTTTGTTCTTCTTTCTCTAATTGCTTAAAATGTAAGGTTAGGTTGTTTATTTGAGATGTTTCTTATTTCTTCAGGTAGGATTGTATTGCTGTAAACTTCCCTCTTGCAACTGCTTTTACTGCATCCCATAGATTTTGGGTCATCATGTTTGCACTGTCATTTGTTTCTAGGTATTTTTGATTTCTTTGGTGATCTCTTGGTTATTTAGTAGTGTGTTGTTTAGCCTCCGTGTGTTTGAATTTTTTACAGTTTTATTTTTCCTGTAATTGATACCTAGTCTCATAGCATTGTGTTTTGAAAAGATATTTGATATGATTTCAATTTTCTTAAATTTACCAAGGTTTGATTTGTGACCCAAGATATGATCTATCCTGGAGAATGTTCCATGAGCACTTGAGAAAAACGTGTATTTTGTTGTTTTTGGGTGGAATGTCCTATAAATATCAATTAAGTCCATCTTGTTTAATGTGTCATTTAAAATTTGTGTTTCCTTATTTATTTTCATTTTAGATGATCTTTCCATTGGTGAAAGTGGGGTGTTAAAATCCCCTATTATTATTCTGTTACTGTCAATTTCCCTTCTTATGGTTGTTAGCACTTGTGTTATATATTTAAGGGCTCCTATGTTGGGTGCATAAATATTTACAATTGTTATATCTTCTTCTTGGATTGATCCCTTGATCATTAGGTAGGGTCCTTCTTTGTCTCTTGTAATAGTGTTTATTTTAAAATCTATTTTGTCTGATATGACAAGTGCTACTCCAGCTTTCTTTTGATTTCCATTTGCATGGAATATCTTTTTCCACCCCCTCATTTTTCATCTGTATGTTTCTAGGTCTGAAGTGGGTCTCTTGTAGACAGCATATATAAAGGTCTTGCTTTTGTATCCATTCAGCCAGTCTATGTCTTTTGGTTGGAGCATTTAATCCATTTACATAAGGTAGTTATGGATATGTATGTTCCTATTACGATTTGCTTAATTGTTTTGGGTTTGTTGTTGTAGGTCTTTTCCTTCTCTTGTGTTTCCTGCCTAGAGAAGTTCCTTTAGCATTTGTGGTAAAGCTGGTTTGGAGGTGCTGAATTCTCTTAGTTTTTGCTTCTCTGTAAGGATTTTAATTTCTCCATCGAATCTGAGAGAAATCTTTGCTGGGTAGAGTAATCCTGGTTGTATGTTTTTCCCTTTCATCACTTTAAATACGTCCTGTCACTCCCTTCTGGCTTGCGGAGTTTCTGCTGAAAGATTAGCTGTTAACCTTATGGGGATTCCCTTGTATGTTATTTGTTGCTTTTCCCTTGATGCTTTTAATATTTTTTCTTTGTATTTAATTTTTGATAGTTTGATTAATATGTGTCTTCACGTGTGTTTCTCCTTGGATTTATCCTGTGCGGTACTGTCTACATTTCCTGGAATTGGTTAACTATTTCCTTTCCCACATTAGGCAAGTTTTCAACTATAATCTCTTCAAATATTTTCTCAGTCCCTTTCTTTTTCTCTTCTTCTTCTGAGACCCCTATAATTCGAATATTTGTGTGTTTAATGTTGTCCCAGAGGTCTCTGAGACTGTCCTCAATTCTTTTCATTCTTTTTTCTTTATTCTGCTCTGTGGTAGGATTTCCACTATTTTGTCTTTCAGGTCACTTACCCATTCTTCTGTCTCAATTTTTTTGCTATTTATACCTTCTAGACAGTTTTTAATTTCATCTATCATTTTTTCTTCGTTTGTTTTCTCTTTAGTTCCTTTGTTCCTTTTTAAACATTTCTTGTGTTTTCTCTATTGTATTCCCAAGATTTTGTACCATCTTTACTATCTTTACTCTGAATTCTTTTTCAGATAGACTGCCTATTTCCTCTTCTTTTGTTTGGCCTGGTGGGTTTTTACTTGGCTTCTTCATCTGCTGCATATTTCTCTGTCTTCTCATTTTGATTAACTTATTGTGTTTGGGGTCTCCTTTTCTCAGGCTGCAGGTTCATAGTTCCCATTGTATTTGGTGTCTGCCCCTAGTGGGTAAGGTTATTTCAGTGTGTTTTGTAGGCTTCCTGGTAGATGGTACTGGTGCCTGTGTTCTGGTGGATGAAACTGTATCTTGTCTTTCTGGTGGGCAAGACCACGTCCATTGGTGGGTGTTGGGGTGTCTATGAAATTATTATGATTTTAGACAGCCTCTCTGCTAATGGGTGGGGTTGTATTCCTGTCTTGGTAGTTGTTTGGCATGGGGTGTCAAGCACTGTAGCTTGCTGGTTGTTGAGTGGAACTGGGTCTTAGCATTGAGACTGAGATCTCTGGGAGAGCTCTCACTGATTGATATTACGTGGGGCCAGGAGGTCTCTGGTTATCCCATGTCCTGAGCTCAGCTCTCTCACCTCAGAGGTTCAGACCTGACACCTGGCTGGAGCACCAAGACCCTGTCAGCTCCACGGCCTACATGTAAATAGGTTAAATTCTCCAATTCAAAGGCACAGGATGACTAGACTTCCGTGTTCCTCTCAGTCCTCCAGCCGGGCGTTGTCTTCCATGCCTGATTGATATTTAAAATCTGCTTTGGATCCAAGGCCAGCTGCATTCCCTAGCATCTAGAAGAAGCAGCTGATGCCCCATCTTCCCCTATCCCTGCTGCAACTCATCACAAATCTAGAGCACCTGAGAGTCTGCCCCAGAAGCACAGTTTATTGATTTCAGACATTTCCTCCCTTTTTATGGATGCATTTAATGCTATAATATTACTGTCAGTACTGTATTATCTGTGTATTTTCATTTCATTCATTTTAATCTATATGTTTTTATTTCTCATGAGACTTACTCTTAGACCAGTGAGTTATTTAGATTCACATAGGTTCCAAATGTTTGAATATTTCCCTGTTCTATTTGCATTATAGATTTCTAGATTGATACCACTGTGGTTGGAGAACACACTATGTATTATTTTAATTCTTTTAAATTTATTGACGTTTGTTTTATGGTCTAGGATATAGTCTATTTTAGTAAATGTCTTGTTGGCACTTGAAAAGAATGCCTATTATATTGTTGTGTGTGGTGTTCTATAAACACCCATTCCATCCTGCCAGTTGATGGATAAGTGTATTGTTAAATTTAACTGTGTTTCTTATAAACAGCATATAGTTGGCTCATGTTTTTAATCTATTCTGCCAATTGGTTTCCTTTAATTGATGTATGTAGGCATTATATTGTCTCTTGCCAAATTTGTAAAAGTTTAACCATTTTTTGGGGGGGGTTATGTTTTCAATCCTGACATATGTCTCATCTCTTTTTGGGACTCCAATGACAGAAATGTTAAATATTTTGTAGTAGTACCAAAAAGCACTGCTCATTTTAAAAAAAATCTATTGTTTCCCTTTTGTTCAGATGAGGAATTTTTTTGTTCTACCTTCCTATTCATTGATTCTTTCCTCTGTTCCATCTATTCTACTGTGGAAGCACTTATTTTATGTAGATTACTATATTTTTCAATCTAAAAATTTCATTTTATCCTTTATATTTGCTATTTTTTTTTACTGAGACTTGCTTTTTAAATTTTTTTCAATGTTATTCATAATTGCTAATTGAAGCATTTTTTTAAAAAGATCACTGCTTTAAAATACTTTTCAAATATTTCTCCAAAGAAGATATACAGATTGCCAACAAACTCATGAAAGGATGCTCAACATCACTAATCATTAGAGAAATGCAAATCAAAGCTACATTGAGGTATCACCTCACACCAGTCAGAATGGCCATCATGATAAAATCTACAAACAGTAAATGCTGTAGAGGGTAGGGAGGAAAGGGAACCATCTGGCACTGTTGTTGTGAATGTAAATTGATACAGCCAGTATGGAAAACAGTATGGAGATTCCTTAAAACTAAAAATAGAACTACCATATGACCCAGCAAACCCACTACTGGGCATATTCCCTGAGAAAACCATAATTCAAAGAGTCATGTACCACAATGTTCATTTCAGCTCTATTTACAATAGCCAGGACATGGAAGCAACCTAAGTGTCCATTGACAGATGAATGGATAAAGAAGATGTAACATATATATATACAATGGAATATTACTCAGCCATAAAAAGAAACGAAATTGAGTTATTTCTAGTGAGGTGGATGGACTTATAGTCTGTCATACAGAGTGAAGTAAGTCAGAAAGAGGAAAACAAATACCGTATGCTAACACATATATATGAAATCTAAAAAAAAAAAAAGGTTCTTACGAACCTAGGGACAGGACAGGAATAAAGATGCAGACATAGAGAATGGACTTGAGGACACAGGGATGGGGAAGGGTAAGCTGGGATGAATAGAGAGAGTGGAATGGACATATATACCCTACAAAATGTAAAATAGACAGCTAGTGAGAAGCAGCCACATAGCACAGGGAGATCAGCTCAGTGCTTTGTGACTACCTAGAGGGGTGGGATAGGGAAGGTGGGAGGGAGACACCAGAGGGAGGACATATGAGGATATATGTATATGTATAGCTGATTCACTTTGTTATAAAGCAGAAAATAACACACCATTGTAAAGCAATTATACTCCAATAAAGATGTTAAAAAAATAATAAAAAATACTTGTCAAATAATTCTAACATCTCTGTCATCTTTTCACTGATATCTATTAATTATATATATTACTCATTTTGATATCTTTCTGGTCCTTGGTATGAATTGGTTTAGATTGCAATCTGAATAGTTTGGGTCTTATGTTATGAGGCTCTCAATCTAATTTAAACGTTCTATTTAGCTGGCATCACTCAAGCAGGGGAAGAGAATAGCTACCTCTTTACTGGGAGTAGAAGTCCAGTTTTTCCACTTAGCCTCCATTAACAACCAAGGGAATGAGTCCTTCATTACTGCTGGGAGAGGGTGGGGATTTGGGATCTCTAATAGATCCTCATTTATACCTCTCTGGTTGAAAGTGCTGTAATATTGCTTCATTATTCTCCCCAGGGGGCACCACTGACACACAGGGAGCATTACTTATTTACTCCTGACTATGATTAATTCTTAACTCTACTACACTACTACTGTAGACTACTCCAGTGGGGAGGAGTGCTAAGTGAGAATAGAAGTCCATTCTCTCCACTAACCTGAATTCACTTGTTAGTTCTAGTAAAATTTTTTTGTGATTGTTATTGTTTTCATGTAGGTATCATGGCATCTATAAATAGAAACATTTTACATTTTTCCTCAGTCTTTATGCTTGTATTTATTTTTCATTCTGTACTGAAAGGGTGCAATGTTGAATAGTATTGTAGAGAGTGGAGACCTTGTCTTATTCTCAGTGTTTCATCAGTAAATGTAACATTAACTGTAATTTCTTTTTAATAGATGACCAATATCAGAAAGAAGTAGTTCCATTTTATCCTAAGTTTTCTGAATGATCTTATCATAAGTAGGTATTATCAAATGCCATTACTATATCTATTGAGATAATCGTGTGTTTATTTTCCTTTATTGTGCTACTATGATAATTATATTGATTGATTTTTCCAATGTTAAATCAAACTCGTATTCTTGAATTAAAATCTGCTTTGTTATGATGTGGTATCCTTTTCGTGTTTTGCTAAATTTAATCTGTTAATATTTTATAAGATTTCTATAGCCTATATTCATGAGATAAACTGGTCTATAATTTTATTTTTAAAAATAATATCTGTCATATTTTGATATCCTAATCTCATGAAATGAGTTAGGAAGTTTGTTCATTTATTTTCTGAAAATCTAGTATCTTTTTTTGAGATATTTGTGTGACTTCTTTATGAAATATCTGATTAAATGTATCAGTGAAATTATCAATTCTTGGAATTTTTTTGGTGGGAATATTTTTGATAATTAAAATTAATCATTTCCAATATACATACACTATTTATATTTTGTACTTGATCTTGTGACAGGTTTTTTTCAAGGACTCTCTCAATTTCATCTAAGTTATTAAATTTATTGTCATAATTTATTCTTAATATTACTTCATATTTCTTTTACTCTAATATTTTTCCTACTTTCATCCTTGCTATTGGTAATTTGTGTTTTCTGTCATGGTTTGATCAATCTGAATATAAGTTTATTAATTTTGTAATTGGTTTCCTATTAAAAACATATGGGTTAATTTTCTGGCTAAACTCAGAAAATAAATTGGAATGAAAATAAACATTCAAGGAAATGACTGGACTGACTAGTATAAGCACATTCTTTATGGTAAATCAGTATCATTCACAAAGATTATAAACAATGTGACCTACATAAAATTGTTCAATTCATGAAATTTGTATTTTTCAATAATATGTCTATGCTCAGTGGCTTCTATGCACTTTTGACACTTTCTTTACAAGGCAGGAAATATATTTAGGACTGTTTTACCAAGGCTGTCCTCCTCCATCTGGCTTCCCTTTGAGCATCTTTTGCCGAGCATTCTTCCTGACTTGTTCAATCTCTTTTATTCATTTATCATATCTTGCCTTTTTCCTCATCCTTTATACATATGGGCACCTACACTTCAAACCCCATGTGCAAAAACCCATGTCTTTCACAAAAGGAGCATTACCAAAGGTCAACATTGAATGACAACAACAACAACAACAAAAACATTGCACCTAGTTAGTTGTGGAAGAAAAAGGACAGATTAAAAACATAGGTAGCATTTTAGTATTCTGTTACCAAATCTTTTTATAATAGCAATAAAAATTGTAGCTTCACATACACTTTTGTATACAGCAAATCAATTGTAAATCCAAATACTGTTATTAGAATTCTAAATAACTATGCTAATGATTAATGATGATCATATAGTGAATCAATGGCTTGTCATGAGTTTTGACGTTTGGAACTATTGAATATTTGTAGACTGTGTTGCACTTTAAAAATATAAAACAAATTCCCTGGCTACACTGTAAAAGTAAATGAACAAGAAAAAAATTGGCAGCTGTAACTTTAATTATCTTAGTTCAGTTACAATTTTTAATTTATAGTCAGAATAATATATTTCCCTCATGCAACACAATTGTGTGTGCAAATGATTGCATGTCTAAATAGTTTGAAGATATACTTTTAAAATATGGGTATACCAGGATAAAAATAAATAAAAATCCATTAAAATTTTAGAAATTTTCAAGTGTGAATGGAATCAGAAGGTTGTAACTTGGAGAATTCAATCCTATGGGCTATTATATTCCTTGACTTCTTCATCCTTTCTTCATCCATGTAGCAGCTTCTAACCCTTTCCAATCCATATAGGGTAACACCCCCTACAGAATCTTCCAGTAATCATTGATCTATTAACTTCAAGAGCTGCTAACTTGTTTCATAACCCTCAATGTTATGAATTTTATCATAGATTATAAGCTTCTTAAAGGAACAGGGAATAGGGACTAACATTTTTAGTGAATATCTTTGTGTGTTGGTCATCTTCTGTAAATCACTTCATTTATTTGCATTGTCATAACAACCATAAGTTAATATGAATGGACACATACAGGTATATCCAGGAAAGAGAACTATGAAGTTCATTGCAAGATGAAGTAAATAAATTTTTCTTCAGGAAGGTACTATTGAATAAGGGTTGAAAGTAAGGACTTTCCAGCTAGTAGAAACTGGGTCTTGATTTACCAATTACAAGTTATGTTACTTTGGAAGCCATTTAAACTCTGTGAACCTCCATTTCTCCACGTTCCAAAATAGAATAATATTAGTATACCTCATAGGATGGCTGCAGGGACTAAAAGATATATGTATGCATAATTCTCATTTAAATATTCTGTAAATGTTAATGGTTGTTCTTATCATTGTTTTCTTTTCTTTAGCCCCCAAATCATTTTCATTGAGTCATAAATTATGCCAAATCACTTTATTTCTTCCTACCATCTAGAACCATGTTTTTAAAAGTTTTTTAGTTTGATATTGTCACATTTGTTATTTTTGCTTTTGTTTCCCTTGCCTGAGGTGACGTATACAGAGATATATTAGTAAGACCAATGTCAAAGAGCATACTGCCTATGTTTTCTTCTAGGAGTTTTATGATTTCAGGTATTACATTCAAGTCTTTAATTCATTTTCAGTAGATTTTTCTGTGTGGTGTAAGATAGTGGTCTATTTTCATCCTTTTCCATGTGACTGTCCAACTTTCCAAACACCATTTATTGAAGAGACTATCCTCTCTCCATTGTATGTTCTTTGCTCCTTTTTTGTAATTAATTGTCCATGAATGTCTGGGTTTATCTCTGGGCTCTCAATTCAGTTTTATTGATCTGTGTCTATTTTCTTCTGCCAATACTATGCTGTTTTGTTGACTATAGCTTCTAAGTGTAATTTAAAATTGGGGACAGTTGTACCTCCAGCTTTGCTTTTTGGTGTTTTTGTTTTGTTTTGTTTTGTTCTTTCAGAATTGTTTTGGGATCTTTTGTGGTTCCATTTAAACTTTAAGATTTCTTGTTCTATATCTGTAAAAAATGTCTTTGGGATGTTGATAGGAATTGCATTGAATCTGTAGATGGCTATAGGTGATAGGCACATATTAATCATGTTAATTCTTCTAATCCATGGGCATGGAATATCTTTCCACTTCTTTGTGTCTTCTATTTATTTCAACAATGTCATAGTTTTCAAAGTACAGGTTTTTCACCTTCTTGGTTAAATTTATTCTTAGGTATTTTATTCTAGTTTTGCAAGTGTAAGTGGAATTGTTTTGTTAATTTCTCTTTCTGCTAGCTGATTCTTAATGTGTAGAGACACTTTTTTGTATATTGATTTTGTACCTTGTAAATTAACTATATTTTTTTATTATTTCTAATATTTTTTTTGGTGGAGTCTTTAGGGTTTCATATGTAACATCATGTCATCTGCAAATAGGGACAGTTTTACTTCTTCCTTTCCAGTTTGGATGTCTTTTATTTCTATTTCTTGCCTAATTGCCCTGGCCAGGAATTTCATTACTACGTGGAATAAGAGTGATGAAAATGGGCATTGTTGTCTTTTTCCTTATCTTAGAGGGATAGCTGTGAGTTTTTCACCATTGAGTATGATGTTAGATGTCGGTTTCTGATGTATGGGTTTTATTATGTTGAGGTTTATTCATTCTATACACATTTTATTAAGTTTTTATTGTAAATGGGTGTCAAATTTTGTCAAATGATTTTTCTGTATCTATTCAAATGACCATATTTTTTAATTTTAATTTTTAAAGAAAATTTTATTGGAGTATAGTTGATGTATATAATGTTCTGTTAGTTTCAAGTGTAGAGCAAAACGAATCAGTTATACATATACATATGGTTTTTATCCTTTGTTTTTTTTAATGTGCTATATTACATTAATTGATTTGCAGATGTAAAAACATACTTGACTCTCTGGAATAAATCCCACTTGATCATGGTGTAGGACACTTTTTTATTTTTAACATCTTTATTGGAGTATAATTGCTTTACAATGGTGTGTTAGTTTCTGCTTTATAACAAAGTGAATCAGCTATACATATACATATATCCTCATATCTCCTCCCTCTTGTGTATCCCTCCCACACTCCCTATCCACCCCTCTAGATGGTCACAAAGCACTGAGTTGATCTCCCTGTGCTCTGTGACTGCTTCCCACTAGCTATCTATTTTACATTTGGTAGTGCATATATGTCCATGCCATCCTCTCACTTCTTCCCAGCTTACCATTCCCCCATCTGTGTCCTCAAGCCCATTCTCTATGTCTACGTCTTTATTCCTGTCCTGTCCCTAGGTTAATCAGAACGGTTTTTTTTTTTAATTACATATATATGTTTTAGCATACAGTATTTGTTTTTCTCTTTCTGACTTACTTAACTCTGTATGACAGACTCTAGGTCCATCTACCTCACTACAAATAACTCAATTTCATTTATTTTTATGGCTGAGTAATATTCCATTGTATATATGTGCCACATCTTCTTTATCCATTCATCCGATGATGGACACTTAGGTTGCCTCCATGTCCTGGCTATTGTAAATAGAGCTGCAATGAACATTTTGGTACATGATTCTTTTTGAACTATGGTTTTCTCAGGGTATATGCCCAGTAGTGGGATTGCTGGGTCGTATGGTAGTTCTATTTTTAGTTTTTGAAGGAACCTCCATTCTGTTCTCCATAATGGCTGTATTAATTTACATTCTCACCAACAGTGCAAAATGGTTCCCTTTTCACCACACCCTCTCCAGAATTTATTGTTTGTAGATTTTATCATGATGGCCATACTGACTGGTGTGAGGGAATATCTCACTGTAGTTTTGATTTGCATTTCTCTAATGATTAGTGATGTTGAGCATCTTTTCATGTGTTGTTGGCAATCTGTATATCTTCTTTGGAGAAATCTCTGTTTAGGTTTTAGATCCATTTTTGGATTGGGTTGCTTATTTTTTTTTTTTTTTTTTGATATTGACATGAATGAGTTGATTGTAACTTTTAGAGTTTAATCCTTTGCCATTTGTATAATTTTCAAATATTTTCTCCCATTCTGAGGGGTGCCTTTTCGTCTTGTTTACATTTTCCTTTGCTGTGCAAAAGCTTTTAAGTTTCATTAGGTCCCATTTGTTTATTTTTGTTTTTATTTCCACTTTCCAGGAGGTGGGTCAAAAAGGATCTTGCTGTGCTTTATGTCATAGAGTGACATAAATCTGCCTATGTTTTCCTCTAAGAGTTTTACAGTGTCTGATCTTACATTTAGGTCTTCAAACTATTTTGAGTTTATTTTTGTCTATGGTGTTAGGGAGTGTTCTAATTTCATTCTTTTACATGTAGCTGTCCAGTTTTTCCAAAACCACTTATTGAAGAGGCTGTCTTTTCTCCATTGTATATTCTTTATCAAAAATAAGGTGACCATATGTGTGAGGGTTTATCCCTGGGCTTTCTATCCTCTTCCATTGAGCTTTAAATCTGTTTCAGTGCGAGTACCATACTGTCTTGATTACTATAGCTTTGTAGTATAGTCTGAAGTCAGGGAGTCTGATTCCTCCAGCTCCGTTTTTCTTTCTCAAGATTGCTTTGGCTATTCAGGGTCTTTTGTGTTTCCATACAAATTGTGCAATTGTTTGTTCCAGTTCTCTGAAAAGTGTCATTGGTAGTGTGATAGGGATTGCACTGAACCTGTAGATTGCTTAGGGTAGTATAGTCATTTTCACAAGGCTGATTCTTCCAATCCAAGAACATGGTATATCTCTCCATCTGTTTGTATCATCTTTAATTTCTTTCATCAGTGTCTTATAGATTTCTGCATAAAGGTATTTGTCTCCTTAGGTCCGTTTATTCCTAGGTATTTTATTTTTTTGGTTGCAATGGTAAATGGGAGTATTTCCTTAATTTCCCTTTCAGATTTTTCATCCTTAGTGTATAGAAATGCAAGAGATTTCTGTGCATTAATTTTGTATCCTGCTACTTTACCAAAATAGCTCTAGTAGTTTTCTCATAGCATCTTTAGTATTCTCTATGTATCATATCATGTCATCTGCAAACAGTGACAGATCTACTTCTTCTTTTCCAATTTGGAATCTTTTTATTTCTTTTCCTTCTCTGATAACTGTGGATAAAACTTCCAAAACTATGTTGAATAATAGTGGTGTGAGTGGACAACCTTGTCTTGTTCCTGATCTTAGTGGAAATGGTTTCAGTTTGTCACCATTTAGAACGATGGTGGCTGTCTTTTTGTCACATATGGCCTTTATTATGTTGAGGTAAGTTCCCTCTATGCCTACTTTCTGAAGGGTTTTTATCATAAATGGGTGTTGATTTTGTTTCAAAAGCTTTTTCTGCATCTATTGAGATGATCATATGGTTTCTCTCCTTCAGTGTTAATATGGTTTATCATATTGATTGATTTGCATATATTAAAGAATCCTTGCATTCCTGGGATAAACCCCACTTGATCATGGTGTATGATCCTTTTAATGTGCCATTGGATTCTGTTTGCTAGTATTTTGTTGAGGATATTTGTATCTATGTTCATCAGTGATATTGGCCTGTAGTTCTTTTTTGTGATATCTTTGTCTGGTTTTGGTATCAAGGTGATGGAGGCCTTGTAGCATGAGTTTGGGTGTGTTCCACCCTCTGCTATATTTTGGAAGAGTTTGAGAAGGATAGCTGTTAGCTCTTCTCTAAATATTTGATAGAATTCACCTATGAAGCCGTCTAGTCCTGGGCTTTTGTTTGTTGGAAGAATTTTAATCACAGCCTCAATTTCAGTGCTTGTGATTGGTCTGTTTATATTTTCTATTTCTTCCTGGTTCGGGCTCGGAAATTTGTGCTTTTTGAAGAATGTGTCCATTTCTTCCAGGTTGTCTATTTTATTGGAAAAAGTTGCTTGTAGTAATCTCTCATGATCGTTTGTATTTCTGCAGTCAGTTGTTACTTCTCCTTTTTCATTTCTAATTCTATTGATTTGAGGCTTCTCCTTTTTTTTCTTGATTAGGCTGGCTAATGTTTTATCAATTTTTTTAACTTCTCGAAGAACCAGCTTTTAGTTTTGCTGATCTTTGCTATTATTTTCTTTGTTTCTATTTCATTTATTTCTGCTCTGATTTCTATGATTTCTTTCTGTCTACTAATTTTAGGTTTTCTGTATTCTTCTTTCTCTAGTTCCTTTAGGTGTAAGGTTAGATTTTTTATTTGAGATTTTTCTAGTTTCTTGAGGTAGGATTGCATTGCTATAAACTTCCCTCTTGTAACTGCTTTTGCTGCATCCCATAGGTTTTGGGTTGTCATGTTTTCATTGTCATTTGTTTCTAGATATTTTTTATTTCTTCAGTGATCTCCTGGTTATTTAGTAGTGTATTGTTTAGGCTGCACGTTTTTGTAATTTTACAGACCTTTTTCTGTAACTGACACCAATCTCCTAGCATTGTGGTCAGAAATGATACTTGATATGATTTCAATTTTCTTAAATTTACCAAAGTTTGATTTGTGAACCAAGATATGATCTATCCTGGTGAATGGTCCATGAGCACTTGAGAAGAAAATGTACTCTGTTGTTTTTGGATGGAATTTCCTATAAATATGTATTAATTCTATCTTGTTTAATGTATCATTTAAAGCTTATGTTTCCTTATTATTTTCATTTTGGATTATCTGTCCATTGGTGAATGTAGGGTGTTAAAGTCCCCTACTATGATTCTGTTACTGCCGATTTCCCCTTTTATGGCTGTTAGCATTTGCCTTATGTATTGAGGTGCTCCTATGTTGGGTGCATAAATATTTACAATTGTTATATCTTCTTCTTGGATTGATCCCTTGATCATTATGTAGTGTCCTTCTTTGTCTCTTGTAGTAATCTTTATCTTAATGTCTATTTTTTCTGATATGAGAATTGCTCCTCCAGCTTTCTTTTGATATCCATTTGCATGGAATATATTTTTCCATTCCCTCACTTTCAGTCTATATGTGTCCCTAGGTCTGAAGTGGGTCTCTTGTAGACAGCATATATACAGGTCTTGTTTTTGAATCCATTCAGCCAGTCTATGTCTTTTGGTTGGAACATTTAATCCATTTTCATTTAAAGTAATTATCGATATGTATGTTCCTATAACCATTTTCTTAATTGTTTTGGGTTTGTTATTGTAGGTCTTTTCCTTCTCTTGTGTTTCCTGCCTAGAGAAGTTCCCTTAGCATTTGTTTTAAAGCTGGTTTGGTGGTGCTGAATTCTCTTAGCTTTTGCTTGTCTGTAAATCTTTTAATTTCTCTGCTCAATATGAATGAGATCCTTGCTGGGTAGAGTAATCTTGTTTGTAGGTTTTTCCCTTTCATCCCTTTAAATATGTCCTGCCACTCCCTTCTGGCTTGCAGAATTTCTGCTGAAAGATCAGCTGTTAACCTTATGGGTATTCCCTTATATGTTATTTGTTGTTTTTCCCTTGCTGCTTTTAATATTTTTTCTTTGTGTTTAATTTTTGATAGTTTGATTAATATGTGTCTTGGTGTGTTTCTCCTTGGATTTATCCTTTATGGGACTCTCGACTTCTCCTGGACTTGATTGTCTATTTCCTTTCCCATGTTAGGTAAATTTTCAACTATAATCTCTTCCAATATTTTCTCTGTCCCTTTCTTTTTCTCTTCTTCTTCAGAGACCCCTATAATTCGAATGTTGGTGCGTTTAATGTTGTCCCAGAGCTCTATGAGACTGCCTTCAATTCTTTTCTTTCTTTTTTTTTTTTTTTAATTCTGCTCTGCAGTAGTTATTTCCACTATTTTATCTTCCAGGTCACTGATCCATATTTCTGCCTCAGTTATTCTGCTACTGATTCCTTCCAGATAATTTTTTATTTCATTTATTGTGTTGTTCATCATTGTTTGTTTCCTCTTTAGTTCTTCTAGGTCCTTGTTAAATGTTTCTTTATTTTGTCCATTCTATTTCCAAGATTTGGGATCATCTTTACTTTCATTACCCTGAATTCTTTTTCATGTATACTGCCTATTTCTTCTTCATTTGTTTGGTTTGGTGGGTTTTTACCTTGCTCCTTCATCTGCTGTGTATTTCTCTGTCTTCTCATGTTGCTTAACTTACTTTGTTTGGGGTCTCCTTTTCTCAGGCTGCAGGTTCATAGTTCCCATTGTTTTTGGTGTCTGCTCCCACTGGCTAACGTTGTTTCAGTGGCTTCTGTATGCTTCCTGGTGAAGGTGACTGGTGCCTGTGTTCTGGTGGATGAGCCTGAATCTTGTCTTTCTTCTTGGCAGGACTGCATCTGGTGGTGTGTTTTCGGGTGTCTCTGACCTTATTATGATTTTAGGCAGTCTCTCTGCTATTGGCTGGGGCTGTGTTCCTGTTTGCTAGTTGTTTAGCATAGGGTGTCCAACACTGTACACCTGCTGCTCATTGAGTGGGGCTGGGTCTTAGCATTGGGATGGAGATCTCTGGGAGAGCTTTCACCATGTGACATTACATGGAGTTAGAAAGTCTCTGTTGGACCAATGTCCTGAACTCGGCTCTCCCACCTCAGAGTCACAGGCCTATCACCTGGCCGGAGTACCAATACCCTGTCAGCCACAGGGTATGGCTGAGAGAAAAACAGAAAGAAAGAAAGAAATTAATAAAATAAAATAGTTACTAAAAATATTAAAAAATAAAATTAATAAAAAGGATGAAAGAAAGAAAGAGAAAAAACAAAGCAAAAAACAAATTCCCAATGATAACAAGTGCTAAAAATTATATTTAAAAAAAAATGGACAGGCAGAACCCTAGGACAAATGGTAAAAGCAAAGCTATACAGAGAAAATCATACAAAGTTCACCACCTCAGTTTTGGGATGTTTTGTTGTCTATTCAGTTATTCCAGAGATCAATTTGATTGTGGAGATTTAATCTGCTGCTCCTGAGGCTGCTGGGGAAAATTTCCCTTTCTCCTCATTGTTTGCATAGCTCCTGGGGTTCAGCATTGGATTTGGCCTCGCCTCTGCATGTAGGTCACCTGAGAGCCTCTGTTCTTCTCTCAGACAGGACGGAGTTAAAGTAGCAGCTGATTACGGGGCTCTGACTCACTCAGGCTGGGGGGAGGGTGGGGTACAAAATGAGGAGTGAGCCTGTGGCGGCAGAGGCCAGTGTGACGTTGCAACAGCCTGAGGTGCACCATGTGTTCTCCCGGGGAATTTGTCCCGGGATCACTGAACCCTAGCAGTGGTGGGCTGCACAGGCTTCTGGGACAGGAGGTGTGGATAGTGACCTGTGCTTGTACACAGGCTTCTTGGTGGCTGAATCAGCAGCCTTAGCATCTCATGCCCATTTCTTGTGTCTGCGCTGATAGCTGCGGCTTGCGCCCATCTCTGGAGCGCATTTAGGCGATGCTCTGAATTCCCTCTCCTCGCGCACCCCCAAAAAATGGTCTCTTGCCTCTTAGCAGTTCCAGACTTTTTCTCGGACTCCCTCCCAGATAGCTCTGGTGCACTAGCCCCTTTCAGGCTTTGTTCACGCAGCCAACCCCAGTCCTTTCTCTGGAATCTGAACTCTGAAGCTGGAACCTCAGCTCCCAGCCCCCACCCATCCCGGCGGGTTAGCCAAAAAGCCTCTCAGGCTGGTGAGTGCTGGTCCTCTGTGCGGGAATCTCTCCACTTTGCCCTCTGCACCCATGTTGCTGTGCTCTCCTCTGTGGCTCTGAAGCTTCCCCCCACCAACCCCTGTCTCCACCAGTGAAGGGACTTCTTAATGTGTGGAAACTTTTCCTCCTTCACAGCTCCCTCCCAGAGAGGCAAGTCCCATCCCTATTCTTTTGTCTCTGTTTTTTTCTTTTTTCTTTTGCCCTACCCAGGTATATGGGGAGTTTCTTGCCTTTTGGGAAGTCTGAGGTCTTCTTCCAGCGTTCAGTGGGTGTTCTGTAGGAATTGTTCCACATGTAGATGTATTTCTGATGTATTTGTGGGGAGAAAGGTGATCTCCACATCTTAATCCTCTGCCATCTTGAAAATCTCCTATGACCCTTATAATGTATTGCTGTATTTGGTTTGCTAATTTGTTGAGGATTTTTGCAGGTATATTTATGAGAGATATCGGCTTATAATTTTGATCTTTTGTGTTGTCCTTGTCTAGTTTTGTTATCAAGGTAATGTTGGCTTCATAAAATGAGTTAGGAGAAATTCCTTCCTATTCTAAATTTTTGCAAGTGTTTGAGAAGGTTAGGTGTTAAATCATCTTTGAATGTTTGGTAGACTTCAACTGTGAAGCCATCTGATACTGGACTTTTGTTTGGGGGAGTTTTTAATTACTGTTTCAATCTTTTTCTAATGATTAGTCTATTTGGATATTCTATTTCTTCATGATTGAGTCTTGAAAAAAATGTATAATTCTAAGAATATATCCAGTTCTTCTAGGTTGTACAGTTTGTTGGTTTAGAACTTTTCATCATATTCTCTTTTGTATTCTGTGGTGTCCATTATAATTTTTCCTCTTTTACTTCTAATTATATTTGTCTGAGCTATCTGTCTTTTTTCTCTGTGAGTCTAGCTAACGGTTTGTCAGTTTTATTTACCTTTACAAAGAACCAACTCAGTTTTTTTGATATTTTCTATTGTCTTTTTAGTCTCTATTTCATTTATTTCCATTCTGAACTTCTTATTCCCTTCCTTCTACTGACTTTGGGTTTCATTTGCTCTTTTTTTTTCTATGTCTTTTAGCTGTAAGTTTAGTTTGCTTATTTGAGATTTTTCTTATTCCTTGAGGTAGGCCTGTATTGCTATAAACTTCCCCGTTAGTACTGCTTCTGCTGCATCCCATAGATTGTGATATGTCCTATTTTCATTTTCATTTGTCTCCAGGTATTTTTTGATTTCTTCATTGACCCAATAGTTGTTCAGTAGCATGTTGTTTAGTCTCTCCATATTTGTAATTTTTCAGATTTCTTTTTGTGTTTGATTTCTAGTTTTTTAACATTGTGTTTGGAAAAGGTGCTTAATGTTACTTCAATCCCCCTAAATTTATTTACTTGTTTTGTGTCCCACCATATGGCCTATTCCTGAGAATGTTCAATGTTCACTTGAGAAGAATGTGTATTCTGTCGCCTTTGGATGAAATGTTCTGCATACGTCCATCAAATATATCTGATTTAATGCTTCATTTAAGGCTGCTGTTTTCTTGTTGATGACTCTCTGACTGTTATTTTATTTATTAATTTAATCATCAAATATTCATTGCTTACTTACTATGTAGTAGACTGTAAGGAAGACAAAAGTAGACATATTTCATTCCCTCGTGAAATATAACATTCCAATATTATCATGCTTTGCATATTAGTCATCCCAATCCTTTTGAGGATATATTGTTCTCTCATGTTATATGACATCATTATTGTATGACCACCCATCTCTGTTATATGATGGAAGGAATTTGTCAGTGGTACATTCTTCTATCTCTCTATGGAAAATATTTGATAAATATTCCAAGGCTTGTTTTATATCTTTCTCTGCAATAGTGTGAATTACCCCTGTTTTGCAATGAGGATTCTGACTTTGAATGATGTTTGTAGTTTCCATGTCTTCTCCACTTTTAGTGCCATCATGCACAGTTGGCTGGGCACTCTGGTTATTACTGAGTATACAATAGTAAATAAGACTAAAATGTTCCCTGTGCAGTCAATTTATCAGCATTTTCAGTTGTTTCTCTCTCTAAAATACACCACAGATTTGTTGTTTTTCTCCATTTGTGCAATTACTGCCTTAGGTCATTTGGACTTTGGTATAACTTCCTAATTAGTTTTATTGCTTCTACTTTTGCACTGATATTCTACTCTAAATAGAAAAGAATGGTAATCTTTTAAAAGTATAAATTAGAGGATTTCACTTTTCTATTTTTAACCCCTTAGTAGCTTCCCATTACAATTAGACTTAAATCTAAACACTCTTCAAATGAAATTCAAGGTTCTATATAGACTGACTTCATTTCCTATAAATTTTCCTTTTATTCACAGTGAAATAGATGAACTGGTCTGCCATAAAATTTCAAAGCTTTACACTTGCTTCTACTTCTTTCTGGAAAGTTTTCCCCTCACTATTAGATTGACTCTAATTTTGTCATTCTGCCACATCAAACACACCAACATTTCCATTATACAGGTTACAGAAGGAGAGCAGAGAGAAAAAAGGCCTGAGAAAATATTTGAAGAGATGATAGATGAAAACTTCCCTAGCATGGGAAAAGAAACAGTCACCCAAGTCCAGGAAGTGCAGAGTTCAATATAGGATTAATGTAGGAAGAAACATGCCAAAATATATAGTAATCAAGTTGACAAAAATTAAAAATAATGAGAAAATATGAAGAGCAACAAGGGAAAACAAATAACATACAAAGGAACCCCCATAAGGTTATCAGCTGATTTTTCAGCGAAACTCTGTAACCAGAAGACAGTGGCACAATATATTTAAAGTGATGAAAGGGAAGAACCTACAACCAAAAAATAAAACTGTAAAAAAAACCAAACACATGGAAGCTAAACAATATGTTACTAAATAACCAATGATTCACTGAAGAAATCAAAGAGGAAGTCAAAAAGTATCTTGAGACAAATGACAACCAAAACAAAATGATCCAAAACCTATGTGATGCAGCAAAACCAGTTGAAAGAGGGAAGTTTATAGTAATGAAATCTTACCTCAGGAAGTAAGAAAAATCTCAAATAAACAACCTAACCTTACACCTAAAACAACAAGAGGAAGAAGAACAAACAAAACCCAAAGTTAGTACAAAGAAAAGTCATAAAGATCAGAGCAGAAGTAAATGAAATAAAGACAAAGAAAACAATAGAAAAGATCAACAAAACTAACAGCCAGTTCTTTGAAAAGATAAAGAAAATTGATTAACCTTTAATGAGACTAATCAAGAAAAAAAGGAAGAGGGCCCAAATCAATAAAATTAGAAATCAAGAGGTACGACACAAATACAAAGGGCCATAAAAGAATATTACAAGCAACTATATGCGAATAAAATGGACAACCCTGAAGAAATGGACGAATTCTTAGAAAGGTACAATCTCCCAATGTTGAACCAGGAAGAAATAGAAAATATGAACAGATCAATTACAAGTACTGAAATTGAATCTGTGACTAAAAAACTCCCAAACAACAAAAGTCCAGGACAAGATGGCTTCAGAGGTGAATTCTACCAAACATTTAAAGAAGAGTTAACACCATCGTTTGAAACTATTCCAAAAAATTACAGAGGAAGGAACACTCCCAAACTTATTCTATGAGGCCATCATAACTCTGATACCAAAACCATACAGATACCACAAAAAAAATAATATAGACCAATATCACTTATGAACATAGATGCAAAAATTCTCAACAAAATACTAGGAAACTGAATCCAACAACACATGAAAAGGATCATAATCCATGATCAAGTGGGATTTATCCCAGGGATGCAAGACTTTTTCAGTGTCCACAAATCAATCACTATGATAAACCACATCAACAAATTGAAGACCAAAAACCAGATGATAATCTCAGTAAATGCAGAAAAAGCTTTTGATAAAATTCAAAAACCATTTATGATAAAAACTCTCCAGGAACATACCTCAACATAATAAAGCCTATACAGGACAAACCCACAGCTAACATCATACTCAATGGTGAAAACCTGAAAGAATTTCCTCTAAGATCAAGAAGAAGACAACGATGTCCACTCTCACCACTTTTATTCAACATATTTTTGGAAGTCCTAGAGACAGCTATCAGAGAAGAAAAAGAAGTAAAAAGAATCTAAATTGGCAAAGAATAGGTAAATATTTTGCTGTTTGCAGATGACATGATTCTATACATAGAAATTCCTAAAGATGCTACCAGAAAAATACTAAAGCTCATCAATGAATTCGGTAAAGTGGCAGTATACAAAATTAATACAAAGAAATTGTTCCATTTCTATACACTAACAATGAAAGATCAGAAAGAGAAATTAAAGAAATAACCCCATTTACCATTGGATCAAAAAGAATAAAATACCCAGGAAAAAACCACCTAAGGAGACAAAAAGACCTGTACTTTGAAAACTGTAAGACACTGATGAAAGAAATCAAAGATGACACAAAGAGATGGAAACATATACTATGTTCTTCGATTGGAAGAATCAATATTGTAAAAATGACTATACTACCCAAAGCAATCTACAAACTCAATGTAATACCTATCAAATGAACAATACCATTTTTCACACTACTAGAATAGTAAATTTTTAAATTTGTATGGAAACACAAAAGACCTGAAATAGCCAAAGGAATCTTGAGAAAGAAAAAGGAAGCTGGAGGAATCAGGCTTCCTGACTTCAGACTATACTACAAACCTACAAAGCTTTGGTACTGGAACAAAAAAAAAGAATATAGATCAATGGAACAGGATAGAAAGCCCAGAAATAAACCCACACACCTATGTTCAATTCATCTTCAACAAAGGAAGCAATACTATACAATAGAGAAAAGACAGTCGTTTCAATAAATGGTGCTGGGAAAACTGGACAGCTACATGTAAAACAATGAAATTAGACCACTCTTTAAAACTATACACAAAATAAACTCAAAATAGATTAATGACCTAAATTTAAGACTGGATACTATAAAATTCCTAAAGGAAAACATAAGCAGAACACACTTTGACATAAATCACAGCAATATCTTTTTGGATCTGTCTCCAAGAGGAATAGAAATAAAAACAAAAATAAACAAATTGGACTTAATTAAACTCAGAAGCTTTTGCACAGCCAAGGAAACCATAAATAAAACAAAGTTCAACCTACAGAATGGGAGAATATATTTGCAACCAATGCAACCAACAATGAATTACAAACAGCTCATACAGTTCAATATCAAAAAGTCAAACAACCCAATCAAAAAATGTGCAGAGATCTAAAAAGACATTTCTCCAGAGAAGACATAGAGATGGCCAAGAGACACATGAAAAGGTGCTGAACATCACTAATTATTACAGAAATGTAAAGCAAAACTTCAATGAGTATCACTTCATGCCAGTCAGAATGGCCATCATCAAAAAGTCTACAAATGCTGGAGAGGGTCTGGAGACAAAGGAACCCTCTTACACTGTTGGTGGGAATATAAACTGGTACAGCCATCATGGAGAACGGTATGGAGGTTCCTTAAAAAAACTAAAAAATAGAACTACCATATGATCCCGTAATTCTACTCCTGAGCCTATATCCAGAGAAAACCATAACTCAAAAAGACACATAGCAACACTATTTACAATCGTCAATACATGGAAGCCACCTAAATGTCCACTGATAGATGAATGGATAAAGAAGATGTGGTACATATATACAATGGAATATTACTCAGCCATAAAAATGAATGAAATAATTCTATTTGGAGCAACATAAATTGACCTAGGGATTGTCATACTAAGTGAAGTAAGCCAGACAGAGAATGACAAATATCACATGATATGGTTTAATTGTGGAATCTAAAGAGGTACAAATGAAGGTATTTACAAAACAGAGGAGACTCACAGACATAGAAAACAAACTCATGGTTACCAAAGTGGAAAGGTGGGGGGAGGGATAAATTATGAGGTTGGGATTAACATATACACACTACTGTATATAAAATAAATAAGCAACAAGGACCAACTGTATAGCACAGGGAACTATACTCAATATTTTGTAATAACCTGTAAGGGAAAACAATCTGTAAAAGGATATATATATATATATATCGACACATATACATATATATGTATAACGGAATCACTTTGCTATACACCTGAAAACAACACAACATTGTAAATCAACTATACTTCATTAATTTTTTTTTTTTTTTAAATAACAAGTATTCCAGTTAGGATACTATTAAGTAGATCATCTGAACTTGCTTTTTCTTTTTCCATTTTTTCCACTTCTTTGTTAAACTGTAGACCTTAGGAATTCATTTTTTCTGACACGGATTCTAATTTTATATTTGTATGAGCATCTATTCTAATATATAGATAGATAAATATAATACTGTTTTGAGTCATAGTACTTACAGAAAAGAACTTTTTATTCTTTTTTTGTTAACAGTTTATGTAATTGGAAAAATTAATTTGATTTGTAAATTGGGACTATATCCAGTTTTCCAGGAATTTTCCCTTTTTTATCTACTATTGTCCCATATAATTAATAATATTAGCTCCTTTTATTTCCAAAATACTCTGATTTGTATTATATATGACTACTCTAACATAATAGTATCAAAAATATTAAGTTAAAAGAGACAGGTAAAGGCATTATATGCATTATATGCATTTACACATATGTAAATGCAAATAAGTATGTGTTACGTGATATTAGCAATTTATAGAATGCATGGGAACCCAAAGATGAGGTGGGAAATAATCAACATAGCACTTTCATGGACAAAAACCTGTGGCAGACCTGTTTCTAGCTGTAGGGTATCCATAAGAAGCTACATTTCTGAGGTGGCTATCAGGCTTTGGGTAACAAGGAAGACCAGAGCACTGGAACACTTTTGCCCATGACTATACACCATCCCACCACAACCAGAATGCCAGTTTTCTGTATATTAACTTTCCATTAGCTCAGAGATGTCAGGTACAGAGCATTGCTTACCTGTTACTATGCAATTCTGGTACTCAGGAAATCAATAATTATCCATTCCTGCCCTTGATCCCAGAAAAGTTTTCAAAATCCTTCTGAATATGGTATTCCCAGAACTCACTATCAGTTAGATCTGCTGGGCTGCAATATGAAACCTGTTTGCCATCCACATATTAACCCAATCTACTGTCTGCTCCCTTTATGCTATCTCTTTTCTGAGAAGTAAAGAGAATATGCAAAGAGAGTAGAGACATGCATATATTTCAATTTAATATTTGGTATTTATTATAAAGATATTAACCTTAGCATAGGCTATTTTACATTTCAAATATTTGTATCATTTGTCTTTATAGCTAACGGAGTTGAATTTTGACTTCCAATGAGGCACATATTGAGAGGAACTTTAATTTTTTTTCAATGAAATTGGAAAACAGGCCAGTGACACTGATTACTTAAGAGGATTTCAAGGGTTCTTAAATTCTGTGACCTCTTTAGTGGTTGGGTCGCTTCTCCAGAGTCTGTGCTGTCATGGTTTTCTGTTTCATTAAAAATACAATGAAAATATCATGACTGATGTAACTGCATTTAGCAATTTGCAGGTGTTTTCTTGTTGATCTATTTGGCTTGTTTTAGTAATGCTCTAGAGAGGTTTCTCAAAAAATGATATCAGAGTACTCTTGCGGAAAACTGATTGTTTCCTGTAGAAAAGGTGGAAGACAAAGGGAAAAATAATTTTGCTCTCCTGTGTACAATATGAAAAAACCTAGACATAGAAAGCCTACATTTTTTGCCAAGGGTTTACTTGTTGTGGGTTGCCTGGAAGTGGCAAAACATAAGTTATGAGAGCTATCCTGTATATATATTCTTCCTGTCTTTCCTCATAGCAATTCTTTTTTTTTATGTTTAGCATGCTTCACACCTCATATTCTGCAACCCCCTATATGCACTTATACAGGAGGAAGGGAGGAATCATTATTGGTGCTTCTTAGGAATGACAGGAAAATATTTTTGATCTCACATGAAATTCCTTGCAAAAACATCCTGCTTTCAATTGCTACAAAAAGGTATGTTCTCCCTTTGACATAGCTTGGGAAAAATGCTGAGCTAGCTCACTATTTCTTGATTTTAACTTTTATGTTCCAATTTGGGATCAACCACAAGACACACAGCAGTACTCTTAGCTTCATTGATTGGAAAAAAAGAGTTAATCAATACGTGCAGTGTACTGTCTAATGAAATACTTGATCTCCTCATGTGAAAACAGAGTGTACTTTGGTTGGGAATGTTCATCCTTGTGCTCTCAGCCACCATATTCTAGAGGGTACCAAAGGCCACTTCTCAGAGTAAGAGAGATATGAGAGGTGAATGGAAGAGTAAGATGACTTAAAGGTAAGACTGAAGATAGGGTGAGAGGATGTCTAAAAGTGTAATAAAGGTGAAAACAAGTAGAAGCTCTAGACTCCACTGATCTCTCTCTCTGTGTTTTTGGTGTGATAAAATAATACCAAAACTAATTCCTGCTGTTTGCTTTCATTACAAACACTTTAAGGAAATGAAAATAAGGTAAATGCTATTTATGCAGAGTAATCATAGCGTGATATTGGTTTTTAATATTAGGTATTCCTAATAGATCCTATATCATTTTATTTTTGAGTTGAACTTCGACACTTAAATTAGGGTAGGCTAACTGCTGTACCACAGATATCAATGATCAACATAATAAAGGTCTATTTCTCACCTAGGTCACAGTTGAGTGTAGGGCAGCAGGAAAGTCCTCTCTACCTTTGTCTTCAAGGCAAAAGAGAGGAAGAGCATGGACCTTCTCAAAAGGGGGTTTAGGGACCAGGTCTGGCATCTCTCACATCTACCCACATTCTCTTTGCCAGTATTCCATCACATGGCTCCAGCTAACTCTAGGGAGAC
Source organism: Eschrichtius robustus (assembly GCF_028021215.1). Lineage (NCBI taxonomy): Eukaryota > Metazoa > Chordata > Mammalia > Artiodactyla > Eschrichtiidae > Eschrichtius > Eschrichtius robustus. Next base: position 32,808,744 of record NC_090840.1, on the reverse strand, counting down.
TGGGGAGTGTCATTTAGCTCCGTGTCCCCAAAAAGGACCTAATACCAGACTGCCACAGCTAGTTACACAATATTAAGCACTAAAAAGCAAACTATTTTATGACCAAATACTGTGTTTGGGTCATCACAAAATCTTGGCATTTAGCTATTTGTGCTGCTTTACAAAAGATGTTAAATTAATTTTTTTCCTATTTGGTCATCATTTGTCTGGATTTGAGTGACAACAGGGTATACATTTGTATATATTTCACATCTCTTTCTACTAGTTTGATGAGCTTCCCTCTGCAGAGATTTGCACTTATGTTTACCAGAAGTACCATTACTTTGGCAATAGTACAATTCAACTATATACAATCATACTATTACCCTCTACAATGAAAGTGGTTTTCACATAAATACTTCACTGGAAACCAAAATTGTCAGGAGCTGTGACTAATTTCTACATGTACACTTTTCACCTTCAGTAAGAAAATTCAAGATTCTTCAATCTTATCTTCAAGAAAATTTCTCAAAAATATTCAAGACAATAATAGCTCCAACAGTAAATTATTATATATATGTGTATATAAATATTTCAAATTTGTTTAAAGGTATATATATCCATGAGTAATTTAAAATTTGTTGTCACTCTCCTGGCCCCATGACTTTTCTGTCTTCAATAATAAACATGGTTACATGAAACTGTAGCTTGATCAAAAACAAATACAGATTTAAATGTTTTATAATACTTCATATATTGTTTATGGTAAAATAGATGTACATCAAGTACACATGGGCCCAATTTTTCTAATTTGAAATAGAAAAACCTCCATGGAATTACATATAAACTTAAAGAGAGAAATAGCCTCTTAATTCACCTGTTCCATAATACCAGATTTTTTTACACTGAGGATATTTTCTTTTTTTTAAATTTTATTTTATTTCAATTAAAAAAATTTTGTATTATATTAGAATATAGTTGATTAACAATGTTGTATTAGTTTCAGGTGTATAGCAAAGTGATTCAGTTATATATATACATGTACCTATTCTTTTTCAAATTATTTTCCCATTTAGGTTATTACAGAATATTGAGCAGAGTTCCCTGTGCTATACAGTAAGTAGGTCCTTGTTGGTTATCAATTTTAAATATAGAAGTGTGTACATGTCAATCCCAAATTCCTAATCTATCCCTCTCCTGCACCCTTCTACCCTGGTAACCATAACTTTATTCTCTAAGTCCGTGAGTCTGTTTCTGTTTTGTAAATACGTTCATTTGTATCATTATTTTTTAGATTTTGCATATAAGCTATATTCTACGATATTTGTCTTTCTCTGTTTTACTTACTTCACTTAGGATGATAATCTCCAGGTATCTCCATGTTGCTGCAAATGGCATTATTTCATTCTTTTTAATGGCTGAGTAATATTCCATTGTATATATGTGCCACACCTTCTTTATCAATTCATCTGTCAATGGACATTTAAATTGCTTCCACGTCTTAGCTACTGTAAACAGTGTTGCAATGAACATTGGGGTGCATGTAAAATTTCGAACCAAGCTTTTCTCTGGATATATGCCCAGGAGTGGGATTGCTGGATCATATGTTAGCTCTATTTTTAATTTTTTTAGTGACTTCCAAACTGTTCTCCACAGTGGCTGTACCAATTTACATTCCCACTAACAGTGTAAGAGAATTCCCTTTTATCCACATGCTCTCCAACATTTATTGTTTTTAGATGTTTGATGATGGCCATTCTGACTTGCATGAGGTGATATCTCATTATAGTTTTGATTAACATTTCTCTAATAATTAGAATATTGAACATATTTTCATGTGCCTCTTGAGCATCTGTATGTCTTCTTTGGAGAAATGTTTACTTAAGTCTTCTGCCCATTTTCTGATTGTGTTGTTTGTTTTTATGGTATTGAGCCACATGAGCTGATTATAAATTTTGGAAACTAACCCATTGTTGGTCACATCATATGCAAGTATTTTCTCCCATTCTGTGACTTGTTTTTTTTGTAGAATGAGTTCCTCGTACAATGAATTTGGAGATATTCTTTCCTCTGAAATTTTTTTTTGAATAGTTTCAGAAGGATGAGTATTAACTCTTCTCAAATGATTGATAGAATTCACCTGTGATGCCATCTGTTAGCAGACTTTTGTTTGTTGCGAGTTCTTTAATCACACTTTCATTTTCAGTACTTCTGATTGGTCTGCTTACACTTTGCATTTCTTGCTGGTTCATTCTTGAGAGATTGTACCTTCACAAGATTTTGTCCATTTCTTCCAGGTTGTCCATTTTATTGTTTTATATTCCCTTGTAGTAGTCTCTGACGAGTCTTTGTATTTCTGTGGTTTCCATTGTAATTTCTTTTACATTTCAAAGTTTATTAATTTGAGTCCTCTCCTTTTTATCTTGATGATTCTTGCAAAAGGGTTATCAATTTTCTTTATCTTCGCAAAGAACCAGCTTTTAGTTTCATTCATCTTTGCTATTGTTTTTGTTTCTTTGTCTCTATTTCATTTACTTCTGCTCTGTTCTTTTTTATTTCTTTTCCAAAATGAACAATGAAGCATAGTAATTGGAAAGATAAAGAACCTGAACTTCAATGACTTCAATTATGTAATTTTTTTTGTTTCTTTTGTGTTTTCAAATTTATTTTATTTATAAAACAAGTCCTTATTAGTTATCTATTTTACACAAATTAGTGTACATATGTAAATCCCAATCTCCCAATTCATCTTACCACCCACCCCCTGCTTGCCCCCCTTGGTGTCCATACATTTGTTCTCTACATCTGTGTCTCTATTTCTGCCTTGCAAACCAGTTCATCTGTGCCATTTTTCTAGATTCCACATATATGTGTCAATATATGATATTTGTTTTTCTCTTTCTGACTTACTTCACTCTGTATGGCTGTCTCTAGGTCCATCTACATCTCTACAAATGACCCAATTTCATTCCATTTTATGGCTGAGTAATATTCCATTGTATATATGTACCACATCTTCTTTATCCTTTGGCCAGCGATGGACATTTAGGTTGCTTCCATGACCTGGCTATTGTAAATAGTGTTGCAATGAACATTGGGTGCATGAGTCTTTTTGAATTATGATTTTCTCTGGGTATATGCCCAGTAGTGGGATCGCTGGGCAATATGGTAATTCTATTTTTAGTTTTTTAAGGAACCTCCATAGTGGCTGTATCAATTTACATTCCCCCCAAGACTGTAAGTGGGTTCCCTTTCTCCACACCCTCTCCAGTATTTGTCGTTTGTAGATTTTCTGATCATGCCCATTCTAACCAGTGTGAGGTTATACCTCATAGTAGTTTTGAGTTGCATTTCTCTGATACTTAGTGATGTTGAGCAGCTTTTTATGTGTCTCCTGGACATCTGTATGTCTTCTGGGAGAAATGTCTATTTAGGTCTTCTGCCCATTTTTTTATGGATTGTTTGGGTTTTTTTTTAATATTCAGGTGCATGCATGACCTGTTTATATATTTTGGAGATTAATCTTTTGTTCATTGTTTCATATGCAAACATTTGCTCCCATTCTGAGGGCTGTCTTTTCATCTTGTTTAGAGATTCCTTTGCTGTGCTAAAGCTTTGAAGTTTCATTAGGTCCCATTTGTTTATTTTTCTTTTTGTTTCCATTACTCTAGGAGGTGGGTCAAAAGACCTTGCTGTGATTTCTGTCAAAGAGTGTTCTTCCTATGTTTTCCGCTAAGAGTTTTATAGTGTCCAGTCTTACGTTTAGGTCTTTAATCCATTTTGAGTTTATTTTTGTGTATGGTGTTAGGGAGTGTTCTAATTTCATTCTTTTACATATAGCTGTCCAGTTTTCCCAGCACCACTAATTGAAGAGACTGTCTTTTCACCACTGCATATCCTTGCCTCCTTTGTCATAGATTAGTTGACCATAGGTGCATGAGTTTATCCCTGGGCTTTCTATCCTGTTCCATTGATCTATATTTCTGTTTTTGTGCCAGTACAGTAATGACTTGGTTACTGTAGCTTTGTAGTATAGTCTGAGGTAAGGGAGCCTGATTCTTCCAGCTCTGTTTTTTCCCTTCAAGATTGATTTTGTTATTAGGGGTCTTTTGAGTCTCCAAACAAATTTTAAGATTTCTTGTTCTAATTCTGTAAAAAATGCAATTGGTTAAATGATAGGGGTTGCATTGAATCTGTAGATTCCTTTGGGTATTATAATCATTTTCACATTATTGATTTTTCCAATCAAAGTACATGGTATGTCTCTCCATCTGTTTGTGTCATCTTTGATTTCTTTCATCCCTGTCTTATCCTTTTCTGAGTACAGGTCTTTTGTCTCCTTAGGTACGTTTATTCCTAAGCATTTTATTATTATTTTGCAATGGTGAATGGGATTGCTTCCTTAATTCTCTTTCTGATCTTTCATTGTTCATTGTGTATAAGAATGCAAGAGATTTCTGTGCACTAATTTTGTATCCTGCAATTTTACCAAATTCATTGATTAGTTCTAGTAGTTTTCTGGTAGCAGAATCTTTAGGATTATCTATGTATAGTATCATGTCATCAGCAAACAGTGACAGTTTTAATTCTTCTTTTCCAATTTGGATTCCTTTTATTTCTTTTTATTCTCTGATTGCCCTGGCTAGGACTTCCAAAACTATGTTGAATGATAGTGGCGAAAGTGGACTTCTTTGTCTTGTTCCTGATCTTAGACGAAAATGCTTTCAGTTTTTCACCATTGTGAATGACGTTTGTCATATATGGCCTTTATTATGTTGAGGTAGGTTCCCTCTATGCCTACTTTCTGGAGGGTTTTTATAATAAATGGGTGTTGAATTTTGTCAAAAGCTTTTCTGCATCTATTGAGATGATCATATGGTTTCTTTCCTTTAATTTGTTAATATGGTTTATCACATTGATTGATTTGTGTATATTGAAGAATCCTTGCATTCCTGGGATTAACCCCACTTGATCATGGTGTATGATCCTTTTAATGTGTTGTTGGATTCTCTTTGCTAGTATTATGTTGAGGAGTTTTGCATCGATATTCATCTGTGATATTGGTCTGTAATTTTGTTTTTTGTGGTATCTTTGTTGGGTTTTGGTATCAGAGTGATGGTGGCCTTGTACAATAAGTATGAGAGTGTTCCTTTTCTGCAATTTTTTGGAAGTGTTTGAGAAGGGTGGTGTTAGCTCTTCTCTAAGTGTTTGATGGAATTCACCTGTGAAGCCATCTGGTCTTGGACTTTTGTTTGCTGGAAGAATTTTAATCACAGTTTCAATTTCATTGCTTGTGAGTGGTCTGTTCATATTTTCTATTTCTTCCTGGTTCAGTCTTGGAAGGTTATACCTTTCTAAGAATTTGTCCATTTCTTCCAGGTTGTCCACTTCATTGGCATATAGTTGCTTGTAGTAGCCTCTTATGATGTTTCGTATTTCTGGATGTCCATTTTAACTTCTCCTTTTTCATTTCTAATTTGATTGATTTGAGTCTTCTCCCTCTTTTTCTTGATGAGTCTGGATAAAGGTTTATCGATTTTGTTTATTTTCTCAAAGAACCAGCTTTTAGTTTTATTGATCTTTGCTATTTTTGTCTTTGTTTCTATTTCATTTCTTTCTGCTCTGATCTTTATGATTTCTTTCCTTCTACTAAGTTTGGGTTTTGTTTGTTCTTCTTTCTCTAGTTGCTTTAGGTGAAACATTAGATTGTTTATTTGAGAATTTTCTTGTTTCTTGAGGGAGGATTGTATTGCTATAAACTTCCCTCTTAGTACTGCTTTTGCTGCATCCCACAGATTTGGGGTCATTGCGTTTTTGTTGTCATTTGCCTCTAGGTGTTTTCTGATTTCTTCAGAGATGTCTTGGTTACTTAGTAATGTATTGTGTAGCCTGCATGTGTTTGTGTTTTTTACGTTTTTTCCATGTAATTTATTTCTAATCTCATAGCGTTGTGGTCAGAAAAGATGCTTGATATGACTTCAGTTTTTCTTAAATCTACTGAGGCTTGATTTGTGACCCACAATATGATCTCTCCTGGAGAATATCCGTGTGCACTTGAGAAGAATGTGTAATCTGCTGTTTTCGGATGGAATGTCCTATAAATATCAATTAAATCAATTTGGTCTATCGTTTCATTCAAAGCTTTTGTTTCCTTATTAATTTTCTGTCTGGATGAGCTGTCCATTGGTGTAAGTGAGGTGTTAAAGTCCCCCACTAGTATTGCATTACTGTCAATTTCCTCTTTTATAGCATTTACTCCATTCATAATTTAGGGTATTATCAATATGTATGTCCCTATTACCGTTTACTTAACTGTTTTTGGTTTGTTTTTGTAGGCCCTTTTCTTTTGTGTTTCCCACTTAGAGAAGTTCCTTTAGCATTTGTTGTAGAGCTGGTTTGGTGGTACTGAATTCTGTTAGCTTTTGCTTGTCTGTAAACTTTGATGTCTCCATCGAATCTGAATGAGATCTTTGCCAGCTAGAGTAATCTTGCTTTTAGGCTGGTTCCCTTTCATCACTTTAAATATATCATGCCAGTTCCTTCTGACCTGTAGAGTTTCTGCTGGGAAATCAGCTGTTAACCTCATGGAAGTACCCTTGTATGTTATTTGTTGTTTTTCCCTTGTTGCTTTTAATAATTTTTCTTTGTCTCTAATTTTTGTCAATTTGATTACTATGTGTCTCGATGTGGTTCTCCTTGGGTTTATCATGCCTGGCACTCTCTTTTCTTCCTGGACTTGGGTGGCTATTTCCTTTCCCATGTTAGGGAAGTTTTCAAATATAATCTCTTCAAATATTTTCTTGGGTCCTTTCTCTCTCTCTTCTTCTAGGGCCCCTATAATGCAAATATTGGTGTGTTTAATGGTGTCTCAGAGATCTCTTTGGCTGTCTTTATTTCTTTTCACTCTTTTTTTCTTTATTGTGTTCTGTACCATTGATTTCAACCATTCTGTCTTCCAGGTCACTTATCGGTTCTTCTGCCTCACTTATTCTGCTATTGATTCCTTCTAGTGTATTTTTCATTTCAGTTATCACATTGTTCATCTCTGTTTGTTTGTTCTTTAATTCTTCTAAGTCTTTGTTAATCATTTCTTGCATCTTCTCGGTCTTTGCCTCTATTCTTTTTCCAAGGTCCTGGATCATCTTCATTATCATTATTCTGAATTCTTTTTCTGGAAGGTTGCCTATCTCTATTTAGTTTTTTTTCTGGGGTTTTATCTTATTTCTTCCTCTAGTACATAGTCCTCTGCCTTTTCATTTTGTCTATCTTTCTATGAATGTGTTTTTTTTGTTCCACAGGCTGCAGGATTGTAGTTCTTCTTAGTTCTGCTATCTGTCCCCTGGTGGATAGCTATCTGAGAGGCTTGTGCAAGCTTCCTGATGGGAGGGACCAGTGGTGGGTAGAGCTGGGTGTTACTCTGGTGGGCAGAGCTCAGTAAAACTTTAATCCACTTGTCTGCTGATGGGTGGGCTGAGTTCCCTCCCTGTTTGTTGTTTGGCCTGAGGTGACCCAGCACTGGAGCTTACAGGCTCTTTGGTGGGGCTAATGGTGGACTCCAGGAGGGCTCACACCAAGGAGTACTCCCCAGAACTTCTGGTGCCAGTATCCTTGTTCCTTCAGTGAGCCACAGCCACCCCTGCCTCTGCAGGAGACTCCCAATCCTAGCAGGTAGGTCTGGTTCAGTATCCTATGGGCTCATGGCTCCTTCCCCCTGGGTCCCGATGCACACACTACTTTGTGCATGCCCTCCAAGAGTGGAGTCTCTGTTACCCCCAGTCCTTTTGAAATCCTGCAGTTAAATCCCACTAGCTTTCAATGTCTGATTCTCTGGGAATTCCTCCTCCCATTGCTGGGCCCCGAGGTTAGGAAGCCTGATGTGGGACTCAGAACCTTCACTCCAGTGGGTGGACTTCTTTGGTATAATTGTTCTCTAGTTTGTGAGTCACCCAGTGGTTATGGGATTTAATTTATTGTGATTGCACCCCTCCTATCATCTCATTGTAGCTTCTCCTTTTTATTTGGATGCGCAGTATCATTTTTAGTGAGTTCCAGAGTCTTCCTTTTGTTGATTGTTCAGCAGATATTTGTGATTCTGGTGCTCTCACAAGATGAAGTGTATGTACATCCTTCTGCTCCACCATCTTGAACCAATCTCCTCCTCTGATCTTTTTGATTTCTTTCCTTCAACTAACTTTTGCTCTTGTTCGTTCTTCTTTCTCTAGTTGCCGTAGGTGTAAGATTAGGCTGTTTATTTGAGATTTTTATTGTTTCTTGGGGTAAGATTGTATTGTTATAAACCTCCCTCTTAGAACTACTTTTTCTATGTCCCATAGGTTTTGGATCATCATGTTTTCATTGTCATTTGTCTTGAGGTATTTTTTGATTTCCTCTTTGATTTCTTCAGTGATCCATCGGTTATTTAGTATCTTATTGTTTAGCCTCCATGTGTTCATGTTTTTTACAGTTTTTTCTTTTTCCCATAATTGATTTCTAATCACATAGTGTTGTGGTCAGAAAAGATGCTTGATATGATTTCAGTTTTCTTAAATTTACTGAGGCTTAATTTGTGACCCAAGTTGTGGTCTAACTTGGAGAATGTTTGATGTGCACTTGAGAAGAAAGTGTATTCTTGAGCTTTTGGTTGGAATGTCCTATAAATATCAATAAGTCTATTTAGTCTAATGTGCCATTTAAGGCTTATGTTTCATTATTAACTTTCTGTCTGGATAATCTGTCCTTTGGTGTAAGTGTGGTGCTAAATCCCCCACTAATTTTGTGTTACTGTCAGTTTCTCCTTTTATGGCTGTTAATATTGGCCTTATACACTGAGGTACTCCTATGTTGGTTGCATATATATTCCTAATTCTTATATCCTCTTCTTGGATTGATCCACTGATCATTATGTAGTGTCCTTCCTTGTGTCTTTTAACAGTCTTTATTTTAAAGTCTATTTTGTCTGATATGAGTTTTTCTACTCCAGCTCTCTTTTGATTTCCATTTGCATGGAAGAACTTTTTCCATCCCCTCACTTTCATTCTGTATGTGTTCCTAGGTCTGAAGTGGTTCTCTTTTAGACAGCATTTATATGGGTCTTATTTTGTATCCATTCAACCAGTCTATGTGTTTTGCTTTGAACATTTAATCCATTTATATTTCAGGTATATTTGTACTTATTGCCATTTTGTTGATTGTTTTAGATTTGTTTTTGAAAGTCCTTTTTCTTCCCTTCTTCTTTTGTTCTCTTCTCTTGTCATTTTATGACTAATTTTATGTTGTGTTTGGGTTGCTGTTTCTTCTCTGTATGCATATCTATTGTAGATTTTCAGTTTGCAATTACCATGAGAATTTGATATAGCAGTCAATATATAAACAAGATTGTTTTACGTTGCTGGTCTTTTTCTTTCAAATGCATTTTCAATATACTGCATTTGTGTTCTTTCCTTCTCACAGTTGCTGGGTTTGATATCATATTTGTGTGTAGATGACTTCCTACCTTTACTGTGTGTTTGACTTTCTGGTGAGCTTTTCATTCATAATTTTCTTGTTTCCAGTTGTGACCATTTTTTTCCACATAGAGAAGCTCCTTTAGCATTTTTTGCAAATTTGGTCTCGTGGTGCTGAATTCTTTCAGCTTTTGCTTGTCTGTAAAGCTTTTGATTTCTCCATCGAATCTGAATGAGACCCTTGCTGGGTAGAGTGCACTTTGTTGCAGGTTCTTCTCTTTCATCTCTTTAAATATATCATGCCACTGCCTTCTGGCCTTCAGAGTTTCTGCTGAGAAATCAGCTGATAACCTTATGGGAGTTACCTTGGATATTATTTGCTGCTTTTCCCTTGTTGCTTTTAATATTTTTTCTTTGTCTTTAATTTTTGTCTATTTGATTACTATGTGGTTTCCTCCTTGGTTTTATCCTATCTGGGACTCTCTGTGCTTCCTGGACTTAAGAGACTGTTTCCTTTCCCACGTTAGGGAAATTTTCAGCTATTATCTCTTCAAAGATTTTCTTAGGTCCTTTCTCTCTCTCTTCTCCTTCGTGTACCTCTATAATATGAATGCTGGTGTGTTTAATGTTGTCTCAGAAGTCTCTTAGACTGTCTTCCTTTGTTTTTATTCTTTTTTTCTGTATTCTGTTTCACAGCAGTGATTTCCACCATTCTGTCTTACAGGTAACTTATCTGTTCTGCCTCAGTTATTCTACTATTGGTGCCTTCTGGTGCATTTTTCATTTCAGACATGGTATTGTTCATCTCTGTTTGTTCTTTAGTTTTTCTAGGTCTTTTAAAAACATTTCTTGCATCTTCTTGATCCTTGCCTTCATTCTTTTTCTAAGATCCTGGATCATCTTCACTATCATTATTCTAAATTCTTTTTCTGGAAGGCTGCCTATCTCCAGTTCACTTAGTTGTTATTCTGTGGTTTTTTCTTATTCCTTTATCTGGGACATATTCCTCTGCCCTTTCATTTTGTCTAGCATTCTGTGATTGTGGTCTGTTCCACAGGCTGCCAGATTGTAGTTCTTCTTGCTTCTGCTGTCTGCCCTCTGGTGGATGAAGCTATCTAAGAGGTTTGTGCAGGCTTCCTGATGGGAGGGGCTGATGGTGGGTGGAGATCGCTCTTTTCCATCTGGTGGGCGGAGTCATGCTCTTTAAGACTTTAAGCCACTTCTCTGCTTATGAGTGGGGCTCTGTTCCTGCCCTGTTGGTTGTCTGGCCTGAGGCTTCCTAGCAATTGAGCAGTCAGCATGTTGAGAGGTGCTAATGGCAGCCACAAGGAGGGTTCATGCCAATGAGTACTCCCAGAACTGCTGCTGCTAGTGTCTTTGTCCCCACAGTGAGCCACAGTCACCCTTCACCTTTGCAGGAGACACTCCAATACCAGCAGGTATGTCTGGCCCAGTCTCTTTTGATGTCACTGCTATTTTCCCTTTGGTCCTGGTGTACATGTGTGCCCTTGTGCATGCTCTCCAAGGTGGAGTTTCTCTTTCCCGCAGTCCTGTGTAATTTCTTCTATCAAACCCCACTGGTCTTCAAAGCCAGATTCTCTGGAGTCTCATCCTCCTGTTGCCAGACCCCCAGGCTGGGAAGCTTGAAGTGAGGCTCAGAAATTTCACTCCAGTGGGAAAACTTCTGTAGCATAATTGTTTTCCAATTTGTGGGCCACCCACCTGTTGGGCATGAGATTTGATTTTATCGCTATTGCACCCCTCCTACCATGTCATTGTGGCTTTTTCTTTGTCATTGGATGTAGGGTATCATTTTTGGTAGGTTCCAGCATTTTCATTGGCAGTGGTTGTTCAGCAGTTGGCTGTGATTTTGGTGTTCTTGTAAGAAGGGATGAGCACACGTCTTTCTGCTATGTCATCTTGAGCTCCCCAACATACTGAGTGTTCTTAAAATGTAGTTTTTCTCTATTGACATGATTTCAACTGGGGTAACAAAGATAAATTCATCAACAACCTCTTTCCAAAGAGAAGGAGGAGTCAAGATGGTGGAATAGGAAGATGCAGAATTTGTCCCTCCTCACAAGTAATTCAAGAATACATCTACAAGTAGAAAAATTCTCACAGAGCACCTGCTGAACATTAGTGGAAGACTTTGGACACCTAAAAGGACAAGAAAAAATCCCCTCAAAAACTGTTAGGATAAAGAAAGGAAACAAGAAAAAAGGAATCAGAAAAGGGACCAACAACCCTGGCTGGATGTTGAAGGTAAGGAGAGGTTCCTGCACTTAGAAACCACCCCAACCACACAGCAGGGAAATCATCTGGGACAGAAAGAGACCTTCAGGGGATCAAAGGATCACCCAGAAGATGGTCTTTGGAAGGAAGGACAAAGTCAGTACTGCACACAGGGTTTTTGCTGAAGCCCTGTGTGCCCTGGGCTTAGTCATGTGTCACCTGTTGGGGAGATGTTGGCTGTAAAAAGACAGGATGAAGTGACAGAAGTATGGAGGTCCACAACCAGGAAAGTTTGCTGAAAAAGCGTGGGACACCATAGAGACAAAGTGTCATTTTTGAGTGGTGAGAAAGGGGTGGGGCTGCCATTGTATTCCCCATTCCCACCCACCAGCTTCAGCCTTTGTGGGCACTGGGAGGAGCACCCATCTGAGTAGGATTGCCCATCCCTCAAGCCAAGGTCTCTGCTGCCTGTGTAGGTTCCAGCATCTTTAGCCCATAAGTACAAAGACAACTAAATGAAGAGGAGACAGACAATATACCTGAAAAATAATTCAGAATAATAATAGGAAAAATGATCTAAGATCTCAGGAATGCAATAGAGGCACAGATCGAGAAGATACAATAAATGTTTAACAAGGACCTAGAGGAACTAAAGAAAAAACAATCAGTGATGAACAACACAATAACTGAAAATGAAAAATACACTAGAAGGAATCAATAGCAGAATAAGTGAGGCAGAAAAATGCATAAGTGAGCTTGAAGATAGAAAGGTGGAAATAATTGCTCAGGAGCTGAATAAAGAAAAAAGAATGAAAAGAAATGAGGACAGTCTTACAGAAATCTGGGGTAACATTAAATGCACCAACATTTGAATTATAGGGTTCCCAGATGAAGAAGAGAAAGAGAAAGTGTCTGAGAAAATATTTGAAGACATTATTGTCAAAAATTTCCCTAATATGGAAAAGAAAATAGTCGCCCTAGTCCAGGAAACTCAGAGAGTCCCATACAGGATAAACCAAAAGAGACACACCAAGACACATATTAATCAAACTAACAAAAATTAAATACAAAGAAAAATATTAAAAGCAGCAAGGAAAACCAACAAATAACACATAAGGGGATCTGAGTAAGGTTATTAGCTGATTTCTCAGCAGAAACTCTGCAGGCCAGAAGGGAGAGGCAGGATATATTTAAAGTGATGAAATGGAAAAAAAAACACCACCAAGATTACTCTACCCAGCAAGGATCTAATTCAGATTTGATAGATAAATCAGAAGCTTTATATACAAGCAAAAGTTAAGAGAATTCAACACCACCCAAAGAGTTTCACAACAAAACTGAAGGAACATCTCTAGGTGAGAAACACAAGAGAAGAAAAAGACCTACAAAAACAAACCTAAAACAATTACAAAATGGAAATAGAAACATACATATTTATAATTAACTTAAATGTAATTGGAGTAAATGCTCCAACCAAAAGACACAGATTGGTTGAATGGAAGCAAAAACACAACATCTATATACGCTGCCTGAAGAGACTCACTTCAGACCTAGGGACACACACAGACTGAAAGTGAAGGGACGGAAAAAGGATATTTCATGCAAATGAAAATCAAAAGAAAGCTGGAGTAGCATTACACATATCAGACAAAATTGCCTTTAAAATAAAGAGACAAAGAGATGAAGAAGGACACTGCAGAATGATCAAGGGATCAAATTGAGAAGAAAATATAACAATTGTAAATATTTATGCACCCAACACAGAAGCACCTCAATACAAAAGGCAAATGCTAAGAGCCATAAAAGGGTAAATCGACAGTAACACAATAATAGTAAGGGACTTAACACCCCACATTCACCAATGGAAAGATCATCCAAAATGAAAATAAAAATGAAAACACAAGATTTAAATGACACATTAAACAAGATGGACTTAATTGATATTGACCAGGCATTCTACCAAAAAACAACAGAATGCACTTTCTTATCAAGTGCTCATGGAACATTCTCCAGGATAGATCATATTTTGGGTCAGAAATCAAGCCTTGGTACATTTAAGAAAATTGAAATCATATCAAGTATCTTTTCTGACCTCAATGCTATGAGACTAGATATGAATTACAGGAAAAAAAAACTGTAAAAAATACAAACACATGGAGGCTAAGCAATATGCTACTGTATAACCAAGAGATCACAAAAGAAATCAAAGAAAAATCAAAAAATACCGAGAAACAAATGACAATGAAAACAGGATGACCTAAAACCTATGGGATTCAGCAAAATCAGTTCTAAGAGGGAAATTTATAGCAACACAATCCTACCTCAGGAAACAAGAAAAATCTCAAATAAACAACCTAACCCTACACCAATAGCAATTAGAGAAAGAAGAACAAAACCCCCCCAAAGTTAGCAGAAGGAAAGAAATCATAAAGATCAGATCAGAAATAAATGGAGAAGAAACGAAGGAAGCAATAGCAAAGATCAATAAAACTAAAAGCTGGTTCTTTGAGAAGATAAACAAAATTGATAAACCATTAGCCAGACTCATCAAGAATAAAAGGAAAAAGACTCAAAATTAATAGAATTAGAAATGAAAAAGGAGAAGTAACAACTGACTGCAGAAATACAAAAGATCATGAGAGATTACTACAAGAAACGATATGCCAATAAAATGGACAACCTGGAAGAAATGGACAAATTCTTAGAAAAGCACAACGTTCTGAGACTGAACCATGAAGAAATAGAAAATATGAACAGACCAATCACAAGCACTGAAATTGAAAATGTGATTAAAAATCTTCTGACAAACAAAAACCCAGGACCAGATGGCTTCACAGGGAAATTCTATCAAACATTTAGAGAACAGCTAATACTTATCCTTCTCAAACTCTCCCAAAATATAGCAGAGGGAGGAACACTCTCAAACTCATTCTGCAAGACCACCATCATCCTGACACCAAAACCAGACAGAGATGTCACAAAAAACAAAAAAAAACAAAAAAAACTACAGGTCAATATCACTGATGAACATAGATGCAAAAATCCTCAACAAAATACTAGCAAACAGAATCCAATGGCACATTAAAAGGATCGTACACCATGATCAAGTGGGGTTTATTCCAGGAAAGTAAGGATTCTTCAATATATGTAAATCAATCAACATGATGCACCATATTAACAAATTGAAGGATAAAAACCATATGATAAACTCAATAGATGCAGAACAAGATTTTAACAAAATTTAACACCAATTTATTACAAAAACTCTCCAGAAAGTAGGCATAGAGCAATCTTCCTCAACATAATAAAGGCCATATATGACAAACCCACAGCCAACATCGTTCTCAATGGTGAAAAACTGAAACCATTTCCTCTAAGATCATGAACAAGACAAGGTTGCCCACTCTCACCACTCTTATTCACTATTGTTTTGGAAGTTTTAGCCACAGAGATCAGAGAAGAAAAAGAAATAAAAGGAATCCAAATTGGAAAAGAAGTAAAGCTGTCACTGTTTGCAGATGACATGATACTATACACTAAGAATCCTAATGATGGTACCAGAAAACTACCAGCACTAATCAATGAATTTGGTAAAGTAGCAGGATACAAAATTAATGCACAGAAATCTCTGGCATTCCTATACACTAATGGTGAACAATCTGAAAGAGAAATTAAGGAAACACTCCCATTTACCACTGCAACAAAAAGAATAAAATACCTAGGAATAAACCTACCTAAGGAGCCAAAGACCTATATGCAGAAAAGAATATGACACTGATGAAAGAAATTAAAGATGATACAAACAGATGGAGAGATATACCATGTTCTTGGATTGGAAGAATCAAAATTGTGAAAATGACTTTACTACCCACAGCAATCAACATATTCAATGCTATCCCTATCACACTACCAATGGCATTTTTCACAGAGCTAGAACAAAATATTTCACAATTTTTTATGGGAATACAAAAGATCCTGAATAACCAAAGCAATCTTGAGAAAGAAAAGCGGAGATGGAGGAATCAGGCTCCCAGACTTTAGACTATACTACAAAGCTACAGTAATCAAGACATGGTACTGGCACACAAATAGAAATATAGATCAATGGAACAGGATAGAAAGCCCAGAGATAAACCCATGCACATATGGTCACCTTATTTTTGATAAAGGAGGCAAGAATATACAATAGATAAAAGACAGCTTCTTCAATAAATTGTGTTGGGAAAACTGGACAGCTACATGTAAAAGAATGAAATTAGAACACTCCCTAATACCGTATACAAAAATAAACTCCAAATGGATTAAAGATCTAAATGTATGGCTTGACATTATAAAACTCGTAGGAGAAAACATAGGCAGAACACTCTGCCATAATTCACAGCAAGATCCTTTATGACCCACCTCCTAGAGAAATGGAAATAAATCAAATATAAACAAATGGGACCTAATGTAACTTAAAAGCTTTTGCCCAGTAAAGGAAACCATAAACAAGAAGAAAGAAAACCCTCAGAATGAGAGAAAATATTTGTAAATGAAGCAACTGAGAAAGGTTTAATCTCCCAAATATATAAGCAGCACATGCAGCTCAATATCAAATAAGCAAATAACCCAATCCAAAAATGGGCAGAAGACCTAAATAGACATTTCTCCAAAGAAGATTTACAGATTGCCAACAAACACATGAAAGGATGCTCGACATCACTAATCATTAGAAAAATGCAAATCAAAACTACAATGAGGTATCACCTCACACCGGTCAGAATGACCATCATCAAAAAATCTACAAACAATAAATGCTGGAAAGAGTGTGGAGAAAAAGGAACCGTCTTGCACTGTTGGTGGGATGTAAATTGATACAGCCACTATGGAGAACAGTATGGAGGTTCCTTACAAAACTAAAAGTAGAGCTACCATATGACCCAGCAATCCCACTACTGGGCGTATAACCTGAGAAAACCATAATTCAAAAATACTCATGTACCACAATATTCAGTGCAGCACTATTTACAATAACCAGGACATGGAAGCAACCTAAGTGTCCACTGACAGGTGAATGGATAAAGAAGATGTGGCACATACATACAATGGACTATTACTCAGACATAAAAAGAAACAAAATTGAACTGTTTGTAGTGAGGTGGATGGACCTAGATTCTGTCATACTGAGTGAAGTAAGTCAGAAAGAGAAACACAAATACCATGTGCTAACACATATATATGGAATCTAAAAAATATTTTTAAATTGTTCTGATGAACCTAGGGGCAGGACAGGAAGAAAGACGCAGATGCAGAGAATAGACTTGAGGACACGGAGAGATGGAAGGGTAAGTTGGGACGAAGTGAGAGAGTAGCATTGACATATATATACTACCAAATGTAAAATAGATAGCTTTTGGGAAGCAGCTGCATAGCACAGGGAGATCAGCTTGGTGCTTTGTGACCACCTAGAGGGTTGGGATATGGAGCGTGTTAGGGAGGCTCAAGAGGGAGAGGATATGGGGATATATGTATACACACAGCTGATTCAGTTTGTTGTACAGCAGAAACTAATACAACATTGTAAAGCAATTATACTCCAATAATGATTTTAAAAAAAGAAAAATAAAATAGATAAACACAATCTAATAACCTAATTCTGTATAATGTATGCAATATGGGGAGAATAATTAATTAGTAAGGTTAATTTTACATTGGTTTACTCTTCTGTTAAAAAGGCCATTTAATTAGCCAAAATAAATTTCTACAATGTTGATTATGCCTTAAGAATTTAAATCTCTCCTGGAATGAGAATTACTACATGTCTTCCATTCTCTTACCACTATAATCCGTGAAGATATGGCCATAGTGCCTGCTATACCTCTTCATTCAGCAGAATGGGAAGCAGTAGAGATGAAGAAAAGTCGTTAAGAAAAGAGAGTTAATAATTAAACAGAAGACTACAAATCCAAGAAATCACTTAAAGGGAGATAGATAGGTCAGGTGTAATCTGGACTTGATACTAGACTGCAGCTCTGGTTGTGATGGTGTTTCCTGGTAGGAGTTTCCATGCTTGCTATGCCAAAAGTAGTTAAGCCCAATGACAGAGCTGACTTGCAAAAGCTCATTATGGACATCTCTTCTTAACTCCATGTTCACTGAGGTTATATTTTTAGCTTTTAACCATAGTGGGAGTATATACAGTATGGAAATTGTCTACCACTACAAATCTTTCTCTGTCTCACTGCCTGCCAGTCTCCTCCCCAAAGAGCCAATTCTTAAACATTTACCAGTATAGCACTCTACTACCTCAGTTCAGAGACTTTGTCCTGTATAAAGCAGATCACCTCCAACATATTAAGAACTGAGCTTAAGGTCCATGTTCTTAACTGGGGAATGTGGTAAGGTTGTGAGAGGTAGGGGCTGGCAATGACTAACTTATAAAGTCCTTAGCCAAACAAGTGGTTTATAAGACAAGGACTATGGACTTGACAAGTACCTTTTTGTTTATGAAGGAGGTGAAAGCTTAGTGAGCATGTGGGTGTTCAGGGACACTACTATAATACTAGTGTTTGGAATGCAAACCCAATCCAGAACCAATGCTTTAGTTAAGAGTTTCTAATATGCTTCCAGTCATTGTCAGGATTAGCTTAGGAAAGGATGGGGTTGAAGTTTCAGGGGATAAACTTCATGCTCATAGTTGATTGAGACTTTAATAAAATGATGTATTATGCTGGGTAATTTATATAGGTTGTTTAAATCATTACATTAATCTTGCAAAGGCAGAATTATTCAGATTTTGTTGAGTAGAAAGAGCCTCACAGTGGCAGAGTCCTTTCTCCAAAATCACCCAGTTGATTTTGGTATATGGCAAGCTTGGTAAATGGCAAGCTTGGTACACTTTGGTAAATGGCAAACTTGATTTGGTATAGTAATAGTTTTGGTATTTTCTCTGCTGTGCCATGTTGTAATGTAATTATGGACCGTGTGTCATAAGTGGCTAAAAGATGAACCACTTCTGTTTCCTTCGGAGTCTTATTCTATAGGTGATAAGGATTAATTTGTGGAGGGTGGCTTGGAGTTGGGTAGGATTGTAGGCCAGAGATCATTAAAGAGAATAATTCTATGGTTCAGATGAGAATTAATGAGGTCTGAAGAAAGAATGATGAGAAAGGGACAGATTAAAAATTTGTACAGGATATTGGATTAAGTTGATTTGATGTTGGTAAAGACGGGAAGTACTCTTGAAATGACTTTGGTTATACACATGAAACTTCCTGTTCAAATGTACTATAAGTATCAACAGTATGTATGCATATTTAAATTTTCTACAGATATTTACAATCATCCTATGTCCAATCTCCTTCTATCTCTTCTGAAAGAATTTATAGAACATGTGACCTTTTTTCACTCTGCAAATCTCTTAAATTAAATGAAAGTCATTCCATATTCTCTTGACAACTTTGCCCTCTCTCTGCTTCTCTTCTTACTCTTCGTTTTTCTTCTCAGAAGTCCAAATTATGTTTTTTTATAGTTTTGTGCCAAACTTACTCTAGATTTTTCTACTTTACAAAATTGAAACCAAGAAGAACAGGGCTGTCCCTATAGCTTGTATTTACTGTTCTCTCTCTATTGGATAATAAGTGTACAGTCATTATTATATTTAATACTTAAAATAACAGAAAATGTTTATTGAGATCCTCCTATGTGACTCAGTAGACACTATTATTACCTGCTTCACAGAATTTAAACCAAGGAATGGAATGTTAAGCACAGTAATGTGCCCAGGATCACACAGCTAGCAAGTGGTGAAATGAAAATCAAACCTGGGGGTGTTTGACTCCAGGCTTAAACTTTTAACCACTGTGCATGTTGCCCTCTACCTTATCCAGAAAAAGTGGGCTGCAGCAGGTATTCTTCATGTGTGGCATGTAGTATCCACACTCTAAATGCTTGTCTAATAGATTAATTAGACATATATGAGAGTCTGGATTCTTCTCTTGAGTTCCTGAGCAGAGTGAGACAGATAGCTATGAAAAATTATATAAGGCTTATATCATTCTAAGCCTTATATATTTTTACAGTATTTTCAGTTTTATTTCTGTTAGGAACTGTTAAGTCATACTTATTTTTTCACCTTTTTCCATTATTAATACTATTTATATGAGAATTATTTTAAAACTGACCCATGAAAATAATTTCAGGAGTTACAAATTTGTTTTGAAAATTTTCATTTTCATTCGAAAACCATCATTTTCACATATGCTTCAAAGACCATCTGTTCAATGTGTATTGCTAGTTCTAATTAATTTTGCTCTTAATTTATGATCTTTATGTATGTGTCATTTTGTGCAATGCCTTGTGAAGGATAGGTTTTTAAGAATTAGCATATAAAATAAAGGTGATAAATTTTGCAGAACAAAACCATAAGGAAACTCATGCTTGTTGAGAATGTCTTCATTGAGTTTCTTTTTATTTTTTTGCCATTAACTGTGTGCATTTAATTTTATTTAAGCTTCAGTTTCTCACTGTTAAATAGAGATATTACATGCCTACTATATGGAACTATTTTAAGGGTTACATTCAATGAAATTACATAATTCCCTAGCAGAAAGTTAGTAAGAGAGTAGATGTCTAATAAATTGTACTGTTATTATCACTATTACAATATAATTTTCTTTATGTATGGACCCAAGTTGCTTGGGGGAAAATAAGTGACCCTGGGCCAATGTACTTTAGTATCCCCAATTTGAGATATGAGAAGGATAAACATATTAAAGATATTGAGATAGTCTTTGGTAAATTCACTAAAAGCTTATAAATATCCCACATAACACAGAATAAACTTTGGAAGACCTTGTCCTCAGAGAAGTCATCCGTTGTCTTCCATTTGCCCTTCTGTATATGAAATCCATGCTGCAGACACCAATATTCTATTTTTTAATTAATTTTTATTGGAGTATAATTGCTTTACAATGCTGTGTTAGTCTCTGCTAAGTCTCAGTCTGAGGAATGCTGGTATGCTATGACCCTCTGTGCAGGTCTCTCTCTGCTTTGCCCTCTGCACACCTGTTGCTGCACGCTCTTCTGAGGCTCTGAAGCTCCCTTTCTGTCCCCACCAGTGAGGGGACTTTTCAGTATGCTGAAACTTTTCCTCCTTCACAGCTCCTTCCCAGGGGCACAGGTCCCTTACAGATTCATTTTTCTCTCTCTCTTTTTTTTTTTCTTTTGCCCTACCCAGTTATGTGGAAATTTTCTTGCCCTTTTGGAAGTCTGAGGTCTTCTGCCGGTGTTCAGTAGATGTTCTGTGAGAGTCATTCCACATGTAGATGTATTTTTAATGTATTTGTGAGAAGAAGGTAAGCTCCATATCCTACTCTTCCGCCATCTTGATCTGATCTCCCTGCAGTGAGTTGCTCTTTATATTTTACTTCTTATTGTCAAGCACATCTGTAACACAGCACCATTTTTTTTTTTTTTTTACCATTTTTATTCTTAGTAATCATTGGGCTACCAAAAAGAAAATGGCATTCAAGTATGGAGATTAATGTTGTTAGGGAGATAAGAATCAAAGTGCATTGTGACTCCTACATTCACTTATCTAGATAAATCTTAAGAAGAACAAGATTTATTGATGACGACATTGCTTGTTTTCCTCAATGTAAATACTATAGGTATTAAAATGAGATTTAATAAACACTGCAATCAAATTATTGATTCTTTTCTTCTATGCAAAATGTTCTTTCTTGGTTTTCTCTCCCAACAGCTTATTGACTGGGGATATATATATATATATATGCGGATATATATATCCAAATATATCTATATGTCTATCTACCTATATATTTATATCTATATATTGATATATAGATGTATATTTCCAATTAAATACATATATAATATAGTTGAACCTTGAATAAAATAGGGGTTAATCCACGTATAACTTATAGCTGGCCCTCTCTATCTGTGGTTCCTCTGCATCTGCAGATTCAACCTACCGCAGACCGTATAGTACTATAGTATTTACTATTGAAAAATATCTGTGTATAAGTAGAGTAGTAAAGTTCAAAACACATGTTGTTCAAGAGTCAACGGTACATATGTAATACACTTGTATGTATGCATGTATTAGTATATATACACTTAAGTATATATAAGTATGCATTTTTTAACTTAAAATTTTATTTATTTATTTATTTATTTTTTCTTTATTAACATCTTTATTGGAGTATAATTGCTTTACAACGTTGTGTTAGTTTCTGCTGTATAACATAGTGAATCAGCTATATGTATACATATATCCCCATATCCCCTCCCTCTTGAGCCTCCCTCCCACCCTCCCTATCCCACTCCTCTAGGTGGTCACAAAGCACCCAGCTGATCTCCCCGTGTGATGCAGCTGCTTCCCACTATCTATTTTACATTTGGTAGTGTATATGTGTCAATGGTACTCTCTCACTTTGTCCCAGCTTACCCTTCCCGCTCCTCGGTGCTTTGTGACCACCTAGAAGGGTGGGAGAGGGAGTATGGGAGGGAGACGCAAGAGGGAGGAGCTATGGGTACATATGTATATGCATAGCTGATTCACTTTGTTAGAAAGCAGAAACTAACACACCATTGTAAAGCAATTATATCCCAGTAAAATTTTTCAAAAAACAAAAAAAGACACAGACGTAGAGAATGGACTTAAGTATTCATTTTTAAATGACTATATTGAATTGCCGTCTGTACAAATGAAAATAGCAGAAAACTGCTTATCCCAGGCCAGTGCTAAAGTGAGCAATTAGTTTTAGGTTGATTCTTTTGGCAAGAAGAGATACAATGAGAAAGACTTCTGCATTAGACTATTATTTAAAACTCATTGAAACTTGGTCTAGAAGTAGCTGCCCATTGCATTTGGTTGTCACAATTGTTCAGTGCAATTAATAAACAACCTGTAGTCACCACTTTAGTCTTTCTATACATTTTACTCTGAAATTTCAATATCTGAGACCACAGAAATTCAAAACTAAAGAAACTGTGTTTATAAGATATATGCAACTCTTGAGAATAATTCAGAGTAATTCAGCCTACTGCATTTTGTACTTTTTAAAGAGAATATTTTTATGCCCAGAAATCCTGTTTATTAAAGCACAAATGAAGTCTTATCTTTCATAGATAATGCATATACAGTGCTATATACGGTTTTAGTTATATTGTAATATCTGTTAATTCAAAAGATTTAAAAAAATTTCCTATCTTTCAATGAGCACTTTTTGGTACATTTCCCATTCTGATCCTGTTAAAACAGCTTGCTGGTTACCAGAATTTTTTGCCAAGCTTCAAATGTTGCTATCATTTTTCTCTTTGTATAGCCATATTTCCTCTAATCACTTTATTGTACAACATTTTATATGCATACCCAAATTGATTCAAGCTTAGGACTATGTTAGGATCTCATTATATAATTGCCAAAAGCAGCAGAGCTAGGTAAGATTTGCTCCTTGAGAAGTAATTAGACCATTACTTAATGTCAATGACTTAAGACAACTATTGGAGGGAGGCTGTCTTAATGAATTAGTCTATTTTTTAAAGAATATTTAGCAACTGTGCATTGTCTAATATTGATTTCCATTATATTCTATCTAGAAATTAAACAGATTGATAATAAAACCTTTCATTCAGTTCTACCACAATAGATTTAATGAATAACTGGCTGCATGCATAGCCCCCAAACTAGTTTCATTTAGCAACAAATGCCATAATGTAATAGAAGATGTTATAATTTAAATAATAAGTATGACTCTAACTAGTGTAGAGCTTGGACTTTTTGTCTTCAGTAGCCATGCTTGTTTTTATTTAAATGTTACTGAAAGAAATACCTAATTTTGTTCATGGTAATGCATGGGATCTTTAGAGACTTATTTAGTAGCAGGTTTAAGAAATATGTTTCTTCTTTAAAAAGAAGTACATTAATTCAGAGGAAATAAGAGTCTTCATTTGACATCAAAGAGAAAAAGGTGTGTAATTACTGACTACAGGACTTTCAGCAACTACTTCCACTCTGAACAAAATTTTTCCCATCTGCAAAATGGAAACAATATTTATCCCCAACTTCACACTAGAATGAAAACTTACAGAGGGCATGATCTTCTCTGCTTTGTGTACTGATTAACCAAGTACCTAGAACAACCCATCTGATGCTTATGAATTACTCAATGAAGAATGAACTTTGAGACCTAGAGGAATTTTGATTATAAAGTATCTTGCATATAGCAAATGCTTAACTAGGATGATCAGTATCCCAATTTGCTTGGGACTGTCCTGGTTTTAGCACTGAAAGTCCTGCATCCCAGGAAACAGTCTTTGCCAAATTAGTAAGGTTGTTTACCCTATTCACTCAATACAATTTAGGTGTTGTGAAAACTGCAAAAAAGGCACAGGTATTTTGGAGATTCATTGCCTCTAACATGTCCAGTTATTTAAAATAGATCAAAGTACCATAATAACAATCTACTAAGTGGTGAAACATGATAAAAAGAGGAAAAGTATAGGAAAGAGATTTAACTGTTTTTTGTATTCTCAATCATGTTCAGCAAAATATATATTTAGAGCAAATCAGCCTACAGTACTTCCTTTGAACACCTAGTTGAATGAAAGCAGTACTGGAATTCAAACACTAATATTATCACTAAATAAAAAAGGTAATTTTCCTATCACAGATTTTTCATGTTGATTAAAATGAGGAACACTGTTAAACTCTTAATATACTGTATTTCTAATTTACATGTATAATAGAGTGATATTTAGGTTTTAGATGAAAAGAGAAGGAACGGGAAGATGATGGCTATGTTGAGTTGTCAGACAAAATTGAAAAAGTAGAGAATTCAATGGAATATTCAAATGTGTATTTCTCACACATGTGAATCAGTGCAATTCTTTTCAACAGTTTCTTATCTCCAGTCCCCTTTTGGGATCATTTCTCTCTTGAAGAGGTTTTAATGAGTGACCTACTTTGGGATTGTTTTCAATTTAAAAAAAGTGTTTGCTGATGCATTTTCCATATATCCCACATGGTTAATATCAGACTGTAGCAAGAGCCTGAGGGAGCATATGTGCCCTGGAAAACTTCTATATCAAGTCTATTTAGGTATGATAGGCTGCAATGCCCAGTCTCTTTGCTCCAATGGACATTGCAAATAAGATGAAGGCATGAGGATCAGAACAAATGCCTAGGATTCCTGGCGGGGGGTGGAGGTGGAATCTTTTAATGAAGTTGTCCTCAGAAAATGATGTTATCAGAGGGACTTCCCTGGTGGCAGAGTGGTTAAGAATCCACCTGCCAATGCAGGGGACATGGGTTCAATCCCTGGTTTGGGAAGATCCCACATGACGCCGAGCATCTAAGCCTGTGCGCCACAGCTACTGAGCCTGTGCTCTAGAGCCTGCAAGCCACAACTACAGAGCCCACGTGCCACAACTACTGAAGCCTGCATGCCTACAGCCTGTGCTTTGTTACAAGAGAAGCCACTGCAATGAGAAGCCCGCACACCACAACAGAGAGTAGCCCCTGCTCACCACAACTAGAGAAAGCCCTCACACAGCAACGAAGACCCAACAGAGCCAAAAATAAATAAATAAATTTATTTATTTTTTTTAAAAGAGGGCTTCCCTGGTGGCGCAGTGGTTGAGAATCTGCCTGCCGGTGCAGGGGACACGGGTTCGAGCCCTGGTCTGGGAAGATCCCACATGCCGCGGAGCAACTGGGTCCGTGAGCCACAACTGCTGAGCCTGCGCGTCTGGAGCCTGTGCTCCGCAACAAGAGAGGCCGCGACGGTGAGAGGCTCGCTCACCGTGATGAAGAGTGGCCCCCGCTCGCCGCAGCTGGAGAGGGCCCTCGCACAGAGGCGAAGACCCAACACAGCCAAAATAAATTAATTAATTAATTTAAAAAAAAATTCATGTAAGTGACGTAAAAGCGTTTATTAAAAAAAGAAAGAAAAAGAAAATCTCGTATCAGAATTTCCTTCCATTCTGAGTGAGCTTGAGTGCGTGTGTGTGCAAAGGTACTGCACGAGGTGAACAACATGGGCTTAATTTGAATGATGTTGACTAATAATTTTTTTTTAGATTTTTGGCTATCTGAAGTGTACCAGTAAACAGTGAGGTAACATTTAGTTTGTTAATTATTTTTAGAAATTTTAAGTGTCATGGGTGTTTATTTTATAAGTAAACAAAAAAAGTAATTTGGAATAATATAAGAATCCAAACATAGGGACTTTTATCACCTTTCCTCTCAGCCATGTAGCTCCTGCTTTCCTCAAAATACATCTAAAGAAGAAAAACTTAAGACCCATTAAAAGAGGAAAAAGTATTCAACATGGAAATGACTTTATTATAAAAGGAACAGAACTGTAATGTCCATGTCTTCCCCCCCCCCTTTTTTTTCTTTTGGTGTAAGCTGTCTGATATGAGGATATGATATGATATGATGCTTTGCATCATTGCCATCAATGGCCAGGGGGGTAGCTTGGGGTCCCTATCTGTGGTAAAAGTGATCAAAATATTACCCCTATAAAGGGCTTTTCTTTTGGGGGAAAAATGATAAGAAGAATCCAGAGAAGAGGCTGCCTGGGATGTGGGTTTGCAAGGAGGTTTAGCAAAGTAATGTCAAAATTTTGGGAACTGGGAATGTAATTCAGAGAGATCATTTTGCAAGACATAAGAGGAAAGAAAGGTAGTGAGCTCTGCTCTCTATGTCCCTTTCCTCCCTCATATTTAAAGATTAAGTTTGTTTTGAACAACATTTAGTAGGTCATAGTGAATGCAAACAATTGTAAGGTATACAAGATTAGTAAGTCTCAGTTTTAGAAGTCATAAAAGATACTGAGAAGAAAACCAACTTCCCCACTGAGTCTCATGGGTAAGAATTGGGGATCTAAATGAGGTGGAACAAACCCTAGGGAAATGATCAAGCTGGAAAACTGAGACATTAGTCTAAGTCCTCTTTAAAGCAAACACCAAGATGGGATTGAAAGTGCAACACATGTATTTCTTTCACACTCATGAGAGAAAATGGCACGGGAGCCAGAACTAACTGGAAGAACCATCAGATTGCAATGTAGGTTTGGTTCTGATGAAGGAAGGATGGATAGAGAAAGGAGTGAGAAAGGGAAGTAAGGAAGGAATGAAAGTAGGTTCTGTACAGTAATTAGAATCTGTACAGTATAGCTCTAAGGACAAGTTGCCAAGATCTTTGATGGGAGTGTGAGGGGAATCTGGAATCTCAGTTTATCATATGTTGCTCAGTTGTCTAGCACCTCCCAGGAGTGGACATGCTTTAGTATCCCTACTGTGCTTATTAATTGGCAGGAGAAGCTATTGGGAAATGTGGTCTTAGCATGAACTTAGTGCTGGATTTTTGAGAGCATAACAGCTAGAGCCATTGGTCAATTAAGCTCCCTGCATTTGGAGATCTGAAAGATGCATTCTTATGGGCTCTACACCGATCTCTGCATCTGAAAAATCCATGTCACAAACTGAAGAAGAAAACTAATTTTATTTCTAAGAGAAGTAAAAACTTAAGCTTGATTTAGACATATGTCCTGTCTTCATTCTTTCTTTCCTTAAAAACATTGACTGAGCATCAACTCTGAAAGTTCTGTACTAAATGCTTTGTTAATGTAGAAATTCAAGCTGGTACCTAGGAAAGACTGTCTAGGTAATAACTGTTCAGCCAGTTGATAACTTAAGAGTCTCAGAAATCATCTACTATTTGAAGCAGTGCAATTGCTGCTTTTAGGCATATGAGGAGTTTGATAAGTTTATATCCCTATGAAGAAGAATGGCTAGAAATAGCTAGTCATGGGCCTGGCCAAATGAATTGTTGTTGAAGGTATTCTAAATAGCTCAATCATAAAACCAAGACAATAGTTTAATTCGGCAGTTCTCAAACTTTTTGTCTTTGGATAACTTTACACTCGGTTTTCATGGATTATATGGATTGATATTTGCCATGCTGCAAATTAAAACAGAGAACTTTTTACAGTGCAAGAATACAAAAACACACACTCCATTAACCATCAGAATAAAAATGTCAGAACAATCACAGGCCCTGTAGCTTCTTGAAAACTCCACTGTACACTGGTGATATAGAGTGCAAAAGGCAAATAGCACATTAATGTATTTATGAGTCTGAAAGTGTCTTAGGGATCCCCAGGTATCCCTAGACTACACATGGAGAACTACTTGTCTAATTTTAATGACCACAAAATACTGCTGGGGTTTAGAAGTGTTCAGGTCATTGATTTCCAAGTAGTTCATGCAAGGACAGCAGATTTCAGCCTTAGGGTAGGTCCTGCCCTGGTGAGAATGGGGTTCTTAATATATTATCTGCCTTGCTTATGTTTGAACAAGGAACTGTTTGGGGTTATTCTATAGATTGACAGTTACCAACATCTACACTTGAGGGATGACAGGGCCAGAGAACTGGAACTATTGATGATAGAATTTTCCAACTGCACCTCTCTACTTGAAGCAAGTAAGGAAGAGAGAACAAGCCAAGAGAATTTGTCACAGCCTGGGCACCAACCTTCTGGCAGTAAGTAGGGTAAAGTCACTGATATTCAGATATTTTGGGGACTGCATTATAGTTCTCAGCTGAGATTGAGATTGATAACAGAAAGTGATTTGAATAAGAATAAAACTCATATTTTTAGTGATTGCTGTTTGATTAATTAATATATTACTATTTAAATTGTGAGCTCCTTGAGGGTAATAGTCACATTTATTTTGTTCAGAGAACCCAACACAGTGTCCAGCACATAGTAGATGCTTAGATTTACCAAATGTGTGAATGAATAAGTAAATGAAATGTTCACTTTAGCATTAAGCAAAATGTTGTGTATACAGTGGTGAAAAAAATAGGCATGGACCTATTTTTGTTGTGAAGATTGCAGCCAAGCGGGGAAAGAAGGGAATAACTAAAACTGACCTTCTCTCAACAGTTCTTGTCAACTTTTCCATCTTTGAACATGGTGTTTTCTCTGCCTGGACTGCCCTTCCCTAAAATGTGCTTCTGGTGAAAAGCTCACTGATTACAAAATTACATGTTAAAATGCTCCTATGAGTAGGTTCACCAATCTTCTTTCAGATTGTAAGCTCCTTGAGGATAAGAGATGAAACTGTTCCATTTTTGGAAGTTCTAGCGCTTAGCACAGTGGTTGGAAAACAATAAGCAATTAATATTGTTCATTGAATGGATGAATAAATAAATATATTTCACAAAAGGATAATGAGTTATTTCAAGAAATATATGTAAAGATAACAGGTCAAAGAAATGAATCAGTATTTATTACATTTTCCCCTGGTTTCCTCTCACCACAGACCACACCAAGTGTCTTTTATGGACCAAGGAAGAGAAAAGAAAGTCTTTCTTTTTCAGACATTTCTCTTTCAAAAGCCTAGAACCAGACATTAAAAGCCACAAACTGTATGATTCCATTTTTATGAAACTTCCAGAATAGGTAAATTATAGAGACAGAACACAGGGTAGTTGTCACCAGTGGTTAAGGAGAGGGTAGAATGAAAAGTAACTGCTTAATGGGTATAGAGCTTCATTTTGGGGTGATGAAATGTTTTGAAACTAGATAATGTAGTGATGATTACAACATTGTCAACATAATAACTGCCACTGAATTGTACACTTTAAAATGTTAATAGTTAGTTTTATCTTATATGAATTTTACTTCAATTGAAAAAAAGTATAGGGTCCAAGGTTGAGAGTGCTGTGCAAAACTAGGTCAGGCAGTGGTCTGAGCTTTTGGATGGTTGGGGACACTTGTACTATATTTTCTGTCTCCTCTATTCCTTTATTCAGCAAGTATATGCAGAGACTCTGAACTGGGCACTGGGTTACTTTCTAGGAGGAGTGGCATGAACCTAACTGATATAGTCCTTATCCTCCTACAATTTAGAGCCCAGTCAGGATCTATACATTAAATTACTTTAATACAGTGTCATCATTATCTTTACATGATTGTATTAAATGTTACTTTTAAAAATATATGTAAAGATGTTGTTTTGGGAGAAGGTACTCTGATAAGTTCTGGTTAGTAACTGTTTGTACCAATCCTATTAGAGAGTTAAATGTATTTTTCCCTTTGTAAGTACAGACTTACCTTTAACTTTTGCTTAAATTAAGAAACTTGAAGCCAAATATCTCAAATATTATATTTTAATTTAATTTTTCACAGTATTGAACTTATTTTCATGAATGTATTAAAAAATTAATTACATTGTGATAATTTTTCCATTTCCCAATTATGAAGAAACAATAGATAATCTAACTTGTGCTATCTGAAATCTGTAGCCTTGATTGTAATTCCAGTATTTTTTTTTATATTTGAACTGTTCAGAAAAAAAAAAATATTGGAATTATAACAGAATGCAACTCAATATGGATTTATTAAGCACATATTAAGTGATAGGTATAGCCCTAGGTCCTATGGTAGATATTTTAAGAATAAGATTTAATACTGTACTAGATGACTTTACAAGCTTACAATCAAGTAGGAGAAATAAGATAACCACATAAACAAATATAATAGGGAATGCAGAAAACAAAACATCTTAAAAATATGCAAGCCTGAAATACAGGCTGAAAAGGGAGAGACACTCATTCAGTGACATGACAGATTTCATGTAAGGAGTGAAGTTTGGTGGCTAGGAATAGAATTTTGAGAGGAGGTTTAGTTCAGAAGAGGCTATTACAGCAGTAAGAACACAGTGAGGAGATGCAGTGATGAGAAAAATAAAGATGTGTATGGGGAACGAGGAGTAATTCAGAAGGCTGCTACAGTATTTTTGAAATGTAGGTCATATGTGTCCTTCCTTAATAATTTTGCCATATTTTACAATATTTTTCATGTTTGCATATGCATATTTGCCATGTTTGCACATTACTTCTTTTTAAAACTTTTTCAATATTATTACACTATACACTTTCTTGCTTAAATATATTTACTTTTAAAATGTAGTTCTTATAATGATTTTCAAAATCCCATGAATAGAATATAATTTTAAATATTTAACATAATTAAGAAAACAATGTTATTAACTTAGAAATGGTAAATTTAGAATAAATGAAAAACAATAATCTACAAATAATTACCAAACCTAATTTGATACTGACCAGGGTTCTTGGCCTTCCCCAGTCAATAGAAATTGTTGACTAGAGGCCATACAAGAAATTCAGGCAAGGCTTTATTGGGGTTCCTGCTGCAGCAGGGGGAAGCGAGAACAAATAACAATTTCCCTTGCTTGCTTGCTCCCCGGGGTTGGGGAGAGTGAGCTTGTTCCTTATATGGGGTGACGGAAGGGGTGTGTCCAGGGGTCAGACCTGAGGGGTGGCTTATGTCGTTTGCCCACCCCTTATGTGGTGTTGTGTGCAGTACCCTGCTTTTGCTCCAGGCTCTTCAAAAGTGGCAGTTGGGTTTTTTTGGCCTCTTGGTATCTCTTGCCAGTAATTTTGCCCCAACTGCACACGCACGCAGGAAATTTTTGTCTCATACAGTTTCTTTGTATTTTGTTGCTCGAGGAGAGGTGTGTCCATGTGCAAGCACTGCAGCATTGCAGCACTGCAGCAGTGGGTCCCATGTCCCAGCCTGTCTTACACTGAATTATAAAACTGCATATATGAACTCTAGTTCTTTATGAAAATAATGGAAGGTTTTATGGTTAGTTAGAAACAAAACGGTATTTCATAATGCTTAGTTTAGATGGGGAGTTTGGGGTTGACATGTACACACTGCTATATTTAAAATAGATAGCCAAGAAGGACCTACTGTATAGCGACAGGGAACTCTGCTCAGTATTCTGTAATAATCTAAATGGGAAAAGTATTTGAAAAAGAATAGGTACATGTATACGTATAACTTTTTGAATCACTTTGCTGTACACCTGAAACTAACACAACACTGTTAATCAACTATATTCCAATATAAAATAAAAATTAAAACAAAAATAAAATAAAAAAACAAAATGCAGATAAAAGTTCTATATAAATAAAGTGACTCAGTTGAAAAGGGCACAACATTTTAATTATCTTCCCTAAGAGCCTGGGATGCTGGGTATTGATTTTCAATGAAAATATTTATTGAGCACATTTTCCAAAAATGGCACCTTTTCAATGATTTTTATAAGCTGATATGTCAATGTAATTGATATTAAGACTGATAGAAAGGCATTAGAGCAAGCTGTGTAAAGTATGACTAAGGGAAATATTGAGAGAGTCATCAAGGTTGGTACCTTTTTCTTGGGCTCCTTACAACCAAAGATTCAGGCCCCAGGTTGGCCCTGTCTCTCAAAGTTCTCACTTTGAGGTGAGAAACCAGCTAAATCTTTGATAAAGGGGTAGGAGAGGGTAAGGGCAGGAGGGAGAAAAGAAGTTAATTCTTTGGTTTCTGGATCCTTCTGATAGATGGTTTCTCAGGTTTTAAAGTCAAGAGCAAACCCTAAGAGCAACATAAGTGCTAACACAAGATCAGAATATGATACATGGAGTTAAAGCACCATATACATATATATATATCAGTATTTGCCAAATTCTTATGTTTATTTCCCATGTTCTGCACACTCACAGATATTTGAAATAATAACTTATATTTCTAGATACACCTTTAATTGCAGTATATAATTTCATAATTGACATATTAAAATAGAATTAAATAATATTTTTAAAAAATTTATTTAAGGGTAGTTGATTTACAATGTTGTGTTATTTTCTGGTGTATAGCAAAGTGTGGGATTCAATAATCTTTATCTGTGAAAGAGAAGGGACAAATTAAAGTGATAGTCACACACTACTAGCTATTGTTCAGAGTGGGATTGGGAGGCAGGGAGAGAGAGTCAACACTGGTCCTTTTTCAGCTTGTCCCTCTTGCTGCTGATTTTCCTATCTCAGTCTCTCCCTCAACTGGATTATAAGAAAAAAGCAATGTGTGGCTATTAGAACTAGCATACCTATTGATATAACAGATCAGACAGTGAGAAAATCTGGGGTATTTACCCAGGCATGAGGCAAAGGAGGAAGTAAGTGAAGGAGGAAGAGTGTCAGGATGTAGCTGGCATTCCTTAAGCATCTTGAGAGTAAGGGAGAAGCAGACCACACCAAATGTGTATTTAAATGAATATTTATTCTTCATTCAAACTCTGGACTGAAGAATGGAGGCTAGAACAGTTGTATGATCTTCTTCTATCCCCTAAGAATTATATAATTGGTATCAAGTTTTGTACCTGAAACTAAATGGACAGTAGTCTAAGCATTAGCCCATCTTTTGATCTTGTTGCATATTGGTTTGTTCCAATGATCCCTTTGAATATATCTCACCTTCACATGTGGTGTCTTCACCAGGATTCCTCACCACAGGTTGTTGATAGTATACTACTCACAATCTCAAATAATTTCCATTCCCCATGATACATAGACTCTAAGTATAACAGACAAGAATATGTAAATAAAAGATTCTGCATAAATTTGTAGTTCCAGAAACTAACATAGCACAACTACTAATTTTATGTCACATAAATATTTACAAACATATTCATGTTATATCATATGAAACAACGACCCTGTGAATAAGATATTATTAATACTATTTTACATTAATCATTTGAGGATCAGAAAAATTAATTGAACTGTCCAATATGAAACAACTTGGTAGTTACAGGGTCTAATTTTCAGTCCCATGCTTTTTCTTTTCCACTATATTTCAGGCCTGAACTGTAATTTAGATAACAAGAGACAACTATCACATGCATTTTGGCAACGCAAACTATCACTGAAGTACTGATTATATGAACATTGTTTAAGTGAACGCTATTTCCCTACTCAGTTATGCTTATCTGCTGTGGCTTGCTGACTTCCCAAAGAGGCCATCAAAACAGATATGTTCATCAAGGCAAGCTGAGTTTATTTCTTACTACAGTAAGGGAAGCCATAACCTTCACGTCATTAGTAACTTCTTAAAAGGGGAAATCAAAAGCAGGCTATTTATAAAATTTTTATTTAAGGTAGATCTTTCAGTGCAACATATCTGACTTGGATTTGGTAAAGTTCATGTTATAATATTAAGCATATCTTTGAAGAGTAACCAGTTTCTTGATGGGACCAGTTGAGCTATTTACCATTCTGATAAGGGGACATTTATGTGATGAAAGCAAGTTGAGCAGGCTCTTCTTTGAATAAATTAATTTTCAGGAAATTCCTGAAATGGCAGGTTTATTTGCAGCTTTGTCTTCTTAGGCAAGAATTTCCTGGAAGAGTAAAGTCACGTCAAGGTAGATTGTCAAACAGTAAGCTGAGTGTATATAGCTGTTTCATTTTTTTTATAAAGAGCACACAAAACTATCATAACACTCAAAAATAGAACAGAGGTAATTCATCTTTAGCTCATTATCTGGCTCAAAGTTGTATTTAATATTTGCTTTGAGTAAATTAAAGAACCAGTAAGTTAATGCAAATTGATAAAATAGGGCTTCCTAAAATGTATTCAAAGGAATATTGGTTCCCACAAGATACTTTTGGACAAAAGGTTTACTTAGTTAAATAGGTTTGGAAAGTATTGTATTCTATATCATTTTATTAATGAGTCAAAATATCCATAAGACTGGAGTGTTTGACTGTAATGCCCTGCAATTAAATGAAGCAGTCCTTTTCAGTATTATATAGAGTGATAAGGCCAGTGGCAAACTGAAAAGTGCCTGGCTTTCAAATTTGAAAATATAGTGTAGGGTGAAACATCTAAGGACAGGAGAGAGAGGGAGAGAGAAAGAGAGGAGGTAGAGAAGGAGGAGAAGGAGAAAAAAGACAAGAGGAAAGAAGGAACCTATGAACTAAATTCAATTCTAGGTATAAGAAGAAGGTAGGTAAGATCGAGTCTTCTATTAAGTGAAACTATCTTTGCTAACCCTCTGTTTTCAAATTTGCTTGAATGGTAAATGAGATGACTATATACTTTATTATCTATACTAAGATATTTTGGAGTGTGAAAGGAGGTTCTGCCCAATTATAACTGGACAATATGCGTGAACTGGAGCTATCTTGTGAAAACTGCAGTGTATGATCACCCTACAAGTTTTTATACACCACATATTTGGAGTCCATATTATAAGTCACAACCTTGAGGAATGCTGAGAATGATCAAAATCGTATCTAGAAGTGACCCCCATATGAATTCTATAAGGATGGCTATCACTTTGAGGATCATGGATCAAATTCTTGTCCCTAATACCAAATCAACTTAGCTGACTTAAGTTTCACCTGAAAAACTTCTACAATACTTATTTAAGCATTCTATGTATCCATAGGCAAAGAAAAAGGAAGTACCAATTATGATTTCTTGACAATTGTATTATTTTATTATCTTCATAAAATGTAAGTTTTTTAAAAGAACTAATGGAGACTCATGAAATAACAATGAATGGCCAGATAGAAACAGTTAGGAAAGCTAAAAAATTTGGGTCTTTATTGACATTTATCTTCTTTAGAGTCTCTTAGATCATTTAGAGTAAAGATCGTCGAATCAAAAGGCATCAGAGCCAGATAGATAAGGAAATGAGAAAAGCAAGCAAGTAGAGTATTAGGGAGGTGAAGAGACTAGGGCCATGTGTACAAGGGCAGCTACTATTTAGTTCCAGATTACTGTTGTTATGCAGGAATATAGTACAAATACTTATAGATATTCTGAATTTTAAGAAAATATTAAATTTTTCATTTTATTGTTTATTACCCAATTTAAAAATGTTAGCCCAATTTAATTTTTTAATTAATTTATTAAAAAAAAATTTTTTAACATCTTTATTGGAGTATAATTTCTTTACAGTGGTGTGTTAGTTTCTGCTTTATAACAAAGTGAATCAGTTATACATATACATATATCCCCATATCTCTTCCCTCTTGTGTCTCCCTCCCTCCCACCCATCTAGGTGGTCACAAAGCACCGAGCTGATTTCCCTGTGCTATGCGGCTGCTTCCCACTAGCTATTTATTTTACATTTGGTAATGTATGTATGTCCATGTCAGTCTCTCACTTTGTCCCAGCTTACCTTTCCCCTCCCCATATCCTCAAGTTCATTCTCTAGTAGGTCTGCATCTTGATCATGATGCATTATCCTTTTAATGTGCTGTTGGACTGGAGATGGTGAAACAGAAATCAAGTTCAATTGATCACTCTTATTCCAGAGGAAAAACTAATCCTTCATAGAGGCAAACAACTGGCTCATGTTGCTCCAGTGTTTACAGAAATGTATAATGGGCTGTGGTGTGTGTGTGTACATATTTGGTGTTACCTTAGGGCTCTGAATGTCTAGATTATTCATTATTTTGGCACAGCTTAGAAATTTATTTGTGAATATGTATATGTGTCCAGTGTGATTTGGGTCCTTTCTGGAGGTAATGTAAATGTTGGATACTTTCTTTTGAAATCTGTTACCTTTATTGAGCACTTTCACACTTCGAATATTTTTAATTCTTATTTCAAAATAATCTAGTTCTTCTACTTATATTTACAGACAGTGTAGAGATGCATATTCCACAAAACAACTGCTTTATTGTGGTTTTAGTTTTTATTGAAGTGTAATTAATGTACAATATTATATAAGTGACAGGTGTACAATATAGTGATCCACCAATTTCTAAAGGTTATACTCCATTTGTAGTTATTATAAGATATTGGCTATAATCCCTATGTTGTACAATATATGCTTGTAGTTCATTTTATACATAATAGTTTGTATCTCTTACGCCCTTACTCCTATACTGCCCCTTCTTATCTCATACTTTTCTTTCCCCCTCCACTACAGATAATTAATGGAAACGGTCTGGTACATTTACTTCTACTCCGTTTCTTAAAATCATGCTCAGATTATATTTTATATATACAAATTTATAAATAGATTTCTTTTTTGCATTATTGTATGTAAATTGTTCCATATTACATACACTTATCTCCATCTTGCTTTTGTCATTTTAAATATATTATGGACATATTTCCAGCCAACTGGTATAGTTATAAACCATCTATGGTATGAAGATATCCTAATTTATTAAACCATTCCACTTTTGGTAGCTTTCAGTTTATTCCTAAGATTTTTGTTCTGTTTGTTTGACCCCTAAAACCTTACTGTGATACACTTCCTTATTCCTGTATTTATGCCATTTTAATTTTATGAGCTAGATTCCAAGAATGATATTATTGGATTGAAAGTTATGTGTATTTTTAACTTTAGTAGATATTACTAGATTTCTTTTCCCCAAAGCTGCAATGAATCGTATTTTCATAGGCAATATATGAAGCATAATTTTCCCTATATTCTGTTAGTAATGGGAGTTAACATTTTTATTTTTTATTTTAAAATCTTTATTGGAGTATAATTGCTTTACAATGGTGTGTTAGTTTCTGCTTTATAACAAAGTGAATCAGCTACACATATACATATATCCCCATATCTCCTCCCTCTTGTGTCTCCCTCCCACCCTCCCTTTCCCACCCCTCTAGGTGGTAAAAAAGCACTAAGCTGACCTCCCTGTGCTATGCAGTGGCTTCCCACTAGCTATCTGTTTTACAATTTGTAGTATATATAAGTCCATGCCACTCACTCACTTCATACGAGCTTACATTTCCATCTCCCTGTGTCCTCAAGTCCATTCTCTATGTCTGAGTCTTTATTCCCGTCCTGCCCCTAGGTTCTTCAGAACCTTTTTTTTTTTTTTTTTTAGATTCCATATATATGTGTGAACATACAGTAATTGCTTTTTTTTTCTGACTTATTTCACTCTGTAGGACAGATTTTAAGTCCATCTACCTCACTACAAATAACTCAATCTCGTTTAATTTTATGTCTGAGTAATATTCCATTGTATATATGTGCCACATATTCTTTATCCATTCATCTGTCGATGGACACTTAGGTTGCTTCCATGTCCTTGGTATTGTAAATAGAGCTGCAATGAACATTGTGGAACATGACAATTTTTGAACTATGGTTTGCTCAGGGTATATGCACAGTAGTGAGAGCTGGGTCGTATGGTAGTTCTATTTTTAGTTTTTGAAAGAAGCTCCATACTGTTCTCCATAGTGGCTGTATCAATTTACAATCCCATGAACAGTGCAAGAGGGTTCCCTTTTCTCCACACCTTCTTCGGCATTTATTATTTGTAGATGTTTTGATGATGGCCATTCTAACTGGTGTGAGGTGATATCTCATTGTAGTTTTTTTGATTTGTTTTGTTTTGTTTTTAACATTTTTATTGGGGTATAATTGCTTTACAGTGGTTTGTTAGTTTCTCGTTTGTAAAAAAGTGAATCAGTTATACATATACATATGTCCCCATATCTCTTCCCTCTTGTGTCTCCCTCCCTCCCAAACTCCCTATCCCATCCTTCTAGCTGGTCACAAAGCACCGAGCTGACCTCCCTGTGCTATGCAACTGCTTCCCACTATCTATTTTATATTTGGTAGTGTGAATACGTGCATATATACACTACCACTCTCTCTCTTTGTCCCAGGTTACCCTTCCCCCTCCCCATGTCCTCAAGTCCATTCTCTAGTAGGTCTGCATCTTTATTCTGGTCTTGCCCCTAGGTACTTCATGACCTTTTTTTTTTTTTTTTTTAGATTCTATATATATGTGTTAGCATACGGTATTTGTTTTTCTCTTTCTGACTTACTTCACTCTGTAAGACAGACTCTAGGTCTATCCACCTCATTACAAAGAACTCAATTTCGTTTCTTTTTATGGCTGAGTAATATTCCATAGTATATATGAGCCACATCTTCTTTATCCATTCATCTGTCAATGGACACTTAGGTTACTTCCATTTCCTGGCCATTATAAATAGAGCTGCAATGAACATGGTGGTACATGACTCTTTTTGAATTATTGTTTTCTCAGGGTATATGCCCAGTAGTGGGGTTGCTGGGTCGTATGGTAGTTCTATTTGTAGTTTTTTAAGGAACCTCCATACTGTTCTCCATAGTGGCTGTATCAATTTACATTCCCACCAACAGTGCAAGAGGGTTCCCTTTTCTCCACACCCTCTCCAGCATTTATTCTTTGTAGATTTTTTGATGATGGCCATTCTGACCTGTGTGAGATGATATCACATTGTAGTTTTCATTTGCATTCCTCTAATGATAATGATGTTGAGCATCCTTTCATGTGTTTGTTGGCAATCTGTATATCTTCTTTGGAGAAATGTCTATTTAGGTCTTCTGCCCATTTGTGGATTGGGTTGTTTGTTTTTTTGATATTGAGCTGCATGAGTTGCTTGCAAATTTTGGAGATTAATCCTTTGTCAGTTGCTTCATTTGCAAATATTTTCTCCGATTCTGAGGGTTGCCTTTTAGTCTTGTTTATGTTTTCCTTTGCTGTGCAAAAGCTTTTAAGTTTCATTAGATCCCATTTGTTTATTTTTGTTTTTATTTCCATTTCTCTAGGAGGTGGGTCAAGAAGGATCTTGCTGTGATTTATGTCATAGAGTGTTCTGCCTATGTTTTCCTGTAAGAGTTTTATAGTGTCTGGTCTTACATTTCGGTCTTTAAGCCATTCTGAGTTTATTTTTGTGTATGGTGTTAGGACGTGTTCTAACTTCATTCTTTTACATGTAGCTGTCCAGTTTTCCCAGCACCACTTATTGAAGAGACTGTCATTTCTCCAATGTATACTCTTGCCTCCTTTATCAAATATAAGGTGACCATATATGTGTTGGTTTATCTCTGGGCTTTCTATCCTGTTCCATTGATCTATATTTCTGTTTTTGTGCCAGTACCATACTGTCTTGATTTCTGTAGCTTTGTAGTATAGTCTGAAGTCAGGGAGCCTGATTCTTCTAGCTCTGTTTTTCACTCACAAGATTGCTTTGTCTATTCAGGGTCTTTTCTGCTTCCATACAAATGGTGAAAAATTTTTTTTCTAGTTCTATGAAAAATGCCATTGGTAGCTTGATAGGGATTGCATTGAATCTGTAGATTGCTTTGGGTAGTAGAGTCATTTTCACAATGTTGATTCTTCCAATCCAAGAACATGGTATATCTCTCCATCTGTTTGTATCTTTGATTTCTTTCAGCAGTATCTTATAGTTTTCTGCATACAGGTCTTTTGTCTCTTTAGGTAGGTTTATTTCTAGGTATTTTATTCTTTTTGTTGTAGTGGTAAATGGGAGTGTTTCCTTAATTTGTCTTTCAGATTTTTCATCATTAATGTATAGGAATATAAGAGATTTCTGAGCATTAATTTTGTATCCTGCTACTTTACCAAATTCATTGATTAGCTCTAGGAATTTTCTGGTAGCATCTTTAGGATTCTCTATGTATAGTATCATGTCATCTTTAAACAGTGACAGTTTTACTTCTTCTTTTCCAATTTGTATTCCTTTTATTTCTTTTTCTTCTCTGATTGCTGTGGCTAACATTTCCAAAACTATGTTGAATAATAGTGGTGAGAGTGGGCAACCTTGTCCTGTTCCTGATCTTAGTGGAAAAGTTTTCACATTTTCACAATTTAGAACAATGGTGGCTCTGGGTTTGTCACATATGACCTTTATTATGTTGAATTAAGTTCCCTCTATGCCTACTTTCTGGAGGGTTTTTATCTTAAATCGGTGTTGAATTTTGTCAAAAGATATTTCTGCATCTATTGAGATGATCATATGGTTTTTATCGTTCAATTTGTTAATATGGTGTATCACAATGTTTGATTTGCTTATATTGAAGAATCCTTGCATTCCTGAGATAAATCCCAGTTGATCATGGTTTATGATCCTTTTAATGTGCTGTTGAATTTTGTTTGCTAGTATTTTGTTGAGGATTTGTGCATCTATGTTCATCAGTGATATTGGCTTGTAGTTTTCTTTCTTTGTGACATCTTTGTCTGGTTTTGGTATCAGGGTGACTGTGGTATCGTAGAATGAGTTTGGGAGTGTTCCTCCCTCTGCTATATTTTGGAAGAGTTTGAGAAGGAGAGGTGTTAGCTCTTCTCTAAATGTTTGATAGAATTCACCTGTGAAGCCATTTGGTCCTGGACTTTTGTTTGTTGCAAGATTTTTAATCACAGTCTCAATTTCAGTGCTTGTGATTGGTCTGTTTATATTATCTATTTCTTCCTGGTTAAATCTCAGAAGGTTGTGCTTTTCTAAGAATTTGTCCATTTCTTTCAGGTTGTCCATTTTAGTGGCATATTGTTGCTTGTAGTAGTCTCTCATGATCCTTTGTATTTCTGCAGTGTCAATTGTTACTTCTCCTTTTTCCTTTCTAATTGTATTGATTTGAGTCTTCTCCCTTTTTATCTTGGTGAGTCTGGCTAATGGTTTATCAATTTTGTTTATCTTCTGAAAGAACAAGCTTTTAGTTTTATTGATCTTTGCTATTGTTTCCTTCATTTCCTTTTCATTTATTGCTGATCTCATCTTTATGATTTCTTTCCTTCTGCTAACTTTGGGGATTTTGTTCTTCTTTCTCTAATTTCTTTAGGTGTAAGGTTAGGTTGTTTATTTGAGATGTTTCTTGTTTCTTGAGGTAGGATTGTATTGCTATAAACTTCTTTCTTAGAACTGCTTTTGCTACATCCCATAGGTTTTGGGTCATTGTGTTTTCATTGTCA
Source organism: Eschrichtius robustus (assembly GCF_028021215.1). Lineage (NCBI taxonomy): Eukaryota > Metazoa > Chordata > Mammalia > Artiodactyla > Eschrichtiidae > Eschrichtius > Eschrichtius robustus. The sequence continues at coordinate 32,767,473 of NC_090840.1, read as the reverse complement.
TATATTTCTAGGTATTTTTTTTATTTCCCCTTTGATTTCTTCAGTGAGTTCTTGGTTATTAAGTAGTGTATTGTTTAGCCTCCATGTGTTTGTATTTTTTACAGATATTTTCCTGTAATTGATATCTAGTCTCATAGCGTTGTGGTCGGAAAAGATACTTGAAACGATTTCAATTTTCTTAAATTTACCAAGGCTTGATTTGTGACCCAAGATATAATCTTTCTTGGAGAATGTTCCATGAGCACTTGAGAAGAAGTTGTATTCTGTAGTTTTTGGATGGAATGTCCTATAAATATCAATTAACTCCATATTGTCTAATGTGTCATTTAAAGCTTGTGTTTCCTTTTTTATTTTCATTTTTGATGACCTGTCCATTGGTGAAAGTGGATTGTTAAAGTCCCCTGCTCTGATTGTGTTACTGTTGTTTTCCCCTTTTATGGCTGTTAGCATTTTTCTTATGTATTGAGGTGTTCCTATTGGGTGCATACATATTTATAATTGCTATATCTTCTTGTGTTGATCCCTTGATCGTTATGTAGTGTCCTTCTTTTTCTCTTGTAATAGTCTTTATTTTAACGTTTATTTTGTCTGATATGAGAATTGCTACTCCAGCTTTCTTCTGATTTCCATTTGCATGGAATATCTTTTATATTCTCTCCCTTTCAGTCTGTATGTGTCTCTAGGTCTGAAGTGGTCTCTTATAGACAGCATATATATGGGTCTTGTTTTTGTATCCATTCAGCCAGTCTGTGGCTTTTGGTTGGAAAATTTAATCCATTTACATTTAAGGTTGTTATAGATATGTATGTTCCTCTTACCATTTTCTTAATTTTTGGGGGTTTGTTATTGTACGTCTTTTCCTTCTCTTGTGTTTCCTGCCTAGAGAAGTCCCTTTAGCATTTGTTGTAAAGCTGGTTTGCTGGTGCTGAATTCTCTTAGCTTTTTCTTGTCTGTAAAGTTTTATTTTCTCTGTCAAATCTGAATGTGGTCCTTGCTGGGTAGAGTAATCTTGGTTGTAGGTTTTTCCCTTTCATCACTTTAAATATTACCTGTCACTCCCTTCTGGCTTGCAGAGTTTCTGCTGAAAGATCAGTTGTTAACCTTATGGGGATTCCCTTCTATGTTATTTGTTGTTTTTCCCTTGCAGCTTTTAATGTTTTTTCTTTGTATTTAATTTTTGATAGCTTGATTAGTATGTGTCTTGACGTGTTTCTCCTTGGATATATCCTGTATGGGACTGTCTGCACTTCCTGGGCTTGATTATCTATTTCCCATCCCATTTTAGTGAAGTTTTCAACTATAATCCCTTCAAATATTTTCTTAGTCCTTTTCTTTTTCTCTTCATCTTCTGGGCCCCCTATAATTTGATTGGTGGTGTGTTTAATGTTTCCCAGAAGTCTCTGAGACTGTCCTCAATTCTTTTCATTCTTTTTTCATTAATCTGCTCTGTGGTAGTTATTTCCACTATTTTATCTTCCAGGTCACTTATCCGTTCTTCTGCCTCAGTTATCTGCTATTGATTCCTTTTAGAGAATTTTTATTTCATTTATTGTGTTGTTCATTATGTTTTGTTTGCTTTTAGTTCTTCTAGGTCTTTGTTAAATGTTATTTGTATTTTCTCCATTCTATTTCCAAGATTTTGGATCAACTTTACTCTCATTACTCTGAATTCTTTTTCAGGTAGACTGCCTATTTCCTCTTCATTTGTTTGGTCTGGTGGGTTTTTACCTTGCTCCTTCATCTGCTGTGTATTTCTCTGTCTTGTCATTATGCTTAACTTACTGTGTTTGGGGGTCTCCTTTTCACAGCCTGCATGTTCATAGTTCCTGTTTTTGTTGGTGTCTGCCCCCAGTGGGTAAGGTTGGTTCCATGTGTTGTGTAGGCTTCCTGGTGGAGGGGACACTAGTGCCTGTGTTCTGGTAGATGAGGCAGGATCTTGTCTTTCTGGTGGTTAGGACTGCATCCGGCAATGTTTTTTGGGGTGTCTGTGACCTTATTATGATTTTAGGCCACCTCTCTGATAATGGGTGGTGTTGTGTTCCTGTCTTGCTAGTTGTTTGGCATTCGGTGTCCAACACTGTAACTTGCTGGTCATTGAGTGGAGCTGGGTCTTAGCATTGAGATGGAGATCTCTGGGAGAGCTTTTGCCATTTGATATTATGTTGAGCCGGGTGGTCTCTGTTGAACCAATGTCCTGAAGTCAGCTCTCCCACCTCTGAGTCACAGGCCTGACACCCGATCTGAGCACCAAGACCCTGTCAGCCACACAGCTCAGAAGTAAAGGGAGAAAAAAAGAAAGAAAGGAAAAAATAAAATAAAATAAAAATTATTACAATAAAAATAATTATTAAAATTAAAAAAATTAAAAAGTATTTAACAAAAGAAAATAAAAAAGAAAGAAGAGAGCAACCAAACCAAAAAAGAAATCCACCAATGATAACAAGCCCTAAAATCTATACTAAAAAAAAATAAGTAAATAAAAAAAATTAAAAAAATTAAAAAAAATGGAAAGACAGACCCCTATGACAATTGGTAAAAGAAATTGTCTTATCTTATCTCCATGTCTCATCTTATCTATACAGACAAAATCACACAAAGAAGCATACACATACACACTCACAAAAAGAGATAAAGGAAAACAGTATATATATCATTGCTCCCAAAGTTCACAGCCTCAATTTTGGGATGCTTCATCGTCTAATCAGGTATTCCACAGATGTACATCCAGTTGATTGTGAAGATTTAATCCACTGCTCCGAGGCTGCTGGTAGATATTTCCTTTTCTCTTCTTTGTTCACGCAGCTCCTGCTGTTCAGCTTTGGATTTGGCCCCACCTCTGCATGTAAGTCACCTGAGGGCCTCTGTTCTTCTCTCAGACAGGACGGGGTTAAAGTAGCAGCTGATTAGGGGGCTCTGGCTTACTCAGTCCAGGGGGAGGGAGGGGTATGAAATGCGGAGTGAGCCTGCAGCGGCAGAGGCCGGCGTGATGGTGCAACACCCTGAGGTGTGCTGTGTGTTCTCCTGGGGAAGTTGTGCATGGATCAGGGGACCTGACAGTGGCGGGCCACACGGGCTCCCGGAAGAGGAGGTGTGGGTAGTGACCTGTGCTTCCACACAGGCTTCTTGGTGGTTGCAGCAGCAACCTTAGTGTTTCATGCCCGTCTCTGGGGTCCACGCTGATACCCACAGCTTGCGCCCATCTCTGGAGTTCCTTTAGGTGGTGCTCTGAGTCCCCTCCCTTTGCGCACACTGAAACAATGGTTCTTGCATCTTAGGCAGGTCCAGGCTTTTTCTTGGCCTCCCTCCTAGCTAGCAGTGGTGCACTATGCCCCTTCAGGCTGTGTTCACACAGCCAGCCACAGTCCTCTCCCTGGGATCTGACCTCCAAAAATGCCGAAGCCTCAGGTCCCAGCCCTAACCCATCCCAGCCAGCAGGTGAGCAGACAAGACTCTCGGGCTGGTGAGTGCTGGTAGGCACCAATCCTCTGTGCAGGAATCTCTCTGCTTTGCCCTCTGCACCCATGTTGCTGCACTCTCGTTGCTGCACTCTCCTCCATGACTGCAAAGCTTCCCCCCTGGCACCTCCCGTCTCCACCAATGAATGGGTTACCTGGTGTTTGGAAACTTTTCCTCCTTCACAGCTCCGTCCCAGAGGTGCAGGTCCTGTCCCTATTCTTTTGTCTCTGTTTTTTCTTTTTTCCTTTGCCCTACCCAGGTACGTGGGGTGTTTCTTGCCGTTTTGGAAGTCTGAGGTATTCTGCCAGCCTTCAGTAGGTTTCTGTAGGAGTTCTTCCACATGTAGATGTATTTCTGATATATTTGTGGGGGGGAAGGTGATCTCCATGTCTTATCTTCCGCCATCTTGAAGGTCTCTCCGAGTTAACATTTTTAAATTTTACCAATCTCTATGGTAAAATGCTATCCCATAATTACTTTGATTTGTATTTTACTAATTATTATTGAGTAATTAATTGAATTATTCAATTATTAAAACAATTATTGAATATCTGAATCCTTTCCTAATCCATGAATCACCCTTTTAGCTTTGTTGCCTGTTTCACTGCCTTTCATTTCTGTACAATTTAAGGCCATTTTGTATATTACAGATACAAATTTATCAGATTTAAATATTTTCCAGTGATCACTCTTCTAATGTTTTTTGCTAGTTGTGTGTTTTGCCATACCAAAAATTCCATTTTTTTATGAAAATGTACCTTTTCCTTTCTGTTACAGCCTTACAGTTCCTATTCTGTTTTGCTTCAAAAGGTTTCCTTGATTCTTAACTCTTATATCCTATTTTCAAAGGAGCTTATTGAGAGGTAAGGTCTCTTTCTCTTTTCTCTATTTAAGAAACTCTACAGTAAAAGAACAAGTCAATAGTGCTCTGATTTCTCAATACTGTTTGAATATTTATAGATATTCTCAATGTGCTAAGAACTGTGGCAGATACAAAGGCAAATCAGATAAAAACCAAAGCTGCAGAGAACTTATAGTCACGGAGGTATAAAGGAAAATATAAAATAAGACTAGAAGTGACATGTGGCACAGGAGAGACATAGGAAAATCACTGCCCTCTAGAAGGAGTCTCTCCCTCTCTTGTGTTTCAGTGACCTGTTTGGTTGTGGCAGGAACCATCAATTGTAATTTATTGTGAAACATTCCCTCAGTTGTGAAAAAGTCACTTTATAATCTAAAGCTGGTATTAAAAATCCATTGCATTATAATTTTATTCTATTGAATATCATTAAGCCTATGTATTTATTATACAGTGATCTTTCTCTCATACACACACATACACACACACACACACACACACACACACACACCATGGTCATTCCTAAGTTATATATTTCCTTAAAGTTTTTAGCATTAATATCTTAATGAGTCAAAAGATGACTGTTTTATATTGAATATGTATATATTATAAATGCACACAGAAATTAGAGCCAAGAAAATTTACTAAGCAATGCAGGTATACACTTAAGATAATTAAGATCTGTTCTTTGTTTTGCAATTACCACATGACAAATTATCTCTCTATATTTTATTAATCCTCTATATTTTATTAATTCCTCAGAGGAATGATCTGAGAGGTTTTGCCATCACCATTTAACATTATACAACTGAGGTAGAGAGTAGCTCATACATGGGCAATAGGACATATAAGTTGTAACCAGGCCTGAGGTTCTGACCCAAGCCATTTGACCTTGTGTCTTGTGTTTTTAACCACATCAATGTACTTTCGGTCATGAGCTGTCCAAACCATGGGGTATGCAGTAGAGTACTCAGATTTGGATATTTCATTCTCTATTCTATTCTCCTTTTAGGAAATAACTGAATCAAATTAAAAAATATATTATATCACAGTTGCATATGTCTTATAGCTTACAAACTATTCTTATTGTCCACTTAATTTTCAAAATAACACTAGACAAGTTACAACACTTATTTATACTCTCTTAATCCAAAAAAAGAGACCCGTTATTTAGCCTTTTCAATGGTGTGTTTTTCCACTCTAAAATCAGAATAATATCTACTTCACAAGATATAATACAAAATACTGATTACAGATAGGTCTCAGCAAATTTTTAGTCTCTCCTATTTTTGTTGCTCATTCTTATTTGTACCATATTATATGTATTATGTACATCTCTCTTTTTTCAGACATCATTAGTTTTTTCCTAATATGAATTTTTCATAGTGGCTAACAGCAATTACTACTTGTAAACAATGAATGTCTAGAGTGAAAATAGGTTGAATCTAGAAAAATTACTTGCACTATTTAAAGTCTTTATTTGCAAAGTTTTTGTTCACCAGATAAGCAATTAAGGGTATAATATTTGTACTTACTCCTCCTGGAATATGCTCCATTGAGGTAAAAAGAATGAGCAGCTGTTTACTGCCAGAAATTTCACTATTAAAAATTCCATTCTCACTTAAAAGGGATTATGTTTTCTAAGTCAATGATGAATATACGTACTACCTCTGTGAAGGTAAACTAAAATTATTTTCTACTGTTAAAATTTCAATATGAATTTGATTATTTTTTCTTACAGTACTTATGATACAAGGACTTTTAACAAATATAAACAAATGTAGTGATTTCTAAGGATAACCAAGGCCAGACTCTAAGATTACAACATGATTTCTTCTCAAGGGAAAAAGGTGGAGATGCCATGAAATAGAAGGGTGCTGATAAGAAAAGTGGAAGACATACACACACACACCCCTCAAATCTATGTCAACTGCCCAACTGTGCTTACAGCCTGACGTTGCAGTTTTCAGTGGTTGGTGCTCTCTTATACTATTTTCTAGATTATTTTATATGTAATAGATAACCATCAATAATTTAATTTGATGGTGACCTTCATCAGCTTCAATAGTTATGAGCTATTTATTTATTCATTCAGAACACGTTTATTTAGCAGTTTTTATATAACAAGAATTGAGAGCATAGAAATGAATCAAAATTGTCATTGTTCTCAAATTACTCAGAGCTACTGGAAAAGAAGCACTGTGTTTTTGCCTTTTGTCCATAATGGTGACAATGGCACAATAGGAATATTCCAAAAAACAACTCAGGGAAGAACAATGAACTATTTTGGAATAGCAGATAGATTCTAACAATTTGTGATGTATATTTAACGTACTGAGTGGCTAGAATTCATAGGGAAACTCCTGAAATAAAATTGTCAACAATTAAGACCAAGTGTATGCCATCTTCTGCATTTTTAGAAAGAAAATGATAATTGGAGATAGATTAGACCATAGAAAAGCAAAGATTTCAAAGAAATTTCTTCTTGAATGCATTCATCTACCAGTGAAGGACCTGCTACTGTGGTCAGAAGCCATGTAAAATATACTAATTTACAATTATGTGTAATTGACAAAAAATCCAATTTTAATTTTGGTTGAAAGCTGTGCTTATTTTCACACTTCCAGAATCCCTATTGACAAGGAGTTGTGATTGAAGAAAACAGCTCATAAATGACATTCTGTTGAAATTCTTCTAAAGGGATTTTAATCCTCAGTGAATTTTTCTGCCAGATGTTATGAACATTTATTTTGAACAGATGTTCTGTGATCTGCTCTTCTCAAATGTCAGTTTCTCTGGGCATCCTTCCCTAAAATTACTTTTTCTCTGGCCTGGGCCTCCCAGGTAGGAAGTGGTAGAGACGGGGTTCAAACCTATTTTTGGAAGGACTCTGAAGTCTTTTCACTGGAGCTTAGCGAATTTTCCAAATGATATCAATCTCTTTCCTTGCTCTTGGTAAAACTGATTCCAAGTTCTTTCTGTCCTCTTTAATGTCGGGTAATGTATTATTTCCAGGATTATTGTAAGGATCAAGTGAGTAGGAGCATATTTATATTTATGTACATATATATACATACATGCACAAATTTATACAATAGCGTATAGTAGTACTCAACACATATTAAATTTTCTAATATCTTCTGGGTTATCTGGCAGTGTTTCTTGAAGTGATGGCTCCTTCTAAGAATATTGGAAGGAATTTGAGGAGCAGACCAAATTGTTCATTACCATTTTTCTTATGAAGAGGGTAACATCTCCCCAAGACACATTGAGAGTTCCATAGATAAGAACTGACTCTATCTCAATGAAGATATGTTTCTGAGGACTTCTCCAGAATTAACAGAATTTTTTGAGTTGTAATTGGATGAGGGTAGTTTCCATTTGTATAATCATATTATGAAAAACATTTCTTAAAAAGAAAACTATTAGAAATGATTTTGTGTCACCCATATCACACATCCTTTCACACTAGTCAGAATTTGTGAAAACTTTCTGTATTCCCTATACTTCTCCAAAAACTTTCATTATTAACTTTGTACTTAGTTACTCTCAAATAGCATACAGTCTTTGAGAATCAAGTTTTAAAAAGAATGACTCAGTGGGTTGACCAACTGGATTAATTGTTAAACAAATTATTTTATAACTAAGTTCCTGAAGCTTTTCCAAAACTGATAATAGGAGATAATATTGGTGAAATACCAGTTAAGAAACAGAAATTTTCATTTGGAATGGCATATTCGTGTAAGAAAGAAGGCAAGCTATATGTCATTATATTCATATTGCTAAATTGTATGATTCTCACTATTTAGATATGATTAAAATTTATTATATTGATGGTAAATATTCAAAATTATTTGTAACTTAATCCCAAGTCGTATTTATATTCAATTCAAAGAATATATATACAATTCAGTTTTACTCATTCAGTGTAAAAAGATTAAACAAATTTGTCACTAAACAAATTTGTCACTATTATTAAATAGTACATTACATTTAATTAAAATCATTTAATTCAGTAGTATTTTAATTCAATCAGTGTGAGATGAAGATAGTTCTATTATTAGGAAATGTAATATTTTATACTCCAAATTAATATTGAGGCAACAGTGCCAGTTGATTTCAGTCTCATGTAGAGGTAATTTAATTTCTAATAAAATTCCAACTTGATTTGCTGAAAACAGTTTATCTTCAATGCAGAAAGGTTAAGTGTTGGTACCAAGGGTTCCTGTTTACCTGTGTGGATTGTGAAATCTCAAGAGGTGATTAAACTATTCTTTGTACTCAGGGTCCTCATATGGTGAATAAAATTCCTCTACTGGTTTGCTATGGTTTAACTCCAGAAGCTATAGTTTGCCTCTACAGATTCTAGTGTTATGCACAAGGTCTTTGGGGTCAAATATTAACTCTGCCCTGACCTTCAGACAATTCAGAGATCTCAGTCTCCTAATTTATAAAATGGGGGTAATAATAAGGCCTACTATATAGAATTGCTTTGAGATCATTCATGTAAGGCACTTAGAATAAAACATAAGAATACTCAACAAATGTCTGAAATTATTATGATTGAATTTATCTTAGGGCTCATTCAAGTTTTTAGTTCCTATATATGCATGCTGCTAATAAATGTTACCTGAAAATAAAAAGGTGTGTGTGTGTAGTGGTAACAAGGGTGAGAAACTCAATTCTGTGTGTCCAATGAACACACAGGGTCTTAGAATATTCCAATTTTTGAGAATATTTCTTCAGTTTTTTTTTTTTCTAATCCAGTGCCAAGATAGCTTCCTACCTTAGGAAATCCAAATTATGTCTTAAATTTGCATAGAATGAGTTAGCACCAGCAGAAGAGATGTTTATCCTGAAGACTTTATCGTCCAAGTCCATAGTACTGAGCAGTATTGAAATCTCTAGCAGTTGCTCTGATTTTAAGACCTACATAGCCACAAGTATTTCAAGAGTCATTTTACAGATGCTAAACCCCTCACCAAATGGAAGAAATTAACTACTTTATGAACATGAGCACATAGCCCCCAGATCTACTGGAGCCTAAGGATTGATAATGTTAACCCCTGTGACGCTGCCCTGTTACCTCTCCATCAACCCATCAGAGAATTGTGCATGAGCTGATCACATACCCTGGGACTCCCCTCCCTCAACTGGCCTTTAAAAATGCTTTGCTGAATCCCATAAGGGAGTTTGGGCTTTTTGAGTATTAGCTATCCAGGACTCCTTGTATGGCACCTCAAAATAAACACTGCACTTTCCTTCACCACAACCCAGGGTCAGTAGTTTGGCTTTACAGAAAGTAGGCAAGTGGGCCCAAGTTTTGGTTTGATAACAGTATGAGAAAGATAAACCCTACCTTTTCTCATTTCAATAATGTCAACATTTCACCACTGAAAATTAATTGCTTTGGATAAAAATGATTTCTACTCTTAAAATATGGCGGGTGGTTCCATATACAGTAGTATGCTATGTCACATCCCATGAACTTGTCTTTAAGTAGTGGTTTTACAACTTTTTTTTTTTTTAACATCAGCAGCAGCCGTAGTAGAACCACCCTCCTCTTTCCCCACCTCACCCCTCAGAACATTATAAGTGTAGCCTCTCTATACATAGCAGATGAAAGTTGAACAGCTCTGAGTCAGGATGGAAAGCCTGGAGCCTCTTACTATTGGTTTCACTCTCATTTTTCAAGGTAGCCCTTGAAGTAATATGTGGGACCTTGGGCTCTGGAAGCATTGTTTACAAATCTCTCCTTTAATGTTGATGATTCTATTATTTAGTTTTATGAGAGTGACTTAAGGTACAGATGAGGCAGAGTGTGAGTGCCTGGCCAAATGAGAGAAGTTCACTGGCAGAGTAGAAAAGTTAAGTGGTTCAGAAAAGGGTATGAAAGAAAATCAGGACTTTCTGTCTTAGTGATGCTTCTTTTATTGTATTTATTTATTTATTTATTTTTAACATCTTTATTGGAGTATAATTGCTTTAAAATGGTGTGTTAGTTTCTGCTGTATAACAAAGTGAATCAGCTATACATATACATATATCCCCATATTTCTTCCCTCTTGCGTCTCCCTCCCACCCTCCCTATCCCACCCCTCTAGGTGAACACAAAACACCGAGCTGATCACCCTGTGCTATCTGGCTGCTTCCCACTAGCTGTGTATTTTACAATTGGTAGTGTATATATGTCCATACCACTGTCTCACTTTGTCCCTGCTTACGCTTCCCACTCCCCATATCTTCAACTCCATTCTCTACGTCTGCATCTTTATTCCTGTCCTGCCCCTAGGTTCTTCAGAACCATTTTTTTTTTTTTTTTAGATTCCTTATATGTGTGTTAGCATACGGTGTTTGTTTTTCTATTTCTGTCTTACTTCACTCTGTATGACATTCTCTAGGTCCATACACCTCACTACAAATAACTCAATTTCGTTTCTTTTTATGACTGAGTAATATTCCATTGTATATATGTTCCACATCTTCTTTATCCATTCATCTGTCGATGGACACTTAGGTTGCTTCCATGTCCTGACTATTGCAAACAGAGCTGCAATGAACATTGTGGTACATGACAATTTTTGAATTATGGTTTTCTCAGGGTATATGCCCAGTAGTGAGATTGCTGGGTCATATGGAAGTTCTATTTTTACTTTTTTAAGGAACCTCCATACTGTTCTCCATAGTGGCTGTATCAGTTTACATTCCCACCAACGGTGAAAGAGGGTTCCCTTTTCTCCACATGCTCTCCAGCATTTATTGTTTATAGATTTTCTGATGATGGCCATTCTGACCTGTGTGAGGTGATACCTCATTGTAGTTTTAATCTGCATTTCTCTACTGATTAGTGATGTTTAGCATCCTTTCATGTGTTTGTTGGCAATCTGTATATGTTCTTTGGAAAAATGTCTATTTAGGTCATCTGCGCAAATTTGGACTGAGTTGTTTGTTAATGAAAAGTAAGGTGTGATCCTAACATTTACAGCTGCATAATGAATGCTTGAAACATGCCTTTTGTTTAGTTTCAACAGCTACTTTTATTGCATTGTTTTCTTTGGTTTTGAAGTTTCACATGATGACAATACATATAAAAACTATGTCTAAGTGTTTTATAATACCTTTATTAAAAGTCTGTCATTTATGTTCAGTATTCCTTATATGAATATTCTGAATCGAATTCCTCTTAAAAGTGTCAGGAAAAAGGCTTTTGTTGTCATTGCTGTTGTTGTTTGTTTTGGGCGTTTGTTTTAGTTCGTTTGGTTTGCTTAAGGAATAGGCATACTTCCTATAAGTACACAATGAAAAGTATGAGAAACATCTGTTTCCCTTTTTGCACTAGCTTCCAGGAGACCCTGAATTAAATGTGTGATTCCATACATTTAGCCTAGAATTTCTAGCACAATAGATCCTCTCTGACTTTTTTTATTCTCTTTACAAATCTTCGTAACCCAGATATGTTCTCACTGCATTCCTATTCTTCATTATTTTATTTTAATATTTTTACTGCTATAGGTCTTTTTTATAAGCAATCTCTGGAAGTAGGAAGACTATAAATAATTGATAGATAAAGGACTGCATAGAGCTTTGTTATAAAGAGTACCTCATACTCTTTATCAGCTGTAGTTCCCAGCACAGCAGGGCAGTGCTACTTTACCTAAAGTCATATTCAGGGTGTCTCTGATATTTATTCCATTCATGTGCTCAGTTTATTAATTTTACTTAAATCCAATAATACACAAGCATCTGTGGATATGGTCATGATTCACATGTGCCAAGACATTATTCTTTTTATCACGACAAGATTTTTGAGGTAAGACTTTTAGAGTACATATGATGAAGACACTTAAAACCTCCTATTCATCTGCTTCTAGTTCATTATGACAGAAAGTAACCCTATGTGTTGGAGATGTTTGTGAAGCAACATTTTAAACTTACCTACATTGTGTAAGGTAGGTCTAGACTTTGACCCTGGAAGAATTTAAAGGGAAAAATAAAGATGGGACAGTAAAAATAAAAATAGAAAACAAATTTTGAGCTACTTTACTTCAGTGAGAGTGATTGATCTACTGACTAACCTGAGCTTTTCCGGCTAAAAATGGAGTAAATATGACAGGAAATCTCAGCTCTTAGTGCACAGGAACCTTATAAATCAACTTTGAAAATAACACAGCCTTATATTTTAGGGTCTCAAGTAAAATGAGTTTTACCTAGTAAAGATCTGATAATAGGCCCAAAGAAAAGCCTTGCAGGTAAGGTCCTAAAATATATGAAAGTTGTACTGCTCTATTACTTTACTCTCTCCTTTTCTGAAAATTTAACTGGAATCTTTGCAAGAGAACTGAAGTCCATGTTTACATGAGTTCAAATGAACATTTTTGACGTGGATAAATTATCAAAATATTCTTGAGAACCAGTGTCTTAGTATCTGAATGGCAAGAAGCATTTCTTGAAGCCCTGCCTTGTTTTTACACTCGTGTTTAAATAACTATATGTATGATTTTTGCTCTTAGTGTTCAACCCAATATTTTAGGCCCACTTTAATTTTGCCATAAGAACCCTCAGTTCAAGGTGTCATTGAAGTGGAATTCTAATACAATGTCAAACCAGAGATATTTACTGCTTCATGGTAGATTCAGTGAGAAGGCTCAAATACATTTACACGATGGGGCTGACATTATCAAAGAGAAAGAAATTAAAGGTTAAATGGAGATATATAAGGCATATTTAATAATAACAATTATTACTCATTATAACTATATTATCACCCATATTTCCATCTTACTTTTACGCACCGAGTTCCCATATTACATATTTCTTTTTTTTTTCATATTACATATTTCAATTCTTCTTTATATGCTTCGTCCCAGATCTAAATTACCTTTCATGTGCAGAATTCAGTCTTTCATACAACATGTATGAAATTGTTGATTTCAAGCTATTGTAGGCTAATGTTGCCTGCTGGCAGTGCTATGAAGGTGAGGTGTTCTCATCACCTGCCAAGTTGCCATGGTCCAGATGTTGCAGAACTGTAGAAGCCACATTTAGGGTTTTATAATTTGTTTAGCTCTTTGACAAATTCATTTTCTAAATATTGGATCTGTTACTCAACTTTCGTAGATTTGATTTTTGCTGCTTATTTTCTGAAAAAAATTATATAGCAAATAGAAGGACATTGATATTTAAATGTTTTTAACATTTACTTGGCATTAATTGTAGGAGAATAAAGTGAAAAGTAAAAGGGTCAATATTTGAGAAGAGAGGTAGCATACATATGAAAAAAAAAAGTGGAAAACAGTTGAGCATTCAAAGATATAGATGAATACGAGGAAGTACCATTAACATTGAGTAACAGAGACGAGATATGGTTTGTGAGAATTAAGAAGTTGGTAAATGATTGGAATAAGTGATGCAGGGATTTTTTTAAACAAATAAAATTCCTTAGTCATTAACACTAGTTGAAGGTGACTATTGTGCTTTTGGGTATAACCACTTGATGAAGCTGTGGCAACTTATATTTATAGTACACCAAAATTTGAAGGCAGGAACAGAGAAAATGGATGAAAATTGATGTCTTATCCTTGGAAAAATCAAGAATCGGCAATGTACATAAGGTTTAAAAAAATCAGAGAATATTAGGGTACCAGCTAAATGATCACTAGATTAACTGATTTTCTTCTTCTTTAAAAAAAAAAAAAAATTGAAAAATTGTTTTACCTAGGGATATCAAATAAGTACTTGGAAAAATTCTGATGGAGCCCTAGTTTTGTCCAATATTAAACTGTTTTGTGAAATCATGATACTGAGTATAGTTTGATATTGGTACAATAATAAAAGATAATAATAAAACAGTATAAATAACCCAAAAAAGAACATTCTAAACAATAATTTAATATGTGATTGGCTACATCAAAGACAGTAGAGAATAGAAAAAATATTCGGTAAATGGTGTTGGAACAATTAGGTTTGTTGTTTTAATTGTTTACCAATGTTATGCATATATATATTTAAAAATTCAAATAGTTCTTTAAGAATTTTTACATCGAAATGAATTGTCTTCTGCCTGTTCCTCATCATGATCCATTTCCTAAGTGGTTAACATTTTAAAATGTCTAAGCTCTTTGTTTTTGGTATTTAACTTCAATTTCTAAATTAAATTCTATTTAGTTAGTTAGTTATATTGGAGTATAATTGCTTTACAATGTTGTGTTAGTTTCTGCTGTACAACGAAGTGAATCAGCTATATGTATACATATATCCCCTCCCTCTTGGACCTCCCTCCCACGCCTTATCCCACCCATGTAGGTCACCACAGAGCACAGGGCTGAGCTCCCTGTGCTATACAGCAGGTTCCCACTAGCTAACTATTTTACACATGATAGTGCATATATGTCAATCTGAATCTCCCAATTCGTCCCACCCTCCCCTTACCCTCGGTGTCCACACATCCATTCCCTACGTCTTAGTCTCTATCCCTGCCCTGCAAATAGGTTCATCTGTACCGTTTGTCTAGATTCCACATATATGCATAAACATACGATATTTGTTTTTCTCTTTCTGACTTACTTCACTCTGTATGACAGATTCTGGGCCATCCACATCTCTACAAATGACCCAATTTCATTCTTTTTATGACTGAGTAATATTCAATTGCATATATGTACCACATTTTCTTCATCCATTTGTCTGTCGGTGGACATTTAGGTTGCTTTCATGTCCTTGTTATTGTAAATAATGCTGCAATGAACATTAGGGTCCATGTCTTTTTGAATTATGGTTTTTCTCAGGGTATATGCCCAGTAGTACAATTGCTGGGTCATATGGTAGTTCTATTTTTAGTTTTTTAAGGAACCTCCATACTGTTCTCCATAATGGTTGTATCAATTTACATTCCCACCAACTGTGCAAGAGGTTTTCATTTTCTCCACATCCACTTTAGCATTTATTTTTTGTAGAATTTTTGATGATAGCCATTCTGACCTGTGTGATGTGATACCTCAATGTAGTTTGATTTGCATTTTTGTAATAAATAGTGATGTTGAGCATCTTTTCATGTGCCTCTTGGCCATCTGTATGTCTTCTTTGGAGAAATGTTTATTCAGGTCTTCTGCCCATTTTGGGGTTGTGCTCTTTGTTTTTTTTGGTTTTGAGCAGCATGTGCTGTTTGTATATTTTGGAGATTAATCCTTTGTCAGTTGCTTTGTTTGAAAATATTTTCTCCCATTCTGACGGTTGTCTTTTCAAATTGTTTATGGTTTCCTTTGCTGTGCTGTAGCTTATAAGTTTAGTTCGGTCCCATTTGTTTATTTTTGTTTTTATTTTCATTACTCTAGGAGGTGGGTCAAAAAAGATCTTGCTCTGATTTATGTCAAAGGGTGCTTATCCTATGTTTCCCTCTAAGAGTTTTATATTGTCCAGTCTTACATTTAGATCTTTAATCCATTTGGATTTTATGCAACCAGGGATCAACCCCATGCCCCCACAGTGGAAGCATGGAGTCTTAAACACTGGACCACAAGGGAAGATCCAGCAATGGTGAATTTCTTAATTTGGACATTCATATCTTTCAGATATGAGAAAATGTTCTTGAGCTAATGGTATTTGTTTTTTTAGACTTTCCATAACAAAGTTCCACTGACTGGGTGGCTTAAACAATAGAATGTATATTCTCACAATTCTGGGGGTCAGAAGTCCAAGATTAAGATGTCAGCAGTGTTGGTTTCCTCTAAGGCCACTCTCCTTGGTTTGCAGATGACCATATTCCTCCAGTGTCTTTACATGGTCCTATATTCTCTGTGCTACACATTACATCCCTGTGACTAATTTATTTTATAACTGGTAGTTTGTACCTCTTAATCCACTTTACCTATTTCACCACCCCATGCCTCTCCCCTTGGGCAACCATGAGTTGGTCTACTGTATCTGCAAGTCTGTTTCTGTTTTATTATATTTGTTCATTTGTTTTGATTTTTTTCATATATAAGTGAAAACATACAGCACTTTTCTTTTTCTGTCTAACTTATTTCACTAATCATGATACCCTTCAGGCCCATTCATGCCTACACAAATGGAAAAATTTCCTCATATTTTATGGCTGAATAATATATATATATATATATCACATCACATTTTATTTATCCATTCTTCTTTTGATGGGCATTTAGTTTGCTTCCATATCTTGGCTATTGACATTAGGGTGCATGTGTATTTTCAAATCAGTGTTTACTTTTCTTCAAGTAAAAACCAGAAGTGGAATTGCTAGATCATATGAAAGTTCTATTTTAAATTTTTTGATGAACCTCCATACTGTTTTTATAGTGGCTGTACCAATTTACATTCCCACCAACAGTGTACTAGAGTTCCATTTTCTCCACATTCTCACAAACACGTTATTTTTTGTCTTTTTGACAGTAATCATTCTGACAGCTCATTGTGGTTTTGATTTGCATTCCCTGTTGATTAGTGATGTTGAGCATCTTTCCAAGGGCCTGTTGGCCATCTGTGTGTCTTCTTTTCTGTTGTATTCTTATACACTAACAATGAACTATTTGAAAGAAAAATCAAGAAAACAATTCCATTTACAACTCAATGAAAAAGAATAAAATACCTAGGAATAAATTTACCAAAGAGGTGAAATACCTATGCTCTGAAAACTATAAGACATTGGTGAAAGAAATTGAAGATGATACAAATAAAGGAAAATATATTTTCTGTTCATAGATTGAGATAATTTAATATTGTTAAAATTTCCATACTGCCCCAAGCAATCTACAGATTGAATACAATCCCTATCAATATACTCATGGCATTTTTCATAGAACTAGAACAAATAATCCTCAAATTTGTATGAAACCATCAAAGACTCCAATAGCCAAAGCAATCTTGACAAAAAGGAACAAAGCTCAAGATATCATGCTCCATGACTTCAAACTGTACTACAAAGTTATAATAATTAGAAAAGTATGGTACTGGCACAAAAACAAACACATAGATCAATGGAACAGGATAAAGAAGCCAGAAATAAACCTACCTACCTATGGTCAATTAATCTACAACAAAAGAGGTAAGAATATATAATGGGGAAAAGAGAGTCTCTTCAATAACTGTTGTTGGAAAAACTGGACTGCTAGCTACATGTGAAAGAATGAAACTAGACCCTTTTCTCACACTATATACAAAAATAAACTCAAAATGGATTAGAGACTTAAATGTAAGACTTGAAAACATAAAGCTCCTGGAAGAAAACATATGTAGTACAATCTTTGACATTGGTCTTAGAATATTTTTTGAATATGTCTCCTCAGGCAAGGCAAACAAAGGCAAAAATAAACAAATGGGATCAAATCAAACTAAAAGCTTTTGCATAGGGACAGAAACCATCAATAAAAGATAAAAGCAGCCTATTGAATAAGAGAAGGTATTTGCAAGCTCTATGCCCGATAAGATGTTAATTTCCAAAATATATAAATAACTTATATATATCAGTATTGACAAAACAATCTGATTAAAAAATGTGTAGAGAACCTAAATAGATATTTTTTCCAAAGAATACATAATCTTCTCTTCTTAAAAAGACATTAATCATTTTGGATTAGGGCCCACATATACAACCTCATTTTACCTTAAATACCTCTTTAAAGGCTCTTTCTCCAAATACATCACATTCTGAAGTACTAGGGGTTAGGACTTCAACATATAAATTGCCGGGGTGTGGGGGACAGCCACTATACTATTTTTCTGACATTTTATTTTTCTGGTTTGTTTTCTTTCTTTCTTTCTTTTTTTTTTCTTTCTTTCTTTCTTTCTTTCTTTCTTTCTTTCTTTCTTTCTTTCTTTTTTTTTTAAACTTCTGTTACTTAAAAGATGTAACCTCTAGACTGATTCTCTAATAGCTTTTTTCACTATCTACAATCTTTTAGTTACACTTACTAGGACATTTTCTCAGGTTTATCTTCCCTCCTTTACATTTCTACCATTATGTTTTCAATTTCCACAGTTCACTCACTCTTTTATTTTAATATATACTACTTTATCTTTTTATTGATGCTAATAATGGATTTTAATAATTTTTTAGCATTGTCTATTTGTCTTTAAATTTCCTCTTTGATTTTATCTCCTCTTTAAATCTAGAGGTGTTCCATTTAATCCTCATGATCACTGACTATGGGCTCATGTTTAAGAGTGAATTACTGAATAGCTTTTTATGACAGGAAATTGTTGAGAATGATGTTCCCTGTAGGATTAGCTGGTTCAAATGAGAGAATTTTTACTTTCAGTATTTTTAAGTCTTGGTCTCCTCAGCTGGTCAGATTCATCAGAGGAAAGTTTTCCCGTTTCCTGCCTGGAGAGTTTAAAACAGTATGCCAAAATTTGGGGAACTATGTGGTAGAAGTGGGCTAGGGTCTTGTCACTTGATATATAGAAAATCCCATAACCTTGATGATGGTTATTTTTATGTGTCAAGTTGACTGGGCCCTGAGGTGCCTAGGTGGTATTTGCTTAAACCTTATTCTGAGTGTGTCTTTGAGCATGCTTCTGGATGTGATTAACATTGCCCTCTTCAATGTGGGTTGGATTCATCCAATCAGTTGAGGGCTTCCACAAAAAGTGGAGAATTGTACACTCTTTCTCTCCCTCCTTCCCTTGCTTTCTCCCTCTTTCCCTTTCCCTGACTGTCTTTTAGCGGTGACACTGGTCTTCTCCTGAGCCTCCAGACTCAGCCTAAAACTATACCATCAGCTCTCCTGGGTCTTCAGCTTGCTGACTGCAATCTTGAGACTTCTCAGCCTCCAAAATTGAATGAGACAGTCCCTTATAATAAAACTTATATGTACATATGTATACATCCTGTTGGTTCTTTTTCTCTGGAGAGCCCAAAATAATATACAATCCCATGTTTACATGAGAGTAGTATCTATCACCAGTTCTGCTACATGAGCCCCAGTATAGATTCCCTCTGATTCACTCTTGACAAAGAGAAAATGCTGTGGTAGGGAAACAAGCAGTTATCTAAGTTGTCTGGAAATTTAATTATTACCTTATATAGAGCTTTAAACATTTTATCCTAGTTTATGTATCTCTGCCCTGGCCACTGCTTGGTACTATGTCCTGCTACCATTCTAAAAATTTTGGGGGTGTTTAAGAGTAAAGTGAGGTTTACATCAAAAGATCCCCAATTGCACATCTGGGTTTCAGCCTTTCAGACTTGTTAATTTAATTAACAAATTTGATCTGCTTTCTAGATTCCAAAATTTTCTTTTTTTCTTCCCTTTCCTGGCTGTAGATTTATATTTTTATCCCTTTGTTGTCACTTTGGAAGGGTGTCAGAGGGATATGAGGATGTGTATTCAATCCAACATCTTTAACTGAACTGCAATTAGTTTGATTTTTTTTGAAATGAATCATCATCTCATACTATTTAACAAAATAAATTTCAGGCAAATTCTAGAGTTAAAATTAGCAGATAAAGCCATATTGAGTAAAATAGGAATGTTTACTCTGTCTCTGGATTTGGAAACACTTTCAATACCTAAAAATCATTATATAATTAAGAAAATTATCACATAAATGTAAGACTTTCATGTGAAAATACTCTAAAATAAAAATCAAACAAATTATAAAAATTGAAAAAATGTTATGTTAACATGGGCTTATATAAATTATAAATATTAAAATTAAAATGGAAAAATGAGTAAAGCATAAGATCAGGCTACTGACAGAAGTAGAATTATAACTGATTATATTCTAATAAATATAAACATATATTAATAATTAAGATATAATTTCAAACCAAATTTAAATTAAGCATTACAAGTTAAAAACAAAAATATATTTTTGAGCCTGTTAAATTAGCTGAGGCTTTATAAATTTCAATATTGAATGATATTGATGATAGAGTAAGGCAGAGCCTCATATATTATTGGTGAGAAGCTAAAATTCTATTCTTTTTTTAGAAAGCAATCTGGAAATATGTATCAAAATCTTTAAGAACATTAATTTTTACATAGCACAGTCTTAGAAATTTCTTTCTAAAGAAAATTCTAAAATAGTAAGATAGATTGTATTCAAGATATTTTTAATAACAAAAAAGTAAACAGGAGGAGGTGGGAAGATGGCGGAAGAGTAAGACACGGAGATCACCTTGCTTCCCACAGATACAGTAGAAATACATCTACACGTGGAACTGCTCCTACAGAACACCCACTGAACGCTGGCAGAAAACGTCAGAACTCCCAAAAGGCAAGAAACTCCCCCCGTACTTGGGTAGGGCAAAAGAAAAAAGAAATAACAGAGACAAAAGAATAGGGACGGCACCTGCACCAGTGGGAGGGAGCTGCGAAGGAGGAAAGATTTCCACGCACTAGGAAGCCCCTTCGCGGGCGGAGACTGCGGGTGGCAGAGGGGGAAGCTTCGGAGGCACGGAGGAGAGCACAGCCACAGGGGTGCAGAGGGCAAAGCGGAGAGATTCCTGCACGGAGGATCAGTGCCGACTAGCACTCACCAGCCCGAGAGGCTTGTCTGCTCACCTGCTGGGGCGGGCAGGGCTGGGAGCTGAGGCTCAGGCTTTGGTCGGATCGCAGGGAGAGGACTGGCATTGGCGGCGTGAACACAGCCTGAAGGGGTTAGTGCACCACAGCTAGCCGGGAGGGAGTCTGGGAAAAGAGTCTGCAGCTGCCGAAGAGGCAAGAAACTTTTTCTTCCCTCTTTGTTTCCTGGTGCGCGAGGAGAGGGGATTCAGAGTGCTGCCTAAACGAACTTCAGTGACGGGCGTGAGCCGCGGCTATCAGCGCGGATCCCACAGCAACAGGGGCGCAGAGGAAAAAACGGAGAGATTCCGCATGGAGGCTCGGCGCCGAGCAGCGCTCACCAGCCCGAGAGGCTTGTCTGCTCACCCGCCAGGGCGGGAGGGGCTGGGAGCTGAGGCTCAGCTTCGATCGGATCCCAGGGAGAGGACTGGGGTTGGCGGCGTGAACACAGCCTGAAGGGGTTAGCGCACCACAGCTGGCTGGGAGGGAGACCGGGAAAAAGTCTGCAGCTGCCGAAGAGGCAAGAGACTTTTTCTTCCCTCTTTGTTTCATGGCGCGCAAGGAGAGGGGATTCAGAGCGCCGTCTAAACGAACTCCAGAGACTGGCGAGAGCCGCGGCTATCAGCGCGGACCCCAGAGACGGGCGTGAGACGCTGGGGCTGCTGCTGCTGCCTCCAAAAATCCTGTGTGCGAGCACAGGACACTCTCCACACCGCCCCTCCTGGGAGCCTGTGCAGCCCCCCACTGCCAGGGTCCCGTGATCCAGGGACAACTTCCCCGGGAGAACGCACTGCGTACATCAGGCTGGTGCAACGTCACGACGGCCTCTGATGCTGCAGGCTCGCCCCGCCTCCTCTGTACCCCTCCCTCCCCGTGGCCTGGGTGAGCCAGAGCCCCCAAAGCAGCTGCTCCTTTAACCCCGTCCTGTCTGGGCGGGGAACAGAGGCCCTCAGGTGACCTACACGCAGAGGCAGGTCCAAATCCAAAGCTGATCCCCAGAAGCTGTACGAACAGAGAAGAGAAGGGGAAATCTCTCCCAGCAGCCTCAGAAGCAGCAGATTAAAACTCCACAAACAACTTGATGTGCCTGCATCTGTTGAATACCTGAATAGACAACGAATCATCCCAAATTCAGGAGGTGGACTTTGGGAGCAGGATATATTAATTTTTCCCATTTTCCTTTTTTTGTGAGTGTATATGTATATGCTTCTGGGTGAGATTTTGTCTGTATAGCTTTGCTTTATAATAGCTTTATTTTACTTCACTATATTATAGCCTCTTTCTTTCTTTCTATTTTTTCTCCCTTTTACTCTGAGCCGTGTGGACGAAAGGCTCTTGGTGCTCCAGCCAGGCATCAGGGCCATACCTCTGAGGTGGGAGAGCCAACTTCAGGACACTGGTCCACAAGAGACCTCCCAGCTCCACATAATACCAAACGGCAAAAATCTCTCAGAGATCTCCATCTCAACATCAAGACCCAGCATCACTCAATGACCAGCAAGCTACAGTGCTAAACACCCTATGCCAAACAACTAGCAAGACAGGAACACAGCCCCATCCATTAGCAGAGAGGCTGCCTAAAATCATAATAATGCCACAGACACCACAAAATATACCACCAGACGTGGACGTGCCCACCAGAAAGACAAGATCAAGCCTCATCCACCAGAACTCAGGCACTAGTTCCCTCCACCAGGAAGCCTACACAACCCACTGAACCAACCTTAGCCACTGGGGACAGATACCAAAAACAACGGGAACTATGAACCTGCAGCCTGTGAAAAGGAGACCCCAAACACAGTAAGATAAGCAAAATGAGACGACAGAAAAACACACAGCAGATGAAGGAGCAGGGTCAAAACACACCAGACTTAACAAATGAAGAGGAAATAGGTAGTCTACCTGAAAAAGAATTCAGAATAATGATAGTAAGGATGATCCAAAATCTTGGAAATAGAATAGACAAAATGCAAGAAACATTTAACAAGGACGTAGAAGAACTAAAGATGAACCAAGCAATGATGAAAAACACAATAAATGAAATTAAAACTACTCTAGATGGGATCAATAGCAGAATAACTGAGGCAGAAGAAAGGATAAGTGACCTGGAAGATAAAATGGTGGAAATAACTACTGCAGAGCAGGATAAAGAAAAAAGAATGAAAAGAACTGAGGACAGTCTCAGAGACCTCTGGGACAACATTAAATGCACCAACATTCGAATTATAGGGGTCCCAGAAGAAGAAGAGAAAAAGAAAAGGACTGAGAAAATATTTGAAGAGATTATAGTTGAAAACTTCCCTAATATGGGAAAGGAAATAGTTAATCAAGTCCTGGAAGCACAGAGATTCCCATACAGGATAAACCCAAGGAGAAACACGCCAAGACACATATTAATCAAACTGTCAAAAATTAAATATAAGGAAAACATATTAAAGGCAGCAAGGGAAAAACAACAAATAACACACAAGGGAATCCCCATAAGGTTAACATCTGATCTTTCAGCAGAAACTCTGCAAGCCAGAAGGGAGAGGCAGGATATACTTAAAGTGATGAAGGAGAAAAACCTACAACCAAGATTACTCTACCCAGCAAGGATCTCATTCAGATTCAATGGAGAAATTAAAACCTTTACAGACAAGCAAAAGCTGAGAGAGTTCAGCACCACCAAACCAGCTTTACAACAAATGCTAAAGGAACTTCTCTAGGCAAGAAACACAAGAGAAGGAAAACACCTACAATAACAAACCCAAAACATTTAAGAAAATGGGAATAGGAACATACATATCGATAATTACCTTGAATGTAAATGGATTAAATGCTCCCACCAAAAGACACAGGCTGGCTGAATGGATACAAAAACAAGACCCATATATATGCTGTCTACAAGAGACCCACTTCAGACCTAGAGACACATACAGACTGAAAGTGAGGGGATGGAAAAAGATATTCCATGCAAATGGAAATCAAAAGAAAGCTGGAGTAGCAATTCTCATATCAGACAAAATAGACTTTAAAATAAATACTATTACAAGAGAAAAAGAAGGACACTATATAATGATCAAGGGATCGATCCAAGAGGAAGCTATAACAATTGTAAATATTTATGCACCCAACATAGGAGCACCTCAATACATAAGGCAAATACTAACAGCCATAAAAGGGGAAATCGACAGCAACACAATCATAGTAGGGGACTTTAACACCCCACTTTCACCAATGGACAGATCATCCAAAATGAAAATAAATAAGGAAACACAAGCTTTAAATGATACATTAAACAAGATAGACTTAATTGATATTTATAGGACATTCCACCCAAAAACAACAGAATACACATTTTTCTCAAGTGCTCATGGAACATTCTCCAGGATAGATCATATCTTGGGTCACAAATCAAGCCTTGGTAAATTTAAGAAAATTGAGATCGTATCAAGTATCTTTTCCGACCACAACGCTATGAGACTAGATATCAATTACAGGAAAAGATATGTAAAAAATACAAACACATGGATGCTACACAATACACTACTTAATAACGAAGTGATCACTGAAGAAATCAAAGGGGAAATCAAAAAATACCTAGAAACAAATGACAATGGAGATACGACGACCCAAAACCTATGGGACGCAGCAAAAGCAGTGCTAAGAGGGAAGTTTATAGCAATACAAGCCTACCTCAAGAAACAGGAAACATCTCGAATAAACAACCTAACCTTGCACCTAAAGCAATTAGAGAAAGAAGAACAAAAAATCCCCAAAGCCAGCAGAAGGAAAGAAATCATAAAGATTAGGTCAGAAATAAATGAAAAAGAAATGAATGAAACAATAGCAAAAATCAATGAAACTAAAAGCTGGTTCTTTGAGAAGATAAACGAAATTGATAAGCCATTAGCCAGACTAATCAAGAGAAAAAGGGAGAAGACTCAAATCAATTGAATTAGAAATGAAAAAGGAGAAGTAACCACTGACACTGCAGAAATACAAAAGATCATGAGAGATTACTACAAGCAACTCTATGCCAATAAAATGGACAACCTGGAAGAAATGGATAGATTCTTAGAAATGCACAAACTGCCGAGACTGAACCAGGAAGAAATAGAAAATATAAACAGACCAATCACAAGCACTGAAATTGAAACTGTGATTAAAAACCTTCCAACAAACAAAAGCCCAGGACCAGATGGCTTCACAGGTGAATTCTATCAAACATTTAGAGAAGAGCTAACACCTATCCTTCTCAAACTCTTCCAAAATATTGCAGAGGGAGGAACACTCCCAAACTCATTCTACGAGTCCACCATCACCCTGATACCAAAACCAGACAAAGGTGTCACAGAGAAAGAAAATTACTGGCCAATATCACTGATGAACATAGATGCAAAAATCCTCAACAAAATACTAGCAAACAGAATCCAACAGCACATTAAAAGGATCATACACCATGATCAAGTGGGGTTTATCCCAGGAATGCAAGGATTCTTCAACATACGCAAATCAATCAATGTGATACACCATATTAACAAATTGAAGGAGAAAAACCATATGATCATCTCAATAGATGCAGAGAAAGCTTTCGACAAAATTCAACACCCATTTATGATAAAAGCCCTGCAGAAAGTAGGCATAGAGGGAAATTTCCTCAACATAATAAAGGCCATATATGACAAACCCACAGCCAACATTGTCCTCAATGGTGAAAAACTGAAACCATTTCCACTGAGATCAGGAACAAGACAAGGTTGCCCACTCTCACCACTATTATTCAACATAGTTTTGGAAGTGTTAGCCACAGCAATCAGAGAAGACAAAGAAATAAAAGGAATCCAAATCGGAAAAGAAGAAGTAAAGCTGTCACTATTTGCAGATGACATGATACTATACATAGAGAATCCTAAAGATGCTACCAGAAAACTCCTAGAGCTAATCAATGAATTTGGTAAAGTAGCAGGATACAAAATAAATGCACAGAAATCTCTTGCAATTCTATACACTAATGACGAAAAATCTGAAAGTGAAATTAAGAAAACACTCCCGTTTACCATTGCAACAAAAAGAATAAAATATCTAGGAATAAACCTACCTAAGGAGACAAAAGACCTGTATGCAGAAAATTATAAGACACTGATGAAAGAAATTAAAGATGATACAAATAGATGGAGAGATATACCATGTTCTTGGATTGGAAGAATCAACATTGTGAAAATGACTCTACTACTCAAAGCAATCTACAGATTCAATGCAATCCCTATCAAACTACCACTGGCATTTTTCACAGAACTAGAACAAAAAATTTCACAATTTGTATGGAAACACAAACGACCCCGAATAGCCAAAGCAATCTTGAGAACGAAAAATGGAGCTGGAGGAATCAGGCTCCCTGACTTCAGACTATATTACAAAGCTTCAGTAATCAAGACAGTTTGGTACTGGCACAAAAACAGAAATATAGATCAATGGAACAGGATAGAAAGCCCAGAGATAAACCCACGCACATATGGTCACCTTATTTTTGATAAAGGAGGCAAGAATATACAGTGGAGAAAACACAGCCTCTTCAATAAGTGGTGATGGGAAAATTGGACAGGTACATGTTAAAGTATGAAATTAGAACACTCCCTGACACCATACACAAAAATAAACTCAAAATGGATTAAAGACCTAAGTGTAAAGCCAGACACTATCAAACTCTTAGAGGAAAACATAGGCAGAACACTCTATGACATAAATCACAGGAAGATCCTTTTTGATCCAACTCCTAGAGAAATGGAAATAAAAACACAAATAAACAAATCGGACCTAATGAAACTTAAAAGCTTTTGCACAGCAAAGGAAACCATAAACAAGACCAAAAGACACCCATCAGAATGGGAGAAAATATTTGCAAATGAAGCAACTGACAAAGGATTAATCTCCAAGATTTACAAGCAGCTCATGCAGCTCAATAACAAAAAAACCAACAACCCAATCCAAAAATGGGCAGAAGACCTAAATAGACATTTCTCCAAAGAAGATATACAGATGGTCAACAGACACATGAAAGAATGTTCAACATCATTAATCATTAGAGAAATGCAAATCAAAACTACAATGAGGTAC
Organism: Eschrichtius robustus; assembly: GCF_028021215.1. Taxonomy (NCBI): domain Eukaryota; kingdom Metazoa; phylum Chordata; class Mammalia; order Artiodactyla; family Eschrichtiidae; genus Eschrichtius; species Eschrichtius robustus. Next base: position 32,740,536 of record NC_090840.1, on the reverse strand, counting down.
CATCTCACACCGGTCAGAATGGCCATCATCAAAAAACCTACAAACAATAAATGCTGGAGAGGGTGTGGAGAAAAGGGAACACTCTTGCACTGTTGGTGGGAATGTAAATTGATACAGCCATTATGGAGAACAGTATGGAGGTTCCTTAAAAAACTAAAAATAGAACTACCATACGACCCAGCAATCCCACTACTGGGCATATACCCTGAGAAAAGCATAATTCAAAAAGAGTCATGTACCAAAATGTTCATTGCAGCTCTATTTACAATAGCCAGGACATGGAAGCAACCTAAATGTCCATCGACAGATGAATGGATAAAGAAGATGTGGCACATATATACAATGGAATATTACTCAGCCATAAAAAGAAATGAAATGGAGGTATTTTTAATGAGGTGGATGGAGTTAGAGTCTGTCATACAGGGTGAAGTAAGTCAGAAAGAGAAAAAAAAATACAGTATGCTAACACATATATACGGAATCTAAGGAAAAAAAAAAAAAAAGGCCATGAAGAACCTAGTGGCAAGACGGGAATAAAGACACAGACCTACTAGAGAATGGACTTGAGGATATGGGGAGGGGGTGGGGTGAGATGTGACAGGATAAGAGAGTGTCATGGACATATATACACTACCAAATGTAAAATAGATAACTAGTGGGAAGCAGCCGCATAGCACAGGGAGATCAGGTCGGTGCTTTGTGACCACCTAGAGGATTGGGATGGGGAGGGTGGGAGGGAGGGAGATGCAAGAGGGAAGAGAAATGGGAACATATTGTATATGTATAACTGATTCACTTTGTTATAAAGCAGAAGCTAACACACCGTTGTAAGGCAATTATACTTCAATAAAGATGTTTAAAAAAAAAAGTAAACAACTCAAATATCTGATTGAGCAGAAATAAACTTCAGATTATTAAGCAGTCATTAAAAATATTCCATTCTAGAAACACCTTTTGTTCTCATGATGGTTAAGCCCAGGCTGGGAGTAAAAGGTTCATAAAACAACGATAAAAATGGTGCAAAACAAGCACCAAGATACATGCTGGGAAGGACAAACAGAAGGGTGTTATGAGGGGTGAGGGGAGAGGATTCATAATTAGAAACTATTTTAGTAATAACTTAAAGGCATTGGGGATCATGGGGTCAATAATATGTAGAGATGGGCTCATAAACAGAAAAACATGGATGATCTGAAGTAATAGGGAAGTGCCAGTGGACTGGAGGTAATGACGTAAAGAAACAGATGGCATGAAGGAGTGGGAGGAGAGTAGAACTGAATGGAGCAAGTTTCAGAGTTCAAATCAAGGAGCTGGAAAACTAAGGCATTAAATGATACGCTATTTATCATACAACTATAGTGGCTCTGAGAGCTAACAGAGTGAGTGCAAATCATTAGCAGCAAGAGTGTGAGAATGATCCTGAAAACCAGTCATCTTTATAGGGATGAGAGTGAAGAAAGTCAGCTAGTGTATAACTCTCAATCTAAATGTTTCCTGCAAGTCACTATAGGTTTTGAACAGGAGTGATACTGTGTTATCCAGATGGTTTTTCCTGTGTTTAATGATTTTTATGTCATGTTGAAGGATCAAAATATATATCAGTTTGGCTATTTATTTAAATAGTGATTAGAAATTCAGATGTAAGAATTTACTCAGGTTTTCTTCTGGGTGGAAATTTTTTGTTTCCCTTTGTTGATTATTTTTGTTTTGGTTTGGTTTGGTTTTTTTGTTTGTTTGTTGTTTTTTTTTTTTTGGTATGTCTAGAAGAGATGAAATACTCTGTGACACTGGAGTAGAAAAAAAACCTGGAACTTTCTTTTTAGTTCATTTATTACAACTTGGATTGACATTGAAAAAATAGGCAGAGTCTAGGATATTGTTTTAGGACTGCCCTTAAACTAAAACTTTCCTTGTTCACTTAATATCAAGTCAGATAAAAATCATAATTTCCTTTGAAATAAAAAGGGTAAAGAACTTGTGACTGTATAAGAATTACACAAATATAAGCTTTCATCTATTTAAAAATATCATGTCACATTACCCTGAGTGGTTTCTATTCCTCAAAAACATTCAAGCTCATTTGCCATCACAACTTTTCCTCTATATTGAGGGACTACATCTTGATTGATTCTGTTTCTTTTATATAAATTCCTGGATATATTATTGGAATTCTATGATTATTCTCTTAATTATCAAGCTCATTATTATGGATACATGCATTCATAATCATATTTTATTTATTACCTTCCTCTCTATAAAGTAAAAACCTATGCTTGTTTTGTGGTCTTTGTCAGAATAATTGTCAAATTTACCTATATCCTTAAGGTAAAATTTACTCTAAAAGTATCCATCTATTCATTCGCATCCTGATTGTGCAAATATTGGTTGAGCAACAATGATGGTGAGGCATTGGGGATACAAATAAGATCACACACACACATAAACCCTACACCAAGGTACTCTGAGTCTAGAGCAGAAGATAACCATAAAGACTGTCATATTTAACAAAACATTTATAAAAATGGAAGTATGGGTAAGACACAGTGGCTGCACAAAGGAGGAAATGATCACCTTAGCCTACAACAATCAAAGAATCTTTGGTAGAGAGGGTAATGATTAATCCAAGGTTTCAAAGATGAATATAAATTCTCCAAAAAGGTAATTGGTTTCTGGTAGAAATAAAGGGCAGAGCATTCCATATAGAGTCAAAATTTATGCAGAGATATGGAAGTACAGGGTGTGGAATGATTGAGTACTCCAAATCTTACAAAATTCTGAAATATATTTTTTGAGAAAGGGAATGAGTAGTGATGATGCTAGAAGGAAGGAAGTCATACAGTAAGGGTCACATGTGCCTTTTAACTAGTTTGGAGTTATTCTGTAGATGATAAATGATCATTGAAAATTATTATGTATATTTGCAATTTAGTCTATAGTAAGAATTAGAAAGGACAATTTAGGATAGTACCCATTAAGAGGTTATTTTATAATTTTTGATTATGGCCATTCTGACTGGTGTGAGGTAATATCTCATAGTTTTGATTTGCATTTCTCTAATAATTAGTGATGTTGAGCATATTTTTCATGTGCTTCTTGGCCATCTGTATTACTTCTTTAGAGAAATGTTTATTTAGGTCTTCTGCCCATTTTTTTATTGTTTTGGTTGTTTGTTTTTTTCATATTAGTACGCATGAGCTGTTTATAAATTTTGGAGATTCATCCCTTGTCAGTCGCATCATTTGCAAATATTTTCTCCCACTCTGTGGGTTGTCTTTTCATTTTGTTTATGGTTTCCTTTTCTGTGCAAAAGCTTTTGAGTTTAATTAGGTCCCATTTGTTTGTTTTTATTTCCATTACTCTAGGAAACGGATCAAAAAAGTTATTGCTGCCACAATGGAGAACAATATGGAGATTCCTTTAAAAACTAAAAATAGAGCTACCATATCATCCAGCAATGCAGAGAAAACCATGGTTCAAAAGGATGCATGCACCCCAATGTTCATTGCACTGCCATTTACAATAGCCAAGACATAGAAGCAACCTAAATGTCCATCTACAGATAAATAGATAAAGAAGATGTGGTACATATATACAATGGAATATTACTCAGCCATTAAAATGAATGAAATTTGCAGCAACATGGATGGACCCAGAGATTATCATACTAAGAGAAGTTAAGCCAGAGAAAGACAGATATCATATGATATCACTTATATGCAGAATTTTCTTTTAAAAAAATGATACAAATGAACATATTTACAAAACAGAATCAGACTCACAGACTTAGAAATTGCACTTATGGTTACCAGAGAGGAAGGGGTGTTGAGAGGAATAGATTGGGAGTTTGAGATTGATAGATACACACTGCTATATATAAAATAGATAACCAACAAGGACCTACTGTACAGCACAGGAAACCTTGCTCAATAATCTGTAATAACCTAAATGGGAAAAGAATTTGAAAAAGAATAGATACATGTATATGTATAACTGAATCACTTTGTTTTACACTCGAAACTAACACAACATTGTTAATCAACTATACTACAATATAAAATAAAAAAAAAATTTTAAAGAGGTTATTTCAGTAAAACCAGGTAAGAGCAAATGAGGTTCTCAACTACAAAATAAATTACATCCAACTTGGAATGGAAGAAGTAATACTGTCACTATTTGGAGATGACGTGATACTTTATATAGAAAACCCTAAAGTCTCCACCAAAAAACTGTTAGATGTAATAAAAAAATTCAGTCAAGTTGTGGTATACAAGATTAATAACTAGAAATCTGTCACATTTCTTTACACTATAACGAACTATCAGAAAGTTTAAAAATCCCATTTAAAATCACATCAAATACAATAAAATATCTAGGAATAAACTTAACCAAAGAGGTGAAAGACCTATACTCTGAAAACTATAAAACGTTATTGAAGGAAACTGAAGATGATACAAAGAAATGGAAAGATATCCTGTGCTCTTGGGTTGGAAGAATTAATATTTTTGAAATGTCCATACTACCCAAAGCAATCTACAACTTTAATTCAATCCTTATCAAAATGCCCATGACCTTTTTTCATAGAACTAGAACAAATAATATTAAAATTTATATGGAACCACAAAAGACCCTGAATTGCCAATGCAATCTTGAGTAAAAAGAACCAAAGTGGAGGCATCACCCTCCCAGACTTCAGACTATAATACAAATCTACAGTAATCAAAGCAGCATGGTACTGGCACTAAGACAGACACATAGATCAATGGAAAAGAACAGAAGGCCCAGAAATAAATCCAGACACCTATGGGCAATTAATGTATGTCAATTCAGTGGAAAATAAATTCATTTGATTTTTTGGGGTTGCGTTGCATATTACTGCTCAATTAATCTTCTAATTCACAGGGAAACAAAGCAAAACAAGAGCAAAAAATAAGGAGAAAGCCATCAGACAAAAATGCCCTCAAGTTCCTTTCTCTGCTCACCATTTTATCTACATTTAAATATTATTTTCCTCTTCTTTCTTATCTTTGTGTAGGTGTTGTCCCTCCTTGGATCTAGGGTAAAATATGCTGCTGTTTTTCATCTTTCCTACCTCCTCTAATGGATCTCTTCCCTAGTCCACATTTTTATCTTCTCCCTCTTTATTTGTTCTTTCCTTCAGCATATAGACATGTTTAAGTCATTCCCAACTCATATTTTTCTAAACCACATTTCTTGCATTTCTCTATATATTTCCTTTTTGTTTGTTTTAAGGTCAAGCTCTTAGAAGAGAAATCTAGACCTCTGTCCACACCAACTTCACCCCCATGAATTCTTGAGTTATCTGTGACCTCCTAGGGTCATCGTGTATATTCCTGTTTCAAAGCTTCCCAAGACCACATGCACATTCAGTAATTCACTAAAAGACTCACAGGGATAAGCATATACTCACTGCTGACTTTACTACCGTGACAGAGTAAGGATCTACAGATGGATCAGTAGGGAGAAAAGAAACAGGTAGAGTCTGAAGAAATCCCTGTGTAGGCTTCCTATGTTTTCCCCTTCCCAGAAGGGGTTACTAGAGTATACTCTCCCTCCAGCAGTGACAAAGCAGCCACATGTGTGTAGCATTCTTGCCCAGGAAAGTCAGTTTGAGACTTGGGGTTTAGGAGTTTTATTGAGGACTGGTCATGTAGGCATTCTCTGCGTAGCAACTAGGAAAATTCCAGAGTCCCAATAGGAAAGCAGGTGTTCATCATCAACACATTGTTTGTACAGTCTAGGCAGAGAGAAACTACATAACTTACTAACTCAGCAAATGGCATCATCATTCTTCCAGTTTTTATAGCAAGAAGCCTTGTTAGACATCCTAGACTGATCCATTTCCCACATCCAACACAAGTTGATCTGAATCACATAGATTCTACCTCCTTAATTTCCATATCATTTTCCTTTTCTTTACTGTTACAGCCTTCATTTGTGTTCTATGTTCTCCCATATCATTACTTGCTACCTAATTACTTTAGTAGTTCTCTAAATGTTCTGCCTGACTCCAGACCAGATACATGAAAATTCATTCTTCATACCAGCTGCCTTTCTGAATCTCATATTTCATATAGGTGAAATGGGAATGCTAATAGTCCTGTCCTCATAAAACTGTTGTGAAGAGTAATTGAGATAGTAAATATAAAATGCTTAGCACAGAGTAAATATAAATAAACATAAGTATTAATTATTAATGTTGTTGTTAACATCATATTTTTTAAAATTAAAGTTTTTAAAAAGACTAATTGATCTTGTTACATCACTGAATATTACCAATGGCTCAAGAAGATCATCAGGATATAGTCATAACTCCTTACTTGGACACCTAAAAGAGGTGCACTCTTAGTTTCAGTCACAGCCATTTGGGAAGCTCCAAATAGTCAATTTTCTCATTCTTAAGCCTTCTACATGCTGGTCCTTTCATCTGAAATTCTCTTACCTTATTCATTTCCTTTTCTGACCCCTTTTTATCTCAATAACTTCTCATGCAAAAAGATTAAACCTAAAACATTATCTCTCCAGGAAGGTTTTTCTGCTCTCCGAGGCTAGGTTATGTACCTTTACCACCACAACTTATGACTATCTCTACATACATATATCACACACTATTGTAATTATCTGCTTAAAATTGTCTATTCTCTTAATTAAACCTGAGGATTTTGAAGACAGGAACTCTATCTGATTCATCATTGTGTCTTCCCCTCAGTTCAGGGTCTGGTATGAAAAAAACGTTTGGCAAGTGTGTTCTGAACCAGTAAAATCAAAGGAGTGGGATATAACCGTAGAAACAGCTTCAAAGTTTAACAGAAGATTCAGTGATTCACATTAGAAGAAACTAAAGTACAGATAAAATATAGCTTAATTTTTCTATATAGCTGAATCATCCGTTTAGCTTTTTAGAAAATTTAAATAGGTTAGACTAAGTTAAATGGAGATACTTTTCTGGAGCAAGATTTTTCTGAATAGCCTAGAATAGTCTGATTTTTCTATTTCTCTCCCAAAGTCCTAAACCCTGTTTTAGTACTCACATCAGCATGGGCACAAAATATCTTACCTGTGCCAGAAGCAATGAAGATAGCATTTGCATCAATGCCTGTTCCAGAGCTGGTCTGGTACTCCACAGGTCTTTTTAGACGAGAGCAGTAGCACCAAGAATGATTTTGCATGGGAGAAGAGAGAGCATTTGGGGATAGAGAGAGTGACTGAGTTAACCCTGGACTTTTCACCATTCTGGCGTGGAAAGAAAGATGGGGGTTATATCTTTGTGTGAGGTATGTCGATACTTCTGAAGACTCCAGTAAGAATCATGGAATTTAAGAAATACCTGCCACGTCTGGCTTTCCATTGTGACATAAACCAGAAAAGGGTAGAGATGATCTTTGAATAAGTTGTCTTATAGGCAACAAACTTTATTTTGTAGACCATAAAATAGATCAGGTCAGTTAAAAACTGACTCGAAATCGCACAAGTAAGAGTAACATTTCCCACCCAGTTCAGTAATCCCAATGTCTGTGTTCTCTTTGCTGTACTGAACTCTAGCACCCCGGTGGACAGGTGTAGCAGAGGTATAGTGCACCTTTCAGGACTGGCCCTCATTCCCCCAACTGCAAGGAGTGTTGCTTGGTGATGGCTCAGAGCTATTTCTTTCTGTATTTGTCCTCAGATAAAGGAAACTGCCTCGCCTTTATGGTCCCTGGGTGAGACCAGCCTGCATCCACTGATTGGTCAAGGAGTTATATACAAAGACTTTGCCCCGTGTTTCAATTTGGGACACTGAATGTATGAACATCTCAGCTCACGGCTCCCAGTGCAATTGGCTGAAGATTTTGTTGCAAACATAGCACTACAATTTGTAGTAGAATTTCTTCTGCATAATAATGTTTTCCTTACTTCCTTATAGCTGCTGTTCCCTTGATTGTACTTTCACTGCACTGACCAAAGATAGGTTACTTTCTCTGTGTAATATAACATCCCAGATATCTAAATTCTATGGACAACATTAAGGAAATGATGGAATGGAAGTTTCACAGTATTTATTGATAGTTGTTCATCTTTATCTAGGAGATTGGGTAATAAAGATGAATAAGTAATTGAACTAAAATGACTTGCACGTTAGAATATACAATGATGAAGAAACAACTTGATCTTTTGTGAATAAAATATAATATCACAAGTAACAATTCCAAGGAAAGAAATATAGCAAAGCTGATTCATTTAAGTTGCTACTAACGAATACATTGCATTTTCTACTACATTTTTGTTTTATAGTTAAATCACTATTTTTATGACAGTTATTCAAAATCACAGTTACAACTGAATTTTTATTGTTTTCCCTCCCAGACACTCCATTAATCATCTTGTGTTTTCCTTGGTTTATTCTCTTATTCTTCCTAATGTATTCATAAAATTTTGCATTAATCATGGATGTAAGAGACTTTTAGAACTCGAAGAGGTTGTGAAATCCATTTTCCCCAAACTCCTCACTTTATGAATGAGAAAAGAGAGTTCTGGAAAGATTATGAATCCTGACATGATCTGACTCCTGCTTGCCTTCCTTCCCTTTTCCCGTTATGATCCAACTATACTGGTGGCTGGAACCTGTCAAGCACATTTCCTCCTCTTGGAATGCTGAACTCACAGAAGCTGTAAATGGCCACTCAACTAAAGAGCCACTTAGTCATTTACTATTTGAATCTAATTCCCAGTTCAGTGCTTTGTTTCCTACAACTTCTTACTTAATGAGAATTCACTCAAATTTACGAAACACTGCTATGCACAAGGCATTTTGTTAGTCATTACGGGAAATTCAGATATTACAATATCATCTTTGCAATGTCTATAGTCCTTTGTTCATTGAAATTCTTCATGCTTTTAAGCTTATTTGCATCTGTCCTGCTTCACTCTTTCCTGATATTTATTCTTGTTCCTTTTTTTTGCTTTACTTCATTAATGAAAATGGCTATTTCATCTTTATATAACTATGCTGTCTTGCCTTTGTAAAAGTACCTTAAGATCTTAAACCTCAGATACTCCATGCTAAACCATTAAGTGTGGAGCACTGAGTTTATTTTTCGATGGCCATATTTTTACTGCTCTTATGGGAAATCTATGTTTAAACTAACCATCTACAAGAGAAATAGATGAATATAACAAAACTTCCATATGTTATAAAACTCAGAAGTTACAAGGCAGAAATTTAATAAATTCTCAGCCCAGGTTCATAAATGACAAACATAAATGTTAAAATGGCAAAAATGTAGAGCTCTATATCTCTCTAGCTAATTGTTCTCTCTCAACAAATTAAACCTACCAATGTAAAAATGCCAAATGCCCACTGAACCATTCCCAAGTTAATAACACTTTGTATGAATCCATTTAGATTTTCCCCTCAATCTGGCACATTTAATATCATTTCAAACCTCATCAGTTTGATTATAAATGAAATGTAGTGGCATTTCCAGGGTGCAAACGCCACAAGATGGATCCAATTACCAAATTTGCAAACGGTGTTTTAGCATAAAATAACTTGAGTTTACCCGTCATAATATTGCAAATGGATTTAAAATGAGGGAGGTAATTTTTGTGCATCTGAGACCACACATCTTTTCTTTAATTATTAAGATATTTGGTTTAGGTTTTCACAGCCAGGAATGTGTCAAACAACCATGGATAAAAAGTGTAAAAAGTGGTTCATTATGTTTTATATATACAAAAATTTGAGACTGCCAACATTTTACTTTGATCAGCATTTCCAAATTATGTTCTGTGTAACACAACTTCTACAAGGTACTTGTAGATAGTCTATGAGGAAAAAAAGTTTCTTTGGAGTAATAAGTTAGGGAAATGCTGCACACAATATTTCCCTCTTCGGTTATGCGAATTCCTACAGGCAAGAAATTCTTGCTGAGATTTCTTTTTCTAAGATAGTTTTTGACTAGTTCAGTCAAATTTATAGAAACAGAATAGAAAAGTGGTTGTTAGGAGCTTGGGAGTGGGGGAAATTGACAGAGTTTGGTAAAAAAGATTTTCAGTTATAAGATGAATAAGGTCTGAAAATCTAATGTATAACATGGTCTCTATAGTTGATAATATTGTATTTTATAACTGAAATTTGCTAATAGAGTAGTACTTAAAGGTTTAAATGTTGTCACAGTAAATAAAGTAAATGTGTTAGTGTTAATTAACTTGATGGGAGAAATTCTTTCACAATGTATACATATACCAAATCATTACGTAGTACACTTTATATAACTTCTAATTTTATTTGTCAATTATGCCTCAAGAAATATGGAAAAAAATCAACACATTTTAATTCTTATGAATCAAATACAATCAAGAAAGTAAAAACCACCCTACCGATTTTAAATGTGAGGAGCATTTTACAAATAAATTTTTGCATAGCTGAGAGAAAAGCTAATAAGTCTAACATGAGACAATGAGGCAACCCAGAAGTTAGCAATTCAGAAAACTACTACCACCTCTAGGTGGGTGGCATCATTAGAGCCAGGATCAGAGGTCACCAGACAAAATTCAGAAGTATGGGAGACCAGCCTAGAGAACTGGGACTATGGAGAACATGCTTCTCCTGTTAAAGCTTGCAACTAAAGGAAAGTTCCATTTGAGGCTGGAAATACCATGTTCACAGAGATAGAGGGCTAGAAATACCCTGGTCTCTCCCATCCTAACACCTTCCAATCCTTACCAGACATCCTATAGCCAGAAGCCTGTTGGCAAAGGTGCTGAGAAATGAAGCCCCTTATGTTACAAAGTAAATTATGGGAACGACAGGGGGTGAATCTGAAAGGAAACAGGAAAAGGACTAATATATGGAGTCAGTGTTTTATGGAACCCAGCCGGAAAATACTGACAGGTTGTTTTAATCATCAGTAATATAATCAATTTTCCAATAAATGTTTAATGATTATAATACTACTTTTAAGTAAATTTCACGATTAAGGCACATCCAATTTTCTAATTTTTTGGACATATATTTATATGTATGTATATCAGCCAGGGTTTTCCAGAGAAACAGAACTAATTGGCTATAACTTCGTACCCATATCTATATCTATAACTGTAACTCTACTATATATCTCTCTTTCTCTATCATCTATCTATTTATCTACTAATCTATCTATCATTTACTTATCTATAGAGAGAAGAGAATAAGATTTATTATATGGAATTGGTTCATATGATTAGGAGGCTGAGAAAGCCCACTATCTGCTGTCTGCATGCTGGAGATCCAGGAAAGCCGGTGAAGTAGATCCAAGTCCTGAGAGCTGGAGAGCCAGTGCTGTGGATTCCAGTCTGAATATGAAGGGCTGAAAACCAAAAGATCTGAAGACAGACGAACATCATGTTTGAGTTCAAATAGGCAGAGAATGAATTCAACCTTCCTCCACCTTTACGTTCCATTCAGGCCTTCAACTATGTGGATAATGCCCACTCACATGGGAGAGGGCCATCTGCTTTACTCAGTTTACCAATTAAATGCTAATCTCTTCTGGAAACACACTCGCAGACACACCCAGAAATAATGTTTAATCAAATATCTGGATATCCCATGGTCCAGTCAACATGACATGTAAAATTAGCCACCACAGTATCACATTAGTTAGAAAAGACTATAAGAGTGCTAATGGATACACATAAATTTAGGCCAAAAATTATCAGAATCAACCAAAAAAGAATGGTGTTTATTTGCATGCCATTTTGGAAAACTTTCTGACTAACCAAATGAGGAAGTTTATCTCTTCGGATGACATTTTATGAAGCTCACTTACCTGTTAATAAAGAGTATACATGCAAACATCCTCAACAAAATACTAGCAATCAGAATCCAACAGCACATTTAAAAGGATCATGCACCATGATCAAGTGAGGTTTACTCCAGGAATGCAAGGATTCTTCAATACATGCAAATCAATCAATGTGATACACCATGTTAACAAACTGAAGGATAAAAACCATATTATAATCTCAATAGATGCATAAAAAGCTTTTGAAAAAAATTCAGCACCGAGTTATGATAAAAACTCTGCAGAGAGTAGGCATAGAGGGAACTTATCTCAACATAATAAAGGTCATATATGAGAAACCCACAGCCAACATCATTCTCAATGGTGAAAAACTGAAACCATTTCCTTTAAAATCAGGAAGAAGACAAGAATGCTCACTCTCACCATTATTCTTCAACATAGTTTTGGAAGTTTTAGGCACAGCAATCAGAGAAGAAAAAGAAATAAAGGAATCCAAATAGGAAAAGAAGTAGAGCTGCCATTGTTTGCAGATGACATGATACTATACATAGAGAATCCTAAAGATGCTACCAGAAAACTACTAGGGGTAATCAATGAATTTGGTAAAGTAACAGGATACAAAATTAATGCACAGAAATCTCTTGCATTCCTATACACTAATGATGAAAAATCTGAAAGAGAAATTAAGAAAACACTCCCATTTACCATTGCAACAAAAAGAATAAAATACGTAGGAATAAACCTACCTAAGGAGACAAAAGACCTGTATGCAGAAAACTATAAGACACTGATGAAAGAAATTAAAGATGATACAAACAGATCTCCATCTGATATACCATGTTCTTGGATTGGAAGAATCAACATTGTGAAAATGACTATACTACTGAAAGCACACTACAGATTCAATGCAATACTTATCAAACTACCAATGGCATTTTTCACAGGACTAGAACAAAAAATTTCACAATTTGCATGGAAACACAAAAGAACGCAAAGAGCCAAAGAAATCTTGAGAAAGAAAAACGGAGCTGGAGGAATCAGGCTCCCGGACTTCAGACTATTCTACAAAGCTACAGTAATCAAGACAGTATGGTACTGGCACAAAAACAGAAATATAGATCAATGGAACAGGATAGAAAGCCCAGAGATAAACTCACGCATATATGGTGACCTTATCTTTGATAAAGGAGGCAAGAATATACAATGGAGAAAAGACAGCCTCTTCAATAAGTGGTGCTGGGAAAACTGGACAGCTACATGTAAAAGAATGAAATTAGAACACTTCCTAACACCATACACAAAAATAAATTCAAAATGGATTAAAGACCTAAAGGTAAGGCCAGACACTATAAAACTCTTAGAGGAAAACATAGGAAGAACATTCTTTGACATAAATCACAGTAAGATCCTTTTTAACCTACCTCCTAGAGAAATGGAAATAAAAACAAAAATAAAAAAAATGGGACCTAATGAAACTTAAAAGCTTTTGCACAGTGAAGGAAACCACAAACAAAATGAAAAGACACCCCTCACAATGGGAGAAAATATTTGCAAATGAATCAACTGACAAAGGATTATTCTCCAAAATATATAAGCATCTCATGCAGATCAATATCAAAAAAATCAAACAACCCAATGCAAAAATGGGCAGAAGACCTAAATAGACATTTCTCCAAAGAAGATATACAGATGACCAACAAACACATGAAAGGATGCTCAACATTACTAATCATTAGAAAAATGCAAATCAAAACTACAATGAGGCATCACCTCATACCAGTCAGAATGACCATCATCAAAAATCTACAAACAATAAATGCTGGAGAGGGTGTGGAGAGAAGGAAACCCTCTTGCACTGTTGGTGGGAATGTAAATTGATACAGCCACTATGGAGAACAGTATGGAGGTTCCTTATAAAACTAAATATAGAACTAGCATATTACCCAGCAATCCCACTACTGGGCATATACCCTGAGAAAACCATAATTCAAAAGAGTCATGTACCAAAATGTTCATTACAGCTCTATTTACATTAGCCAGGACATGGAAGCAACCTAAGTGTCCATAGACAGATGAATGGATAAAGAAGATGTGGCACATATAAACAATGGAATGTTACTCAGCCATAAAAATAAATGAAACTGAGTTGTTTGTAGTGAGGTGGATGGACCTAGAGTCTGTCCTACAGAGTGAAGTAAGTCAGAAAGAGAAAAACAAATACTGTATGCTAACACATATATATGGAATCTAAAAAAAAACAATGGTTCTTTTGAACCTAAGGCAGGACAGGAATAAAGACACAGACGTAGAAAGTGGACTTGAGGACACAGGGACGGGGAAGGGTAAGCTGGGATGAAGTGAGAGAGTAGCATTGACATATATACGCTACCAAATGTAAAACAGATAGCTAGTGGGAAGCAGCAGCATAGCACAGGGAGATCAGCTCAGTGCTTTGTGATCACCTAGAGGGATGGGATAGGGAGAGTGGGAGGGAGACGCAAGAGGGAGGTGATATGGGGATATATGTATACGTATAGCTGATTCACTTTGTTATACAGCAAAAACTAACACAGCAATGTAAAGCAGTTATACTCCAATAAAGATGTTAAAAAAAAAAAAAGTAATGCTTGTTTAAACAGTGGGGTTTTTTTACATGTGTGTTTCTCTCACTGCTCATACAGCATACCTAGGTCCTGCCTTGGCTCCAAATCATAGCCAGATGGACAGTTATGTCTACTTGGTTAATTATGTCTGATTTACAATACCTGAAGTTGCTGAATAATTTAGACTAATGGTACCAACACATAGAATTAAGTGACGGGACCTAAACAATATTATTGATAAATTGCATACAGGTTTACTTAACAAGTAACTTAGACACCTGGAGCCATTAGCAATATGGAGGCCATCTTTGTAACCTTGTTTAGATCCCAATCTATTCTTACCAGGTATTTGTAATCACTTCTCATCCTTCCTTAGTCTCAGGTATCTTTTTCTTCAATTCCACCTAACCATTGACATTTACTGAAAAGTTACTATATGCCAGGCCCTATACATCCCAGACCTTCTTTACATTTTATCCTATTTAAAACGCTTGAGGTAAGAATTATTATCCCAGGTGAAGAAGATAAGACTCAAAGCAGTTGTGTTATAGCACAATAACAAATATTAAATCTTATATTTAAACACGTCCCCTTTTATAAATGTTGTCATTGCAGGGACTCTCAAAAGTTCTCTTCGTATTACTTGTATGTTATTACCCTCCATTTATTTACTTACTGAAAAGCAATTATTAATTGCCTACTCTGTGCCTGTCTTGCTGAACTTACAATGACTTACTTTTGGCAGATACCAAGGTTTTGGCTCTATTTTACTATCTGCTTTGGACTTTTTTAAGACTATTTTTTTAGGGAAGAGTTTTAGATTCACAATAAAATTGAGACGAAGGTAAAGAGATTTTGCAGAGATTCTCCCCCACCCCGTGCCTACAAATGCATATGCATGTAGATAGCTTCCCCCATTATTAACATTCCCCACTAGAGTGGTATATTTGTTATAATTGATGAACATACTTTGATATGTCATAATCAATAGTTTACATTAAGCTTTACTTTTGGTGTTACACATTTTGTGCATTTGAACAGATATATAATGATATGTATCCATTGTCCTAGTATCATACAAACTAGTTTCACTGCCCTGAAAGTCCTCCATGTGCCACCTATTCATCACTCCTCCCTAATCCCCACTGCCTTGGATTTAAGAACATATGCATGTTACAACATGTAGTGTTTGTGTTTGTTTTTCTTTGTAATCAATTTCCTTTGCTGCAATTTGCATGTTATACTTAAATGTATACTTCCTATGACCATCTGTTCCTCTCCTACCCAAAATTCAAGTAACTAACTAAATACCCAATCACTTAACTAAGAGAGCTTGGATTTCCCAGTCCTCTATGGAAATCCTTTCTAAGTTTCATAGCTGAAGGATAAACAGTGTCATTAGTTGCCTCTTTCTTGTTTGTATATTTTTGACCAACATGACTAGACTAGCTACATAACTAAAGTGGCACATGGTGATCATGGGTTTCATATCCAGTATGTGCTTATTGATAATTAAACTTTCAGATTTTACTGACTTCCAGTGTCTGCACTGATTGTTTCTTTCTATGATATCTATCACTAATGGAATACTTATAAGCCAAGCTGTGTCCTAGGCATTTTCTGTATGTTATTGGTTTAATACTCCCCACAACAATCTGATGTAGATATTATTACTATTTCAATCTTATAATAAAGAAATGGAAGAAAACTTGTTACTGGTATATAGTGAAGTTTCTTTCATCTGTTCAGTTTAAAATCCTTGGAGCCAAGCTGAAGTTTTCTCTTTCTGTCATACTTATATCTAATCAAATAACAGATACCACTGGTGTTACTTTCAAAATATATCCAATTTATAAATATTTCTCACTCCCTTTAGTCTTACCTCTCTGTTCCAAACTGCTATTATTTCTTTCCTGGATTATTAAAGTAGTCTTCTAGCCAGTATTTTTGCATCTGCCCACGTCCTTTACCTCTCTCCTTACTCTATATCACCAACTCCAGTTCTTCACTCTAAGTATACAAAGTAAACTTTACAAAATTTGTCAGACAATATCATTTCTCTATTCAGACTCTGCAATGCTTCATTTCGTCTCATTCAAAGTAAAAGCTGAAGTTCTAACAATGGAGGAGTGGCCAAGATAGCAGAATAGAGCAAATAATGATGAGAATGACCTGAAGGCTAGCAAAAAATATTTTCCACAACTAAGGATATAAAGAATTACACAACAAGGTGCAGTACAGCGAAGAAACCCCCTCTCCCCAAATGTAGGAAACCCACAGTTTAGAGGATAGTCACAACTGCAGAGGTTCCCCCAAGGAATGTGTGGTCCAAGGCCTACATTGAGCTCCCCAAACTGGGGATCATGCACCAGGTAAATAATCCCTGATTATGTATGATTTTGAAGGCCAATAGGCCTTGATACAGGAGTGGTAGAGGGCTATAGAAAACAGAAATTCCACTCTTAAAGGCTGCATGCAAAATCTCACATGTTCCAAGACTCAAGAGAGAGGCATATTTGAAAGGGTCCTGGGTCAAACCCACTCACTGATCTTGGACAGATTCTCAGAGAAGCAGGAGGCAACTGGGATTCTCACTGGGGACATAGACACTGGTGGCAGCCATTTTGGGTACCTTGTTCTACCACAAGAACACTGATACTGACTAGTACCTTTTTGGAGTTCTCCCTCTAGCCTATTAGCACCAGGGGTTTACTTGCCCACCACTTGGTTGGTACCAGTGCCAGGACCCTCTAGATCCTGGCCTCAACCAACAGTAGAGCAACACAAGCACCCTCTAGCCACTGCAGTCTGCTACCCTGGGCCCAGCCCCACCCACCAGCAGGCCAGCACCAGACCTGAGACCCTACTGTCAGCAGTGCTGTGACCTGGCTCCACCTACCAATGACCAACACCAGCTCCAGAACCTCCCAGGTCATACAGCTGGCCACACTGACACCCAGGGCCACCCCTCAATGGCTGACAGCTTCTGCACAAAGCAGGGCCTGATGACCAACTTGGCCATGGGCCAGGCCTCCTGCCAGTGTGCACATAGCAGTTGGCCCTGCCAGTGGAAGGGTCCATGTGGTCCATAGGGAGGAGACTTAGAGGATGTAGCTGTGTGGACCAGAAGGGAGTGTGCTACTGGGCCCCATAGAATGTCTCCTACATAAGGCCACTTCTCCAAGATCAGGAAATATAATTGACCTAATACATAGAAATAAAAACAGAAAATTAGGCAAAATGATGCAACAGATGAATATGTTTCAAACAAAAGAACAACATAAAAACCCAGAAGAACTAAGCAAAGTGAAGATTAAAAAATCTACCTTTTTAATCAAGGTAATGATCATAAAGATGCTCAACGCACTTAGGAGAAGAATGGATTTAATACAGTGAGATATTTTAAAAAGAGTTAGAAAATATTTTTTTAAATGAAGAATATAATAAATGAAATAAAAATGCAATCAAAGGAATAAACAGTAGATTAAATGATACATGGAATGAATTAGCAAAAGAGAAGACAGAGTATTAGAAATCTCCCAAGCTGAACAGATAAAAGAAATAGAATTTCTAAAAATAAGAATAGTTTAAGAGACCTTTGGAACAACATCAAACATTCTATAATTCTCATTATAGTGGTATCAGAAGGAGAAGACAGAGAAAAGAGAAGAGAACTTATTTGAAGAAATAATAACTGAAAACGTTCCTATCCTGGAAAAGAAAACAGATATCCAGGTCCAGGAAGCACAGAGAGTCACAAACAAGATGAACCCAAAGAAGTCCACACAAAGACACATTGTAATTAAAATGGCAAAAATTAAAGATAAAGACAGGATCCTATAAACAGGAAGAGAAAAGCAGGAAAAGAAAAAGTTATGCACAAGGGAATTCCCATAAGACAACTAGATGGCTTTTCAGCAGAAACTTAGCAGGCCAGAGGAGAGTGACATGACATATTTAAAGTGATGAAAGAAAAAATCCTACAAACAAGAATACTCTACCCAACAAGGCTATCATTCAGATTTGAAGGAAAGATCAAAAGTTTTATACACAAGCAAAAACTCAGAGTTCATAAGCACTAAGTTGGATTTATAAGGAATGTTAAGGGGAGAGAGGATCAAGATGGCAAAGGAGTAGGACGTGGAGGTCACCTTCACCCCACAGATACATCAAAAATACATCTACATGTGGAACGACTATCACAGAACATACACTGAACACTAGCAGAAGACCTCAGACCTCCAAAAAAGCAAGAAAGTCTCCACATAACTGGGTAGGACAAAAAAAAAAAAAAAGAGAGAGAAAGGAATTGGGATGGGACCTGCACCCCTGGGAGGGAGCTGTGAAAGAGGAAAGGTTTCCACACATGGGGAAGTTCCCTCACCGTCAGGGAGCTTGGTCAGGGCAGAGGGGGAGCTTCAGAGCCTCAGAGGAGAGTGTGGCAACAGGTTTGCAGAAGGCAAAGCAGAGAAGGACCTACACAGAAAACCAGTGCTGACTGGTACTCCCCAGCCTGGGATGCTCATCCATTGGGGTCAGCAGGAGCTGGGTGCTGAGGCTTCGACTTTGGAGGTCAGACCCTGGGGAGAGAACTAGTGTTGGCTGTGTGAAGACAGCCTGAGGGGGCTAGGGTATGGTACGCCACAACGCAGGGAGTCCAGGAAGAAGTCTGGGCCTGCCAGAGAGGCAAGGCACCATTGTTGGGGGAGGAAGCAAGGAGAGAGGCTGGCCCATCATAGGAGCTTCTTTCTCTGCACAATCTCAGGTGGCAGGGCACCACCTATACAAGCTACAGGGGCAGGCATGAGCCGCCACTGCCATCTTGGACTCCAGAGGCAAGTGCAGTCTGCTGCTGTTACTGACGGTCCTGTGAGTGGGTGCAGGGCACTGCCCCCACCTTCCCAGGAGTGTGTGGGGCTCACCAACACCAAGTGTCCATGACCCAAAGCCAAATACTGCCCCTGCTTCCCTGGGAGTACATGCAGACAGTGACTTCTGCCAAGGGACCCACAAATGGGAACCAACAGCTGCCCCCTCCTTCCTTTGAGCATGCACATGGGACATATACCTGCACACCCCCATCAATGGGATAACAGCCAGCACACACTGAGGAAAGAGATGGCAAGCATCCAAACCAAAAACAACCCTCATGCCAAAAAAAAAAATATTAAAACCCACACAAGCTAGGCAGGGATGCTCCCGCATATAAAGCCCTCCAAGACTACAGCAGATAATTGTTTCTCCTAAACTCACAGTGTAAGAGAAATATAAGCAAAATGAAGAAACAGAGGAACTGCTCTTAGTTAAAAGACCAAGAGAATTCCCCTGAAGGAACAAACAATGAAACAGACTTCTTCAGTCTAATGGTCTAATAGTCCAATAGTCCAATTTCAAAAAGGAGATTAAGAAAATACTGAAGAAATTAAGAAAGCCTATTGATAGAAATGCAAATTACTTTAAAAAGGAACTAGAAACTATGAGGAGGAGCCAAGAAAAATTAGAAAATTCATTTGCTGAGAAAAAAGCTGAGCTGAAGGCAATGAATAGCTGAATGAATAATGCAGACGAAAGAATAAGTGACCTTGAAGATATAATAATGGAAATTACCCAATCAAAAGGAGCAGACAGAAAGACCCCTCTGCCAAAAAAATGAAAGCAATATTAGAGACATATGGAATAATATAAAGAAGACCAATCTATGCACAATAGGGATTCCAGAAGCAGAAGAAAGAGAAAAGGGGACTGAAAATGTATTTGAAGAAATTATGGCTGAAAACTTCCCAAACCTAAAGAAGGAAACAGATATCCAGATACAGGAAACACAGAGGGTCCCAAACAGGATAAACCCAAACAGACCGACACCACAACATATTATAATAAAAGTGGCAGAAGTTAAGGATAAAGAGAGGATTCTAAAGGCAGCAAGAGAAAAACAAAGAGTTCTTTACAAGGGAATCCCCGTAAGGCTATCAGCTGATTTCTCTACAGAAACACTGCAGACCAGAAGGGAGTGGCAAAATATTTCCAAAGTCTCGAAAGAGAAAAATCTTCAACCTAGAATACTCCACCCAGCAAGATTATTATTTAGAATAGGAGGAGAAATAAAGAATTTCTCAGACAAGGAAAAAATAAAGGAATACAGCAATACTAAACCTATCCTAAAAGAAATATTGAAATGTCATCTCTAAATAGAAAAGAAGCAAAAAGATATAGGAAGGAGGAAATCACAGTTGGAAAGTAAATCACTTAAATTAGCCAGTATACAGATAAAAACAAACAAACAAACAAAAAAACCCTATTTGTGAAAGCAATGATAAACACAACAGCAAAAGGATAAACATGAAGATGTAAAAAGGGATATCAAAATCATAAAATGTGGAGGAGAGTAAGAAAATGCAGATTTTTTTTTTCTTTAGAATGTGTTTGAGCCTATATGGCTATCAGTCTAAAGCAAGCAGATATAGGAAGAGGTTAACATACTTGAAAAACAGGGCAACCACAAATCAAAAACAAACAATAGATTCACAGAAAACAAAAAGAAAAGAACACAAGCATAAGTTAGGAGGAAACCATCAAACCACAAAAAGAAAAACAAAAAGCAAAGAAAGGAATAAAGAAGAAACAAAGAATCAACTGGAAAACAAGGTTTGAGATGGCAATAAATACATATGCATCAATAATTACCTTAAATGTCAACGGACTGAATGCTTCAATCAAAAGACATAGAGTGGGGCTTCCCTGGTGGCGCAGTGGTTGAGAATCTGCCTGCCAATGCAGGGGACACGGGTTTGAGCCCTAGTCTGGGAAGATGCCACATGCCACGGAGCAACTGGGCCCTTGAGCCACGACTGCTGAGCCTGCGCGTCTGGAGCCTGTGCTCCACAACGGGAGAGGCCACGACAGTGAGAGGCCAACACACTGCGATGAAGAGTGGGCCCCGCTCGCCGCAACTGGAGAAAGCCCGCGCACAGAAACGAAGACCCAACACAGCTAAAAATAAATAAATAAATTAATTAATTAATTAAAAAAAAAAGACATAGAGTGGCAGACTGGATAAAAAACAAGAGCCTACGATATGCTGCCCATAGGAGACCCACATTATGGCAAAGGAAACACATAGATTGAAAGTGATGGGATGAAAAAAAGAATTTCAGGCAAACGGAAATGACAAGAAAGCAGGAGTTGCAATACTCATTTCAGATAAAATAGACTTTAAAGGCTATAAAGAAAGATAAAGAAGGACACTATATAATGATAAAAGGATCAATAAAAGAAAAGGATATTACACTCATCAACTTATATTCATTTAATATAGGAGCATCCAAATACATAAAACAAATACTAACAGACAAAAAGGGAATTGATGGGAATACAATAATAGTAAGAGACTTTAACACCCCACTCACATCAATGGACAGATCTTCTAGACAGAACATCAATCAGGCAACAAAGTTCCTAAATGATACAATAGAACAGTTAGACTTAATTGATATATTCAGGACATTACATCCAAAACAAAAACAAAAAACATAAAAACCCAGGACACACATTCTTTCCAAGAGCACACAGAACATTCTCTAGGATTGACCACATACTTGGGCACAAAACTAACCTCAACAAATTTAAGAGTATAGAAATTATTTCAAGCATCTGCTCTGACCGCAATGGCATGAAACTAGATATCAACCACAGGAAAAGAAATGAGAAAAAAACAACTATGCGGAGACTAAACAACATGCTACTAAAAAAAACAATGGATCAACGAGGAAGTCAGAAAGGAAATTAAAAGAGGGAGGGGGTATGGGGATATATGTATATATATATGTAGCTGATTCACTTTATTATACAGCAGAAATTAACACAACATTGTAAAGCAATTATACTCCAATAAAGATTTAAAAAATACCTTGAGACAAATGACAATGAAAACACAACCTTACAAAACCTATGGGATGCAGCAAAAGCAGTTCTTAGAGGGAAGTTCATAGTGATACAGACCTTCATCAAAAACAAGGACGATCTCAAATCAACAACCTAATCTACCACCTAAAAGAATTAACAAAGAACAAACAAAGCTGAAAGTCAGCAGAAGGAAGGAACTAATAAATATCAGGGAGGAAATAAATAAAATAAGTATTAAAAATTGAAAAAACCCAATAAAACCAAAAACTGGTTCTTTGAAAAGGTAAACAAAATAAATAAACCTTAGGGCAGTCTCACCAAGAAGACAAGACAGAGATGCCAAATGAATATAAGAAATAAAAAAGGAAAAATCTCAACTGACACCACAGGAAAGAGAAAAAAAAAAAAAAAAAAACTAAGAGAATACTATGAACAATTTTATGCCAACAAATTTGACAACCGAGAAGGAATGGACAACTTTCTAGAAACATACAGCCCACCAAAATTGAATCAAGAAGAAATAGATGATTTGAACAGACCAGTCAATAGAAGTGAAATAGAATCTGTAATAAAAAAAGAAAAACTCCCTACAAACAAAAGTCCAAGACCAGATGGCGTCTCAGATGAATTCTACCAAGCAAACAAAGAATAACTTATAGCAATTCTTCTCAAAATCTTCCAAAAGATTGAAGAGGAGAGAACATTCCCAAAGAAATTCTAGGAAGCCACCCTGACCCTTATACTAAAACCAGACAAAGACACCACCAAAAAAAGAAAATTACAGGCCAATATCTTTGATAAATACAGATGCAAAAATTCTCTACAAAATTTTAGCAAACAAAATCCAACAACACATAAAAAAAGATCATACACCATGACCAAGTGAGATTCATCCCAAGTTCAAAAGGATGGTTCAACATTCGTGAATCAATCAACATAATACACCATATTAACAAAAGAAAAGTCAAAAACCAAATGACCATCTCAATACATGCAGAAAAAGCATTTGACAAAATTCAAAATCCATTCATGACAAAAACTCTTACCAAAGTGGGAATAGAGGAAACATATCTCAACATAATAAAAGCCATTTGTGACAAACCCACAGACAAGATAATACTCAATGGTGAAAGGCTAAAAGCCTTCCTGCTAAAATCTGGAACAAGAAAAAGATACCCATTCTCACCACTTCTATTCAACATAGTAGTGGAAGTCCTAGCCACAGTAATCTGACAAGAAAAAGAAATAAAATTTATCCACATTGGAAGGGAAGAGGTAAAATTGTTATTATATGCAGATGGCATGATGTTATGTATAGAAAACCCTAAAGACTCCACACAAAAACTACTAGATCTACTAAATGAATTCAGCAAAATAGAAGGATATAAAATTAACATTCAAAAATTGGTTCATTTCTTTACACTAACTATGAAATATCAGGAAGGAAATGTAAAAAAACAATGCTTTTAAAAATAACACCAAAAAAAAAAAAAAAAAAAAAAACCTGACCAAGGAGGTGAAAGACTTATATACTGAAAGCTATAAAACATTAATAAAGGGAGTTAAAGAGGATTCAATGAAATGGAAAGATATCCCATGCTCTTGGATTGGAAGAATTAATCTGCTTAAAATGGCAATACTACCCAAAGCAATCTACAGATTTAATGTGATCCCTATCAAAATACTCAAGACATTTTTCATGGAACTAGAACAAATAATCCAAAAATTTATATGGAACCATAAAAGATCAAGAATTGCAAAAGCAATCCTGAGGAAAAAACAAAAAAGCAAAAAAAAACAGGAAGCATAACTCTCCCAGACTTCAGACAATAGTACAAAGCTACATTAATCAAAACAATGTGGTATTGGTACATAAACAGACCTATGGATCAATGGAACAGAATAGAGAGCCCAGAAATAAACGCACACACCTACAGACAATTAATCTTCAACAAAGGAAGCAAGAATATACAATGGTGAAAAGACAGTTTTTTCAACAAGTGGTGCTGGGAAAGTTGGACAGTGGCATATAAATCAGTGAAGTTAGAACACACCCTCACACCACACATAAAAATAAACTCAAAATGGCTTAAAGACTTAAACATAAGACATGACACCATAAAACTCCTAGAAGAGATCATAGGCAAAACATTCTCTGACATACATCATACCAATGTTTTCTTAGGTCAGTCTCCCTAGGTAATAGAATTAAAAACAAAAATAAACAAATGGGACCTAATCAAACTTACAAACTTTTGCACAGCGAAGGAAACCAAAAAACAAAAACAAAAACAACCAAAAAGACAACATACGGAATGGGAGAAAATATTTGCAAATGATGCAACAGAAAAGGGCTTAATCTCCAAAGTATACAAACAGCTCATACAACTTAAAAACAAAAACTAAACTAAGAAGAAAATGTCAAATCTCCACTTTACTCCTGGCTAGGCAGACACAGTTTAAGAACAACTTGCAGGTAAAAATCTCATTTGCAAAGCAGGCTCTTTGCATCTCAGTCTCTAAAGCTGTATGGGCCCACTTAGAGTTGACATCACAGTACATTGCCTAGGGAAATGAAGATTTTGCAATTAAACTGTGGGTAGTCCAACCAGTTAATTCAGGACAAGAACTCCACAGAGAAAATACCCTGAACACTGTGCTTGCTCAATATGTGTAACTTCTCTTTGGAAGACTTTATCAACACAACCCTCAACTTCTGAACTAAGTATTTTCTTTCCTTGGAAACAGAATGGTTATATTTCTATCATCAGTGATATCTTAGCTGTGGGAGAAGAGGAGGAGGTAACATGTAAAGTACAGGGAACCCTGGAGGTACATGAAAATATTCATAGGATTAAAATTTATAAAAATCCTTATTAGCTGTTCAATGTGGCATTTCTGATGTCCTGTTATAATAAACCTATTTAAATTTCAGAAAATATTGGGGGTTTGTTGTTGAAGAGTTGAGATTCTTCTAGGGTAGATAATAAAGTGAATACATTCAGTGTCTATAAAATATTGCAGAGCATGGAATGAGAAAGTAAATAACATTAAGTAGCTCTGAATTAGTTACTTTATATACACTTCCTCAGAGCGTTCCAAAAAACAATACTACAAAGGAATTGTGATTATTCCCACTTTATAGATGAAGAAATGGAGTTTAAGAAAGGTGATATAACTTGATCAGGTATGCAAGAAGTGACCAAACTGGACTTAAGTTCTTACTAACTATTAATATTTAAATATTAGAAACAGACATTATTCTTTGAATATTGAAGGAAAAATGGAATGAATTACAATTGGCTTACATATAAATTTTATCTTAATATGACCAAACACCGAACTTTTCTGTTCTTATCCCAAGTAGGGCCTTTAGCTTTTAATAACTGTATAATACATAGAAAAAAAGTTATTAGATATTAGGAGGTGATGGTCCATTTCCATCCCCCTGTGCACTCATAATAACTACATACTATAGTTTATTAGATTATATCTACAAAATATATCATGGAATAAAAAGTAGGATAATATCTTGGTAATTTATGAAGATGGTAGTAAAAATAAGATATTTTTCCCTTAATGGAAAAATTATAACTACACAACACACCTCTTAAAAGCAGCTTGGAAGCAATACTCAGATGGTTTAAATAAGCTTTATGCTTCAGTGTATTATACTTCACTAAACCAAAAATATTTTATAACTATGAGGGAATCAAAACAAACACAAAACCATTATTAAAATATTGCTATATGAAGTTCACCAGATTTAGGAAATATATAGATGGATAGATAGATATATTTACACACATATATACATATATATTTACATAGATATGTAAATAAACTGATATTTGAAAATAGAAATTATTTAATGAGGATGGAACTCCTTTCACTATTGCTGGTGTGATGGAAAGCATAAGGGAATAGAAGTATGAAAAGTAAGGCTCCAGGTGTTGCTGTGAGATATACTTTATCTAGGACCTTGAGCAATAATTCACCTTTCCATGTCTCAGTTTACTAATCTAAAGCCATAGATTTAAACTTTATGATCCTTACATTTCTACTCAGATCTGTAAATCCATGAAATTTTTCCTGCTATTATGAATATTGTCCCTCTTTCCAAATCCTTGTCAACATTAGGAATAAGCTAATGTTCCAGCTGGCTGCCACAGAGGCTCAGGCAGTAAATGGAAAGAATCATAGAAGAGGATTAATTTTCAAGTCTGGATTTTCATCATGACATTCACTCTAGACACACATATGAATAAAATGAAGCTACAAAGTTCAAATATGGCTTAGACAGTTGGATCACAGAGACTGACTGTGTTTAAAAGTTTTTAGACATTTTAAAATGTCTTCTTTATTAAAAAGAAAAACACAAAAAACAAACAAAAACTAAACTGAAAGTGGATTTTATTTTAATGTAATTAGGTTTAATAGTAAAACAGTTGATAAAATTGCCAAATGATGACATAAAAGAAGTAAATTTATCTTTTCACATATTCATTCCCCCTCAGTTTAAAGCCATGGAGATCTCTCATAAAAATGATGTGCATAATTACTTATAATAGACAGCCCCCCAATTTTTGCTACTTTTTATTTTGCTTGACCAATCATTGTGGTTAATAAGGACCTCAATTACTACAACTTTTATTCATTTATTCAGTGGCATAAACCGATGTTTAAACAGACAAATTGAGCAGGTTACACAGTTAAGACTTTCCCATCAATATGGTGACACGAAAAGCTTTTCCCCAAAATGCATTGCCCTTGAAATTGTGATCTACATAGTAATTATTTTTGTACTTAATATATTTTAAGAATATATTGGGTAAACATAGGAAAAATGCAAGACTTTGTAGGCATATCTGGGTATTTAAGTTTGAGGCAAAATTTTAAAAAGATTTGTTTTCTTATATATTAGATTGGCAAAAATTCAAAAGCTTGAAAATAGAATCTGATGGTAATGTGGCAGGGAAATTGTCACTCTCAAACATTTTTGGTGTGAGTTCCTGATATTGCACCACTAATGAAGGGGGATTTAGAAATATTCAACAAAATTTCCTATTCATTTACTTTTTGACTCAGAAAGCACATTTCTAGGACTCTACCCTGAAGATATTCCTCCATAAAAAAATAATCTCTATATACAAAGTTTTCATTGTGGCATTTGTTATAGCAAAATATTGGAAATAATCCAAATATCTATCAAAGGAGGCTGATTGAATAATCTATGGAATATCCACACAAGTGATTTCCATGTGACTGAAAAGAAAACATCAATAATTGATTGTAAGTTATTTATAGTTAACAAATTTTTAAAAATAGTTACAGGACTCTCTATACAGTATTCTGCCCCTAATGTAGGAAAGGACTCCTCTCTCTCTCCCCATCCATCCATCTATCATCTATCTATAGCTATATCTATCTATATCTATATCTATCTATTTTCCTTTTTGCTTATTTTTGCAAAGTGAAATGCAGTAGAGGGTAACCCAGTAAGGATGTGTCAACCAGAAACTAATAAAAACATCACCCCTCAGGGATGGTTGAAAAGGGAAGGAGAGAACAGAAATGGAGGCAATAACTTGCTATACAATTTATTGTTTAAAATAAAGACATAAAAAAGGATGTTAGAAAGAAAACCCTCAAAACTGAAAAAAATCAGAAACAAATTAACTTTTTTATATAGCAAATTGATATTAGATACACATAGAGAAAAAATATTCAAGTAACTCAAGTAATAGTCTGACTATATATTCATGGTAGGATATATTTTAAGACTAAAAAGATGTGCAAAAAAAAATCTTGAACTTCTAATTAGTAGGTTTATTTTTCATAGAATTTGGTATTGGTAATTTTGAAACCATTTTGTGATTATTGTAAAGATTAATAAAATAAGTAAATGTATTAGTACAAGGAGAACTGAGATTTTATTCAGTTTAAGAGAAAAACATGAAATCATATGTAAGAGTATGATGTAAGAGTGAAGTATTTTAATATACATAACTTCCTTTCAAATTGTTCTGAAAAAAAGAGGATACTAGTTCCAGTGAAAGGTACACAGGTTTTCACTGTACATTTCTTTCAATTTTCTATTTGAATTTTTTTTATAATAGAATGTTGGAAGAAATGAAAAGTAAGAAATATCTAAATGTAACTTTCTTGATTTGGACATATTTTAACCAGGCCACAGAATGGCATAAACCTGGTGTTTTAAGTAAATTAGTTTTTTAAATGAAATATTTTGCAAGTATTATTTGTGTTTTGTGAAAGGAAGATGGTAGATATACGTTTTAAGAACTTATCACAGAAAGGTGCTCAGAAATTGTATGTAATCATACCAAGATAGAATAGTAAAATAAGCCAAGCATTTCTAGATATATCCAGGTAAATCCATATAATTTGAATAGTATATTTTCCCTTGCTCCTTCAAATGATTTGGGAAGTATAAATTTTCCTATATATCAGTGCCATATTTTATTTGATAGTTTATTTTTTATTTTTTATTTTTTTTTAATTTTTATTTATTTATTTTTTATTTATTTATTTATTTATTTTTGGCTGGGTTGGGTCTTCGTTTCTGTGCGTGGGCTTTCTCTAGTTGTGGCAAGTGGGGGCCACCCCTCATCACGGTGCGCGGGCCTCTCACTGTCGCGGCCTCTCTTGTTGCGGAGCACAGGCTCCAGACGCGCAGGCTCAGTAATTGTGGCTCACGGGCTTAGTTGCTCCGTGGCATGTGGGATCCTCCCAGACCAGGGCTCGAACCCCGTCCCCTGCACTAGCAGGCAGACTCTCAACCACTGCGCCACCAGGGAAGCCCTGATAGTTTATTTTTAATTTGCAGGAATCATGCATCTCTTGCTAAACCATATTTGCATAGATGTCAGTTGAAAATAATTTTCTGAATTAGTTTTATAAATTGAATTTTATTGAATTCTCTTATATTAAATATAGTAACTAAATAAAACTTTTGGGGTGGTATGATCTAAATAAATAATGTCCACTAGAGATCACCAGCTTAGAATACTGTTTTGTTATTCACAATATTGATCTGAATCAAACTATCATCACTAGGTGATTGCTATCATCACTGGGGATTTAATGTTACATGACTAGAACAACATTTGTGAACTTGGCAGTGTGATACTGTGCTTTTTTAAAATTGAAGTATAGTTGATTTACAATGTTGTGTTAGTTTCAGGTGTACAGCAAAGCGATATATTGTGTGTATATATATATTCTTTTTCAGATTCTTTTCCATTATAGGTTATTCTGATATATAGTTCCTAGAGATTATCATACTAAGTGAAGTAAGTCAGATGTAGAAAGACAAATATCATATATCATTTATATATGTGGAATCTAAAAAAATGATACAAATTAAAATATTTACAAAACAGAAATAGACTCACAGACATAGAAGACAAACTTATGGTTACCAACTGTGATACGGTGCTTTTGCTTTACGCTGTCTGTTGGAGACAACTCTCCATGGGTGGCTCACATTTCTGCATGTTTTGCAAGCAAATACTGTCAACCCTTGAATAACACAAGGGTTGGGGCCCTAACCCCCTACCAGTTGAAAATCTGCATATAACTTATAGTCAGCCAATTTATAGTCTGCTCTCTGTATCTGTAATTCTGTAACTGTGGATTCTCCCAAGTGTGGATCATGTAGTATTATGTTATTTATTATTGAAAAAAATCAGTGTATAAGTGGACCCTAGCAGTCCAAACCTGTGTTGTAATTAACTGTCCTTTGTTAACAAACTGTATTTTCAAGGATTTTGGTATAGCCATGATAGAGAGAAATAGTGTCTGCTGCTGGAGCAAAAACTTACTCTGCAGTAGGATAAAGAGAACGTCTTCCTCCAGAGCAAAGGGCAGCAGTCTTTCTGCCCACTCAAATATACTCAGGTTTGGTAAGCTCAGAGTTCCTCTCCTGCACTAAAGCTACTGCATGGGCAGGCATTCATCTGACCTCATTCACACCACCCCTGTGGCACTTAGGGGCAAAGGGAAATTACACAAACATGCCATAAAATTAGAAATGCTTAACTTACTTTTAACATTACATAAAAGAAATTTAATAGTGTTTCATCTGGGCTGATATAAATGTGCTAGCAATATAGATCCATCTTAATATTGAAATAGATACACATTATGTATTATTTTTTTTAAAGATTAGGCTAGAAAATTTATTCTAAAATGATTCCAGACTAGATAATGAAGATCAACCTGCATTTTGTGATCCATACACTTATCTTGCACAGTAAAAGTTGTATTATAAGTAGATGTAACCATGATTGAGAGGTGTTTTCACAGGTATCTAATACAAATTAAATAAATTCCCCTTTTTACATTTATAGTAAAATTCTCCACATTCATATATATCTATACCCACACCCTCATCTCATTTATACAGCCTCTTATTCACATCAGATGAGTTTCTGAAATCCAGCTCCATTCCTTGCCACTGCTTTGATTTAGGCCTTCCTCTTTCTTTGGCTGGCCTTCCACCAACAACCTCTATGCAATTGGAAAAATCTTCTATACCATTTTCATAATTATCATCTAAAAATTGTATTATTTATAGCACCTTTCTTTTTTATATATGAGTCGTTTCTTTTTTTTTTTTTTTTTTACAAAGCAACGTGAAAAGATATTTATTGATCATATTGACATTTTAACCAAGTTATTTTTGATCAAGTTTTCTGATATTCCAGTTATAATGCCTAAAATAATGTAGGTAAATAATAAGTATTTTCTTTTGTTTCTTTTGTTTTGTTCCCATTGGATCTTTTTTTTTTTTTTTTTTTTTCACACACACACACTGTATTTTATTTTTACAAGAGATAAATAGACTGACACCAAGCATTGTACATGGATGACCACAACAAAAGCAACAATGATTGCAATTACCAAACATGAAACACACTCATACTATGTCATAATATTGACATTCAGTCCAGTAATCCTCCACTCTAACAGCTCCTTTACTTTGCAGTGAAAATTGATTTGTATATTCTTTGCCTCTGAGTCCTTGTGGGATTTTTTTTTTTTTAAATTCAGACAGAAAGTCACGAAAATTATACTCATCCTCATCAGTTCACTCAGTCCCATGTAATTAATTTTTTTTTTTTTTCATCTTGATCTTTTGTTAGCACTTTTATGAGTTCATCAGTTTTTCATTAGAGTTCTGAAAATGCTTATTCATTCAGTTCAGCAGTACAGTCAGTTACCAGAAACCTGTACTTGTCAGAGCCTTTTCCATGAATTTTTTGAAGATGAAACCCTTTTATAGGAACATATTTGCAAAATCATCAGAGTACACCCAGAACTGTCTGTAAATGACAAAAGACTTAAAAATGACCACGGTTAAAGATTTGATGAAAGTTCATAATAATGCAGTTGACAAGAAAATTAGTTATTTCTGAGATATACATTTTAAAGTAATAACTAGGATTATTACATATAACATTATACCAGAACATATAAGATTTTTAGAAATTTCATGTAATGTCTGAAACATTTATATTAACATATTTCCATACATATTTCCATACAAATACAAATATAAGATTTTTAGAAATTTCATGTAATGTCTGAAACATTTATATTAACATATTTCCATACATATTTCCATACAAATACAAATATAAGATTTTTAGAAATTTCATGTAATGTCTGAAACATTTATATTAACATATTTTCATACAAATAACCCAATAAAAGTTTAGTATTAGTTGTTTTGTTTGTTTTTTTATACTGCAGGTTATTATTAGGCATCAATTTTATACACATCAGTGTATACATGTCAATCCCAATCGCCCAATTCAGCACACCACCATCCCCACCTCACTGCAGTTTTCCCCCCTTGGTGTCCATATGTCCATTCTCTACATCTGTGTCTCAACTTCTGCCCTGCAAACTGGCTCATCTGTACCATTTTTCTAGGTTCCACATACATGCATTAATATACGATATTTGTTTTTCTCTTTCTGACTTACTTCACTCTGTATGACTGTCTCTAGATCCATCCACGTCTCAACAAATGACTCAGTTTTGTTCCTTTTTATGGCTGAGTAATATTCCATTGTATATATGTACCACTACTTCTTTATCCATTCGTCTGCTGATGGGCATTTAGGTTGCTTCCATGACCTGGCTATTGTAAATAGTGCTGCAATGAACATTCGGGTGCATGTGTCTTTTTGAATTACGGTTTTCTCTGGGAATATGCCCAGTAGTGGGATTGCTGGGTCATATGGTAATTCTATTTTTACTTTTTTAAGGAACCTCCATATTGTTCTCCATAGTGGCTGTATCAATTTACATTCCCACTAACAGTGCAAGAGGGTTCCCTTTTCTCCACACCCTCTCCAGCATTTGTTGTTTGTAGATTTTCTGATGATGCCCATTCTAACAGGAGTGAGGTGATACCTCATTGTAGTTTTGATTTGCATTTCTCTAATAATTAGTGATGTTGAGCATCTTTTCATGTGCGTCGTGGCCGTCTGTATGTCTTCTTTGGAGAAATGTCTATTCAGGTCTTCTGCCCATTTTTGGATTGGGGTGTTTGTTTCTTTGATATTGAGCTGAATGAGCTGTTTATATATTTTGGAGATTAATCCTTTGTCCGTTGATTCATTTGCAAATATTTTCTCCCATTCTGAGGGTTGTCTTTTCGTCTTGTTTATGGTTTCCTTTGCTGTGCAAAAGCTTTGAAGTTTCATTAGGTCCCACTTGTTTATT
Organism: Eschrichtius robustus; assembly: GCF_028021215.1. Classification (NCBI taxonomy): domain Eukaryota; kingdom Metazoa; phylum Chordata; class Mammalia; order Artiodactyla; family Eschrichtiidae; genus Eschrichtius; species Eschrichtius robustus. Next base: position 32,707,490 of record NC_090840.1, on the reverse strand, counting down.
TTTGTTTTTATTTCCATTACTCTAGGAGGTGGCTCAAAAAAGATCTTGCTGTGATTTATGTCAAAGAGTGTTCTTCCTATGTTTTCCTCTAAGAGTTTTATAGTGTCCAGTCTTATATTTAGGTCTCTAATCCATTTTGAGTTTATTTTTGTGTATGGTGTTAGGGAGTATTCTAATTTCATTCTTTTACATGTAGCTGTCCAGTTTTCCCAGCACCACTTATTGAAGAGACTGTCTTTTCTCCATTGTATATCTTTGCCTCCTTTGTCATAGATTAGTTGACCATAGGTGCGTGGGTTAATCTCTGGGCTTTCTATCTTGTTCCATTGATCTATGTTTCTGTTTTTGTGCCAGTACCATATTGTCTTGATTACTGTAGCTTTGTAGTACAGTCTGAAGTCAGGGAGCCTGATTCCTCCAGCTCCATTTTTTTCCCTCAAGACTGCTTTGGCTATTCGGGGTCTTCTGTGTCTCCATACAAATTTTAAGGTGATTTGTTCTAGCTCCGTAAAAAATGCCATTGGTAATTTGATAGGGATTGCATTGAACCTGTAGATTGCTTTGGGTAGTATAGTCATTTTCACAATGTTGATTCTTCCAATCCAAGAACATGGTACATCTCTCCATCTGTTGGTATCATCTTTAATTTCTTTCATCAGTGTCTTATAGTTTTCTGCATACAGGTTTTTGTCTCCCTAGGTAGGTTTATTCCTAGGTATTTTATTCTTTTTGTTGCAATGGTAAATGGGAGTGTTTCCATAATTTCTCTTTCAGATTTTTCATCATTAGTGTATAGGAATGCAAGAGATTTCTGTGCATTAATTTTGTATCCTGCAACTTTACCATATGCATTAATTAGCTCTAGCAGTTTTCTGGTGGCAGTTTTAGGATTCTCTATGCATAGTATCATGTCATCTGCAAACAGTGACAGTTTTAATTCTTCTTTTCCAATTTGTATTCCTTTTATTTATTTTTCTTCTCTGATTGCCGTGGCTAGGACTTCCAGAACTATGTTGAATAATAGTGGTGAGAGTGGACATCCTTGTCTCGTTCCTGATCTTAGAGGAAATGCTTTCAGTTTTTCACCATTGAGAATGATGTTTGCTGTGGGTTTGCATATATGGCCTTTATTATGTTGAGGTAGGTTCCCTCTATGCCCACGTTCTGGAGAGTTTTTATCAGAAATGGGTGTTGAATTTTGTCGAAAGCTTTTTCTGCATCTATTGAGATGATCATATGGTTTTTATTCTTCAATTTGTTAATATGGTGTATCACATTGATTGATTTGCGTATATTGAAGAATCCTTGCATCCCTGGGATAAATCCCACTTGATCGTGGTGTATGATCCTTTTAATGTGTTGTTGGATTCTGTTTGCTAGTATTTTGTTGAGGATTTTTGCATCTATATTCATCAGAGATATTGGTCTGTAATTTTCTTTTTTTGTAGTGTCTTTGTCTGGTTTTGGTATCAGGGTGATGGTGGCCTCATAGAATGAGTTTGGGAGTGTTCCTTCCTCTGCAATTTTTTGGAAGAGTTTGAGAAGGATGGGTGTTAGCTCTTCTCTAAATGTTTGATAGAATTCACCTGTGAAGCCATCTGGTCCTGCACTTTTGTTTGTTGGAAGATTTTTAATCACAGTTTCAATTTCATTACTTGTGATTGGTCTGTTCATATTTTCTATTTCTTCCTGATTCAGTCTTGGAAGGTTATACCTTTCTAAGAATTTGTCCATTTCTTCCAGGTTGTCCATTTTATTGGCATAAAGTTGCTTGTAGTAGTCTCTTAGGATGCTTTGTATTTCTGCGGTGTCTGTTGTAACTTCTCCTTTTTCATTTCTGATTTTATTGATTTGAGTCCTCTCCCTCTTTTTCTTGATGAGTCTGGCTAATGGCTTTTCAATTTTGTTTATCTTCTCAAAGAACCAACTTTTAGTTTTATTGATCTTTGCTATTGTTTTCTTTGTTTCTATTTCATTTATTTATGCTCTGAGCTTTATGATTTCCTTCCTTTTGCTAACTTTGGGTTTTGTTTGTTCTTCTTTCTCTAGTTTCTTTAGGTGTAAGGGTAGATTGTTTACTTGAGATTTTTCTTGTTTCTTTATGTAGGCTTGTATAGCTATTAACTTCCCTCTTAGAACCGCTTTTGCTGCATCCCATAGGTTTTGGGTCGTCGTGTTTTCATTGTCATTTGTCTCTAGGTATTTTTTTATTTCCTCTTTGATTTCTTCAGTGATCTCTTGGTTATTTAGTAACGTATTGTTTAGCCTCCATGTGTTTGTCTTTTTTACGTTTTTTTCCCTGTAATTCATTTCTAATCTCATAGCGTTGTGGTCAGAAAAGATGCTTGATATGATTTCAATTTTCTTAAATTTACTGAGGCTTGATTTGTGACCCAAGATGTGATCTATCCTGGAGAATGTTCCGTGCGCACTTGAGAAGAACGTGTAATCTGCTGTTTTTGGATGGAATGTCCTATATATATCAATTAAATCTATCTGGTCTATTGTGTCATTTAAAGCTTCTGTTTCCTTATTTATTTTCATTTTGGATGATCTGTCCATTGGTGTAAGTGAAGTGTTAAAGTCCCCCACTATTATTGTGTTACTGTCGATTTCCTCTTTTATAGCTGTTAGCAGTTGCCTTATGTATTGAGGTGCTCCTATGTTGGGTGCATATATATTCATAATTGTTATATCTTCTTCTTGGATTGATCCCTGGTTCATTATGTAGTGTCCTTCCTTGTCTCTTGTAACATTCTTTATTTTAAAGTCTATTTTATCTGATATGAGTATAGCTACTCCAGCTTTCTTTTGATTTCCATTTGCATGGAATATCTTTTTCCATCCCCTCACTTTCAGGCTGTATGTGTCCCTAGGTCTAAAGTGGGTCTCTTGTAGACAGCATATATATGGGTCTTGTTTTTGTATCCATTCAGCCAGTCTATGTCTTTTGGTTGGGGCATTTAATCCATTCACGTTTAAGGTAATTATCGATATGTATGTTCCTATGACCATTTTCTTAATTGTTTTGGGTTTGTTTTTGTAGGTCCTTTTCTTCTCTTGTGTTTCCCACTTAGAGAAGTTCCTTTAGCATTTGTTGTAGAGCTGGTTTGGTGGTGCTGAATTCTCTTAGCTTTTGCTTGTCTGTAAAGCTTTTGATTTCTCCATCAAATCTAAATGAGATCCTTGCCGGGTAGAGTAATCTTGGTTGTAGGTTCTTCCCTTTCATCACTTTAAGTATATCATGCCACTCCCTTCTGGCTTGCAGAGTTTCTGCTGAGAAATCAGCTGTTAACCTTATGAGAGTTCCCTTGTATGTTATTTGTCGTTTTTCCCTTGCTGCTTTCAATAATTTTTCTTTGTCTTTAATTTTTGCCACTTTGATTACTGTGTGTCTCAGTGTGTTTCTCCTTGGGTTTATTCTGTATGGGACTCTCTGTGCTTCCTGGACTTGGGTGGCTATTTCCTTTCCCATGTTAGGGAAGTTTTCGACTATAATCTCTTCAAATATTTTCTCTGGTCCTTTGTCTCTCTCTTCTCCTTCTGGGACCCCTATAATGCGAATGTTGTTGCATTTAATGTTGTCCCAGAGGTCTCTTAGGCTGTCTTCATTTCTTTTCTTTCTTTTTTCTTTAGTCTGTTCCGCAGCAGTGAATTCCACCATTCTGTCTTCTAGGTCACTTATCCGTTCTTCTGCCTCAGTTATTCTGCTATTGATTCCTTCTAGTGTAGTTTTCATTTCAGTTATTGTATTGGTCATCTCTGTTTGTTTGTTCTTTAATTCTTCTAGGTCTTTGTTAATCATTTCTTGCATCTTCTCAATCTTTGCCTCCATTCTTATTCCGAGGTCCTGGATCATCTTCACTATCATTATTCTGAATTCTTTTTCTGGATGGTTGCCTATCTCCACTTCATTTAGTTGTTTTTCTGGGGTTTTTTCTTGTTCCTTCATCTGGTACATAGCCCTCTGCCTTTTCATCTTCTCTATCTTTCTGTAACTGTCGTTTTTGGTCCACAGGCTGCAGGATTGTAGTTTTTCTTGCTTCTGTTGTCTGCCCTCTGGTGGTTGAGGCTATCTAAGAGGCTTGATGGGAGGCTCTGGTGGTGGGTAGAGCTGACTGTTGCTGTGGCAGTCAGAGCTCAGTAAAACCTTAATCCACTTGACTGTTGATGGGTGGGGCTGGTTTCCCTCCCTGTTGGTTGTTTTGCCTGAGGCAACCCAACACTGGAGCCTACCCGTGCTCTTTGGTGGGGTTATTGGCAAACTCTGGGAGGGCTCACGCCAAGGAGAACTTCCCAGAACCTCTGCTGCCAGTGTCCTTATCCCCATGGTGAAACAGAGCCACCACTCGCCTCTGCAGGAGACCCCCCAACACCAGCAGGTAGGTCTGGTTCAGTCTCCCCCATGGTCACTGCTCCTTCCCCTGGGTCCTGATGCACACATTACTTTGTGTGAGCCCTCCAAGAGTGGGGTCTCTGTTTCCCCCAGTCCTGTCAAAGTCCTGCAATCAATTCCCACTAGGCTTCAAAGTCTGATTCTCTAGGAATTCCTCCTCCCGTAGCCGGACCCCCAGGTTGGGAAGGCTGACGTGGGGCTCAGAACCTTCACTCCAGTGGGTAGACTTCCGTGGTATAAGTGTTCGCCAGTCTGTGACCCACCCACCCAGCAGTTATGGGATTTGATTTTACTCTGATTGCGCCCCTCCTACCGTCTCACTGTGGCTTCTCCTCTGTCCTTGGACGTGGGGTATCCTGCTTGGTGAAGTCCAGGGTCTTCCTGTCAATGATTGTCCAGCAGCCAGTTGTGATTCTGGTGCTCTCGCAAGAGGGAGTGAGAGCACGTCCTTCTACTCCGCCATCCGATATGAGTCGTTTCTATTATTTAAGTTTGACTGAGGTCCAGTCTTTCTTTCCAATTTCTCTATAGCTACCAGACACTTTCTTAATATCTTATCTTACATGTCATACGTTCTGTGAAAATTTTTCCACTCCTGTGCACAGGAGCAGTTGCCCCATCAGCAATGTTCCGCTTGTACTTTAGTCATAGTCCATTCCATCCTTAATGCTGTAGAATTCCATGGGCATTTCCGAGTTGGTCTCCAGACTAAGGATGGTGCCTGGATACCAGCATTTTGGTAATGATGGTTTCATCTGGAAATGGAATGAAGTCATTTGTGGGTCAAAGGACACTCTGTTTCTTTTTTAAAAAGTGAATGTAGTAGCATATTTTGCCAGTACCAGTGAAAATAATAATTTTTAATATCCAAAGCAACTCATGTAAATCTTCTAAAGTAGGGGTTTAACTGAATCCACAGGTTTCTTGGTAACCAAGAAGGAGAAAAACATTGAACCCAGAGGGCACCAATAAGAGATATACCAAGAGCAGACCTGATGAGACTATTCTAAGACCACATCCTTGAATGTGCCTGCTGCTCATCTATCCCCTAAAACATTCTGAAATTATTTTTTAGGGAATATCTAACCTAGAGAAAACTACAATTTAGAAAAGAATCAACACTTATGCAGTTTGTACTATGTTCCAAGTACTATTGTAAGTCTTGACTTATATTAACTCATTTAATTCTCACAATATACCTACAAAACAGTTACTACTAACTGATGAAGAAGCCACAGAGTAACCTGTCCAAGGTCACAAAAGAAGTGGCAGAGAAGCGATTTGAACTCAGATAATCTGGTTCCAAAGTCAACATCTTAGTCTCGAAACTATCCTGTTACAAGTTAGAATAAACACTGCTGAAAACAATGTTAGGGTAAGGGGGAAGAATCTTTAGAAAGCTGAGCAAAATGAAATAGAAAATAAAGCAAAGGTAACAACATCATTTCTTTGGCAAATTTAGACATTAGCATTTAGTTATATCTTACTCTTCACAAAATATTCCATCACATGTGTGAATCATGATAAATATGTCATCTATTGATGGACATGTAGTTTGAGTACTTTCATACATACTCTGTCAAATAAATTGCTGGGTGAATGGGTATAAACGTTTAAAACCTTAGACACATTAATAATCTTACCTTTAAAAATGAACCAATTTATACATTATAAACAGTAAGCAAAAGTCTCTTTTCCAACACTTTATCAAGAATGGGCATCATTAACCTTCAGTCTTTGGCAATATGCTGTGTGAATAATTATTTCTAATGCCTTATATTTTAAGAATTAAGAGGTTTATATGATCATCTCAATCGATGCAGAGAAAGCTTTCAACAAAATTCAACACCCATTTATGATAAAAACCCTGCAGAAAGTAGGCATAGAGTGAACTTTCCTCAACATAATAAATGCCATATATGGCAAACCCACAGCCAACATCGTCCTCAATGGTGAAAAACTGAAACCATTTCCACTAAGATCAGGAACAAGACAAGGTTGCCCACTCTCACCACTATTATTCAACATAGTTTTGGAAGTTTTAGTCACAGCAATCAAAGAAGAAAAAGAAATAAAAGGAATCCAAATCAGAAAAGAAGAAGTAAAGCTGTCACTGTTTGCAGATGACATGATACTATACATAGAGAATCCTAAATATGCTACCAGAAAACTCCTAGAGCTAATCAATGAATTTGGTAAAGTAGCAGGATACAAAATTAATGCACAGAAATCTCTAGTATTCCTATACACTAATGGTGAAAAATCTGAAAGTGAAATTAAGAAAACACTCCCATTTACCATTGCAACAAAAAGAATAAACTATCTAGGAATAAACCTACTGAAGGAGACAAAATAACTGTATGCAGAAAATTATAAGACACTGATGAAAGAAATTAAAGATGATACAAATAGATGGAGAGATATACCATGTTCTTGGATTGGAAGAATCAACATTGTGAAAATGACTACTACCCAAAGCAATCTACAGATTCAATGCAATCCCTATCAAACTACCAATGGCATTTTTTTACAGAACTAGAACAAAACATTTCACAATTTGTATGGAAATGCAAAAGACCCCGAATAGGCAAAGCAAGCTTGAGAAAGAAAAACGGAGTTGGAGGAATCAGGCTCCCTGACTTCAGACTATACTACAAAGCTACAGTAATCAAGACAGTATGGTACTGGCACAAAAACAGAAATATAGATCAATGGAATGGAATAGAAAGCACAGAGATAAACCCAAGCACATATGGTCACCTTATCTTTGATAAAGGATGCAAGAATATACAGTGGAGAAAAGACAGCCTCTTCAACAAGTGGTGCTGGGAAAACTGGGCAGGTACATGTAAAAGTATGAAATTAGAACACTCCCTAACACCATACACAAAAATAAACTCAAAATGGATTAAAGACCTAAATGTAAGGCCAGTCACCATCAAACTCTTAGAGGAAAACATAGACAGGACCCTCTATGAGATAAATCACAGCAAGATCCTTTTTGACCCACCTCCTAGAGAAATGGAAATAAAAACAAAAATAAACAAATGGGACCTAAAGAAACTTAAAAGCTTTTGCACAACAAAGGAAACCATAAACAAGACGAAAGGACAATCCTCATAATGGGAGAAAATATTTGCAAATGAAACAACTGACAAAGGATTAATCTCCAAAATTTACAAGCAGCTCATGCAGCTCAGTATCAAAAAAACAAAGAACCCAATCCAAAAATGGGCAGAAGACCTAAATAGACATTTCTCCAAAGAAGATATACAGATTGCCAATAAACACATGAAAGAATGCTCAACATCATTAATCATTAGAGAAATGCAAGTCAAAACTATAATGAGGCTTCCCTGGTGGCGCAGTGGTTGAGAATCTGCCTGCCAATGCAGGGGACACGGATTCAAGGCCTGGTTTGGGAAGATCCCACATGCCACGGAGCAACTAGGCCCATGAGCCACAATTCCTGAGCCTGTTCGTCTGGAGCCTGTGGTCCGCAACAAGAGAGGCTGTGATAGTGAGAGGCCTGCGCACTGCGATGAAGAGTGGCCCCCACTTGCCGCAACTAGAGGAAGCCCTCACACAGAAACAAAGACCCAACACAACCAAAAATAAATAAATAAATAAGCCTACACCTTTAAAAAAATATATATAGTGAGATATCATTTCACACTGGTCAGAATGGCCGTCATCAAAAAATCTACAAATGATAAATGCTGGAGAGGGTGTGGAGAAAAGGGAACACTGTTGCACTGTTGGTTGGAATGTAAATTGATACAGCCACTATGGAGAACAGTATGGAGGTTCCTTAAAAACCTAAAAATAGAACTACCATATGATCCAGCAATCCCACTACTGGGCATATACCCTGAGAAAACCATAATTCAAAAAGAGTCATGTACCAAAATGCTCATTGCAGCTCTATTTACAATAGCTAGGACATGGAAGCAACCTAAGTGTCCATCAACAGATGAATGGATAAAGAAGATGTGGCACATATATACAATGGACTATTACTCAGCCATAAAAATAAACGAAACTGAGTTATTTGTAGTGAGGTAGGTGGACCTAGAGTCTCTCATACAGAGTTAAGTAAGTCAGAAAGAGAAAAACAAATACCGTATGCTAACACATATATATGGAATCTAAGAAAAAAAAAATAAAGGTCATGAAGAACCTAGGGCCAAGATGAGAATAAAGACACAGACCTACTAGAGAATGGACTTGAGGATATGGGAAGGGTAAGGGGAAGCTGTGACAAAGTGAGAGAGTGGCATGGACATATATACACTACCAAACATAAAATAGATAGCTAGTGGGAAGAAGCCGCATAGCACAGGGAGATCAGCTCGGTGCTTTGTGACCACCTAGAGGGGTGGGATAGGGAGGGTGGGAGGGAGGGAGATGTAAGAGGGAAGAGATATGGGAACATACATATATGTATAACTGGTTCACTTTGTTATAAAGCAGAAACTAACACACCATTGTAAAGCAATTATACTCCAATAAAGATGTTAAAAAAAAAAAGAATCAAGAGGTTTATTATCTATTGCTGTGTAACAAATAGTCTGAAAACTTAGCAGCTTAGAACAACAGACATTTATTATCTCACAGTTTCTGTGGAAACGGATATAGGAAAACAGGTGCAACTTAGCTGGGAGTGTCAAAGCCTCAGTCTCTGGCTCTCAGGCAGGCTGCCATCAAAATATTGGCAGGGGCTACAGTCATCTCAAAGCTCAAGTGGGGGAGAGTCCCCTTCCAAGATTGCTCGTGTTGTTGCTGTCAGGTCTTGTTTCTTTGTCACATAGGCCTCTCCACTGGCTCCCTGAGTGTACACATGACATGGCAGCAGTCGAAGGTGTTGAAGCCAGAGAAAGGAAGATACAGTCCATTATAATTTAATCATGAATGTAACATCCATCATTTTTGCTTCTTCTATTTGTTGGAAACTGTCATCAGATCCAGCCCACATTTAAGAGAAGGCTAATACACGAGGATAAAGATCATTAGGAGCCACCTCAGGAACTTTGTATCTATGAGGGATATAGAACAACTTTTTCTGTGTATTTGACTTGCAGTGTGTGTCCCATAAACACTCTTTAAAATGTTTATATTTTCAAGTTCATCTTTTATGTTGTCTAAATTTATTACTGTACTCAGGCTTTCCCCATTCATAGAGTACTTTCAAAAAATTAAACCCTAGGAAGGTTTCTTATGCTATTTTTATGGATTATTTTTGTATTTAAGTATTTTACCCATTTGAGCAATTTGGATGTTACAAAGAATGAGGTAGGGATTTTTCTTTATTTTATCCAAATAGTGAGCTATTTGTCTCAAAAATATGTATTAAATAATTCAGCTTCCCTTTCCCTGTTTTGAAATACACAATGACAGAATTTTACCCCAGTCTGCTATAAATAAATAGATTGCTCCTCAAATCCTTGTGATTTCTTGTTATTATAAAATAGGTATAACCTGTTACAACAAAGCTTGTTCTGAAAAAAATCATCTAACTCTTCATGTCACCGAATCATTGTTCTAAATCTTAAAATATATATATATATGTGTATGTGTATATATATATATATATATATATATATATATATATATTGTTTATGCTATCATGTATCATATGACTTAAACTCTTAAGGACTTAGTTATATGATCCATGTAGGTGTAAACTTTATACCTACTAAATGAAGCAGTATTTTGAAACCATCAGCAATCACTTGATTTTGACACTGTGACTATATACTCCATAGTCAAAATTAGAAATTAATATTTTCTTATGACAATTAAAATTATATGTGTAGATTCTTACTGCTACTCACTCAAGACCTAAGACTGCTGAGGAGCTGATCTATCAGGGTTTCTTGGTAGCTATCAGTTGCCAGTTACGTACTTAATAATTGAGAACATAATTCACTTCTTTCAGTTTCTCAAAATCCTCCTCTATACAACCTCGCTTTGAGCTGAAAACTTTCCATTCAGTAAAGTGGGTTACTTTTGTCTATAGGAACATGGTGGGTTAATGATGGCATAACAGGTCTCATAGTTTCTTGGAAATTCTTGCATCTACTGCCACCCTCTGAAGTGGCAGGGTACTCAATACATATTGTATTGTTCTCCACTTCTTATGAAAATCTAAGATTTAAAGAGTTCTGTTTCTTATTCAGTTAAACTAGTTGTCTGTATGATTCTTATTGTTGTTATAGTTACCTTGTTATATTTACCTTGTTTTCTGACTATCAATACTTATGTCATTTCATCTGACTATTACTTCCTTGAGATCATACTATATTTCATAAGTTATGTATGCTCTGCAGGGCTTAACAAAATGCCTTGCACAAGATAGATAATGAAAATATTTTTTGAATGAAGTAAATCAGTGCACTGGTTGGTGTATTTTGTCTGTGACTGAAAAAAAATTTTTTTATATTAAGCATACATGAATTTTGGCTGATGCCATACATTTTCACTTAATTCAGTGTCTATTTTAACTGAAAATACTTTCCGTTAGAATATAAGGGAGTTTAAACTTTTATTTGGAAAGAGACGTAATTTTTTTGTAGCTGAAAACTTCAAAGGTTTGCTAGTGATAGATTATCCTTGCCCGATATAATTATCCCATGTAATTAGAGACTATACTATAAGATGTTACCATACAAAAGTTCCTTGACTGTAAGGTTGTTTTCTTTCTTCACGCATTTCCTCTCCCATGAAGTAAGGTTGTGATACACATAAAGTTAATATTTCAGAAATGACTACATTGTAAAGCTTCATTGGTGGTGACATTGGTCAATCACATGAAATTTATTAGAATTCTAGACGAACTCAATGTCATCAAATTCCAGTTAAATCTAACATTGACTACCAAAACTGTGCCCTTCTCTCAAATTTCATGACCACATCCATAGTGCTGCATTATATTTTATCATGTGGACAAGTGCAGAAATTATGCATACAGTGCTCACTTGTAAAAATTTAGAAAATAAATCTAAATATCAAAAAAAGGAGAAAATAAAATCAACTATAACTTGATCATTTAGAGATAACATTTTAGTGTTTCCATCTAGATGTGTTTATTTGCATATAATATGAATCTGTCATATAGATATGCAATTTTTCACTTAATGTATCATGAGCATTATTTTATGTCAACCATGTACCATGAACATTGTGTATTAAATATGCTTTTTAGAAATCAAATTCAATGGCTTCATTAGAGTGGAGAGTAGCATATTTATTTTACCAATCCCTGACTTTTGACAATTTAAGCTCTTTCCAAATATTTGTTATTATAAAAATTCTCACAATAAAAATTCATATACCTAGGTATTTACACACACACATATTATAATATTCCTGATGTACAATATTGCTGTATTTCTTTCAATTACTATATTTGTTTATATTAAACCTCACTTTTCCTGACTCTACCATTTCAGTCTCCACACATCATCAGAGTAATCATTTCACAATGACATTTATATGCCATGCCTCAGTTTAATAATCTTCAGTGGGTCCCCATTGCCAGCTTGCATATCTAAAAGATCAAAGCATCCTCCTAGCCTTTGTATTCTGCCTCTTCCCAATTAGGATCTCTTGATTTTTACCTGCAGGCTTAGTTCTTCTCCAAATTCCCAGAGCAAATCCTGGTGATTTTACACTTAAAGGCATACATTCCTCAAAAAATTCTATTAAAATTCAGAACCTTCTTCCAATGACAAAAACAAAAATTGTAGATCACTCCATGATGAAGCAGAATTTGGGTCTCAGTCATAAATTCAAACTTTCATTTCAAATAGACATGATTTGGCTGATGTGAGCATTTCACAAAATAAGTGGTAAGAAACAGTTTTGTAAAGACAGTAGTACACAGAGGAAGCATTTAATATTATCTTTTAGATGTAAAAGCAGAAACTAAGGTTCAGAAGAATAAACTTACTTTTCATACTGCTTAGCTACGCAGTCTCTTTCTATGGAAAGCAGTAAATATTTATTATAGGTTAAAGGCAATGAAAATAATGGACCTGTAGCTGGCAGCCATGCCAGATAGTTCTTGGCACTGACAACATTTACCACATAAGCAATGACTGTCAAATTTAAAGAGCAAACACATTTTCCAGGAAAAATCATTTAATATTCATTTGCCAAGCACAGGGTATATTCAATTTGTGGGTTAACACTTAAAACATACAGACAAGAGGCAGAAAATATTGATTTTAAAAGAAGAAAAGGGGGAGGACATTTAAAAATCCATTTAAAATTAAAACTTTTCACAGAATCTATAAAGTGGATCTAATAAATCCTGTGTCTCAGTATAAGAAACAGACTTATTTCTGCTGTCTCAGACCATTTTGCAGACCCTTCTTTTAAGTCATGGCAGCTTAGCCAGTCTGGCAAAGACTGAAGGAGAAAGAAAACCTTATTTATAGGCTTCTTATAAGATATGAATTGCTGTTTTTTCTTCATAAAAATTCTATTTAAAAAAATTTATATTACTGTATTTATGTAGCCCACCATACAAGGGGCTCAAAAATACCACTATTCCACACACACATATACACCCACCAAAGTGAATTGGTATGAAACGGGGCCCATAATCTGTGAAAGAGAGGATCTGGCATCAGCTTGGATCCAATTAGGATTCAATCTCATTCATTACCACCTGCAAATAAGAAAGCAATGAGAAGAGATGAAATGAAAGTAATGAAAGTAATTAGAGAGAGAGAGACAGAGAGAGAGGGACAGAGAGAGAGAGAGGGAAAGAAGAAGGAGAGGGGAGAAAGAGAGAGAGAGACACTCTCAAGCTACAAAAATAGAAGTCATTGCCAGTCTAGTAATACCTCGATAAAAACAGTTAATAGACATTATCGTAGGAATACATCAAACTAGACACATAATGAAGAATTTTTAAAAATGTACTAGAAACAAATACAGACTAAGTGGAAGTCAATTTTATAAAATTACAAAAAATTCTATCCCTATAATGGACAGAACACTATGGTATAAACAGAATTTAAATCAAAACTAATATTTTTGAACACTAGCTTGAAGAAAACATTACATATATTATACTTTTTAATCCTCAGAGATTAAATTTTATTTTCACTCACTCCTCACATTCAATTAAGCACAAAATCCTGTTGATTTTACCCCCATAATATCACTAGAGTATTCCCTTTCACTCCATTCCTTCTACCATGTTTCCAAGTCAGGGTTCTATCATCTCTCATTCAGAATATTAAAATATCTTCTTAGCGGAACTCCTTATTTCCTGTCTTGAGCACTCTTAACACATTCTCTACATTGAAGCTAGAAAAATCTTCCTAAAACTTTGTACGTTTTCATGTAATATTCCTCCTTAAAATTTGTCGGTGGCATCTTTTTACCTTCAGGATGAAAAACATCATCTATCCTATGGCATCCATGTCCTTTCACAACCCAGGCCTTGATTACCCTGTCAGCCTCATTTCTCACGCCCATCTCAGATTCACTGCCCATATGCCATCTCTTCCAAGTCACCTGCAGTTCCCTCAAAACCGTCAGCTCTTTCTCCTCTGAATACTTGCTTATTCCATGCTTTCTGACAACATTTATTTACCTCAACATTTTGCCTGGGTAGCTCCTGATTATCACTTTGGCTAACCTTAGGTTTCTTCTCCACTAGGAAGCCTTGTATAATGTTTTCTATTTCAGATTTGTTATTTACTTTAGAGAGTCCCATAATATTATCATGTCCAATCTCTCATAATACTTAGTAAAAGTGTTACAGTGATTTCACTTGAGGTCATGGACATACTGAATGATCAGGAATGAAGAAAGTACCAAACACTGAAAGATGTTTGAAAAGTACTCACAAAGGGAATATGCCAGATAAAGGCAATATCTGCCTATATATTATAACCTGCCCTGAGTATTGCCGTGGTGACTAACATAATGGTGTAGGTGGGAGATTTTGAGGCTTTAGGACAAGTTAGTGGAATAAGAGTCAAGACAGGAAGAAATAGTAAACAATGTAAAACGAGGAGAATAAAGAAGTCATGCAATTGTGAATTAAAGAATGAAGTATGAACTAGAAGAAAACTCCAACAGATCCGCTTTGGTGAAAAGCAGGCTTGTTTTGTTCTTTGCAAGATTATGTAATCTACACAGTGGCCTTTCATGCACCACTCTTGGGAAAACAAGCTACTTTTTCACATTAAACATTTTAATGAATGGAATCACTTGTTTTTCATACCTCTCCTCTTCTGATCTTCCAAAGGTCATAGGGTCTTCATCAAATATTTTAAACTACAAATATCTAACAAATTAAAATAGAAATGTTATAGGAAATAAAAACATCTTTAATAGGAATCTTGCTTATACTAGCTAATGAAAGCAGCGTAAAGACTGAAGTATTACCAAACAATGAATCCCATCAAACTGCTAATGGAAAGGCTTATAGCAAAATAATAAAAATGGTTTTTGAATGTGGTGTATGGCTACCAGTGGCATCATGCTAATCAAAACTCATATATGCCCACTGCTCTCCACAATTTTGTACAAAGTATTAACCTAATTTTGTTTCTCAGTCTTCCCTTACATATTTGTTTTCAATTACATCTATTTACTCTCTCATGAAAAGAATCTGAGTTGTCCAGTATTGATGCCTTTGTTTACACAGTTGCTTCTGCATAGAGTGCTATCTTTATGTCTCTGCACATCTCCAAATGGTACTTGTATTCAAGGTCTAATTTAAATCTTACTTTTTTCATAGATAATTTCTTGGCCAATCTCTATTGAAATGCTATCTCTTAGCTCCGAATTATATTAGGATTTATCTTTTCATTTAGTGTCCTGAATTAACTATAACCAAACAAAAATGAGATTAAGTCTTTCACATTACTTGTAAACTGAGCCTAAAGGCACACCAAATGGCTAATTTAAGAATATTTTAGCAATCATAGTATTATTATATTGCTTACCTAGATAATTCTGTAAAGAAAATCATTCATGGATGCACATATTCTGTTATATAGTTTCATAATGAACAAATTATTTTAAAAATATTCCCTTAAAGCAGTGAGCTGATTGCTCTGTGTGGAACAGATGCCCTGTCATTCCTTAGTCAATCTCTATTGAAATGATTTTTTCCTACTCTAAACTATGGTGGACTTATCATCTCTTATTTACTCATCTATATTAGCTATAACTGTGCAAACATGAGATTGTAAATTGAGTCTAAAGACATCTCCAAACAAATGGTTCAAAAATATTTTTTAGTAACAATAGTATTATCAGAATAAGTATTACTTCTTGAAAAGAGTCTATGAAAGGAATAACTTACAGATATATGCATTCTGTGAACATTCATGTAATTACTTGACTATTTTAAAGGAATTTTCCCGAAGCAGTGTTATGTATACTTTACCAGATTAAGTCTTATGGACCCCTGCTTGCGCCCTAGCCCTGCTGAGGCCCTCTGCCTCAGTGGGGAAGGTTCTTTCTCCATTTGAGTTCATGCAGCCAAAATAAAACCGAAGCTGAGATTGAAGCAGCTTTATTCAATGGTCAGAGAATGGAGAAGTATAAACTTAGTTCAAAAATCAACTTCTCACCTTAATGGTGAGAGGGATTTGCTTTTAAGGAATAAGGACGATGGGGGTAGGAGTGAGACTAATGATGGTGAGGCACGTGCATTGGTTTTCTGGGAAAGAAGCAGGGCTTCCCTGGAAATGGGGTACCACCCTTTTCTGTCCTTTTTTGGTTTGTGACATCCGGTCATAGTCACCTGTAGGTGTGTCATTTAGTATGCTATATAGTAAAATCAGCATAGAATGAGACTCAGGGTCTGTTGGAGGTCAGATTCGTAGCCATTTTGGTTTCAGCTGGTTCTATCCAGTTTTTGTTTTTCTCTTCCTATAACTTCCTTTGTGTCCAGACCCTGTGACTTAAAGATATATGTTAGTTCCTGTTCAAAGGAGGGATTGGTGAGTTTTGAGCAAGGGTCTGGTGGCAACTCTGGTAATACATAGAGCAGATGCTCTTTCTCTAAATATTAGCCAATTGACTGGTAAATTTAATAAGGGTAAGCACTATATTGAAAGATAAAAGACCACTTATGCCTCATCATGATAGAAGGGATTTGGGTGTAAAAAGTATTAAAACAAAGTTGTCCTTAGTACCCCTAGCAATTCACTGAATCCCAGACCTGAAAATGGTGGTTATTCTCCATTATGTGTGAAGTGTTCCAGTTGGTTTTACTGGAAGAAAGCTGAAAATTTAGAGTCCAGAAACTTCTCTTAGGAATGTCAAGAAATAGCCAAGGTTGATATCTAGAGACCCTTCAGTTTTTTTTCAGTCAGAAATTTAGAGAAGCATTAGCTATTTACAGAGTTATTAAAGTATAAGAAGGAGCAGAATGCCAGATGACTCTATCACGATACTTAAGAGGTTTGATGAGTGCTTAAGGCTTAGGCTAAATAAAGGCTGTTTCTTATTTCTGAAAGCAAACAGCACAGAACTTTCATTCAGGAAAAGTGACAGGGAATGGAATAAAAAGACTCCATCCAGAAAAAGATGTCATTACCTGCCAAAAAAAGGAGCGATCACTCTACATGTTTTCTCTTTGTTTTCTTTGTCTTGTTTTATTTTTAGCTGGTCTCTGAGTAGTAGTTTTTTGTTTTTTGTTTTTTTTTTTCCTTCTTCTTCTTTCTTTCTTAATGTTAAAAGGGCAACATTTGGGTGACTAGTACTCTTTTAAGTCTCACCCATCTGAGATCATTAACTATCACATCATCCATCATAAGTGCACCCAAGTCCATTGATATCTGAGGTAATGACAAATAGATGTCCTTACATAGACATAGACATACACCACACTCATATCTATGGTAATCCTTAGTAAACCAATGCATGGTCATAGCTTCAATCTGGCTTATCTCTGATGTTGACAGTTCAGCATTCAAAACCATAAACTCGGTAGAAAGTATAAAAAATTGAAAATATAAGTCCATGATTTTACCTCTCAACTACATTTCTCTATCCCTATTTGTTTTCACTCTTGTTTTTTACAGTTGTAAAGTCCATGAAGAAACAGTCTATTTAAACACTATTAAATTTGAGCATTTTTAGCACATGCATTTGAGCCTAAAAGCCCTGTACATTTTTGCCCTTGCCTACCTTTCCAACCTCCTCTCAGACCACTATCCCAATTTCTATCTCTACTGTGGTTCTACTAGACTTTTTTCTAACACTTTGAGCCATGGTGACTTCTACTTTGAGATCTCTAAACATCCTATTACTTCTGCTTGGAACACTCTTAATTTATCCACCCCCTCCCCCCAAAAAAAGTTCTCCAAATTAACTCCTTAAGTGTCTATATTGTGCTCATTTATATCACATTCTTCAAAACCCTTCTCTGTCCTAGCTGTAAGATCTGAGAAAGTGGGAACTATGTTTAAAAATGCTCATTAATATCTGTTAATTGATAATAGATTCTGATTTTCAGTCACTATACTAACTAAAATTAGGTTCAATTTTTTGCATGCTGATTTTGCAAAAGGGCATATTTCTTTTTCTTTTTTAAGTTACTCCAGTGGTAGTAGCAACTCAAGACTACTTTGTAAGTCAGTTTCTTAATGTAGCAGTTCCTAAGCTACAGTAGTGTAAACTCAAATGTAAATTTATTTAATTGACAACAGAATGGTCCAGGGATTGCAAATTTTCAGGGGAAATGTTTTCTTACAGAGTCCAGGATGAGAGTGAATCATCTCTGTTACGAAGTCATGCTCTTCAAGAGTACCAAGTTTCTAGAGGAAATTTGGTTCTAATTCCCCTCCTCATTTCTCATTCTATAAAAATACATTCTTTAAAAATCCATGGCTATTGTAATTTGTTTGAGCTAGTCATGTTACCCAGGATAGCTTCAGAGTCTGTTGGTACACACTGTCATGGTTTTAAGGCAATAAATTTGAAAATTTATATGTAATAGCAAAATTTCCAGAAAAATATAATGTATCAAATACTACAAAGAAAGATAATTATGAGTTTTTGATATCTATTAAGTGAATTTATTCTATTATAAGACACAATTATTAGCATTTCCAGAAAAAAAACAAAAAACAAAAAAACTCCAGGTAGAAAACAAATCACTACACTTCTCTCTGTCACAAAGTTCAATCAAAGCAGAGTTAATAATATGAGACACAGGTTTTTCTTACC
Organism: Eschrichtius robustus; assembly: GCF_028021215.1. Lineage (NCBI taxonomy): Eukaryota > Metazoa > Chordata > Mammalia > Artiodactyla > Eschrichtiidae > Eschrichtius > Eschrichtius robustus. Next base: position 32,688,883 of record NC_090840.1, on the reverse strand, counting down.
CAAATATTATTTGTGAAATCTTAGAATTGTATCTGATTGATTTCAGAAATTTTGGTTATCAAATTAATGCTACTCACTTTATCTCTTTAGGAAAATTTATTTCTGTTATTTACTAGAAAAGGAGTAGAGTGGAAGGGACAAATGAGAAGATATTACCATTTTAAACCCCATATCCCAGTTAATTCTAAACCTATTACTTGTGAAGCCAAGAGCAGTTGGCCTTATGTATCCATGAGGTCTGCATTCAATGATTCAACTAACCACAGGTCAAAAATATTTGGAAAAAAAATCCAGAAAGTTCCAAAAAGCAAAACTCGAGTTTGTGGTACCCAGCAACTATTTACATAGCATTTTATATTGTATTTACAACTATTTACATATAATTTACATTAGGTATTATTAGGTATTATAAATAATCTAGAGGTGACAAAGTATACAGGATAATGGACACAGGATATATGTAAATACTATATCATTATATGAGAGGCTTGAACATCTATGGATTTTGATATCCATATCAAAAGGGATATGGAAGGGTGTGGTGAGTGGGGTCTAGAACCAATTCCCTCTGAATACCAAGGGACAACTTTAAATAGTTTTATAATCCTAAGTGTCCCAAATAATCACTTTCCCAGATTCAAATTTTAAAATCTGTTCATTAACTGCTACTTCCCACTTTAAAGAAGTTGAGTTCTGCTTAGTTTCATCACTTAATATTTCTGAAAATCAAAATTAAACATAGAGCTCTAAAATTTTTCTTGTTACATACATATAAACTGAAGTGATTTGACTATTAAAAACTATTAAAATATTTTCTCTAGACACAAGCCATTTTTTTCAGCTACCAAGGTGTCTGTTGTAAAGATAAGTGTAAAAAATTTTTTTACAATGATAATGAGAGCACTTACAGCACGCTTGCTCTTTCTCTTTCTATTGTGTCATTACTAACAGTTTGGCAATCAACATGGATCCCTTCCCTGGTTCAATCATTAACTGGACAGTCAGCATTTTGGATATTGGTACCATCTACCTACCATCATTTTCCAGGGTCTTGGACAATGCTATTTAATACTTGACAGGATAATATTGAACATTTTACTCAATTTGAAAATTTTAACAATAGTATTTCTGTCACTTTTCTCCTTGAATTAGATGAAATAAAAGCAACAGAAATTGCAATCTAGAGAACAATTCTCTGCTGGATCAAAGGAATATCTCAGTGGCTGAACATATTAGAATAGACATATGTTCTTATAGTAAATCTATTCCTTTTATCAACTTTAATCTTTTTTGGGGGGAATCGTCTTAAGATATATTTTCTTTAAGAGCAATTACCTTCTAAATATATCTATAAATTAATGACAAAGCAGAAAAGGCAAGTATGTTAGGTATCCTCATATACTTGAAGGATAAAAACATTACTGTTCAGAAAATTTGATTTGTCAGGGTCATAGAGCTAATAGATGATAGAGCCTGGAACCATGTACTTTACACTACTTTGCATTTTCTGTGTTCTCCTGAGCTCACATTTTCTCCTGTACTCCCATTACTAATGACAGTATTGACATAATTCTTGAAACACAGTGGTTTCAGAAACAAAAATGAATGACCTTTGCAATCTTATTTATTTTCACATTTTAGACTGGAGTTTCCAAACTTTAAGAAGTAATACTTAAGTTTTCTCGGCATGTTGAAGGTCACTAATTGATGGTGGAGAGACTGCTGACAGTAAACTTTTGACTGTTGAGAAGTGGCATTATTCCATCTTTCTTCTTTTCTCTGTTCCCAACTCCACCCCACACATGATGTTTGGGAATACAGAAAATAAGGCCACTATCATAACAGCTAATAGTAATAAATCTGTATGGAGTTCTACAGACTGTCTCTGATTTATAATTAATTATCTTTGTAAATGAAAAAGACTCAATTGCTAGAATTTTTTCTGGGAATAACTGGAAATTTTTAGAAAATCTAGCTAGTTCAAACAATATTCTAAATATCCATCTACAATTGTTATTTCTTAGAATCTATTTTGCTTGGAGAGTTATTTTAGGTGAGCCTAATTATTAGCATGTTATAATACTTGGGAAAGTCAGAGAATGCTGTGTTAGTAGGTAGTGTGTCACGCCTTTTATATAGATCTGTATTCCAAAAAAAATGCATCCTTTTTACTAACTTCTCTAAATTCTGTAGTTATTAATTCACAAGGGGCTGAATTGGATAGATATATATTACCTGGCTATTGGTCCACAGAAATTCAACCAAAGACCAGCTATCAAACACAAAAATGTAAATGGGGCCTTAATTTCCTTGGAATATACAACTCTGATGTAGAATTCATATCTGTATCCACAGATGAGTGTGAACTTCCTTGTTGACTACTCTGGAACCCTGACCAGATGTTGACTCTAGGTGGAGCACAGTGACACAATCATTGATTGCTTCTAAGATGCCTACTATCTTGGTGGAAATAAAAAGAAGAAATATACCTCATATTTAATAGAACTAGTGCAAATTGCTGTTGAGCTAACCTATTTCACTGGTGTTATAAAAATGAAAAGCCTGAGAAAAAATTAGATTACTCATGGAAGGATTATCAGGGGATGGTTAATTTTGAAGAATAGGCTAGTCTATGGAGATATATAATAAAGCAGTTCAATGTCCTTTTTCCTTCAGAAACTCAAACTGATTACAGTCTCTTTCCTCCTATTTTTGTTGTTGCTGTTGTTAGACACATTTTTCAATCTCTCATTTGGTTGAAAATAGGAAATTATGCCTGTTGGTACACTACTACCACCCTGACATCTTGAGAGTCAATACTCAGTTGAAAACTTTTCTTTATCATTTGAATAGGTAATACAAGCACAAGGTACAAAATTCAAAATGTGGAAATATAAAAATTTAGTTTTCTCTCTTTTCCAATTCTAGGTTATGTAACCCAGCAAAACCCTATGGGGTCTTCCTGGGACAGACCCCTCCACCTGTCTTCTCTGTCTGCCTTGTCTTTACAGAAAAGCTATAGTCTCCAAGGTCTCCCCTGAGTCACAAAAGCTGGCTCAAGAATTAATGATAGAGGTGGAGTCAAGATAGCAGCATGGGAAGATGCAGAGTTCGTATCTCCCCACAACTATGGCTCCTGCCAGATGCTGGTGGGGAACCTTTATGCCCAAGGAGATGGAAGGAACCCCCAAGTGACCAGGTAAGACATGGGGGAACTGAGGGAGGAGGAGAAGGAAAGGCTGGACTGGACTGCTGTCCCTGAGGGGTGGCTGGGAGGGGGGAAGTGTTCCCATGCCTGGAGGGACCCTCGAGGGTTCAGATCAGGAGGGAGCACCTTTGGCGTTTCCCCTGCCCAATTGGCCCAGGAAACCTGCCTGGCTCTCTGGCTGGGTCCTACGGCCTCAGAGGTCCTCTCCTGGTTTTGTTGGTCCTTGGGGCATAGGAGGGAGGCTGGGGGAGAACAGGAGAGGCAGGCAGAAGAAGTCCTCCAGGATGGGAGGCACAGGAAAGGCACAGAGGGCATTTGTCCACACATTCGGGCCCAGGAAACCTGCTGGGCTCCCAGGCCAGGTCCCCCACCCTCTGAGACCAGAGGCAAGCCTGGGATCCTTCTGTTGGGTTGAGCCTAAGCCCCACCCCCACCAACCCCAGGGACTTTCCCAGCCCTGTGGGTCCTAAGCATAGGCCCCACCCACCATCTAAACCCAGCCCCTGCTTAAGCTCCACCCCGCACAACAAAGGCCTTTCCCTCCTTTTTTTTTCCCCCCCTTTTTACTATTCTGGTTCTGTTTTACCTTCTGATTGTTGTTTCATTTATATTTTTATTTTTTTTATTCTTTCTAACATATCTGTAAGTTTTCTAGTCTAATTTTATTTTTAACTCTTATTGTTCTGCTCCTTTTTTTTTTTTTTTTTTTTTTGCCATCCTGCATGGCTTGCAGGATTTTGGTTCATGAGCCATGGATCAGGCCAAAGCTGCTGTGGTGGGAGCTCTGAATCCAAACCACTGGACTAACAGAGAACCTCAGACCCCAGCTAATATTCATTGGACTGAGGTCTCCCGGAGTTCCTCATCTCGGCACCCAGACCCAGCTCTACCCAACAGCCTACAAACTCCAGGGCTGGAAGCCTCAGGCTAAACAACCAGTAAGACAGGGAAAAAATCCCAAATATCAAAAAAAACAAAAACAAAAACATGAGATGGCAAAAAAATAAGTCACAGATGAAGAAGCAAGGTTAAAACCTACAAGACCAAATAAATTAAGCGGAAATAGTCAATTTACCTGAAAAAGAATTCAGAGTAATAATAGCAAAGATGATACAGAATCTCAGAAATAGAATGGAGGCATGGATTGAGAAAAAGCAAGAAATCTTTAACAAAGATCTAGAAGAACTAAAGAACAGAGATGAACAACACAATAATTGAAATGAAAAATACATAGGAAGGAATCAATAACAGAATAACTGAGGCAGAAGAATGAATATGTGAGCTGGAGTACAGAATGGTGGAAATAACTGCAGAAGAGCAGAATAAAGAAAAAAAGAATGAAAATAATTGAAGACAATGTCAGAGACCTCTGGGACAACAATAAATGCACCAACCTTCAAATTATACAGGTCCCAGAAGAAGAAGAGGAAAAGAAAGGGTCTGAGAAAATATTTGAAGAGATTGTAGTGGAAAATTTCCCTAACATGGGAAAGGAAATAATCACTCAAGTCCAGGAAGCACAGAGAGTCCCATACAGGATAAACCCTAGGAGAAACACACCAAGACACATATTAACCAAATTAACAATAATTAAATTCAAAGAAAAAATATTAAAAGCAACAAGGGAAAAGCAAAAAATATCATACAAAGGAATCCCCATAACATTATCAGCTGATTTTTCAGCAGAAACTCTGCAGGCCAGAAGGGATTGGCAGGATATACTTAAAGTAATGAAAAAGAAAAACCTACAACCAAGATTACTCTACCCAGCAAAGATCTCATTCAGATCTGATGGGAAAATCAAAAGCTTTTCAGACAAGCAAAAGCTAAGAGAATTCAGCACCACAAGACCAGCTTTACAACAAATGCTAAAGGAACTTCTCTAGGTGGGAAACAAAAGAGAAGAAAAAGACCCACAAAAATAAACCCCAAACAATTAAGAAAATGGTCATAGGAACATACATATCGATAATTACCTTAAATGTGAATGGTTTAAATGCCCCAACCAAAAGACATAGACTGGCTGAATGGATACAAAAACAAGACCCATATATATGCTGTCTACAAGAGACCCACTTCAGACCTAGGGACACATACAGACTGAAAGTGAAGGGATGGAAAAAGGTATTCCATGCAAATGGAAATCAAAAGAAACTGGAGTAGCAATACTCATATCAGATGAAATGAACTTTAAAATAAAGACTGTTACAAGAGATAAGGAAGGACAATACATAATGATCAAAGGATCAATCCAAGAAGAAGATATAACAATTATAAATATTTATGCACCCAACATAGAAGCACCTCAGTACATAAGGCAAATGCTAACAACCATGAAAGGGGAAATTGGCAGTAACACAATAATAGTAAGGGACTTTAACATCCCACTTACACGAATGGACAGATCATCCAAACACAAAATAAATAAGGAAACACAAGCTTTAATGACACAATAGACCAGATAGATTTAATTGATATTTATAGAACATTGCACCTGAAAGTGAACAGAATACACTTTCTTCTCAAGTGCACATGGGAAATTCTCCAAGATAGGTCACATCTTGGGTCACAAATCAAGCCTCAAAAAATTTAAGAAAATTGAAATCGTATCAAGAATCTTTTCTCACCACAATGTTATGAGATTGGAAATCAATTACAGGAAAAAAACTGTAAAACACACAAACACATGGAGGCTAAACAGTGCACTACTAAATAACCAAGAGCTCACTGAAGAAATCAAAGAAGAAATAAAAAAATACATAGAAACAAATGACAACAAAAACATGATGACCCAAAATCTATGGGACACAGCAAAAGCAGTTCTAAGAGGGAAGTTTATAGCAATTCAATCTCACCTTAAGAAACAAGAAAAGTCTCAAATAAGCAATCTAACCTTACACCTAAAGCAACTAGAGAAAGAAGAACATAGAAAACCCAAAGTCAGTAGAAGGAAAAAAAAATCATAAAGATCAGAACAGAAATAAATAAAATAGAAATGAAGAAAAAAATAGCAAAGATGAATAAAATTAAAAGTTGGTTATTTTAGAAGATAAACAAAATTGATAAACCCTTAGCCAGACTCATCAAGCAAAGAAGGGAGAGGATGCAAATCAAAAAAATTATAAATGAAAAAGGAGAAATCACAACTGACACTGCAGAAACACAAAGAATTACAAGAGACTACTACAAATAAGTATATGCCAATAAAATGGACAACCATGAAGAAATGGACAAATTATTGGAAAGATACAATTTTCCAAGACTGAACCAGGAAGAATTAGAAAATATAAACAGACCTATCACAAATAATGAAATTACAACTGTAATTAAAAATCTTGCAACAAACAAAAGTCCAGGACCAGACGGCTTCACAGGTGAACTGTAATGAACATTTAGAGAAGAGCTAACACCAATCTATCTCAAACTCTTCCAAAAAATTGTAGTGGGAGGAACACTACCAAATTCGTTCTACAAAGCCACCATCACCCTGGTACCAAAACCAGAAAAAGATATCACAAAAAAAGAAAATTATAGACCAATATCACTGATGAACATAGATGCAAAAATCCTGAATAAAATCTTAGCAAACAGAATCCAACAACATATTAAAAGGGTCATACACCATGATCAAGTGGAATTTATCCCAGGAATGCAAGGATGTTTTGATATCCACAAATCAATCAATCTGATACATCATATTAACAAATTAAGGAATAAAACCCATATGATCATTTCAATAGATGCAGAAAAGTTTTGACAAAATTCAACATCCATATATGATAAAAGCTCCCCAGAAAATGGGCAGAGAGGGAACCTACCTGAACATAATAAATGCCATATATGGCAAACACACAGCAAACATCACTCTCAGTGGTGAAAAACTGAAAGAATTTCCTCTAAGATCAGCAACGAGACAAGGATGTCCACTCTCGCCACTCTAATTCAACATAGATTTGGAAGTCCTAGCTGTGGCAATCAGAGAAGAAAAAGAAATAAAAGGAATCCAAATTGGGAAAGAAGAATTAAAACTGCCACTGTGTGCAGCTGACATGATACTATACATAGAAAAGCCTAAAGATGTCACCAGAAAACTACTAGAAATAATCAATGAATTTGTTAAGGTTGCAGGATACAAAATTAATGCACAGAAATCTCTGATATTCCTATACACTAACAATGAAAAATCAGAAAGAGAAATTAAGGAAACAATCACATTTACTATCGCAACAGAAAGAATAAAATACCTTGGAGTAAACCTACCTAAGGAGGCAAAAGATTTGTACTCAGAAAACTATAAAACACGGATGAAAAAAATCAAACATGACCTGAACATTTGGAGAAATATACCATGTTCTTGGATTGGAAAAATCAATATTCTGAAAATGACTGCACTACCCAAAGCAATCTACAGATTCAATGCAATTCCTATCAAACTACCAATGCCATTCTTCACAGAATTAGAACAAAAAATTTTACAATTTGTATGGAAACACAAAAGACCCCAAATAGCCAAAGCAATCTTGAGAAAGAAAAACGGAGCTGGAGGAATCAGGCTCCCTGACTTCAAACTATAATACAAAGCTACAGTAATCAAGAGAATATGGTACTGGCACAAAAACAGAAATATAGATCAATGGTACAGGATAGAAAGCCCAGAGATTAACTCATGCATATATGGTAACCTAATTTATGACAGAAGAGGCAAGAACATACAATGGAGACAAGACATGATCAACAATTTTTGAAGACCCTTTGCACTTTGTAGCATATGCATTCAAAAATGCATTAGAATATAGACATTTGTTTTTATAATTCTATACTAGTTAAAACCCTCTTTTATAAAAATGCTAATGTACTCATATTTATTTGTGAACATTTTTTGTTCAATTTGAGGTGCAGTACACTTCAAATTCAAGTCACTCTTATTAGCAGTTATTAGGAACAGAGGCTTAGAAATGAAATTAGAGAAGATAAGGGAAGAAATAGTGAGAAGGAGTAGAGATTTTGGAGTGGAGATTGAGGAGAAATAAAACAAAATGAAGAATAAATAAACCTAGACCCTAAAACTATACTGCTGTACCTGGAAGGAAAGGAGCTGAAATACAAGGGCTTTGGCATGGGGTTTCCTTACAAATACAGTGGGGCCATTGATAATGAGCAGAGATTGAAAAACATATACTGAGCTATGTCAGATCATTTACATAAAGGTTATCTATGGTCTTTTATATCCATATTATTATTATGTCTAATTCTGAAAATTGGAGATCTAAAGCTCTGTATTGTAAACTCAGAGAGGTATTAAACAAAAACAGGCCTGTAAACAAAATGCTTACTATACTAAATAAAACAACACAAACATGTTCTTTGTTGAACCTGTAAGATGTGAGTTTGAGTAACAAGGTATAAAAGCCTGTGATGGTTAATTTTATGTGTTGACTTGACTGGGTTAAGGGATGCGCAGGTAGCTGATAAAACATTATTGCTGAATGCATCTGTGAGGATGCCTATGAAAGAGATTATCATTTGAATCAGTAACTGAGTAAAGAAGATTCCCCTTCACTAAATTGGCAGACGTCATCCAAACCCTCCAGGGAAGGAACAGAGCAAAATGGCAGTGGAGGGGCAATTCTCTCTCTCTCTCTTTCACCCTCTCTCTTTCTCTCCCCATCCTCCTTCCCCCACCCCTGCCCCCTCTGTGAGCTGGGAAGTCCATCTTCTCCAGCCTTTGAACAATAGAGCCACTGGTTCTCTGTCCTCAGACTTAAAAACAGTGGCTCCCTAGTTCTTAGGCCTGCAGACTCTGAATTACACCACCAGCTTTCCTGAGTCTGCAGCTTGCAAATGGCTGATTGTGATAATTTTTGACCTCTGTAGCCCTGTGAGCCAACCTCTATAATAAATCTCCTCTTCTATCTATCTGTCTATTTATCATATATCTATATCTTATTGATTTTTTTTTTTTTCTGGAGAACCCTGACTAATACAGAACCTATAAAGCTTTTAAGAAGGAAAGAGTGACTCTTACTGAAGAGTCCCTTTTACTGGTTTACAGACCCCCAAATATATATAATGTAAAGACATTTTTTCTTTGTTGACTAGCTCCTGAATTTGTTGAAGCCTGTAGGCAGTGAAATGAAATGACTGATGTAGCTTTCTGAATTATAACTTTTTGGAATTGGGCATGATAACTATGTTTAACTGGGAATTGTGAGGTTGGAGGCTAGTTGGGTGATTATTCTGACTGGGGAGACCTGTTTGCTGGCAGTCTCTGTTCCCAAATCATACCCTGGTCACACACTTTCTCCCCTGATTCATTTGATTAGTCTCTGCCTTCCACTTACCTGTACAGTTCCATTAAGAATCATACCCAGCTTGTTCCAGAGGCAGGTGTCAGGTGTGGATGAGACTTTTTCTCCAAGATACAATCAGAGGTCACAGAAAATGCTTTTTTTCCACTTTACTAGAATGGACTTGAAGGAAGTTCTGTCTGTCTTCTGGACCACTGCACCTGGTCAGCATTCTGATAACCTATTGTCCTCTGAGTTATGTCCTTTTCCCTTCTTTACCAGCATTCACCCATCTACCAGTAGGGACTAGAACTTGTAACACTTTGCCTTGAGCTTCCTTTCATTTGTTCTCCTTTGTGGTTTGGTAGAAAAGAAGGAGGTATTATAAAATATGTCTTTGTTTTTGTCATCCTCTGTGAATCTAAGTCTCTCTGTAAAGATGCACTGAACTAAAGGGAATAGAGTCTTTTTTAAACTTTAAATTTGGAACCAGAAAACTCAAATTTAATTAAACCAACATAGATGCCAAATATAGAATACCATTATTACACATTTAAAGAATTATAATTGTGTAATGTTTAAGAACATATAAAACATTTTTTCTAAGGCTTTCATATATTAGCTGGGGATATCTGTGTCTCTTACTATAATTTCTTATAAGGTTTCTTTACTTTTTTTTCCTGTAGTAGAAGAATTTTCAAAAGCCTAGCTCTCTTGATTGGGGTGGGACTTTTGTTTTCATTTCTTACTGGATCAGGCCTAATGTACAAATGTTAGAGACAGTGCTTACTCTGGCAGTTAATACAGTTGTGTAATTAAAAGGAACTTCAGTTAACAATTTAACACATTTACATTAGGTCTTTAATGCACACCAAGCATTGTAGTATTGCTTAGAAATAAAATAATAACTATGGCACACCCCTCTTTTAAAATGATTTAGAGTCCACGGAGGATATAGATGTAAAAATATACAAGCAATACTATGGATACATAGCTGGGGTATTTGATAGAATCTGGAGGAGTCAGATGTCAGGGAGTCCTTTTGGAAAGTAACATGTGCTCTTAGCCTTCCTGTCCAAGCAACAGTAGCAAGAAGGAGGTGCACATGAAGGGCATTATAGGCATAAGAAACAGAACGAGTTAGGTATTTGTATGTATTTAGTATTCCAAAAAGGGTTTGATACTGTTTGATCAAAAACAAATGAGTGAGATCTGCTCTTATAAAATCTTGAGAGATAAACCTGGGTCAGTTCATGGAAGACTTCACATTGATTTTATTATTTATATATCCCACTGGAAGAAATGCAATGAAAGTTTTATTCAGGCCAGTTTAAAAGATAGATTTGTTTGTGGACTGTCTGAATGATGGACTAAGGCTGAGGGAGGAAGTGACAGGTGCTAATGAAAACCTGTGAGTTGTGTTTACAAATAACCCATAACAGGGATCTTTAACTACAAGTAGATGTGAACATTACTAAAACCATATTTTCAGCATTAAAAGATTCATCTTAATTTCTAGAAAATGTATCAAGAGCAATTTCCACAAATGTCAACAAGATTAAACAAAGCAATGTTTTTGAAATTATTTACAGTGCTCAAGTCATCGTTTTAGAATGTAAAATATTAGTTTGAGTGTCAATATGTAATTTCAATGAAATGCCTTTTAAGTGAAAGAAAAATAAAACACTTTTGTCTAAGTAGAATACCAATTGCTACCTCAGGCTCAGCTTATAGAAAAGTTTACGAAATAAAATGACACAGTAGTTTACCTAGGGATAGCATACATTTTCTAACACTGTGCAGATATAGCTGAATATAAGAGAGGCAGCATTTTGTTTAAACTGATTCATGTATATCTCTACCTAATACAGTAAACTGGAGAAAAATAGCCATTTATGTTTTCTTCCTTCTTTATTACTCCCTTTTTTTGACTGTAACTTCATTTTCTATACTGAAAACTTTGAGTATGTACTTCAAAGAAGAACTTATGTGCTTGGAAAACAGCCTTATAACTAACTAACACTGAAACTTTTCTAGGTATAATTCAAATTTTTTAATGCCACTATATATAGGAAAAATATTTTAGTGATGTGTTTGCATGGAAAAGAAATAGTTATATCAAAATGTGTATACAATAGATTGTAGTTTTCTTCACTATTCTATTCAACTTTACATTATGAAGTGATTTTGTATGAAAATAAAGCACATATTATTTAAGTTTAAAATGCTTTTTGGGCAATCTGATAATAGGTTCCTGGCTTTGAATAAGAGCTGTACAAAGAAACAGAATTAATGAGTAATTCCAATTTAAATACTACCAGGCAGTTTGTAACTATAATTAGAAGCAAAGTAGCATTAGCATTGTTGAGCCTAGTGCAGTGCAGAAAGAACTGTGTAGAAGCAGTAGCCAGGGAGATAAGTGGGTCAGTACTATACAATATAACTTGACAGATGAAAAGTAGAAAAAAAACCTGCCAAGTTAAAAGAATAGGTATATTACATGGGTCAGGATCCTATCTAGGACACTCTGAAACTATAATAAAATCATGAAATCATGATCAGATTATGAGGAAAATAACTAGATATTGTAGACTTGAAGATATACCTATTTATAAATAGAACCATTCTGCTCAAGCCATCTTCAGCCTAGTGTTATATCTAATGTGCTGTTACCATTTTAATATACCACTGGGTATCTTAAAAGTGCTGTGTGGTTTCTGACAATTATTTGCTAAAGTGTAAATGTTCCTTTTCCACATTTAAAAGTCCAGGTTTGGGCATGATTTAATTGTTCTAATTCAAATGCTTGTCTTATAAGATTACAATAAATTAGCATAGTATATAGAACCATTACTATTCACCAGGCACTACACCAAAGTGTTTCACGGTATTACCTAATTTATTCTTCCCAATAACCCTTGCAACTAGGTACTCCTGGAGGAAGAGAAGTTATTTCTACAAGGTCATAAACCTCATGGGTGACAGAATTAAGATTAAAAACAGGTCTAGCAAAACTTTAAGCAAAATAATTTAACTACCAAGATTTTGATACTCTACTAAATCTTATCCCTTAGGAAATAATATTCTGAAGTAATTTCAAGGTTTCCTTTAATTGTGATATTTCAAGTACTAAATAGGGGACAGAAAAAAATAGAGAGCCTCAAGGAGAAAACAAGCAACCTAACTTTAATTATATATATGATCCTTTTATTAGTAATTACATTGTAAACACATATGGTAAACATAAATGAATTTTCAACATTTGTAATTTTACCTATAAGGCAATAAGCAGGCTTCTAGTCCAAGATGGTAATCCAGTGGTTGCATTTGCTGCCTTTGATTCATTAAATCACTTTGAAATGAAATAGATGTGGGAACAAAACTATAGCAGTACTAGAAAATAGAGGAGAGATATCTATAGAAAATATTTCAAGATTTGTGTGTGTGTGTTTTACAGTAGTTATTATGGGGCTGACCTGAAAGCAAAGCAAAGAACCAGCATCATAGTGCTTGTGTAGGAGCAGGCTGACACAGAAGTGAGTCTCAAAGGTCAACTCAAATAAAAACTGGAAAAAAATCCAACATCACATTAGCAAGAGCTGAAAGTAAGGGAAGGCCTTAGAGCAAGTAACTGTATAATTAATTGAAAGACAGCTAGATCTGGGCCAGCACAGGCTCAGTGTATACAGCAAAACTTCTGAGGTATTTGCTTCAGGAAGAGCTTAGTAAACACTGTTGTATAGTAAATGACTGGATGCCTTTTACCTTCAGGGCATCTTAAGATATGCATTAGATGGGAAAGGGAAAAGACTAGAGTGTTAGGCACTTGAGGAACACACATTGGGATTGAGAAATGGAATATTTCCTGCCATATCAGTAAACAAAGGATGCCACAGTCATCAGTGCTTTCTGCCCTCCAGTGGGAGCTGGTGAGCCCTGAGGGAACTCAGGAAGGAAAGAATACCTGCCATCTAGCAACCATCAGACTGCAGCCACCCCTCAAGGTGAGCCCTGAGGAAACTCTGCATGTAAAAACACAGGGTACTGGCCCCAGATAGCTGAGGTGCATATCAAAGGAATGATTTCAGTGAGCCCAGACTTGCATCTTCCCATACGTAGAAAAGTGTTAAATTCCTTAACTTGGGATATCTGCTTTTCTTTAACAATAATTTTTTGATGTTCCCAGCTACCTGCCCTTTGTTGTGAAACGTCTATATAACCTGGCTCCCTCCTCGCTTCTTCAGAGCAGTTTTCTCAGGGTTACTTGAGGTGCTGCCTCCTGAGCTTGAAGTCCTAAAAATTCCCACTGAATAAAATATAACTTTCAACTTTTAGGTTGAGAATAATTTTTAAGTCCACAGGATAGAGAAGGAGAGATGCAGTGAGGGAAAAGCAGTTTCACCTAATTACACTGAAAAAAAAAAAAAAAAGTACACTAAAGTACTGTCTCTATGTAAGAATTTTGCTTAATAAGACAACTGTAAGAGGATCCAATTTTGCTTGCGTTATCTCAATGCATTTATTCTAAAAGAAAGTCACCTTGTTGGTACAACTTGTCTGTATATACACAGAGCCATATGGTCAGAATCCCCACTCAGAAGAGACCTGAAGGAGAAACAGACCCTCATTACTGGTCAGTAATTACATGTCAGTTACCCATTCAAACAAGTTTTATCTATCTATCTATCTATCTATCTATCTATCTATCTATCTTTGTCTATCAAATATCCCTAGGTTCCAACATTAATTGAAAACAAGCATTTACATTGATGTGTGTATATCAATATGAATATATACACATACACACACAAAAGAAAACAAAATTATCAGAAACATATGTAAATACAATATAGTGATAGGAAAGAATCTCAGAAAAAAATTAGTAGAAAAATAGAGCTCATGTTCAAAAAGAAAAAAATGAAACCTTTAAAAAATTCAAGTTAGTATCCTCAGAGAGATTTAAGGGAATATTATTCCCATAAATATAAGAGAAAGTGCTGATCTAAAATAGAAGTCATATAATTAAATAGAATTATCAGCATTAAAAGGTTTACCAAAATCACAAATAGTAATAGTAATTGAATAGCAGAATAACAAAGAAAATATGACTGAGAATTCAGTAATCCAGAACATAAACTCTTCTCTGACCTTGTTCAAAGGTTAGAAAGATGGAAATTATGATACAAAAGCAAAAAGAAAAGAAAGATTCATAATAATCAGTACTTGCTAGTAGTTAGAAATTTAAAAATATATATATGGATAAGGAGTAATAATTCCATAACGCTATAATGTGAATTGCACAAAAAACTAATTTTTCCATGCAAAACGACTCAGAGAAAACCAAGATAGAATACATTTTGAAAAGAAATAAATATATTCCTATGCTCTGGTGAAGACTATAAGTAATAATGAAAAAAAATTATTAAGATTCCAGAAAGTAAACACAATAAATCTATTAAATAATAAAATTTGGATTGACAGTGGATTTCTCCTTATAACTAATTCTAAGATATGATGGATTGTCTGTAAAGTTTTGAAAGAAAATAGACTGAACCTGGAAATTCATACACATTCAAGCAATTATCCAAATATAAGAATATAATTAAGATATTTTTAAACATAAAAAAAAAACTTGGAAAGAATTCCACATACACACAGTTTCTTAGAAATAAATAAATATGTGCATAGATATATCCAAGCAAGCTTGAAATACAATCCAATAAAGAAATACTGGTGGGATCATGATCAAGATGGCAGAATAGGAGGACCTGGGGTTCATCTCTCCCCACAAGTACATAAAGAATACTCCTACAAGTGGAACAGTTCACACAGAGCACCTGCTGAACACTAGCAGAGGACCTCAGACACCTAAAAGGACAAGAAAAATAATCCCCCCATAACCAGTTAGGATGAAAGAGAGAAAAGGAAGAAAAAGAAAAGAGGAGATAGAATGGGACCTGCACCCCTGGGGGTGAGCTGAAGGAAAGGAGAAGTTACAGCACCAAGAAGGCCCCCTAACTGGCAGTGAGATCTGCTGAAATTGAGGGGTGCTTTGGGGGCTATCAGAGGAAGGTGCAGTGGCCAGTCTGTGGCAGGCAGGACAGAGCAAGACTTGCACAGACTGTCTATGCCACAACACTGTGTGCCCCAGACTGAGATGTATGTCCACCAGTGCTGGTGGGGGCTGAGTGCTGAAATGTGGGGTTAGGAGAGTGGACCTGGGAAGAGGATGGCTATTGACCATGTGGAAACCACCTGAAAGGATAGGAGTGAGGAGCTCTGCTGCACGGAGACAGCCTGAGGGGACAGGAGTGAGGAGCTCCACAGCCAGGAATGCTCCTGGAGGAAGCGTGGTCTGCCTTGGAAGTAAGACACCATTGTTGAGTGGTGTGCAAGGGGTGGGGCCGCCATCATGCCTCTCTCTCCACACACAAGCCTCTGCCTCCACAGGCACTGAGAGGGACTCCTACCAGAGTGAGTGTGCTCACTCCAGTCATTGCCACTTTGTCTCCCTCATGCCTGAGTGAGTGCACGCATCCCAGACTGTTGTTGCCTTCTGCCGGCCCCTGCAGCCAAGGCACTAGAGGAGGATGACATCAGAGTGAGCCCATGAGCCCCAGTCATTACCACCTTATCCCTCTCCTGCCTGAGAGAGAACGTGCACCCCAGTCAGTCGCCACATCTTGCCCCCCCACCTAAGCGAGCAATTGTGCACACTCAGTGGCGGCCTTCCCCCCCCTCTTGCCTGGGCCAGGAGCAGAAGCCTGATGGCAGCCCACATGCAGAGGTGGGGCCAAAACAAAAGCTGAGCCCCAGGGGCTGTGCAACTAAGGAAGAAGAACTGAAACCTCTCCATGCAGCTGTACAAGCCATGAATCAAACCCCCATGATCAGATTGGTAAACACAGCATCTACAGAACATCTGAAAGGACAATGAGTGCTTCCACAACTGAGATGGGTTTAGCTTTAGCAGTTGTGGACTTGGGAGGCAAATACACGTGGGAGCTGGACCAGGTAAGACTCTGAACTGCCCCACTGTGCCAACAGTGGGTCCAGAGACCCTAGCTAAAGGTCTTGGAGGACCTCCTAGGGATGTGAGGGCTGGTATGGCTCACTGTGGGGCGAGGACAGTAATAACAGAGGTCCCAGGGAATTTGTTTTGTTTTGTTGTCACAGTTGATTTATTTTATTTTATTTTTAATTTTAATTTTTAAAATTTTAAAATATGTTTTTTACTTTGTTATTTTATTTTATTTCTTGTTTTGTTTTTGTATATTTTTTTTGTTTTGTTATGTTTTGTTCTATTTTTTCTGTATCTTTTTGTTGTCATTGTTTTTCTTTTTTTTGTATTCTTTGCTATTTTTTGTTTGTTTTTTGTTTTTGTTAGTTTTGTTTATATTGTTTGTTATGGTTTGGGTTTTTTTCTATTTGGTTGGTTGTTTTCTTGTTTTCTTTGTATTTTTTCTTTTTTTGTTTTTATTTGTGTCTGTTTTTATTCTTTGTCTTGACTTTTGTGTGTTTGTTTTCTATTCTTTTCTTTTTTTGGCCATGCTGCAAAGCTTGTGGGGTCTTGGTTCTCCAGCTGGGGGTTGGGCCTGAGCTCCTATGGTGGGAGTGCCGAGTCCTGGGTGCTGGAACACCAGAGAATTCCTGGCCTCAGGGAATATTAATTGGCATGAACTCTCTTGGAAGTCCCCATCTCCACACCAAAACCCAGCTTCCCCCAACAGCCTGCAAGTGCCAGTGCTGGAATGCCACAAGCCAAACAACCAACAAGAGCAGAACACAGCACCACCCATCAGCAGACAGGCTGCCTAAAGTCATATTAACCTAACAGACACCCCCAAACACAAAGTTTGATATGGCCCTGCCCATCAGAGGGACCAGCTCCCACCAACCAGATTTCAGGCACCAGTCCCTCCCACCAGGAAGCCTAAACAAGCCTGTGGACCAACTTCACCCCCCATGGGGCAGACACCAGAAGCAAGAGGAACTAACCCTGCAGCCTGTGGAAAGGAGACCACAAACACACTAAGTTAGATAAAATGAGATGACAGAAATATGTTGCAGATGAAGGAGCAACGTAAAAACCTACAAGACCAACTAAATGAAGAGGAGATTGGCAATTTACCTGAAAAAGAATTCAGAGTAATGAAAGTAAAGATGATCCAAGTTCTCACAAAAAGAATGGAGGCATGGACCCAGAAAACAACAACAACAACAACAATAAGGAATTAGAAGAACTGAAGAACAAACAAAAACTGTGATAAACAATACAGTAACTGACATGAAAAATACACTAGAAGGAATCAATAGCATAATAACTGAGGCAGAAGAATGGATTAGTGAGCTGGAAGATAGAATTATGGAAATCACTGTCACTGATCATAATAAAGAAAAAAGAATGAAAAGAAATGAGGAGAGTCTCAGAGACCTCTGAGACAACATTAAAGACACTAACATTTGAATTATAGGGGTCCCAAAAGAAGAAGAGAAAGAGGAGGGTCTGAGAAAATGTTCAAAGAGATTATAGTCAAATAATTCCTTAACATAGGAAAGGAAATAGTCACCCAAGTCCAGGAAGCACAGAGAGTCCCACTCAGAATAAACTGAAGGAGAAACACATCAAGACACATATTAATCAAACTAACAAAAATTAAATACAAAGAAAAAATATTAAAAGAAGCAAGGGAAAAGCAACAATAACATACAAGGGAATCCCCATAAGGTTATCAGCTGATTTTTTGGCAGAAACTCTGCAGGCCAGAAGGGAGTGGCAGAATATATTTAAAGTGGTGAAAGGGAAAAGCTTACAAGCAAGAATACTCTACCCAGCAGGCTCTCATTCAGACTCAATGGAGAAATCAAAAGCTTTTCAGACAAGGAAAAGCTAAGATAATTCAGCACCACCAAACCAGCTTTACAACACATATTAAAGGAACTTCTGTAGGAGGGAAACAAAAGAGAAGAAAATAACCTACAAAAACAAACCAAACAATAAAGAAGATGGCAATAGGAACATACATATCAATAATTACCTTTAATGTAAATGGATTAAATGTTCTGACCAAATACAAAGACTGGCTGAATGGATGCAAAAACAAGACCTGTATATATATTGTCTACAAGAGACCCACTTCAGACTTAGGGAAACATACAGACTGAAAGTGAGGAGATAGAAAAATATCTTCCATGCAAATGGAAATCAAAAGAAAGCTGGAGTAGCAATACTCATATCAGATGAAATAGACTTTAAAATAAAGACTGCTACAAGAGATAAGGAAGAACAATACATAATGATTAAGGGATCAATCCAAGAAGAAGATATGACAATTATAAAAGTTTATGCACCCAACATAGGAGCACCTCAATACATAAGGCAAATACTAACAACCATGAAAGTGGAAATTGACAGTAACACAATAATAGTAGGAGACTTTAACACCTCACTTACAGCAATGGACAGATCACCCGAACAGAAAAGAAAAAAGAAAAAAACCTTAAATGACACGTTATATCAGATAGTCTTAATTGATATTTATAGAATATTCCATCTGAAAGGGCAGAATACACTTTCTTCTCAAATGCAAACAGAACATTCTCAGTAATAGATCACATCTTGGGTCACAAATCAAGCCTCAGTAAATTTAAGAAAATTGAAATCATATCAAGCACCTTTTCTTTTTTCTTAAGGATTTTTTTTTTAATGTGGACCATTTTTAAAGTCTTTATTAAATTTTTTATGACATTGCCTCCATTCCAGGCTTTTGCCTTTTGGCCACGAGGCAGGTGGGATCCCAGCTCCCAGAAAAGGAATCAAATCCACCCCTGCATTAGAGGGTGAGGTCCCAAAGACTGAACTGTCAGGGAAATCCCAAGCATCTTTTCTGACCACAATGCTATGAGATTAGAAATCAATTAAAGGAAAAAAAGACTGTTACAAAAAAAAACCCAAAAAAACCAAAAAAACAACACATGGATGTTAAACAATATGTTACTAAATAATCAATGGATCACTGAAGAAATCAAAGGGGAAATAAAAAAATACCTGGAGACAAATGACAACAAAAACATGATGATCCAAAACCTATAGGATGGAGCAAAAGCAGTCCTAAGAAGGAAGTTTAGAGCAATACAATCTTAACTCAAGAAACAAGAAAAATCTCAAATAAACAACCTATCTTTACACCTAATGCAAGTAGAGAAAGAAGAACAAACAAAACCCAAAGTTATAGAAAGAAAGAGATCATAAAGATCAGAGCAGAAATAAATGAATAGAAACACAGAAAACAATAGCAAAGGTCAATGAAACTAAAAGCTGGTTCTTTGAGAAGATAAAGAAAATTGATAAAATTTTAGCCAGATTCATCAAGAAAAAAAGGGAGAGGACTCAAATCAATAAAATCAGAAATGAAAAAGGAGAAGTTACAAAAGACACCACAGAAATACAAAAAAATCATAAGAGATTACTACAAGGAAATATACAACAATAAAATGGACAATGTAGAAAAATTGACAAATTCTTCAAAAGGTACAACCTTCCAAGACTGAACTGGGAAGAAATAGAAAATATGAACAAGCCAATGACAAGTACTGAAAATGAAAGTGTGATTAAACAACTCCCAACAAACAAAAGTCCAGGACCAGATGGCTTCACAGCCAAATTCTATCAAATATTTAGAGAAGAGTTAACACCTACCGTTATGAAACTCTTCCTAAAACTTACAGAGGAAGGAACACTCCCAAGCTCATTCTATGAGGCCACCATCACCCTGATACCAAAACCAGACAAAGATATCACAAAAAAAGTAAATTACAGGCTAATATCACTGATGAACATAGATTCAAAATCCTCCACAAAATACTAGCAAACTGAATCCAACAACACATTAAAAGGATCATAGACCATGATCAAGTAAGATTTATTCCAGGGATGCAGGGATTTTTCAATATTTGCAAATAAATCAGTGTGATACACTGCAACAACAAATTGAAGAATAAAAATGATATGATCATCTCAATAGATGCAGAAAAAACTTTTGACAGAATTCAACAACCATTTGTGATAAAAACTCTCCAGAAAGTGGGCATAGGGGGAACCTACCTCAACATAGTAAAGGCCATATAAGACAAACGCACAGCAAACATCATTCTCAATGGTGAAAAAACTGAAAGCATTTCCTCTAAGATCAGGAACAAGACAATGATGTCCATTCTCACCATTATTATTCAACACAGTTTTGGATGTCCGAGCCATGGAGATCAGAGAAGAAAAGAAAATAAAAGGAATCCATATTGAAAAAGAAGAATTAAAACTGTCACTGTTTGCAGATGACATGATACTATACAGAGAAACCCTAAAGATGCTGTCAGGAAACTACTAGAGCTCATCAGTGAATTTGGTAAAGTTGCAGGATAAAAAATTATAACACAGAAATCTCTTGCATTCTTATACACTAACAATGACAAATCAGAAAGAGAAATCAAGGAAACAATCCCATTTACCATCACATCAAAAAGAATAAAATACCTAGGAATAGA
Source organism: Eschrichtius robustus (assembly GCF_028021215.1). Classification (NCBI taxonomy): domain Eukaryota; kingdom Metazoa; phylum Chordata; class Mammalia; order Artiodactyla; family Eschrichtiidae; genus Eschrichtius; species Eschrichtius robustus. Next base: position 32,667,847 of record NC_090840.1, on the reverse strand, counting down.
CCTACCTAAAGAGTGAAAAGACCTATACACAGAATACTATAAGATATTGATGAAAGAAATAAAAGATTGCACAATAGATGAAGAGATATACCATGTTCTTGGATTGGAAAAATCAATATTGTCGAAATATCTAGACTACCCAAAGCAATCTACAGATTCAGTGCAAACCCTATCAAGTTACCAATGGCATATTTCACCAAATTAGAACAAAAAATTTTACAGTTTATATGGAAACAAAAGAGATCCGAATAGCCAAAGCAATCTTGAGACAGGAAAATGAAGCTGGAGGAATCAGGCTCCTTGTCAGACTATACTACAAAGCTACAGTCATCAAAACAGTATGGTACTTGCACAAAAACAGAAATATAGATCAACGGAATGGGACAGAAAGTCTAGAGATAAACCCATCCACCTATGGTCACCTAATCTATGACAAAGGAGGTCAGAATATGCAATGGAGAAAATATAGCCTCTTCAATAAGTGGTGCTGGGACAACTGAACAGCTCTACGTAAAAGAATGAAATTAGAACACACTCTAACACCATACACAAAAGTAAACTCAAAATGGATTAAAGACCTAAATGTGAGGTTGGATACTGTAAAACTCTTAGAGGAAAACATAGGCAGAAAACTCTGACATAAATCTCAGCAAGATCTTTTTCTATCCACCTCCTAGAGTAACGAAAATAAAAAGACAACCGTCAGAATGGGAGAAAATATTTGCAAATGAAGCAATCGACAATAGATAATATCCAAAATATACAAACAGCTCATGCAGCTCAATATCAAAAACCAAAGAATTCAATCAAAAAAAATGGGCAGAATAGATGGTTAAAAAACACATGAAAAGATGCTCAACATTATTGGAGAAATGCAAATTAAATCTACAATGAAGTATCATCTCACACTGGTCAGGATGGCCATCATCAAAAAGTATATAACCAATAAATTCTGGAGTGGGTGTGGAGAAAAAGGAACCCTCCTACACTATGGGAGTGTAAATTGGTACAGCCACTATGGAGAACAGTATGGAGGTTCCTTAAAAAACTAAAAATAGAGCTACCCTATGATCCTGCAATCCCATCCCTGGGCGTATATCTGGAGAAAACCATAGTTCAAAAAGATACATGCACCCCAATATTCATTGTATCACTACTTATATTAGCCAGGACATGGAAGCAACCTAAATGTCCATCAACAGAGGAATGGATGAATAAGATGTGGTACATATATACAATGGAATATTATTCAGCCATATAAAAGGATGAAATAATGTCATTTGCAGTAACATGATGGACCTAGAGATTGTCATATTGAGTGAAGTAAGTCACACAGAGAAAGACAAATGTCATATAATATCACTTAAATGTGGAATCTAAAAAAAAAAAAAAATACAAATGAACTTATCTACAAAACAGAACTAGAGTTACAGATGTAAAAAATATACTTATAGTTACTGTGGTTAAGGAGGGGGGAGGGATAAATTGTAAGATTGAGATTGACACATACACACTACTATATATAAAATAAATAACTAATAAAATTCTATTGTGTAGCACAGGGAACTCTACTCAATATTCTGTAATGGCCTATATGGGAAAAGAGTCTAAAAAACTGTGGATATATGTATATGTATAACAGAGTCACTTTGCCGTATACCTGAAACTAACACAACATTGTAAATCAACTATACCCCAATAAAAATAAAAAAAAAAAGAAGAAATACTCGTGAACAAGTAATCAGAAAAGGCTGCTGAATAAGAAACCAGGAAACATTTACAGATGTTCAAATAATTAATAATGCGGTTATGATATTAATCCAGTTTTAAGAAAGCATCCTCCAAATGAAAGAGGTAAGTGTAAATAATCACAGAAATCTGCCACCCAGCTTTTATAATTCATAATTGCAAACTTTCTTCTTTATAAAATGGACCTCAGTGAAAATTTTATAGACTTGAAAGTCTTTATTAGGAGAAAGAGGCAAGTTTTTCACGGCAGGGATAACGATGTGATTCTTTAAACTTGAACCAGTACATAAAAACAGACAAAATAAATAGTCTAGTGTTGACTAAAAAAAGTATTCAAAATCTAAAAGTTGAGAGTTATGTTTTATTCAGTGGACATTTTTAGGACTTCAAGCCCGGGAGGCAGCATCTCAAGCAACCCTGAGAGAACTGCTCTGAGGAGGCGAGGGTGGGTGTCAGGATATAGAGGAGTTTTGCAACAAAAGGCAGGTAGTCTGAACATCAAAAGATTATTGTCAATTAAAGAAAACCATAGATGTAAAGTTAAGGAATTTAGTGCTTTTCAGTGTATGGGAATATGCAAGAGTCTGGGCTTACTGAAATCATTCTTTTGATATACATCTCAGCTATCTGGGGTCAGTACCCTGTGTTTTCACGTTCTGAGTTTCCTCAGGGCTCACAGTAGGGAATGGCTGCAGCCTGGTGCCTGCTAGATGGCAGGTATTCTTTCCTTCCTGAGTGTCCTCAGGGCTTACTGGCACATGTTGGAGGGCTGTAATAGATGATGACTGTGACATCCTTTTTTTACTGATATGGCAAGCAGTATTCCATTTATCAGTAGCAAATCAGAAAAACCCAAAACAATATTTTCACCAAGACTAGATGCAAATATACCATGAATGCCTCTAACTGGGAGAAGCTAAGTCAGCAGTGTGGTCAGATTCAAACCAAGAAGACAGAGTTATGTGGGCCCTGGGAACCACATATCATTGACAAATAAAGCATACAGTGAGAAGAAAGAATGTGTGTAGAGTGCAAATTTAGCATGACTTAGAAGCAAAGACAAAGGAAAGAAAAAGTTCACATTAAGTGACGAAGAAAAGAAGAGTAGACAGGTCTCAGTACTGAGAAGCTACTTTTTATTAACACTTCTGGTAACAACAAAAAAGGGAGCCTTCAAACTATGATATTAGAAATGCTATACTTGCTCACCCCAGCTGCTTACACATGTACGCATTCCTTAAGTACAAGAAAATTCTGCCTTAATTAGCATGATCACCAGAAAGGAGTTGTAGTCAGTCGTCATTTAAAATTATTATTGGAAGAAACAAAATAAGAAAAATAATTTGATATAATTAATGAAGACATGCTAGAAATATACACCAACAAAATAGATTATAATCATTTAAAAAGTTGATTGAAATGCTAAAAGGAATTCATTAATTCATAATGATATTTAAAAAAACCTCAGATGTCACTTTGGAGAATATCATAACACTAACTCATTTTTTTCTGAACAGTGGTAAATAAATGGAAAAAACACACATTTATCTTGCATACTGTGAAACACCTCAGAGTTGACAAATAGTTGAAGCAACATCCCTCTATATTATAAAATTCCAATTAATAAATGAAGAAGGAATACTAGAAATAAAATTTATTTTGAAAACCCTAAGGATATAATGAATCTAAGCAACAATCACTTATGACTACCGAAAAATTAAAAAGCTGAATAGTCACTTTATAATGAATGAAACAATTATAGCTGAACCCACCAAACAATTAATTTCATAGACAAGTTACAACTATGCTTTATATAACTCCTGATTTATGCAATGGGAAATACACAACACACCTTATAAATTATTCTTGTCCAAAATAGCCAAATCCTCTGTATTTAACTAATAGTTTATAAAGAATACAGGGGATAGAGGAACCTTTCAAATCACATTATGGTATGCAATCAACAAAATGCGAAATGTGAAATAATTCACATTGAAAGGTGATCTAGTTTCTTTAGTAGATGGGAAAAAATAAATTGCACAGAAGAAAGAAGGATGGGGATCTATATATTAGGAGTCATAATAGACATCAACTAAATACAGTGTGTGGACTTTGCTTTGGGTTATGGTTTGGACAGAACAACTTTAATATCATTTAAGAAACACTCAGAGAAATTACGATTTTTAATGAAAATCATGAAAGTAAGATTATTTCATTGGTAATTTTAATATATTAATTAAATAATAAATTTTTAGTATTCTTTTATGTTGCCTTACAGAGGAAAGTCAATTCTTTGGATAGTCTACAGATTCATGTCAGCTTTGCCATATGTGACCTTAGGTAAACATAATGACCTTCTGGATCTCAAATTTCTCGTGTTTAAAATGAATGTTTGGGGCAGATTATCTATAGCAGTGTTTTTCAAACTTTGTTTTTTCATGGTTACCTAGCAAATAAAATAGTCATTCTATATACACAAATACACACATATATACTCATGTAACATGAACAATAATACTATATAACCAAAATAAACATTTTATGAAATATCATTTATGCTTACCATATGTACCTTATTTTCTTTTTAGTCTACTTTATTTCTTTATAAAAATGATTTCCATCATGCTCTAAATTGTTTTCCCCTTGCCCTAATGAATTGAGAACCTGAGATTGAGAAATGGTAACAATTACATTTTCCCCAACTGTTAAAATTTATAAATGTTCAGCTGTAGTGTTAATATTTTATGAATTTTCAGTCAAATGAGTTTAGAAATATTTAGAAGTAGCAGAATAGGTATCAAAAGAATAAAAATAAAGATAAATTAGGTTTACTGCTGAAGATTTTAATACATTGCGGAATTAGTTGTAGAAAAGAATTTCGGCAAAAATGCCTGTATTGCAAAATGAGGGGGAAAATATAACTGACAAACAAAATCTAATTGTTTATTTGGAAAACATTAAGATAATTAACTCACCATTGACACAATAAAACTGTGAATACTACATGAAATAAAAAGTTGAGAAATGAAAATAAACATAGCAAAATCTATTTTGCAATTATTTTAAAAAACAATGTGGCTTTATAACTCCTGAAATGTATAATTCTTAGAGAAATAAAAGCTATCAAACTGAAACAAGATATCAAGAAGTTGAACAAATTAATTCAGGGAAAGACAAAAGGAAAATGATCTATTACTAAAAATGCAAATGCAGGAATTTATAACCATGTGAGAAATTGTCTTAAACTTCCTAAGAATAACTGTTTCTTTTATTACATAAATCTGATCCTAAATGGAGGGAAGGATGAAATGTCTCCCAAATGCAGCAGTAATCCTAAAACCTGATGAGGACAGCAATAAAAGCAAAATTATAGTCCAATGTTCTTTTAGAGATGAAAAATGCAACAGTCAAATAAGATTAGAGAAAACTGCAGTTAGAAACACTGTAATGAAGACTCCAGGAAAGTAAAGCAACTAGCTTGTTATAAGGGAAAACAAATCATAATATTATATATCAACATGATTAGTCAGGATAAGTATATAATTTTTGCAGTGCCGTTCAACATCTCTCATTTAATTAATTTAATTTTATTGTATTTCTTATTATAAAACTAAGAAACAGCAAAAAAAAATATATATATATATAAACATAATCTCACTACCCTGAGATAAATATAATACACACATAAGTGTGTATTATATCCTTCCAGATTTTTATCTATAGTATATAATATGTAATAATATATACAGTGTATCATTATGTCCTGCATCTTGCATTTGCCCACCAAATTCCCTCTATTGTTCTGCATCCTGCTGTCTAAACCTAGGAGATCAGCTGGAGGGAGGAAAGTGAGGTGAAGAAATTGGTTACTCTGATTTCTTCCCTGTGTGGACTTGACTGTATCCCACAATATTTGGTCACTGCTCCTCTCAAGGTGGTCTACTCTACATAACTCTGTTTCTTCAAGGGATCAGGTTATTTCTCTGCTAATATTTCTGCATAATGAATTACTCAAGTTAGCATCTGAAAACGATAAGCACTTATTAACTCACAATTTATGTGAATCAGGAATCCAGGATTGGTTTGCATGGGTGCCTCCAGCTCAGAGTCTTTCATGAGGTTGAAGCCAATCTGTTGGCCAGGGCTTCAGTCATCAAGACTTAAATCCTCTACCAAGTTCTCTCCTGTGGTTGTTGTCAGCCTTCAGATCCTTGCCAGATTTTGAACTGAGGTTATCAGTTCCTCAGCATGCCATGTGGGCCTCTCCATAGGGCTGATCAGAACATGGCAGTTTGCTTCCTCCAGATCACGTGATAAGAGAGAAAGAGTGAGAGTGAGCAAGAGAGAACCAAAATGAAAGCCACAGTCTCTTCAAACCTAATCTTTGATGTGATATCCCCTCACTTCTTCTGTATTCATTCATTCAAGTGAATCACAAAGTATAGCCCACATTCATGGGGAAAGAGATTAATTACATAGGGTGTGAATACTGGGAGTAAGGATTATCGGGCGTTATTTCAGAGGCTGACTACCATTCCTCTCTTTACATCCCACCAGGACAGTGGGTGGTGACCACTCAGGTGATGCCATCCCTGGTTTCCTGTACTATTCCACCTGTCTCAGCTACATTTCACATATTTTTACATTAAATTCATTTGCGTTATTCAAATAGGAGGTGCCATCTATTTCCTGGTGGATCCTGACTGACAGAGTAATATATTGTATTTATACATGAGAATTTCATGTAGGATCTTGCATTTTATTAAATATACACATACAGTTTTATAAAAATAGGCTGATGTGGTAAAACTATTTACAAACTGTTTATTAAAACTGCTTTTAAGCTTATGTTTACTTCACTTAACTACATATTGTGAACTTTTTATATGTCAATTAGTATTCTTCATATTATTAAATAGCAGGATGATATTTCATAGATGTTCAGGTATTAATTTAATTTAAAAAAATTATTGAAATATGCTTGATTTACAATGTTGTGTTAGTTTCAGGTATACAGCAAAGTGATTCAGTTATATATACATATATATAAATATATTTATTCTTTTTTTACATTCTCTTCCATTATATGTAGTTACAAGATATTGAGTATAGGTCCCTGTGCTATACAGTAGGTCCTTGTTGATTATCTATTTTATGTACAGGAGTTTGTATATTTTAATCCCAAACTCCTAATTTATCTCTCCTCCCTTACCCTTTTGTTTTCTATGTCTGTGAGTCTCTTTCTGTTTTGTAAATAAGTTCATTTGTATCATATTTTTAGATTCCACATATAAGTAATATATGATATTTGTCATTGTCTGACTTACTTCACTTAATATGATAATGTCTAGGTCCATTCATGTTGCTACAGATGGCATTATTTCATTCTTTTTATGGCTGAGTAATATTCCATTGTGTATATACACCACATCTTCTTTATCCATTCATCTGTTGATGGACACTTATGTTGCTTCCATGTCTTGGCTATTGTAAATAGTGCTGCTGTGAACATGGGAGTGCATGTATCTTTTTGAGTTATGGTTTTCTCTGGATATATGCCCAGAGTAGGATTGCAGAATCATATGATAGCCCTATTTTTAGTTTTTAAAGGAACTTCCATACTGTTCTTCATAGTGGCTATACTAATTTTCATTCCCACTAACAGTGCTGGAGGGTTCCTTTTTGTCCACACTCTCTACAGCATTTATTATTTGTAGACTTTTTGATGATGGCCATTCAGACCAGTGTGGGGTGATACCTCATTGTAGTTTTGCTTTGCATTTCTCTAATAATTAGTGATGCTGAGCAACTTTTCATCTGCCATTTGGTTACCTGTATGTCTTCACTGGAGAAATATCTATTTAGATCTTCGGCCCATTTTTTGATTGTGTGATTTTTTTGTTTTTTTTTTTTTATGTTGAGCTGTATGAGCTGTTCATATACTTTGTATCAGGTATTAGTTTAACCATTTCCTTCTATTGGACATCTAATTTGATTTCAGATTTTTTCTCTTATATTAAATAAAACATTTATCTGGTAAATATGGAAGTGAAATTTCTGGGTCAGAGGGTACATGCATATTTAAAGCTTATGGTATGTAGAACCAAACTGCCTTGAAAAAAGACTTTCCTAATATACTTTTCAATTAACGAGAGTAAGCATGATTGTTTTCATATATTATTCATGGTATTACATATTATCTTTTTTTAATATTTATCACTTTGGTATTTCAAACATCTTATTGTTTTAATTATTTGATCTTAATTTCTTATTATTATAAGGTTGAACAATTTTCATATAAGGTATTTATATGTTTTATATATTAGTAAATTATATGTAATTTATTTCTATTAATTTGCAAAAGTTTTTATTTACTGACAATATTATGTCTTTGCCATATTTTTTGATAATATGTTCCTCCAGGTTTCATTTTATCTTTTCTCTTGGTTTTATAAGTGTCTCTGTCAAAATGTCTTTGAACTTTTTGAAGTTCAAATCTGTTAATCTGTCATTTATAGTTTATACCTTCATATCTCTATTTCATACTT